>NC_091131.1:174069227-174692560 GCF_040183065.1 Periplaneta americana
CCGTTTCGGTACCTAGTTGCTGCTGTCGCAATTAATAAACATTGTGTAATATAGGTGCGTTGAATGGCAAAAAAATAGCGTTTTGATATCGTATTTTACACTAACAGATACACATAGAATTGCTGCGTTTTATAGTTTAGTGAACTAAATTTAAACATGGTTTCATTGTCAGATGTACTGTTGCAGTACCGGACCCAAAAAAGAAAAGTTGCAAAGTTAATTTAGTAGCGAATGGTTAAAACACATTCGTAGGCCTATAGTAGGCCTATTCACTGTACTGTGTGTTCTTCGTATTTTAGTCTTCTCAAGGAGGCGAATATTACATTAAAAGCACGGGAACATTACTTTGCAGAAAACAATAATTATAAGTCTTATGATAAAGTGATGACAACTCTAATGTTTTAAGTTAGCTTCTGATATCCCGGTTTCCCTCGCAGAAAACCTAGCAACTCTGCTGACAGCTGAGACACATTATTAAAGATATAATGGAAAGGAATTATTGTTCCTGTAAATAAAAACATATAGCTTTCGGATACGCAATACAACGCGTATTCAAATAGCGGTTTCGAAATCCCGCGCGTTTCTTTCCAAACAAATGGCGGCTTTCCGCTGCTTCAATCTGGGAACATATTTCTCACTTTTCCGCTACGGCGTGGTAGGGGGTCGGTTTTGTAGAGCACATTCTGCTGTCTTACATATTGCTTCCGCATCTTACTTATACTTACTTACATTTCGTGTTTATTGATATGCATATTACGAACGGTTATTCTATAAGTTTTATATTTCAGTTGACGTGAAAACATACAAAAAGGAACTGTGATTTCATTTATTTATTATCGTACCGTAGGCGTTTGCGAATTAAGATTTCTGATGAGGGGGGATAGAATCCTAGATAGAGAATACCATACATATTATTATTATTATTATTATTATTATTATTATTATTATTATTATTATTATTATTATTATTAATCCCCCATAAAGCTCACCCTGCAAATAAGAATCACTTGCATTCTTTTGCTTCCCTCCGTCTCAAAGCATATTCATACTTCCATATTTTCAATATAAAGAAGCAGCCTATGTATCTAAACATTAATTTTACATTTTAATGAATTAGTGAATTCTTGTTTAACCTAACTGTAGGTAGTAGAAAACAGTTATACGTGGTACAGTCATTAAGTTCTGACACTGACGCCTGAAGGGTAGGCACCCACAAGAATCTGGATGTCTCAGAAGATGCCGCGTGATACGGCGTACATTCAAACAGATCGACATCCTCCCTGAATATAGTCGCCGTTGGCCGCTATGCACGTCTGTCAACGTTGGTGTAGCTGCTGGAAGCACTGCTGAAAGATGTTGGCAGGAAAATGCCGTATGGCTTCTCTTGTGGCAGTCATGACCTTTTCGGCCGCATAAATATTACGCCCACGTAGGATTGATTTCATGAGGGGAAAGAGAAAAAAAAACGCATGGTACGAGATCAGGTGAGTACGGAAGGTGTGGCAAAACAGCGACCTGTTGCCTTACAAGTTCCTCTTGGACAAGGATGGAGCGATGTGCAGGGGCGTTGTCGTGTAGCAACAGCCAATTCTTCCTATGCCAAAGCTCAGGACGCTTACGAGGAATTGAATTGCGTAAACGGCCAAGAATATCTTTGTAGAGGATCTTGTTTACAGTTGCACCTTGTGGGATGAATTCTATGTGAACAAGTCCATTTGAATAAAAAAAAACTTTTAACGCATCACCTTGCCTTTTGACCTGTCTTGTTGCGGATTTTTCTGTCGTGGAAATAATGGCGTTTTCCAGGTGGCGGATTGTCGCTTCAGTTGCGGATCGTAAAGAAAACACCATGTTTCGTCTCCAGTTATGATCGGTTATAGCAGTTTCGCCTAATTTCTGACAGAACGTGACGTTTGCCCGTTGCTCAAACTGCAACATACTCGAGTTCCGACGCGCGCTTTCAAATCACCGTCACAACAATGACCGTAGTTCTGCTTACACTATATGCACGTAACTGTATGAAGCTGGGACGAGAGACTAACTGACAAGGTACCATATCACGGCGCCACCTATCCGTTCTAGTGCACCACACCGCCACTATGCCCTCAGTCTCAGAACTTAATGAATGTACCACGTATGTAACTCTCATATAATGGCTGTTAAGGCACTCGCTTACGTCCGAACTGACTCCGGCACTCAGTGGCTTTCATTATGATCGCTGCATAAATAACTATTAAGTTGCTGCAACCCAGTAATGTGTCATTACGCAGTCAGTGTATCGATTTCAAAATGAATTGTGATCTTCCCAACAACTGGATCTTTAATACATATTTTTATTCCTGCATTAAAATTGTAAACATTTCAAGTTGTGGCAGCAAAGGCACTGGCTGCATCTGTTCTACAGCGGCTACTGAGTGGACAGAAGTGCAGACAGACGTGCAATCAGATATCGCCAATTCATATTAATGTTACGCAGCTCATGAAGTCAGAATATGTAAGTACCGGAAATTCCATTATGTTAATTAAATCTTTTGTCAAGCTACATTTGAGAATCGGACGTGCGTGGGTTCGATTACAGCTTTGGTTAATTATCTGTTTACTATAAGACGAATATCAAGCAATAAAATGACGAACCTCAGGCCTCACCTGGCCAAATATCATCTCGCTGTCACCAATTACGTTGAAGTGAAGTAAATAATGTTTCAAATCCTCAGCAAAATGTGTCATTTACTTTCTGTGACAGTTGAGTAGTAACAGCTCCTTGAAAGACAATTATTATAAGCAATCATCTGCGTATCGAAGCGCCGCCTGAATGCTCTGTTGTCTAGTCAATTTACCCCAGATACACATGAATCATAATAATTTGATCAAGAGTTAATATATCCGTACTTGAAATTAATACTCAAAATGGCTATCCACTGTGAGACACTTGAGAAGATTTCGTCATGTAAAATCATCAGAGACATTCTTATGAATCTACCACTTTTTACGACTTTAAGTGGAGTTTCTTGCAGTGTAATTATTGACCATTTCACTTCAATTTCAGGCATTTTCTTATGTACAGCATTGCTCACTGCATTGCTAGTGGCATATCATTTGTTGTACTAGACTCTCCTTCGTGGATAAAGCGCTAAAGGGAACGGACGCCAGAACAAATGCAAACGTTTGACTCGAGTGAACTAGTGATTACAACGTCAAGTACGAGTAGTAAGAGGGTTCTGAACCCGCTTCATTTACTTCGTTCCTGTTTTCTTACTAATTATAATAACAGCGGTGTTTCTGGTGCGCTTACGAAATCTCATTACATATTGTGCAGAGATATTGTCCTGCTCTACGGCTAAATGAAGCTGCAGCCCGTAGGCTTTACCGGCAGTGGCTTGAAAGTGGTGTTAATGAATAGCAATAATGGTAAAAATATTGATATTAATAATAATTACTATCATAATCACAATAATTACAAGGTACAAATCTCTTTCAGTTCACTTGTTTGTTTGTTTGTTTGTTTGTCTGTCTGTCTGTTTGTTTGTTCATTTGTTTGCTTACTTGTTAGTTTTGTTTTATTTATTTATTTATATAATTATATATTTAACTATTTTTAACTATTTATTTAACTATTTATTTACCTATTTATATAACTATTGCTTTAAATATTGATTTAAATATTGATTTAACTATTTGTTAAACTATTTATTTAATTATTTATTAACTATTTATTTAACTATTTAGTTAACTATTGATTTAACTATTTAACTATTTATTGAAATATTGTTTTAACTATTGACTTAACTATAGATTTAACTATTTGTTTGACTATATTTAACTATTTATTAAATTATTTATTTATTTACTTATTTACTTATTTATTTACTTAACTATATATTTAACTGTTGATATAACTTTTCAGTTAACCGTTTATTTAACCGCTTATTCAACTATTTATTTATTAACTACTTATTTAACTACTTATTTAACTATTGATTTAAATATTGATTTAACTATTGATTTAACTATTGAATTAACTGTTGATTTAATTATTGATTTAACTGTTGATATAAATGTTGATTTAAATGTTTATTTAACAGCTTATATAACTGCTTATTTAAATGCTTATTTAACTATTTATTTAACTATTTATTTATTTATTTACCTAATTATTTACTAAACTGTTGACGTGAATATTGATTTAACCGATTTTTAACCGCTTATTTAACTATTTATTTATTTAAATATTTATTTAACTATTTATTTAAATATCGACTTAAATATTGATTTAACTATTTAACTGCTTATTTAACAATTTATTTATTTAGCTTTAATTTATTTAACTATATATTTAACTATTCTTTTATTTAATTAATTATTTATTTAACTATTTATTTATTTATTTATTTATTCAACTATTGACTTAACTACTTACTGTATTTAATTACTTATTCAACTACATATTTAACTATTATTTTCACTATAGATTTAACTATTGATTTAACTGTTGAATTAACTGTTCATTTAAATGTTGATTTAACTGCTTATTTAACAGCTTATATAACTGCTTATTTACCTGCTTATTTTACTGATTATTTAACTGCTTATTTCACTGCTTATTTAACTACTTATTTAACTATTTATTTATTTATACTTGTTTATTTAACTGTTTATTTAACTATTGATTTAACTACTGATTTAATTGTTGATTTAACTGTTTATTTAACTGTTGATTTGACTGTATATTTAAATGCTTATTTCATATTAACTGCTTATTTAACTGTTTATTTAACTGCTTATTTAACTGCTTATTTAACTACTTATTTAA
This sequence comes from Periplaneta americana, assembly GCF_040183065.1. Taxonomy (NCBI): domain Eukaryota; kingdom Metazoa; phylum Arthropoda; class Insecta; order Blattodea; family Blattidae; genus Periplaneta; species Periplaneta americana. Next base: position 174,074,038 of record NC_091131.1, read on the forward strand.
CTATTCATTTAACTATTTATTTAACTATTTATTTACTTATTTATTTATTTATTTATTTATTTAACTGTTTACTTAGCTGTGATTTAACTGTTGATTTAACCGATTATTTAACCGCTTATTTAACCACTTATTTATTTAACTATTTACTTAAGTATTTATTTACATATTTGTTTATTAAACTATTTCCTTATTTAACTATTTATTTATTTAACTATTTATTTATTTATTTATTTGTCTCTTTATTTAAGTATTTATTTAAATATTGATTTAAATATTGATTTTACTATTGATATAACTAATTATTTTTCTGCTTAATTAACTGCTTATTTATCTACTTATTAAGTGCTTATTTAAATGCTTATTTAACTAATTATTTAACTATTCATTCATTTATTTACTTATTCACTTATTTATTTAACTGTTTATTTAACTGTTATTTACTTATGTATTTAACTATTTATTTAACCGCTTATATAACTGTTTATTTAACCACTTATTTATTTAACCGCTTATTTATTTAACTATATATTTATTTGACTATTTATTTATTTAAATATTTATTTAATTATTTATTTCACTATTGATTTTAATATTAATTGAACTATTGATTTAACTCGTTATTTAATTATTTCTTTAACTTTACTATTGATTTAACTTTTTTATTTAACTGTTTATTTTTTTTATTTAACTATTTATTTAATTATTGATTTAACGATTGATTTAACTCTTCATGTAACTATTTATTTAACGCTAGTTAACTGTTGATTTATCTATTGATTTAACTATTTATTTAATTCTTTATTTAACTATTTATTTAAATTTTTATTTAACTATTGATTTAATTTTTTTATTTAACTATCTATTTATTTTTTATTTAACTATTTATTTAACTACTTATTTAACTACTCTTTTAACTATTGATTTAACTGTTGATTTAACTGTTGATTTAATTGTTGATTTAACTGATGATTGAACTGCTTATTTAACTGATTATTTAGCTGCATACTTAACTACTTATTTAACCATACATTTCACTAATTATTTACTTATTGATTTACATGTTTACTTGTCTATTTAAATTTATATTTAACCGCTTATTTAACTATTTATTCGACTATTTATTTATTTCACTCTTCATTCATTTTACTATTTATTTAACTATTGATTTAAATATTTATATATTTATCTATTAACTATTGATTTAACTATTTATTTAAGTATCTATTTAACTATTTATTTACCTTTCTATTTAACTTTTTATTTAAATTTTTATTTAATTATTTATTTATTTTTTTATTTAACTATTTATTTAAATACTTATTTAACTCCTTATTTAACTATTGATTTAACTAATGATTAATTTGGCGCTTAAACTAATGATTTAACTGTTTATTTAACTGTTTATTTAACAGTTTATTTAACTGCTTATTTAACTGCTTATTTAACTACTTATTTAATTATTTATTTTACTATTTATTTAAATATTTATTTATTTATTTACTTATTTATTTAACAGTTTATTTAAACGTTGATTTAACCGATGATTTAACCGTTGATTTAACCGCTTATTTAACCGCTTCCTTAACTATTTATTTATTTAAATATTTATTTAATTAACTATTTAGATAGATATTTATTTGTTTATGTATTTATTTATTTAGCTAATTATTTAACTATTTATTTATTTAACTATTTATATATTTAACTATTTGTTTAACTATTGATTTAAATATCGATTTAACTATTGATTTAACTGTTTATTTAACCATTTATTTAACTATTTACTGAACTATTTGACTAATGATTCAACTATTGATTTAACTATTTATTTAACTATTTATTTAACTTTCTATTTAACTATTTATTTAACTATTGATTTAATTTTCATTTAACTATTTAATTAAGTATTTATTTATTTTTCTATTTAACTATTTATTGAACTACTAATTTAACTACTTATTTAATTATTGATGTAACTGTTGATTTAACTGCTTAATTCACTGCTAATTCACTGCTTATTTAACTGCTGTTTAACTACTTATTTAACTACTTATTTTACTGCCTTATTTAACTGCCTATTTAACTACTTATTTAAATATTTATTTAACTATTTATTTATCTATATATTTACTTAACTCTTTCTTTAACCGTTTATTTAACCGTCTATTTAACCATTTATTTATTTAACTATTCATTTATTTAACTATTTATTTTTTTATCCAATTATCTACTTATATAACTATTTATTTATTTAATTATTTATTTAGCTATTGATTTAACTATTGATTTAAATATTTATTTTACTATTGACTTAAATATTGATTTAAATATTGATTGAAATATTTATTTAACTATTTTTTAACTTTTTGTTTAACTATTTATATAACTATTTTTAAAACTATTTACTTAACTATTTATTTAACTATTAATTAACTACTTTATTAACTACTTATTTAACTAGTGATTTAACTATTGATTTATCTACTGATTTAACTATAGATTTAACTATTGATTTAACTGCTTATTTAACTGCTTATTTTACTACTTATTTCATTACTTATTTACCTATTTATTTAGCTACATATTTAAATATTTATTTAACTATTGATGTAAATATTGATTGAACTATTGTTTGCACAATTGATTTAACTATAGATAACTATTTATTTAACTCCTTATTTAACTTTTTATTTAGCTAATTATTTAACTATTTATGTAACTATTGATTTAACTATTGATTCAACTTTTTATTTAACTATTTATTTATATTTTTATTTAACTATTTATTTATATTTTATTTAACTATTTATTTAACTACTCATTAAACTACTCATATAATTACTTATTTAACTACATATTTAACTGTTGATTTAACTGCTGATTTAACTGCTTAGTTAACGACTTATTTAACTATTTACTTAAATACTTATTTAACTACTTATTTAACTACAAATTTAACTACTTATTTATCTATTAATTTAACTATTTATTTATGTACTTATTTATTTATTTTTTTATTTATTTACATATCTATTGAACCGTTTATTTAACCATTTTTATATCCGCATATTTAACTATTTATTTATTTAAATATTTATATATTTAACTATTTATTTAACTATTGATTTAACTATTGATTGAACTCTTGATTTAACTTTTTATTTAACTGTTTATTTAAATATTAATTTTTTATTTAACTATTTATTTTAGCTATTGATTTAACAATTGATTTAACTTTTTATTTAACTGTATGTTAAAGTATTTATTTATTTTTTTATTTCACTATTCATTTCACTATTTATTTAACTACTTATTTAACTAATGATTTAGCTATTCATTTGACTACTGACTTAACTGTTGATTTAAGTGTTGATTTAACTATTGACTTAATTGCTTAAGTTACTCCTTAATTAACTGCTGATTTAACTGCTTATTTACCTTCTTATGTAGCTGCTAATTTAACTGCTTATTTAACTACTTATTTCACTACTTACATAACTACTTATTTAACTACTTATTTAACTACTAATTTAACTACATACTGAACTACATACTGAACTACATATTTAAACACTTATTTATCTATTTATTTAACTATTTATTTATTTATTTTATTTATTATATATTTACTTAATTATTTATTTAGCCGTTTATTTAACCGCTTATTTAACCGCTTATTTAATTATTTAATTATTTAAAAATTAATTTATTTAATTATTGTTAGTATTTATTATTTTTATTATTTATTTATTTAACTGTTTATTTAAATATTCTTTTAACTAATGATTTAAATATTGATTTAAATAATGATTTAATTATTGATTTAACTATTGATTTAACTATTCATTTTACTATAGATTGAACCATTTATTTAACTATTGTTAACTCTTTATTTAACTTTTTATTTAACTATTGATTTAGTTATTGTTTTAACTATTGATTTAATTTTTTATTTAACTAGTTATTTAAATATTTATTTATTTTTAACTATTAATTTATCTATTAGTTAACTACTTATTTAACTACTTATTTTACTATTGATTTAACTGCTTATTTAACTGTTTATTTAATTGCTTTTTTAACTACTTATTAAACTACTTATTTACTACTTATTTAAGTATTTATTTAACTATTAATTAACTACATATTTAACAACTTAACTACTTATGTAACTATTGATTTAACTACTGATTTAAATATTTATTGAACTATTGATTTAACTATTGATAACTATTTACATTTTATTTAACTTTTTATTTATCTCTTTATTTAGCTATTTATTTAACTGCTTATTTAACTATTGAGTTAGCTATTGATTTAAATTTTTATTTAAATATTCATTTAATTATTTATTTATTATTTTATTTAACTACTCATTTAATTACTTATTTAAGTACATATTTAACTGCTGATTTATCTGCTTATTTAACTGCTTATTTAACTACTCATTGAACTATTTATTTAAAAATTTATTTATTTATTGATTTAACCGTTTATTTAACAGTTGATATAACCGTTTTTTTAACCGCTCACTTGAACGCTTATTTATTTATTTATTTATTTGTGTAATTATTTATTTAACTATATATTTATTTAACTATTTATTGAAATATATATTTATTTAACTATTTATTTATTTCACTATCTATTTATTTAACTATTTATTTAACCATTTACTTAACCATTGATTTAACTATTGATTTAACTATTGATTTAACTGTTGTTTTAAATGCTTATTTAACTACTTATTTAACTATTTGTTTAACTATTTATTTATTTAATTATTTATTTAACTGTTAATATAAACTTTTATTTAACGGTTGATTTTACCGTTGATTTAATTGCTTATTTAACCGTTTATATAACATATTTATTTATTTAAAAATAATTATTTATTTAACTATTTATTTCACTATTTACGTAACTATTTATTTATTCAAATATTTATTTAACTATTTATTTAAATACTTATTTATTTAAGTATGTATTTAATTAAATATTTATATAATTAACTATATATTTAATTATTTATATAAATATTGATTTAACTATTCAATTAACTATTGATTTGACTATTGATTAGTATATCTAACTGTTTGTAACTGCTTATTTAACTGCTTTTTTATTGCTTTTTAACTACTTTTTAAATACTTATTTAATTTCTTATTTAAATATTTATTAACTATTTAATTAACTATTTATTTATTTAACTATTTATTTAACTTTTTATTTAATTATTTATTTAACTTTTCATTTAACTATTGATTTAATTTTTATTTAACTATTTATTTAAATATTTATTTATTTTTCTATTTAACTATTTATTGAACTACTAATTTAACTACTTGTTTAATTATTGATGTAACTACTTATTTTAAAGCTTATTTAACTGCCTATTTAACTACTTATTTAAATATTTATTTAACTATTTATTTATCTATATATTTCCTTATCTGTTTCATTAACCGTTTATTTAACCGACTATTTAACCGCTTAATTATTTAACTATTCATTTATTTAACTATTTATTTATTTATCTATATATTTATTTAAATATCTACTTATATAACTATTTATTATTTAATTATTTATTTAGCTATTGATTTAACTATTGATTTAGATATTTATTTTGCTATTGGTTTAAATATTGATTTAACTATTGATTGAAATATTCATTTAACAATTTTTTTACTTTTTATTTAACTATTTATTTAACTATTTTTTTAACTAATTATTTAAATATTTGTTTAACTATTAGCTAACTACTTACTTAACTACTTATTTACCTACTTATTTAACTATTTCTTTAACTATTTATTTAACTATTAATTAACTACATATTTAAGTAGTGATTAAACTATTGATTTATCTATTGATATAACTATTGATTTAACTATTGATTTAACTGCTTATTTAACTGCTTAGTTTACTAATTTCATTACATATTCACCTACTTAATTAGCTACTTATTTAACTATTTGTTTAACTATTGATTTAAATATTGATTGAACTATTGTTTGCACTATTGATTTAACTATAGATAACTATTTATTTAACTCCTTATTTAACTACTTATTTAACTTTTTAAGTAACTATTGATTTAACTATTGTTTCAACTTTTTATTTAACTATTTATTTATATTTTTATTTAACTATTTATTTATATTTTATTTAACTATTTAACTACTCATTAAACTACTCATATAATTACTTATTTAAATACATATTTAACTGTTGATTTAACTGCTGATTTAACTGCTTATTTAACGACTTATTTAACTACTTATTTAAATGCTTATTTAACTACAAATTTAACTACTTATTTATATATTTATTTAACTATTTATTTATTTACTTATTTATTTATTTATTTTGTTATTTATTTACTTATTTATTTAACTGTTTATTTAACCATTTATATATAAGCGCATATTTAACTATTTATTTATTTAAATATTTATATATTTAACTATTTATTTAGATAATTATTTAACTTTTGATTTATGTATTGATTTAACTATTGATTGAACTATGGATTTAACTTTTTATTTAACTGTTTATTTAAATAAATATTTTTTTATTTAACTATTTATTTTAACTATTGAATTAACAATTGATTCAACTTTTTATTTAACTATTTATTTAAGTATTTATTTATTTTTTTAATTCACTATTTATTTAACTACTTATTTAACTAATGATTTAACTATTCATTTGACTACTAACTTAACTGGTGACTTAAGTGTTGATTTAACTGTTGACTTAATTGCTTAATTAACTGCCTAATTAACTGCTTTTTAACTGCTAATTTAACTGCTGATTAAACTGCTTATTTAACTTCTTAATTAGCTGCCAATTTAACTGCTTATTTAACTACTTATTTAACTACTTACATAACTACTTACATAACTACTTATTTAACTACTTATTTAAACACTTATTTTAAGACTTATTTAACTACTAATTTAACTACATACCTAACTACTTATGTAACTACTTATTTTACCACTTATTTATCTATTTATTTAATTATTTATTTATTTATTTTATTTATTATATATTTACTTAATTATTTATTTAACCGCTTATTTAAGTGTTTATTTATTTAAATATTTATTTATTTAAATATTGATTTATTTAAGTACTTATTATTTTTACTATTTATTAATTTAACAGTTTATTTAAATATTCTTTTAACTAAGGATTCAAATATTGATTTAAATAATGATTTAATTATTGATTTAACTATTGATTAACTATTGATTTAAACATTTATTTAACTATTGTTATCTCTTTATTTAATTTTTTATTTAACTATTGATTTAACTATTGGCTTAACTATTGATTTAGCTATTGGCTTAACTATTGATTTAATTTTTTATTTAACTATTTATTTAAATATTTATTTATTTTTAACTATTTATTTAACTATTTATTTAACTATTGGTTGACTACTTATTGAACTATTTAATTAACTTAATTAACTACTTATTTAACAACTTATCTACTTATGTAACTATTGATTTAACTATTGATTTAAATATTTATTGAACTATTGACTTAACTATTGATAACTATTTATTTACATTTTATTTAACTTTTTATTTATCTCTTTATTTAACTATTGACTTAACTATTGATTTAAATTTTTATTTAACTATTCATTTAATTAATTATTTATTTTTTTATTTAACTATTTATTTAAGTACTCATTTAATTACTAATTGAAGTACATATTTAACTGTTGATTTAACCGCTGATTTATCTGCTTATTTAACTACTCATTGAAATATTTATTTATTTATTGATTTAACCGCTCATTTAACCGTTGAAATAACCGTTTTTTAACCGTTTATTTGACCGCTTATTTAACTATTTATTTATTTATTTAACTACATATTTATTTAACTACTTATTTATTTAAATAATATTTATTTAACTATTTATTTATTTCACTATTTATTTATTTAACTATTTATTTAGCTATTGATTTTAACATTGATTTAACTATTTCTTTAACTATTTATTTAACTATTGTTTTAACTTTTTATTTAACTATTTATTTAACCATTTATTTAACCATTGATTTAACTATTGATTTAACTGTTGTTTTAACTGCTTATTTAACTGCTTGTTTACCAATTTATTTATATATTTACTTATTTATTTAACAGTTTATATAACCGTTTATTTAACTATTTATTTATTTATTTAAGTATTTATTTATTTAAATATTTATTAATTTACTTATTTATTTAACTATTTATTTAACTTTTTATTTAACTATTTATTTAACTATTGATTTAACTATTGCTTTAATTTTTTATTTAACTATTTATTTAAATATTTATTTATTTTTCTCTTTAACTATTTATTGAACTAATGATGTATCTATTTATTTAATTATTGATGTAACTGTTGATTTAACTGCTTAATTAACTGCCAATTCACTGCTTATTTAACTGCTTATTTAACAACTTATTTAACAGCTTATTTTACTGCCTATTTAGCTACTTATTTAAATATTTATTTAACTCTTTATTTATCTATATATTTACTTATCTGTTTCTTTAACCGTTTATTTAACCGTCTATTTAACTGCTTATTTATTTAACTATTCATTTATTTAACTATTTATTTATTTATCTATTTATTTAATTATCTACATATATAACTATTTATTTATTTAATTATTTATTTAGCTATTGATTTAATTATTGATTTAAATATTTATTTTACTCTTGATTTAATTATTGATTTAACTATTGGTTTAACTATTGATTGAAATATTCGTTTAACTATTTTTTAACTTTTTATTTAACTATTTATTTAAGTATTTATTAATTTTTTTATTTCATTATATATTTCATTTTTTATTTAATTACTTATTTAACTAATGATTTAACTATTCATTTGACTACTGACTTAACTGTTGATTTAAGTGTTGATTTAACTGTTGACTTAATTGCTTAATTAACTGCCTAATTAACTGCTTATTTAACTGCTAATTTAACTGCTGATTAAACTGCTTATTTAACTTCTTATTTAGCTGCCAATTTAACTGCTTATTTAACTACTTACATAACTACTTATTTAACTACTTATTTTAAGACTTATTTAACTACTAATTTAACTACATACTGAACTACATATTTAACTACTTATTTAACTATTTATTTAACTATTTATTCATTTTAACCATTTATATAAATTTAACTTCTTATTTTGCTACTTATTTAACTATTGATATAACTATAGATTTAACTGCTTATTTAACTACTTCTTTAACTACTTCTTTAACTACTTATTTAACTACTTATTTAACGATTTATTTAACTATTTATTAAAATATTTATTTAATTATTTATTTAACCGTTTATTTAACCACTTATTTAACTATTAATTTAAATATTTATTTATTTAACTATTTATTTATTTAAAAATTATTTACTTAAGTATTAATTTATTTAAATATTTATTTATTTAACTATTTATTTATTTAAATATATATTTATTTAAATATTTTCATTTATTTAACTATTTAAATATTTATTTAACTATTTAGTTTATTATTTCTTTACTGTTTATTTAACTTTTTTTGAACTTTTTATTTAACTATTGATTTAACCATTGATTCCACTTTTTATTTAAACACTTATTTATTTTTTATTTAACTATTTACTTAACTATTTATTTAACTGCTTATTTAACTACTGATTAAACTGTTGATTGAACTGCTTGGTTAACTGCTTATTTAACTGCTTATTTAACTACTTATTTAACTATTTATTATTGGTACATTTATTTATTTATTTAACCGTTTATTTAACGGTTGGTTTAACCGTTGACTTAACCGCTTATTTAACTGCTTATTTATCTATTTATTTAAATATTTATTTATTTAACTATTTATTTATTTAACTATTTGTTTAACTACTTATTTAAATATTGATTTAAATATTGATTTAACTATTTATTTACTGTTTAGTTAACATTTTATTTAACTTTTTATTTAACTATTGATTTAACTTTTTATTTAACTATTGATTTAACTTTTTATTTAACTAATTATTTTTTTAACTACTTATCTAACTACTTATTGAACTACTTATCTAAATACTCATTAAACTGTTAATTTATCAGCTTGTTTAACTGCTTGTTTAACTACTTATTAACTGCTTATTGATTTATCTATCTATCTATCTATCTATCTATCTATCTATCTGTCTGTCTGTCTGTCTGTCTGTCTGTCTGTCTGTCTGTCTGTCTATTTAACCTTTTAGAGATAAGGCCATTAGGCCTTCTTTTCCCCTCTACCAGAGCCATCGATCTAAACAATTGTGTTGTTGTCGTCACATTGCTTTTATGAAGGCATTGCCCCTGTAATGTAGATATCCCGTTGCCCGCCTCTGTTTGATGGGTTTCCTATAATCGTTGTTGAAACCAACGAGCACAGAATGCATAGAGAAGACATGAACAGCTTGGACGTGAAGCCGCTTTTGTAGACCGTCGCCATTATGATGCTACCAAAACATTGGGCTCCCGGTTAGCACATGGGCAGTTGATTGTGACGTTGCATCGTTGTTTTAATTAATAAATGAAGTAATTTCAATATGCCTACATGTACTGCGTATGGCTGCACAAACAGGTTTTCAAAAAAATTCCTGGAATAACTTTTCACAGGTAAATATGCATGTGTGAAATGTACTTATTACTGGTAGATAATGAATGATTTAGCCTAGGTTAGTCGGTTAGATTCGTATTGTTCACGTATTTGTTTGATTAAGAGAAAGGATTAGTGTATTGATATTATTGTAATTAATTTTTATAATCACTAAATCAGACACGCTTTGTAAACTTAGCATTTACTAGCGAAGCTAACCTACAACGCAAGTTGGAAGTTTGTGTCGCGTGCTATAGAAAATGGGTGTACCGAGGTTTCTCTTCGACCGAATGCACGTATTCGTTTGATGTAAAAGAAATAGTGTATTAATATTATTGTAATCAATTTTTATAATCACGAAATCAGACATGCTTTGCAGACTTAGCATTTACTTGCGAAGCTAACCTAACAACCCACGTTGGAAGTTTGTCTCGAGTGCTATAGAAAACGGGTGTACCGAGGTTTCTCTTAAACCGAATTCACGTATTCGTTTGATGAAGAAAAAGAAATAGTGTATTAATATTATTGTAATTAATTTTTATAATCACGAAATCAGACTTATGCTTTGCAGACTTAGTAGCTTCATTAACTCGGTCGTGAACTGACTTGACTCACTTGGTAATAAAACTTCACTTTTGTTCGCCGTTATAATCTAATTATATACTATAAACGAAGAGCCTATCAAATATTATATGGTTATATAATATATTATATTATAGCATTCCATTTTTTTTCTAAAAAAATCGGGACATCTATACGAAATACTAGCAAAAGGAGGAGAATGATAATTTGCGTTAAGAAGCAAGTTTCATTATTAAATCGAAATAAATGGATCAACCTATAAAAGTAATTATTATAGGGTAGCATTTTTATTGGGCTAGTAGCAAAATAAGGTCAAACTGTTATCTTCCTTTTTTACCATTATTGTTTGTTTAACCTTCCAGATTATCTATTAAATACCATACTGCAATTTGAAGAGCTGCCAATTTAAATAACCTGTATATATGTGATTTATCGATGACAGTTTCGTAATTTTTGCTAAAAATACGTGCATAGCGATTCTGTATTACGAAACAAACAAGAAAGTGTGAGTCCTACAAGAAATTATGGATATATGGAATTCTTATTATCATAAGATATTCTATAACGTAATAGCTATTTTGCAATGTTTTGGTAGCAACAAGATGGCGTCAGGTCCATAAAACCGGCTTCACTCCGTCCAATGGTATTAAGATGCTAGTGTCTACTCTAATGTATTCTGTGCTCGTTGGTTGAAACTGAGCAGATGGACCACCTGGTATAATACTCTCGGTATATCTTGACCGATAGCGACTGTTAGATAGGAAGTGGTTGGTACCTACTGCGCATGCCTTACATTTATATCTAAAACAGCTGTAATACTTAAGTTGTAGTATGTGCTATTTAATTTTACAATATGTACTTGATGATAAGCTGTTAGTAAATTAAAATGAAAATCGTCAACTTCTGTATAGTCTGTAGTTTCTTTGAATATGACTGCATAATCAATAAAGCAAAACGTCTAATGCTTTCGTTTTCACAATGGCGAGGAATAGTAAAATGCACAGATAACTTGAAATAATGGTGTACATTCCGCTCTCTAATTTATTTCTCCGAATATTAGGACATCTGTTACTGCAGTTTTATAATATTCTGGGTAAAATATTTGTTTCTCTAAATTTTGAGGGATGACTTGAAGAAATCTCATTACCTATTATACAAATTTAATAATCTTGTATTTGTTTTACTGAAGAAATGTATGGACATAACAACGGAAATGGAAACAGGAAACTGAATTGAAATTGTATCCAACAGAGACATACACTTCACAATATATACAACTTGAAATATTAAACAGTTGAGAATTTATTGACTTACACCATCGGAATGAAAAAATTGAACTTTAATACTGCACCACCATGGTGAAGGATAAAAATCATAATTTCTAAAATAACGATAAATTTTACCATTGTCTGCAATATTCATTAACCTTCTATGCTACAGCAAAGTAGAAATTTAGGTACAGAAATATACTTCAGAATATTAGTTTTTTTTTTTTTAATTTTCATCATTCTATTTATTCAAGAATGTTAGAACATATAACACTGAAGAATCTTTCTAAATTTTATGCTTGAAATCGAAAATTATAATTCTTCGGCTGTAACAGAAAACTGGAAAGAATTTATTAAAAGTGTAACAAAACCGAAATTGGCTGAACTGCAATAATGTGCAACAAAAATGTGACTTTACATAGATGTGAAGCGAACTCTGGGAGGAAGATAGTCGTAACCCAAGAAGACACTCAGTCGCCTTATTCATATTGAGAAATAGTGACAACTGCGTGGAAAGACATCTTCATCGCCTCAATGTAACATATTCTGAAAATAAGCTGATATTATTATTGTGCAGTACGACGACCTGGATCAGTAATAAGAACAACGGCGGTGTGAAAAGGGACAAAAGGGACAATAGAATGTGTTAATACAGTTCCAGAGAACATTAAATGACATATAAAATATTATATTTGAAATGTAACAGTAATGATTAGTAAAAATGTAGACCTCTAGGGCAGGCGGAAAAATTTGTAAGGAGATTTATTATATACAGTAAGTGTAATAATAACTGCCAGCATATATATTTTGGGAAATCTTCAGAATTCAGATGGTCAAGACATATACTGAGAAAAGAATTAGCTCAAAAACTAGCAGAAAATATGGAATTTGAAATGTTTTGCGCAATACCAAACAGAATATAATCTTCTTCTTCTTCTAAATTAAGGGTGTAGATTACTTGGACACAAATGACCCCTTGTGCACCCCAGAAACTGGAGATTAACCCACAAGACCGCAATGTGTTACTAGTTTTGCTGCGCTGCTGGGATTAATTTCTTCAGAAGAGGCAATGTTTGCTTCCCGAGATAACAAGGCCTGATTGGCTTAGATCTGGGCAATCTAGCAAGATGTGAAATGATAATAAATAAAGAAACAAGAAACAAAAGTTGCCTAAATTCATGTCAAAAATATTATCCATCGTACCGAAAGTTACCTTAAACTTTAGCTATCGTGTATACATTTAAATGCATGGTACTACGACAGTGGGAAAAATCACAGACAAAAATAATGACATCAAGCATTTCTTCATAATTTTCGTTGCACTGACATGCAGTGATTGAGTGCCTTAATAATGTGACTTTTATAAATTGAGACCAAAGAAATATGAAATGGAAACATAAATACTGATGCAAGAAGAGAGAGTATGAACATAAATTGAAAATGACAAAGAATGAATAATGGAATATACTTGCCCACATGGTAGGGAGGTTGGGATGGGCAGGGCGGGACTCGACATGCAGCCACCTCCACGTGGTGAGTCCTGGGTTGTTTCAGTTCAAAAGATTGAAACAAGCAAAGAGCTGCATGTATCCTGCGAATGATGGTACGAAAATTCATATCACTTGTTGTTGGTGCATTGTTCTACACATCTCCCGAGTTTGGAGTCGTTCGGGTCATTATTTCTGGACGTTGCACTTTTCAGAAACAGATATCACCAAATCAGGTAAAATCAGAATGACTTGTATTGAAATAATAATAAATATATTGTATAATATTTATTTGTGATTGATCTAATTTAAAAATATATTTTGTCTCACGACACAAAATTCATTGATTTCACCAAAACATTTTTATTCTGTTTGATCACATACAGCATCAGTTTTGCCGTATGCAGTTGATATGGCAACAGGATGGAGCACCACCTCATTTTGGTGTAGAATGAGGGACTTCTTGAACCAGCAATTCCACGAATGGATATGCCGTCATGACACAATAGAATGGCCACCCAGATCATGCGACCTGACGTCATGTGATTTTTCGCTGTGGGGTAAGTTATCCTGAAAAACGATATTTTTGCTCAAAAACCGCAGTATCTGTATGAGTTGCGACAGATGATCGAATAGTCATTCGTGAAAATCGATGAAAATCGTGAGTTATGTTCTGCCATCTGTAAATTAGTTATGAACTGTGTATTGAGAAACAGGGCCCTCCATTTTGAACAAAATCTGTAAAGGAATGTGTAGTCAAATGTAAATTGAATGTAATTGAATGCAGCAGCAGCAGCAGTTTTATTTTGCGTAGCAGAGTTAAGGCTATAAGACCTTCTCTTCCACTCATCACTCTTCATAATATAAATGAAATACTAAATTATGTCGTAGATTATAAAACAACACAAAAGAAGATAGACTACCTTAAAAATTACATAAACTAGGTATAGTAGAAAATTACAAATAATCAAGATTAGTTACATAATATAAGGACAATACAAAATAAAGTAGAAATTTACTATAATCAAAATCAGTACCATGACATAAGGGGAATATGTATATACTCCACAGAGATTTGCGTCGGACGTTTTCGCTCGAGCGCCAAGTAGTTCATAGCATAAACCGATAAGTAGCGCACATGCATGATGGGTAAAATTGTCGCGAGCGATAAATCCTCGAACGGTATAAGCCGAGCGTTAGACATTCGTTCTTGTTACAGTGATGAACTGTGTAGTAACATCATAGATGTTTATCATTTCAAAACTTTGCAGTGTTTAACTAACCTCTCCAAAACTTGCTTTAAAATGTAATATAAATGTTTTAGGTAATTTTTTTTTCCCCCACACAGGAGTGATTTTGTTTTTGCCACATCTGATAGATGTTATTGGATGTAAATGTAATTATTATAAACGGAGAACACAATCACGATAATGCAAGAACCTACCAACTTTTCTTGTAATAATAAGAATCTCTAATAATTTTAGTGTATCAATCTTTGCGTCTGTAACAGTTGTGCAGCACGATTATTCGTTTTATTATATTTTCAGTGACGTTATCTCTGTACTAATATTGTTATTAATCTCCTGCTATATCAACAATATTTTGTAAAACGTTTCTACATTGTCGCAGTATATAGGCGGAACACTATATATAGACCTATCATATTATATATGTCGTAAATCAAATATTGAACAATTGTTAATTAGGAATAATAACTGTATATCGAAGTTTTTCATACTATTTTATTTATAACTTCATGTTACTCTTTTGGTACGTTCCATTAGAGTGTTCCATTAAACGCTTATCATCAACGCAGAAAATAAAGCCTTATTTTTACCGTGTGAGCAAAACATATGTGTATCTTATCTGTCGCCTTCCATACAAGATAAGAAATGTTGGTGAGATGACCTTGTACTGTGCTTCTATTTATTATGAGAGTATCACGACCGATCTTATCTCACTCGAGGGTGCGACATTTGGCCGAGTTCACACGAGCAATTTAACTCCAATGCAGCACTCTGATACACAATTTATAAGAAATAAACTGCTGGACATAAATTCGACGATTAATTCACTTGAATAATATACAGTTAATATACTAATAGAAAAATACATGTGGGTTACAAGACATAAAATGTTGAATAGTAGAATCGTACTACATGGCATACAGATACAAATGATTAAGTAATGTATCAAGATAATAACGGGAAAAGAAGAAGAGAGAGGAGAAAAACACTTGGTCATTTAAGACTATTTAGAAACTTCCGCTAGAGTCTAGTTCTGTGCAATAAAACATTTCTAAGTAGAGTGTACTTAAAGATTTTAGACTCCGACTGCTCCTGATTTCCTGTGACAAGGAATTCCAGGAACGGGCTGTGTGTATTGTGAAGGAAGCATTGATACGATAGAACAAGGTTATGTTGTGAACGCGTATCACGGTTGTGGTGGGATGCCAAAAGTGTGAAGCGAGAAACTAGGTAAATAGGTGTGGAATTATTTAAAATATGATACAGCAAACAGAGTGAATGAACTGAACGTCTCTCTCGTAAACGAAGCCAAGATAATTGTAAGAAATACTCGGAGACATGATCATAGCGACGGCTGTTAAAAATGGAACACACACCAGCATTATGAACACGCTGAAGCCTCAATGACAATTCAACACTGAGGTCACTATACAGTCAGTTTAGAAGGAAAGTGAAATGTAAGGAAGTGTTTGGAGGAAGCGAACTTTAACCCATTCTGTATATGATGTTTATTTATTATTATGGTATTATTCATTAACAATATTAATATATTTCGCAATATGTATGATAAGTCTTTCTTGTATTAAATAAAACGTACGTTGTTAACATGTTTCGACCTATTTTGGGTTATCTTCAGAACTGGTCGTTGTTGGTGTTGGCGGCTCTTGTTTCCTGTGTGGGTTCGATCGTAGTGTAGAGTCAAAGAGTGTATGTTTTTTGAAATTAAGTTGTTTGTTGAGAATATCGTTGGGATGTGTTTTTCGTGTGTCTGTATATTTCATGTTGTTCTAGTATGTTGTGTTTAAATTTGAAAACACATACACTCTTTGACTCCTCACTACGAACGCACCCACACAGGAAACAAGAGGCGCGAACACCAACAACGACCAGTTCTGAAGATGACCCAAAATAGGTCGAAACATGTTAACAAGGTATGTTAAAATTTAACACAAGAAAGACTTATCATACATATTCCGAAGTGATACAGTGTTAAAAGTTGTGTAATCAAGATGTATAATATTAATATAATTATTAATTACGTTCAAAGGGAAACGATGCTCTCAACGTTACCCATGTGAAAAGTAATTGCCAGTTGTAGTCGGTATTTGCCAGTACCGAAGTTCGAAACAATGTTAGCGAAAGAAAATTCAACCTGACACCTGAGAAGTTACTGTGTTCAACTAGCATATGTAGTAATAAGGGAAGTTGGCTAGGCGTGAAATTAAATTGAAAGAGATTAAAAATCTTATTATTTGCAATTTTTTTCGTTTAACATTAAATAACAAATCTTATTTTTATTTTTGCCTGTAGAGTTTTAAATGTTTTAAAATCTTGTTTTTATGACGTGAACTAAGCATCATTATTTTATTAGTTCTGAGAATATTCAATTGAAATGGGAGTGTGCAAATATTTCTTAATCTTTTAAATTTATTCTGAAATAAGCTCACGTTATTGTCTGTGCTCTCTAAATATTTAATTAAAATTAGGTTGTAGAGTTTATTTTCAATTTTTTTTAAAATTTTGTTTAACTTGAAGTGAGCAGTGTTCATTCTCCTTTCTCTAACACAGTATAATACAATATTTAGACTCTATATTATCAGTATTTTTCTTATAAGTTTAAAACAATAGGCTATACGTGGCAAAGACCTTCAACTTCCCTGTTCGTAACAAGCCAGGTGAAGGGGTTGTTCAGAGGAACAGAGAATTATGTGTAGCCTACATCCTATTGATTACACAGAGTTGCACTATCTCGTAATTTATGTATTTTAATATTCACATTTTTCTGGAAAACTATTCACAAGACAGCAAAATGGTATTTGACTTTTCTGTTGCTCTTTACTAAAGGAATCATCCACCAGAATTAATGACATTACTTACGATTCGTACTGTATAATTACTGTGAATTATTAAATAATACTGAAATATGAGGCTATCAAATGCAAAACTCTCCTTATTCAGGTAAAGTGATTTGTCAGAAACTAGGAAAAACCTCTGCAAGACAAACCGTAAAGATTTTGAAATGTATTTTAATGCCATCATTTTGTTACAAGGCCCTAAATCTAACATGCATCATATGAAAAGTCAGACAGCAATATTACGACAGTGAAACACAATCTAATTTTGGATAAGGTGGGTTTTGCACTGTACTGTTGTGGATAAGACAAGTTTTGGTTGTTACAACATATGCTTTTATAAAAAATAGCTTTAATTTTCTTATTTACTATTCCCTATCTTTGCTTCATAACATAAATGAATAACGTCTTATAATTTAGTGCAAATACACATACTATTCTTTATACAGAATGTCCCATTTATCTTGTGCGCCTATTATAACTTTTTTGTTTGGCTAGGTATAGAAATTTTTGTTTTTGAGAGTTATGTTAGAACGAGGGCCTAATATGAGTGTAGAGATTTTTTGCATGTAACTACATTATGGTACAAGATGCACGTGACGTAATCAATTTTCAAATAGAACTACATAGTTTAATCATGTTACATTGATTACACACATTAAGACGAGTTCAAAAATGTATCAAAATGTCACCTTCCCAATCATTAATAACAACAAAATGCAAAATGAATGCCATCAGAATGTGCTGTTTGTTGTGGTACCCCATTCATCTTGTGCATTGATTTACACAAAACGAAAGATGACTGACGTCCATACACGTCGTGTGTTGTGTTTGCTGTCTTAACATGTAAAGAAACCACAACAACTATCGACGTCACAATCCACTACAGTGGCCTGCACGTTCTCCGGACCTGTCGCCACTTCACTTCTTCGTGTGAGGAACTGCAAAGGACAGTGTGTACCAGTACATTCTGACAACACCAGAAGACATGCAGCAACGCATTCGACAGGCTTGTGTGTCCATTCAACTAGCAACATGCCGGGCAGTCCTACCGTCTTTCGGGGAATGCCTTCGAATGTGCATTAATGTGAATGGTCACCATTTGGAACATTTTCTGTGATTCTCAAAGCATAACATTATCACATTGGAAGTAGGCCTACGTTTTTGTTTCAATTTGTTGTTAATGATTAGGAAGGTGACATTGTGATACATTTTTTTTAACTCGTCTTAATGTGTGTAATCATTGTAAAATGATTAAGGTAATGTAGTGTTTTTTTTTAAATTGATGTCACGTGTATCTTATACCATAATGTAGTTACGTACACCAAATCTCTTTACTCATATTAGCCCCTCGTTCTAACATAACGCTCAAAAACAAAAATCCCAATGCCTATCCAAACAGAAAAGTTATATTAGGTGTAAAAGATAAATGGGACACTTTGTATGTTAACACTTTCACAATATAAAAAGATAAATGAAAACTCTCTATATTCACATATGTAGTTTTTTTTTCAATATTTAATTTCAAATTCTGAGTTGTTCTCCTTCAACGTCCATGAAACTATTGCAAAACACATCCTCTTCTTCATTGCAATCTGCTGTAGTATTCTGAGAAATTACATTTTTGTAACAGACAAAATTTTCATTCACCTCCCAGTTCTCACCAAAATGTTTCTTTAATAAATTAACTACATCTTTCAATTTTTCTTCCTTTGTTGCAATACCTATATTCAGATTCCTTGCAGAAAGCATTTCTAAGTTTTTCCGCGTTTTAAAATAGTCTTGCCCACACACAGATCTGACCGATAATTATCTCTTACTGTTGTTCTTTTGTGACACTCTGTCTCCGCCTCTAAGCTCTTTCGATGCAGGGTTGCCAAAATAATATTAACGAGCATAAAAATTTGTGTTTTTCTTAACGTTGGATAAGACGAGTTTTGCTTTTCATATTTCTTAATGGTAGTACAGCAAACATTGGATAAGAAGAGTTTTGCTCTAAATTGTTAGATGGATCAGACTTGGTTTTGCACGTACAAATGTTATGGATGTGGACAGTTTTGCATTTGATAGTAGTTTTCTGAGCTCTATGCAAGAGGAATTAGACAAGATTTGCACAAACCGACTACATCAGTAGATAGAGAGCTGCAAGTAGTACAACATCCCATATGCAACTCACTTTTTTTTTAAATTTTGGATAAGGCGAGTTTTGCACTTAATAGCCTCATATATCATTTGTATAGTAAGGATTATTTTGGTTTTTTATCCTTTTAAAAATGTTGTAAAAGTTCATAGTAAGCCTACTCTTTACAGCGAATGTGCACTTTAAACGAAATTGAAAATGCAAGTTTTTGACAATGTATGTGCATTATTAACTTGTTTTCAATTCTACACTTACATCCACTTCAATAAATGTGTAATAGTAATAATAATAATAATAATAATAATAATAATTATAATAATAATAATAATAATAATAATTTTATAATTTTAACAATAATGAAACTTCGAAATCCTTCCATACCACAAATGGGACTTTTATCAGATTTCCATTGGTTTAATTCATGATCAAATGAAAGTGAGAAATATATTAATATTACAAATGAATACCACCCTTTAAAAGGAACTTACAAGCAAACCTTCTGAGGGGGACAGATAAAAAGGTTATTTTTTTTTGTTCCACCGTGTTAATAATGTCAAAAGAAGTGCTTATACAAATTTTGGCCGCTCGACAGCAATTACGAGCACCGTAAAAAAAATAAGTTCGCCAGGGGCTGTTAACAGAAAAAAAAAAACACAATTTCATTAGACAAATTTATTGGAACAAACACAACAATTATTCAGCTATTTTTCAACGTATTTTCCCCCGGAATTGAAAAATTTCTGATTCCATGGGATCGACAGAGAGAGGTGCAGATACAGTCAAACGCTGGTTCCGATCTGAGGCGGCTGACTTCTACGACACGAAAATCGATCGCATGGTATGGCAAATGTCTGAATTTCAGTGGGGGATATGTTTACAAATACCGCAACAATTGCTGTATCTGTTTCAATAAATGTTTCCATGCAATTGTGCTTTTTTTCTATAAACGGCTCCAGGGAAAATCACTTTCTGGACGGCCTCGTATTTGGGGTCAAGTGACCAAAATTTGTATCAGAACTCCTTTTGACCTTATTAACATGGTGGAAGAAAGAAATTTAACTTTTTTATCTGCCGCTATCAGAACGTTTGCTTGTAAGTCAAAATTTGCTACTTTTCAGGAGAGCAAAGAAACTTATTTTCATGAATAGGCTACATACGAGTGTACCTGTCTCGTACCGTAAATATCAACTTGATGGGAAAGATTTGACTAAGTTCCTTTCTTTGCAAATCACTACTTGATGGAAATATTAATCACTTCATCAGTAAAGAATTACAAATTTTTACTTAGTTTATTTCTAAAAAGTGCGATTCAAATATACCTACAGGTGGTACATATTAATTATAGGATAAAGTACACATATTTTAGGCCTATCATTTAATTACAGAAATATTTGGGTGAGCCGCGGTAATGTATAGTTAACTCTATTTGTTCCACATAAAATACAAATTTTTACTAAATTTCAATGTAATAGTAATTCATTCATTCATTTGGTGTTCTCCCCAAGGGCAAGTCTTTCACTGCGAACCCAGAATTCTCCAATCTTTCCTATTTTCTGCCTTCCTTTTCATTTCCTCATATGGTCCATATATTCCACACCTGTGGAGTAACGGTCAGCGCGTCTGGCTGCGAAACCAGGTGGCCCGGGTTCGAATCACGGTCGGGGCAAGTTACCTGGTTCAGGTTTTTTCAGGGGTTTTCCCTCAACCTAATACGAGCAAATGCTGGGTAACTTTCGGTGCTATGTGATCTGAGTACTACTGTAATTCTGATGTTTGTGTAAGGGAAACTACTCTTTATAGGGATGAATTTAGACAAAATTAATAACTTGCTTCCTATGTAACATCATTTTATGAAACTTGATGCAGAACTTAAAGGTAGCTATGTGATCTGAGTACAAATTCTGATAATGTTTGTGTAAGGGAAAATGCCCCTTTATAGGGAGTGAATTGAAACAAAATTTATAACGTCTTTTTCTTACCTAATGTATTTTCATGAAAATTCATGCAGAACTTGAAGGTACCATATGTAACTGTTGAATTTTAAATCTTTTTTATGTCTAATATTCTTGGTGTCATGTTCGATAAGGATCTTTGTTGGTCTTATCAGCTTTATGATCTTTATAATCCTTAGACAGTATAAGGGGGGCGAAGGCTAATTGGGATTTCCTGGTCTCTGACTGGGTCAAAAACCCTGATGGATCTGATATTTAACTCTTGTGGTGAATTTCGGTGAAGTCCGGAGGGCCTAATTAGTCAAATCCACTCTCCTCACCTCCACGTGGGGCCCCCTGGGATCTTTTAAGATGCGAAAGAGAGAGTGGTGTGCGGAGAGCAATGGGAAGCTTCCGCATTTATCCATCCCAGAGAAGAATAAAACAAAATTATGCCATGATGCGTCCATTCTTGGTAAAAGAATCCGGACGTAAACTATCCCTCCAATCGGATGTCCGGGAGGGGGATACCGAGGAAGGGCGTAACATGGCGGAAGCCATCACCGATGAAGAAAGAAGAGCTAGAGAAACTCCAGATCTGCCAGGTAAGATGGAAAACTTGAAGGAAGCAAGGAGAAGAAATGAGTGGATGTGATGGGAATATCAGAAGGGAGGTGGAACAATGATCGAGAGTTGATGAGTGACGTGTAGGGTTCGAAGTTGATGAAATATCAAATTTTTTCTGATATCACAGACAAAGCGAGATACGATATAAAGCCGTTTAAATTCAACACGAACCATTATAGCCTATGACTACTTTTTTTTATTTTGCATTTACTCGCACTTTTTGTCTTTTATTGTTTACTGATCATTTTTTAGGAAATGTTCTACTTTTTGTTGCATTATTGCCCTTTCCTTGTTTCGAACGGAATTTTTTACGGCGTAAACATAGCCTACATTCCAGAACCTAATGCAGATTGTGTCATGCACTGACTTCAGTGTTTTTGATGAAGATTTTTCACCAGCGGACCTTGGTCACTTCACGTATGTGGCCATGACGTCAGTTGAAGGAGAGAAGAGGTTTCCAATACACAGGAATGTCTTTCAAGTCTGAGATCCTAGAAATCATTATGATGTCATATTTTGTTACAATTTTAAAGCCATGTTATAAGTCATTTTCCTGTGACTTTTATGTCTTCAACTTCCGAGCCCTAATTTGCAAATAATTGTAAAATATACACAATGCTTTAACTTGTAAGTCAAGTAAATAAACATTTATTATTTATACAGACATAGCCTCTGGCTACGTGTGGATTTTAAAATGTTCAATAACACATAGTAATGCGAACAAAAAAAAAAGTTTGAGGAAAGGAAAGCAAACTTAAAAGTGTGTAATTTAGTTATATGTTGTTCAATGTTATATTGAGTTTGCACTGCTTAACAGGTTCCGTGCCTACCAACAGCCCAATTAACATCAGGTGGGCTGTGGAGAACTGCATAGATGACGACGAGGACGACGTTTATTTACCGGATTTAGAAGAGATGCCATCTGTTGACAGTAAGTCAACTATATCCACCATAAACATCACTTACAGCTAATAAAAGCACGTTCAGGGCAAAATTTGAATATTTTTATTTCAAAATTTGCAAGTTCTTGGTCACATATGAGTAAACGAGGTAATAACGACCTTATGTAATTGTAAGGAATAGTTAAGACAAAGAGGGGAAGGAACTGGCCAGCCTAACCCATTATCTCCTGGCTTAGTTGCCTCATGAGTGGTACCTTATTGGTGTCACTTTGAGTTCATACCTGTCTTTTCCGGCAATTGACTAAACAACAACAGTATTGACAATTTATACAGATTGTTTTAAAAAATGGACTGGAAGTAATCAAAGTGTTAGGGAATGTTAGCTAAGAATTGTTAGATGTTGAATTGCACCGTAACTTTGTCGGAAAATGTGTTTCATGCAATCAGACCTGGGGAATCACCAGTGTCTTGTCCTGAAAATTGATACCTGGTCCAGCTGAGGAATGTTCTAGGAAATGGTTTCAGGAGAGCAGCAAGGAACCCGAGACATTATTAGCATGAACGAGTAGACGCAAACTGATCTACGCGGGCAGATTGGTTCACGACTGGAATAACGCTAAAATTATGTTTTAGAGTACAATATCTATAACTGTTTTTTTTTTTGTTTTTTATTTTGTTTGAAGAAGACAAACTATATCCCAAGTAATGGTTTTGTTTTTTATATATATTTTTTGAGTCAGGTCAAGCCTAATAATAAGTGATAGGATTTGGACAATAATTATTCCACTTTCTGTTGAATAAACTGAAACATCGGTCACATGACTCTGTGAAAAAAATTTCCATTTTCGAGTTATTCAAGAAATAAAAATCACTGCACCCAGGCTCGAATCCGCTCTTCCCTGCATGATTCGCACATGTCTGAGCCATCTGAGACGAGATGGAGGACTTCACTTCTGCGTGGTCTGTCAGCACCCTCACCGAGGTCTGAATATAGTACACTATATAGACGGGCCAATTCAAGAGGGAGACAACTCAGAATTTAAAGCTATGAGAAACCAGAATTTTAAAGCTGTGAAAAGTCCAATTAACGCATTCTAATTATTTGAAACTTACAGTATAACTATATGAAACATCATTAACAGAATTCTGGAGTAATTGGTTACTCACACGACATATTGCTTTAAAATGCAGTTTTCTGAAAACTTTAAATTTTCAGTCGTTTCCTTCTGAACTGGGTCATTCATGTCAATTATACAACAAATCCATTTTCTTCGTATTTTCTCAAGTGCGTTTCAGAACGGTTTACGACAGCACTCGAAATAGAACGAATGCTCTATGTCTCTGAGCATGCGCAGTTGCTTGTATCTGGAACTTAGAATATTCAAAGGGCCAGTACTTTTTTCTTGTAGTGTACATAATCACGGCTCCCTAAAAATGATTTACTTATTGTTGATAGTTTAATGACGTACATGTTATCATTCTTATCTAATATGCACTCTTTATCTTGTTCATTAGCTAGCAATCAGTGTGATAACGACGATTTCCACCCAGCATTATTGTTGTTGTTTAGCCTACTGTTCGAAGACAAGTCTGAACCTCACAAGTGATACTAAGAAGGCACCACTTATGAGGTAACTAGGTCAGGAGATTATGGATTAGGGTGGCCAGTTCCTTTCCCACTCCAGTACATACAACGCCGACTAGCTACATATTACACTAGACAGACTTCAGATGCATACAAACAATAACTGTTCTTCCTCTGACACACATCGTCAAGTGAGATGTGCTGTCTGATAATATATGTACATATCAGCCAGAAACTCAATATTGCTTTTTAGCTCGACCCAGAACAGGAGAGGAGAGAACTCGGCTGCAGCCATGCGGGAATCGGATGGGTTCCAGATAATCTACATAAACGAACATTTCACCTATTCCTCCTATTCTGAAGGTACAGTAATATTTCAAAGAAGGGAAGCAGTAACTAAACATAATGAATACAGGGTGTTTCAGGAGGAATAGTAAATGTATTAGAGAGCGGTAGCATGGACTATTGTGTGTAAAAGAGTTCATATAAACATGTGTCCAATTCTTAATGTGTGTGAAAATACAGCTCTTAGAATGTTACATATAGGTAATAAATGTTAGAAATTTTATGAAGCAAATGATTACGCACAAAGGAATAGTACGTGTCGCTCTTGTAAGATCGTCTGAGGGTAGCACTGATCATAAAGGGATGTAGAGAAATAGCCGTTGGCTGCAAAGATGGGCATGTTCGTCCAGCATGACGGGGCGCCTGTATATTTTAGCCTCCAGGTAACTCACTTAATATCACATTCCGCGAAAGATGGATCAGCCGCGATAGTCACGTGCATTGGCCAAGGACCCCAGGCCTTAATCCTGTCGATTTTGTCTTTGTACAAAACCTAGCAAACACAAGGATCAGATTATTGGTCGCTCGCATTATGAATAAAAAGGAACGACAAGAAGAACAGAGCAGAAGAATGCATTGAACTGTTGAATTGTATTGTAAATAAACACTAAGTGCAATTGTTAAGTCATTTGTCTTTCCTTCTTGTCTTGTAAGGCTTGTTATGCACAACATTCAAACAGTTGTATTTCCACACCCATTGAAAATTGGACACTTGTTTATATAAACTTTTTTACTCAGAATAGTCCATACTACCGCCCTCTAAATATTCACTATTCCTCCTGAAACACCCTGCATTTAGAAAAAAATTACCTACTCATCTGTCATTTAAACTGCAGAATGATTCTCCCGTTTTGTTTGTCAAACTCGTCTTTGACGACATCGTAAAATATAAATTTTTGTGGCAGTTCCTTAAAAGATTTTTAAATTTCCAAACTGCCAAGTGTGACATTCGCTTTTTTCGTATAGAGTTTCTCACAAATGTCTTTACTCTGTTGAGAACAGAGTGGAAGTAGTGGCAGGAATTGTTAGTGAAGTTCACAAACTTTGACAACTGCAGAGTTGGCTGTCTCTAGTTTATTTTCCTTAATAAATTTCAACAACTCACTCACGCACTCAAAGATAATAAAATATATTAGGTCTTGAAACTTTTAACTTGCTGTGCTGTAAAAACAGTAAAACGTGACTTATCAGGTTTTTCCCCTGTACTATTCATATGATATATGATACGACATGACATTATATACGATACGATACCGTGTGATATAATATGATATGATAGGGTATGATACGAAGAGCAGAGGGGAAAACGCGACAAGATCAAAATAATTTATTTTCTGTAATAATAATAATAATAATAATAATAATAATAATAATAATAATAATAATAATAATAATAATAATAATAATAATCCGTTGCGCCACAGCACTTGAAGGGTCCAGGCCACATCCGGTTGCTGGTCTCACGTTCACATGCCGAAGCAGAGGTGGACGATCATCCAATCAGAT
This sequence comes from Periplaneta americana, assembly GCF_040183065.1. NCBI lineage: Eukaryota > Metazoa > Arthropoda > Insecta > Blattodea > Blattidae > Periplaneta > Periplaneta americana. The sequence goes on from NC_091131.1 coordinate 174,101,173, forward strand.
TGGAGGTATCGTGTCGTTAACACGATGCTCCCCCCAGCCGTTATACTCGCTTTCGCAACCGAATTTCGCTACCTTTCGTAGCCCCACAAGTGCATCACGATGCTAGTTGTAACCGATCCCATATACTGGTCGAAATGTAATGAGAAAATTTCTTCCCCCATGAGGACTCGGACCAGCGCGCATTCCATAACGCGACTCCTAGGCAGGATGCCTTAGACCAGCTGTGGCGAAAATGTGATCATGCGCCGTGCAACGTGCATAGCACCTATGGAGGGAGGCGGACACCCGAAGGGGAAGTGAAGCAACTGTGTGACATATTAATGGATTTCATTTTCTTATGTCAAGCACTTAAATATAATTTTATACAGTATCAGGTTACAAACTAATGTTTAGTACGCGTAACGAAGAAAGAAATGAACAATGAAACATAGGACACATTATCACAACTTATTAATTGTCTTCAGAATGTCTCTGCGACAGAGTTTCAAAATCAGGAATGATGTCACTTACTGCCGGTCGTAGTTCATCACGAAGGTATTTGTCTGTCAGTCGTGATCTAAATTTGATTTTTACTATTTTCATTGTTGAAAATAATTTTTCACAAATGTAAGTTGTAGCGAACATGGTTTCAACACAGGAAGCGAAAGAACGAAGCTTCGGATATTTATTTTTTGGTAAAGATTTGAAAAGTCCTTACATCTACAGTCGCTTTCATTTAACATCAGATTGTAAATCTGGGAGTTTAAATTGAAGATCTAACCGCATTATTCGTACATCCGCTGAAAAAGGATCGATATACAGAGATAATAATAATGATAATTATAATAATAATAATAATAATAATAATAATAATAATAATAATAATAATACTTCACCTATTAATGTTTCATGTGTGATATGTAGTATAATGCCGTTTTATGATATATAAACTTTTCCTCGTAATACTTGTGAACAAATCATACATTTACAGTAAGATTCTCATAATATCGGCAGCAAAAAAATACGTCCTCCCATCCTACTTGAAACTTTCGTTTTTGTAGACGTGCATGGTTTCCAGAGAGACATTGGACTATATACCACTCGCAGGTCAGAGACAAATACAAATGGAACGGAGTTTGACTCCAGTGAGTGAGAGGGTGGGGGTAGGGAAGGCAGAAAACAAGAGAAATGCATAGCTATCATTGCGAGCCACAATGTGCTCGGGAGTCACATTTTCGCCACGGCTGGTTTGGAGTAAAAGAGAAACATTTTTGGGGAAGTATTCCTTACATATGGCTATAACTAATGATATGTTATGAGTGTAATATATTATGAAATTAACAATAAAATTAAGGATTTATTACTTTTTGACCCCATTTACCTATAGTTACCCTAGTTCTTAGTTCTCGGTGTAGTGTACGTCCCGGTAATAAATTCGCCTAATGAAAACTAGAAGATCTATTTCAAAGTTTCTCAAATTGTTATATATTTGGTTCTGACCTGTCCCGTGTTTAGAAAGTTCGCTCACTCTTACATGATCAGAAAATTGTATGCCAGTTATCTTTGAACGCCAGTGTGCACACAGACACTCTACATTTAGAAGCCATCTGTAAATAAAAGAATAAGAATAAATTAAAATCATTTCTTAAATAAAATTCGAAATTACTTTTATTTCAGTTAATTAAATTTATTTTTCTTTAAGGCTATACGTGCGTTAGAAGTAACTTTACTACGCGCTTTAACTTTTGATTCACGTGCAGACTGTCTCGTACCTATTTATCCTGTTCATTACATTCGCTAACAATCATTTTATTACGAAGATTAAAGCACAGAATTATATTGCGTTTCAGATGGACTCTGCAGCGACCCGACGCGCCTCAGCGAGGAAAGCTCAACATCCGGCTTGACTACCCAGAGCAGCGCAGCCAGTGTGTCAGAAGGTACCTACAGCAATTGTTTACATTCTGAGGCGGTTGCGCTTTCAGCTATGAAAAAAGTTCGAATTTGACCGTGAAATTCATAAATTAATTTCATTCCATAAATAAAATTTGAAAATTTGAAATTACTTTTTTTTTTTACCTTGGGGATATGATTTAAGTGAATTTTTATGGCAGGCAGAGTAACTATCTCATGCCCCCATGTTTTAAATTGCTACCAGTGCACTTCATTAGAACCAGGTACCCAGCTTCGAAGCCGTTAGACCTGTGATCTTACAGTATAATTATTTTCCCCTATTATCATAGTACAGGTTATCTAAGAAATTAGCAAGTTCTTTGTGATAGTAGGAGAGAAAGAGTGGGGGAAGGGAAGTGGTCCGTGGCCCATTTCTTTAGGGCTCATCCCGACATTTGTCTTATTACTCAAGGGAAACCACGGAAAAACCTTGAGCAGGATGAGGTGTCGTGCTGACGACAAGCCAATTGGCTACAATGGGGTCATGAATATGTTGAGGTGGGAGGTTGTCTTTTAATCATTATTTAAAGTACTGAAATATTTAAATACATAATAATTATTTACAAAGAATACAAAGCATCCATGCAGCCAATAACGTGATGACCCTGAAACAGAGATATAACATTATTAGTGCATTAATAGATTATGTCTGACTGTAGAGTCAAGTGGTTGTTTAGAGTTCAAGTTGGTATTCGTCTTGTACGTTGTCGTTCCAAGCTAGAGGGTGGAGTACACTCTTAGGTCTTTTATGTTTATCTAATGCAGGATTGTAATTTCCTAGTGAAGAAATTAGTGGGTTTGTGCTGCTGTACGACTTGGTGTACGTGCAGAAGGCTTGGTTTGAAATATATTCTTGAATTGTCGAAATTTCTAGTTCTTCATGAATCAATCTAACAGGAGTTACTCTAGGAAGTCCTGTAATGAATCTTAAAATTTTGTTTTTGAAAACTTGTAATTTTTTACGGACTGTAATAGGAGCATGTTCCCAAACAGGACAAGCATATAATATTACTGACCTAATTAATGTTTTATACAAAGTTAGAGCTGTGTGTATGCTTAGATGTCTGCTTTTATTTAATATTGGATAAAGCTCCACCATTCTAGAATTGGCAAGTCTGAGTTTTTGTAGTACATGTTCGGAGAAAGTGAGCCGTCTGTCTAGTGTTAGTTTCAGTTTATTGAATTTATACGTGCGTTAGAAGTAACTTTACTTCGCGCTTCAACTTTTGATTCACGTACAGACTGTGTACTGCCTATTCATTACATTCGCAATCAATCATTTTATTACGACGATTGAAACACAGAATTATATTGCATTTCAGATGTTTGCTACAGCGAGCCTGACCTCAGGCACTTCCACTACTACTACGCCAGCATGAGATCCAGCTCGCCTGCACAGCGCAGCGCAGGTACAGTACTTGTCTACATTCTGAAAAAGTAGGCTAAATAAAAGAATAAGGATAAATTAATTTCATTTTTTAAAGTAAGATGAAAGAATTACTTCCATTTCGGTTCACTTGCGCTTATTTTAGCTGCCGTTTACCATATATGGTCCATATTGGCGTATACCAAGTATGCTCTTTCTCTGACTCCCGATTACGTTCTGTAATCACAACCTTCCAGTGTAGAGCGTGCTGTTCCTCGTTCGAAGCTCGACGGATGGCTGCAGAAGGCAACTCAAGTACTTAGTAAACGCACGAACTGTGCGGGACAATGTCACAGTCAAAACCTTCTGTAAGCAAACGATCATTCCGTACAGTGTGGGAGGAAGACTATTTTTGTTGTACGTTCGGTGAAAACGGAAAGTGATTACTATATTGTAAGGTACTGTCAGGAATACTACTGAGCAACATAAAACTACATTAAAGGCCTACGCTTTGCCACCCAGAACATGCCGAAGTGACAGGGAAGCTGTTGTCTCTAATATATATTCATATACCAACATTATTATTATTATTATTATTATTATTATTAGTACTATTATTATTATTATTAGGTCTGTTACAATTATTATTATTATTATTATTATTATTATTATTATTATTATTATTATTATTGTGATGATTTTATTCCAGCAGAAATACTTATTATGATAAAATAATTTTTCAGAGGCACTACAGTTTCAAGAATTGAAAGCACTTAATGAAAGGCGAAACATTGAAGAGAGTGGATCAATTCAGAGTATATGTTTAGGAGCAAATGTAGTATGTTGGGAATTAGCTAAGGCACTAAAACCCTTCACGGATGGTGAACTTGTAAAGAACAAAATATAGTTAATTATATCTATGTACTGGAACAGCTCAAATGTGAATTCACAGAACATAGATTTAGTTTTTTAGACGTATGGAGAGTGCTACTAATCTTTTTGTTAATCATTTCATAGTAAATTAGGTACAATCTGTGCAGTTCCAAGAGAGTTTATTGATTTATAAAGTGACGTAGAATTCAGAACTAAATGCAGAGAATATGACTTGGCAAGCATAGAAGTATTAAAAAACAGGCAACGACAAGTAAAATCACGGACATGTTTAACAAAATCTTTATGGGAGAAAGTTATCCTAGTGAATGGACATCGGCAATTGTATGTCCAATCTACAAAAAAGGAAACATGTCGGTACCTGATAATTATAGGGGGGTGGCGCTTTTACCAACAATGGGAAAAATTTATTGCAAAATTATATATGAGAGACTGAGGAAGTGGATATTTCTCTAAGTTTCAGGCTGGTTTCAGAGAGGGTTACAGTACAACAGATAATATATTTGTTTTGTACACATTAAGCTAAAAGAAATACAGAAGAAGAGGGGAAAACTGCATTGCGCATTTGTAGATTTTAAAAAAGCATTTGATTCGGTAGAACGTGAAGCATTGTTGTACAAGCTGTGGAAAAAAGGAATGTCGTCGAGAATGATTAAACCTATATCAGCAATATATGAGAAGGTGGAGTTTTGTGTAAAGTACGAATGTGACAAAGTTTCGGAAAATGTGGCTACCCGTAGAGGGGTTAGACAAGGGTGCATACTCTCACCCCTTCTTTTTAATATATTCGTAGATGACATACCAGAGATGGTCGATAAAATCGAATCTGAAGCTCCAAATTTAGATGGGGTCTCCATACCTGCACTCTTATATGCAGATGATCTGATTTTGATATCTCGATCAATAAATGGACTGCAACAGGAACGTCACTGCTTGGAGAATTATTGTAGCCAATGGGGCATGACTGTTAACATAGACAAGACCAAGAAAATTACTTTTAAAAACGGATCTGTATATAGTAGGGATGAGACATGGACATACGACGGGCACATACTGGAAAATGTGAAACATTTCGTATATTTAGGGGTTACTTTATCAATGAACTAGAGATGGACTAAGCATGTTGACATAACGAAACGCAAGTGCGGGGTAAAGAGTGCGGAGGTATTGAAATTGATCACTAAAGTGCCAGATATTCCTGCAGCAACATTGGAGCTAGTATATGGATCTGTGGTTAGGTCATCTATGTTGTATGGGGCGGAAATTTGGGGTTGGGAAAATGCAGGAAAACTAAATAAGGTACAAACGGACTTCCTGAAACGAATACTTGGAATTGGCAGAAGCACAGCTAACTGCGGGGTGCTGAAGGAGTTTGGGCTTCAAAACGAAGTAATTCATATGAAAGTCAGGGTGATAAAGTACTGGTTAAAAATTATATTTGGGGATCAGTCGCTTCTACGGTCGATTTGCTACAAAGTTCAACAAAGGGAGGGCTGGGAAAAGGGGTGGGTTTATAAACTGCAGAGTGGGCTGCATCATATAGGAATGGGATGGGTGTGGGAGAAAGGAGAGGATAACAGGAGGAATGTATGGCGTAATGTGAAGAGGCGTTTAATTGATATCGAGAGGCAAGAGATTGAGCTCCAGTGTTCGGAAAAGTCCTCACTACATCTACAATCAGAGCTCATGCTTAACTGGGGGAGGTGTGAATACATAAATTCTTGTAACAAGGACAGCAGAGCAGGTTTAGCGTGGCTAAGATTGGGGGCATGGAAGGGTAATGAAATTGTCAACGAAGAAGGGGAGCGTCTTTGTCCGCTTTGCAAAGAAAAGGATTCTTATATGCATATTTTATTACTGTGTGTTGAATTGGAACTTGTACGGAGAAAGTATTTACCACCCTCGATGCTAAGTCAGAGTAGGAGTTCGCTTGCATGTCTTGACCTCATGGGGAATAGAGAATGGGAACAAAAGACTGGATTGTTCCTCTTGAAGGCGAGAAAGATTAGAGCTGCAGCTGTCGAAGTTTGCGACGCGAACTGAGGAAGGAATAATAGTATCCACCCAACTGTACACTTTTAGGTCTTTTAGGTTAGGATATATTATATAATGTGTTTTATTGTGCCATTTCCATTTTAATATGTATGTTCCTGTAGAGAGTAGTTGGATGTAATCATAGGTGGGGGGGGGAACCTACAAAGGAGAACTTGTTTCTGGTACAAAGCACAAACGGTCAGAAGACCCGTGCATTGGATTAGACAAAATTATGATAATGTAAAATTTGTATGTATAATATTACTCAATCTATCTATCTATCTATCTATCTATCTATCTATCTATCTATCTATCTATCTATCTATCTATCTATCTATCTATCTATCTATCTATCTATCTATCTATCTATCTATCTATCTATCTATCTATCTATCTATCTATCTGTCTGTCTGTCTGTCTGTCTGTCTGTCTGTCTGTCTGTCTGTCTGTCTGTCTGTCTGTCTGTCTGTCTGTCTGTCTGTCTGTCTCTCTGTCTGTCTAACTGTCTGTCTATCTGTCTGTCTCTCTGTCTGTCTATCTGTCTGTCTAACTGTCTGTCTATCTGTCTGTCTATCTGTCTGTCTATCTGTCTGTCTATCTGTCTGTCTATCTGTCTGTCTGTCTGTCTGTATGTCTGTCTGTCTGCCTGCCTGTCTGTCTGTCTGTCTGTCTGTCTGTCTGTCTGTCTGTCTGTCTGTCTGTCTGTCTATCTATCTAAAAAAATTAACAAAACGAAATATCCCAAGATGAGGTTATTCGCTGCCACTATGTTAGCTACCTTCGCCTCGACATATGTATGCGAACAATTATTTTAAAGAATGAAGATTGCTAAATCCAAACATAGATCCCGATTAACAGATGAGCATCTTTAGCGCATTGTAGTAAATTCGTTGGAAATAGACTAGCGATTACTTGCAGAAAACAATGCACATGTTGAAGAGACCACAATGTATGGTGTAATATGAAAATAACATTATCTATGATGTAATAATACCATACTACTATATTAAATACAATACATATGTAATAACTGAATATTACAGTGTATACTCTTTTCTTTTTCAAATTCAGTTTATTAGCCGTATTTGTGAGAGTGTGAAAGCAATGCCACAGGTGGTGCTGCAATGTAGTTGCGGAGCCCAGTCCGTACACTGTGTGTGTTATGCAGTGCAGCATCATCCGTGTAATCGGGGCTTTTACAATTTTGAGCATACCTGGCGTATACAATTGTGTTGTCCCAAGAAGCTGAAATGCTAAGTGTGTTTCCATGTTAAATTGTCTATGTTCTTCTATTAAACTCTTCATAGTAAAATGGTTATCACAACATGACCCTCGTGTTCGGAATCCATTTTGTTCTTTTGTCTTCATAAAGATGTGATAATTTATTTTTGATTATGGTTGTACAGATTTTATAACCTGATTTGAGAAGCCGTATGCCTCTATAATTTTCACATTGCTTTTTGTTTCCTTTCTTATAGATGGGCATTATAATAGCCTTTTGCCTACTTACTTTCTGGGGGTTTTGATCCTGCCCAAATATTGTTTAAGAAGCATAAAAATCTATAAGTAAATTCTTCTCCAGCGCATTTAAAAAGCTCTGTATTTAAACCATCTTCACCTGGAGCTTTTCCGTTTTTTTTTAGCGTTTATGTAGATCTACTTCAATGAGTTCGTCTTAAGTAGGGGGTGGATGTTGATGAAAAGTCATCTTCGTATTTCTCACATTATGACGATGCCTATTAATATAGACGTCATTTCTATGTTAATATCAATGTAAAAATTTTAATTTCTTATATTTCATTTTTGCTTTTTTTACGTTTCTGAACTAAAAGTTCAGTTTTACATATCTTTTCGGCTTTCTCGGTCATTTTTAATATCTGTAACAACTTTTAGATCATTTTGAATGCATTTTACTTTCTTCTTTACATATAGGCCTGTTAAATCTTTTCTAAGCAAACAGTTCAGTAGTAGGTCCTACTAGTAATTACCTACTGAATAAGTGAATAACAGTGAAGTTTGGTTTCGTAGTTTGAAAGAAACTCTAAAGTCTATTACTTCTTTTATGCCATGGTGATGTTATTCTAATAGGGGATACAACTAAATAAAGATCCGTCTCTAATTCGTTTACTCCAAAGTGTTTAAGTGTATGCTTTGTTGACGTGAAGGCATTTCGTGGTATACGAGTAGCTTCTAGCCACGTAACTTATCCTTTTCAGTTGGACATTTGAGAACTGTAACATTCTCATTTATAGCACTCTGGTAATTGCTGGTACACACAGGCATACAACATTTAGGAGCCATCTGTAAATAAACGAATATGGGTAAATTAATTTAATTTTTTAATGAAAGTACAGTATAAACTTTCTTTATTTCAGATCCCTGAATTTATTTTTCTTTGAGATTATACTTATATTAGAATTAACCCTTATTACGTGCTTTTGAATTCCTGTCAGACTTTACTTTTATAATTCACTTATTGTTAACAGTCTGGTGACGTGCATTTTGTCATGCTACTGCCCGTCCGTCAAAACAGGGGAAATCACATGACAATTACTTACTTAGGCTAAGGGGGCATTTTTCTTTCAATTATTTTAAACAGTTGTATAATACTACGTAAACTTCCAATTTCGTACAGAAAATAATTGCAGAGGTGAGCCTAACAACTCAGCCACTAGCCCTTACAGAGAGGACAGGAGAAACGAGTGCGGCAACCCGGGATGCAACATAACTATTCGGCCGCACAATACCTATTTATATATACTCTTCATAGTTAGCAATCAGTGTATTATGAAGATTTCAATTCAGAATTACACTGTATTTGACCTCGACGTGAAACAATTGCAGGTGACCTGGCAACAACGATGATGGCAGACGCTCCCACACAGACTGGCGAGAGCAGCGTAGACGCTGTTACTCAAACGGAGGAGAGCAGCGTAGACGCTGTTACTCAAAAGGAGGAGGGCAGCGTAGACGCTGCCACTCAGTCGAAGGAGAGAAGCGTAGACGCTGCCACTCAGTCGAAGGAGAGCAGCGTAGACGCTGTTACTCAAACGGAGGAGAGCAGCGTAGACGCTGCCACTCAAACGGAGGAGAGCAGCGTAGACGCTGCCACTCAAACGGAGGAGAGCAGCATAGACGCTATCGAGGAGCAGTCAGCAGAAGATGAAGATGCGGGGAGACGTAGGAAGAAGAATGGCTGCTGGTCACGATTCAGGCAAGTATTTCGTAGGGTTTTTCGTCTTTTTAGGCGTAGGTAGTATAAATAATGTATGTCTAAGAGCCATGTTCTGATCTGATCATGGCTTGATTGTGGTGGTAGTAGTAGTGGTAGTAGTAGTAGCAATGGTAGTAGTATTAGTAGTAGTAGTAGTAGTAGTAGTAGTAGTAGTAGTAGTAGTAGTAGTAGTAGTAGTAGTAGTAGTAGTAGTAGTAGTACAGGTAGCAGCAGCAGGGTAGTGGTAGTAGTCTTCCTTTTCCTTCCCTGTATCCTATTCCTGATTACTATGCAATATGCAATACTTCTCCACATACTCTGGTTTAGAAACACTCTCGGCTACTAACTAATCCTCCTCTATTATCATTGCTGCCTTTCATTACTGTTGTCCCTAATTTTCTGTTTATCTTCCATCATTTTATATTCACTAATTATCCAAATTCCACTTTCTCATCTACATTACAATATTACATTATTTGCCCTATTTTTTACTTACTTTTCTCAGAACTTCACTCTTGCATTCATTCAATGTTCCAATATTTGTAGTACTTCCTTACTACCACTTCTTGAATTCACTTATCACTTTTCCTCTTTAATTGGTATAGCTTTTTTGGTTCACTCTTCATACTTGTGCTGCTTACTTTCACTTTTTCTCTATTGCACTTCCCGGATTCTTCCTTCTCTATTACATGAAACACGGAATATTCTTTACTTACGATTTGTAACTCTCTTTAGTACTTTCCTTTTTACTGGTTTATTCTATTCGATTCCCCATAATACTTAATTATTTATTCTTCGATATTTATCTCAGTTCCACTTTCGTTACACATAACGATCCAATCCCCACTTTGTTGTTTAGATTAGATCGCTCAAATTACAAAACTGAAATTTACATTGGAGGAAAGGATTTTCATGGAAGACTTGTCTGAAAAAGAGGAATTTCGGAAAGATAAAAAAAATCCTAATATTATCGTCACACATAGTAACAAATAACAAATACCTTCGAAATTCTTGATACCAAGGCGAAACACAGTTTAGGCTCGCACTGTCTGTACCGACGTATTGAGAACCAACTAAATTAGTTGTACAATTCTGTCTCACTCAAAATAGGATTTTCAAATTAAAAGTTGAGTAACTGTATTAGGTGTAGTAAAACTGTCGAAAGCATAGTTTGTACAGTTTATTTTTACAATATGATAAAAAATAAAATTCAATATAACAGTTGTATGACCACGCTTTTGTGAAATCTATGAACACCACATAGAACTTCTCCCTTTCGTCCAAGGCATCCCATATGTTCTTTAGTAGTGCTTCTATTGCTGTTAATGTTGATTTCCCTTTTCTGAAGCCTAGTTGGTTTTCGGGTAGCTGTTCTTCTATTATTTCAGTTATGTTGTTTGTTATTATTCTTGTAAATATTTTGAAGGGGGTGTTTTCTAGCGCTATTTCTCTATATTTACCTGGGTCATTGTGGTCTCCTGACCCTTTGAACATTACTTTTATTGTCGATTGTCTCCATTGTTCAGGTATGGATGCTGTTTCTAGACATTTGTTGTAAATTTTTGTCCATACTGGTGTCATTATTTGGGCTGTGTCTTGGATGTACTCATTGTAGAGCCTGTCTGGGCCTGCGGCTTTTTTATTTTTGGTGTTAAATATTGATTTTCGACCTCTTCTATTTTTAATGGTGTCCATGCTTCCGTGTCTTGCTGGGTTTCCTTGGGATTATGATCTGGTTTATTTGTTATCATTTTCTTGTTTAGTATGTTACAGAAGTGTGTCTCCCATTGTTCCATGAATATGTTTTGGGTTGGGGTTTGTTTCCTTGGTCTCAGTGCGATGTATGGGTCTGTCTTTGCTTTTTCCGCGATTCTTCTACCTTCAGCTTCCCAATAGTGGATTTTCTTCTCCTTGATTAGCTTCTTGTATTGTTTTCGTTTTTGAGAGTATGTTCTGAGGAATGTCTCGCCTGCGCTTGTTTTTAGGTGCTGTAATGTTTCCAATAGGTCCTTCCGTAACATATATCACTCCTTATCGAACCATTTTTCAGCCCTTCTGTTTTTCTTCGGTTCCGCAGCCTGTCTTAGCTTGCCTTCTATGGCTTGTGTTGCTTTTTCCAAGTCTTCGTTTTATATGTGCATTTCTATTTCTCGTATCGTGTTTGTTTGTTCTTCCACTTGTCTAACATTGATGACGCGTGAGAGGTTTTCTGTTTCTTTTCTTCGTGTTCCACTCCATTCCACTTTTATGTTTATTTCCATGGGGATGTGTTTTCTTATTGGGGCATGACTTGCTGTCCATGACGGTGTTACTGCCCCGTATTGTTCCTCTTATTAGCGCGATATCTATTGTACTTTTTCCGTTATGCGAGAAATACGTCGGTTCCATTGGGTCGTTTAGTAGAGTGAAACCGTCTTCTCGTAGCTTTTCTATGATTATTTTCGATTTGTGTGTTTGTTATATCCAGTCTACAGTTGAGGTCGCCTGCGATGATTATTGGTTTGTTTTTATTACTCTGTGTGATCATTTGTCCTATTTCATCCATTATGTCAATAGTCGTTTTGTTTGGTGAGAAGTATGCTGCTATTATTGTACACGTTTTTATTTCCGTTAAAATAGTGTGTTTTAGTAGTCTTGTTGCCTTTATCGGAGTATGTTCTGGTCTTGTGAGAATAGATATTCCCCCTTTCGGTCTTCCTCTTTCTCCGTGTGTTGCTTTGAGGTGTGTACCGTAGAAATCAGGGTGTTCCCAGTTTTCAGTTAGAAAAGTTTCTGTTAATAATGCTATGTCGTATCCATGGAAGAAATCTTGTGGCGTTAGATTCATTGCATTCTTAAGGCCTTCTATGTTCCATAGCATGATTTTGAGATTTTCCGTTTTTTCTTTCTTCTTACTGTTATTCGGGTTTAAGTTTTCTTCATTACTCGAGTGTGACTCCCTCATTTCCGCGAAATAATTTGCGAAACGTAAACCTTCTGACGGTTACTCCTTCTGGCCAGAATCTTTCAGTTTTAGTCCCTTCTAGCTTATGGAATGGGATGCCTACTTTCAATGACTTGGTGTCGTATTTGGTTGTCAATTCTTCGCAGGTAACGTTGTCCTTAATTTCACTCTTCTCCAGGAATCTCTTTATTGTCACGCCTGTTGTCCCTGGTCTCAGCCTCCCTACATACAGCCAGGCCCTTTTCTCTGCTGCTCGAAGATCTTCCATTCTTGATCTTGTTCCTGTCCCTACTTTTTGTTGTCTGCCTGATCTGTACGTTACTGTTGTCCTCCTCCGTGTTTTTGTTATCTTCGCCGTCCTCTTCTTGAGTCTCCTCCGTGATTTTGGGGATTGGATTTTCGGTCTGTTTGTTTGCTCCGCCCTTTGCCCTTCTTGATCCGCATCCAGGTGTTTCTTCCCCTTTTTTATTTCTTTTCCCTATAGGACTTATATTTCTTGGTTTATCATGTTCTTTAAGTTTCGTGTTATGGTGTCCATCATATTATTGATGTTTCGCATAATGTTTCCTGTTACTTTTCCTTCTAATGTTTTAGGAAGTTTGTTTGTTCCATCTTGCTATTTTCTTCGCGGTGCGCTCTCTGGACGTGGTCTTGGCCGTTCGAGTTACTACTATTTCCGACAGGTGGAGTCTTGGCGCGGCAGACTCCTCTTTGCATTTCTTGCACGCTGTCAACAGATGGCACCACCTGTCTCGTGCCGATGTTGGCGTCTCCCTCTTTTGCCGTGTCTATGTGAAGCGCCTTAACCTCTACCGTTGTATTTACATTGTCAGTTCCCTCTTCATTTTCTAATTTCTCTTTTTCTTCCAGTGACTTAATATATATCTTTATTGTACTCACTGCGTTCAGGATGTCTTCTTTGATTACCTTTTTTAGGTATCCACCTGTTTCTGCTATGTTTGTACATAGACTTACTAAATAACCGGTAGACCGCTCACTGGTGCTAGTGTTATGTTCCCAAATTGAACAGTCGTCGAGCGTCCATTTGTTTGGTTGGGCTGAATAAGTATGTTTCGTTCGTGTGCTGTTTTTAATTGCAGCAATACATGGATGTAACGATAAAGAAGGAAGGAATGTTACATTTCACTGGTTAGTTAATCTTCATATCTACGACGATTTTTGCTCCGTATTATATTACAGAAGACGAACTATTGTACTCATACGACTGTATTACTGTATGCTTCAGGTTTCCTCTGAGTAAAGATTTCCTTAACGACCTTAACAGTATGTGGATAAGTGTAATCCGCAGACAGCATTTCTACCCTACAAACGAATCACTCAATGTGTTCAACTCATTTCGAACTAGTTTCAAAGTACGTTATTACGATATTGATTGTTATTGCCCTTCATCCACTTCATATCCGTCATTTTCTTCAAACAGATAATTATTCGCCGAATTTAAAGACACAGAAACTGTAAATATTATAAAAAATTAATTTTTAATATGACTGATTGAAAGTAATTCTTGTCTTAGTTTCTTATCTTACTAGGTACTGCTGCTGCTGCTACTGCTACTACTACTACTACTACTACTACTACTACTACTACTAATAATAATAATAATAATAATAATAATAATAATAATAGTAGAAATAGTCATAATTAATAATAATAATAATAATAATAATAATAATAATAATAATAATAATAATAATAATGTTTTTGGATTTCATGCGGAAATTTAACCTACAGATTAAACAGTAGACATTAGTTCTTTTATTAAGCGTGGTTATGAATATTCATATTCAGAGTTCCTATGAAAATGATGCAACCTTGACAGTCAGAGTTGCCAGGTATCTCAATTTAGGGGGATTCTCTCAATTTCCTGGTTGAATCGCGATAAAGTGAGTCGGGATTGATACAAAATCCGATTTGAGATATAATAACTTAGAACATAATTTTAACAAATTAGTCTGCATTTCCTATTATCCAATATTTTTATTTATAAATTGACACAAATGGTAACACTGTAAACATAGAGATAACACACGGAAATTAGTAAGTCTATGAGGTAATCCAGCTGATTGCCGTAAGGCAACTCTAGTCGCAAGATAATAGTTCCCCTAGTTCTACCGCATTGTTGGTTAATCCGTTTCGGTACCTAGTTGCAGCTGTCGCAATTAATAAACATTGTGTAATATAGGTGCGTTGAATGGCAAAAAAATAGCGTTTTGATATCGAATTTTACACTAACAGATACACATAGAATTGCTGCATTTTATAGTTTAGTGAACTAAATTTAAACATGGATTCATTGTCAGATGTACTGTTGCAGTACCGGACCCAAAAAAGAAAAGTTGCGAAGTTAATTTAGTAGCGAATGGTTAAAACACATTCGTGGTCAATAAAAGAAAAAACGATTAGCCTATAGTATTCACTGTACTGTGTGTTCTTAGTATTTTAATCTTCTCAAGGAGGCGAATATTACATTAAAAGCACGCGAACATTACTTTGCAGAAAACAATTATAAATCTTATGATAAAGTGATGACAACTCTAATGTTTTAAGTTAGCTTCTGATATCCCGGTTTCCCTCGCAGAAAACCTAGCAACTCTGCTGACAGCTGAGACACATTATTAAAGATATAATGGAAAGGAATTATTGTTCCTGTAAATAAAAACATATAGCTTTCGGATACGCAATACAACGCGTATTCAAATAGCGGTTTCGAAATCCCGCGCGTTTCTTTCCAAACAAATGGCGGCTTTCCGCTGCTTCAATCTGGGAACATATTTCTCACTTTTCCGCTACGGCGTGGTAGGGGCTCGGTTTTGTAGAGCACATTCTGCTGTCTTACATATTGCTTCCGCATCTTACTTATACTTACTTACATTTCGTGTTTATTGATATGCATATTACGAACGGTTATTCTATAAGTTTTATATTTCAGTTGACGTTAAAACTTACAAAAAGGAACTGTGATTTCATTTATTTATTATCGTACCCTAGGCGTTTGCGAATTAAGATTTCTGATGAGGGGGGATAGAATCCTAGATAGAGAATACCATACATATTATTATTATTATTATTATTATTATTATTATTATTATTATTATTATTATTATTATTATTAATCCCCCATAAAGCTTACCCTGCAAATAAGAATCACTTGCATTCTTTTGCTTCCCTCCGTCTCAAAGCATATTCATACTTCCATATTTTCAATATAAAGAAGCAGCCTATGTATCTAAACATTAATTTTACATTTTAATGAATTAGTGAATTCTTGTTTAACCTTACTGTAGGTAGTAGAAATAGTTATACGTGGTACAGTCATTAAGTTCTGACACTGACGCCTGAAGGGTAGGCACCCACAAGAATCTGGATGTCTCAGAAGATGCCGCGTGATACGGCGTACACTTAAACAGATCGACTTCCTCCCTCAATATAGTCGCCGTTGGCCGCTGTGCACGTCTGCCAACGTTGGTGTAGCTGCTGGAAGCACTGCTTAAAGATGTTGGCAGGAAGATGCCGTATGGCTTCTCTTGTGGCATTCATGACCTTTTGCGGCCGCATAAATATTACGCCCACGTAGGATTGATTTCATGAGGGGAAAGAGAAAAAAAATCGCATGGTACGAGATCAGGTGAGAACGGAAGGTGTGGCAAAACAGCGACCTGTTGCCTTACAAGTTCCTCTTGGACAAGGATGGAGCGATGTGCAGGGGCGTTGTCGTGTAGCAACAGCCAATTCTTCCTATGCCAAAGCTCAGGACGCTTACGACGAGTTGAATTGCGTAAACGGCCAAGAATCTCTTTGTAGAGGATCTTGTTTACAGTTGCACCTTGTGGGATGAATTCTATGTGAACAATTTTATTCCATTTGAATAAAAAAAGTGTTAACGCATCACCTTGCCTTTTGACCTGTCTTGTTGCGGATTTTTCTGTCGTGGAATTAATGGCGTTTTCCAGGTGGCGGATTGTCGCTTCAGTTGCGGATCGTAAAGAAAACACCATGTTTCGTCTCCAGTTATGATCGGTTATAGCAGTTTCGCCTAATTTCTGACAGAACGTGACGTTTGCCCGTTGCTCAAACTGCAACATACTCGAGTTCCGACGCGCGCATTCAAATCACCGTCACAACAATGACCGTAGTTCTGCTTACACTATATGCACGTAACTGTATGATGCTGGGACGAGAGACTAACTGACAAGGTACCATATCACGGCGCCACCTATCCGTTCTAGTGCACCACACCGCCACTATGCCCTCAGTCTCAGAACTTAATGAATGTACCACGTATGTAACTCTCATATAATGGCTGTTAAGACTCCGGCACTCGGTCTCAGTGGCTATCATTATGATCGCTGCATCAATAACTATTAAGTTGCTGCAACCCAGTAATGTGTCATTACGCAGTCAGTGTATCGATTTCAAAATGAATTGTGGTCTTCCCAACAACTGGATCTTTAATACATATTTTTATTCCTGCATTAAAATTGTAAACATTTCAAGTTGTGGCAGCAAAGGCACTGGCTGCATCTGTTCTACAGCGGCTACTGAGTGGACAGAGGTGCAGACAAATGTGCAATCAGATATCGCCAATTCATATTAATGTTACGCAGCTCATGAAGTAAGAATACGTAAGTACCGGAAATTCCATTATGTTAATTAAATCTTTTGTCAAGCTACATTTGAGAATCGGACGTGCGTGGGTTCGATTACAGCTTTGGTTGATTATCTGTTTACTATAAGACGAATATCAAGCAATAAAATGACGAACCTCAGGCCTCACCTGGCCAAATATCATCTCGCTGTCACCAATTACGTTGAAGTGAAGTAAATAATGTTTCAAATCCTCAGCAAAATGTGTCATTTACTTTCTGTGACAGTTTAGTAGTAACAGCTCCTTGAAAGATAATTATTACAAGCAATCATCTGCGTATCGAAGCGCTGCCTGAATGCGCTGTTGTCTAGTCAATTTACCCCAGACACACATGAATCATAATAATTTGATCAAGAATTAATATATCCTTACTTGAAATTAAAACACAAAATGGCTATCCACTGTGAGACACTTGAGAAGATTTCGTCATGTAAAATCATCAGAGACATTCTTATGAATCTACCACTTTTTACGACTTTAAGTGGAGTTTCTTGCAGTGTAATTATTGACCATTTCACTTCAATTTCAGGCATTTTCTTATGTACAGCATTGCTCACTGCATTGCTAGTGTGGCATATCATTTGTTGTACTAGACTCTCCTTCGTGGATATAGCGCTAAAGGGAACGGACGCCAGAACAAATGCAAACGTTTGGCTCGAGTGAACTAGTGATTACAACGTCAAGTACGAGTAGTAAGAAGGTTCTGAACCCGCTTCATTTACTTCGTCCTGTTTTCTTACTAATTATAATAACAGCGGTGTTTCTGATGCGCTTACGAAATCTCATTACATATTGTGCAGAGATACTGTCCTGCTCTACGGCTAAATGAAGCTGCAGCCCGTAGGCTTTACCGGCAGTGGCTTGAAAGTGGTGTTAATGAATAGCAATAATGGTAAAAATATTGATATTAATAATAATTACTATCATAATCACAATAATTACAAGGTACAAATCTCTTTCAGTTTACTTGTTTGTTTGTTTGTTTGTCTGTCTCTCTGTCTGTTTGTTTGTTCATTTGTTTGCTTACTTGTTAGTTTTGTTTTATTTATTTATTTATATAATTATTTATTTAACTATTTTTAACTATTTATTTAACTATTTATTTACCTATTTATTTAACTATTGCTTTAAATATTGATTTAAATATTGATTTAACAATTTGTTAAACTATTTATTTAATTATTTATTAACTATTTATTTAACTATTTAGTTAACTATTGATTGATTTAACTATTTAACTATTTATTTAAATATTGCTTTAACTATTGATTTAACTATTTATTTAAATATTAACTTAATTATTTATTTAACTATTGACTTAACTTTAGATTTAACTATTTGTTTAACTATATTTAACTCTTTATTCAATTATTTATTTATTTACTTATTTACTTATTTATTTACTTAACTATATATTTAACTGTTGATATAACTTTTGATTTAACCGTTTATTTAACCGGTTATTCAACTATTTATTTATTAACTACTTATTTATTTAACTATTTATTTAACTATTGATTTATCTATTGATTTAACTATTGATTTAAATATTGATTTAACTATATATTTAACTATTTATTTAAATCTTTATTTAACTATTTATTTAATTATTTATTTAACTACTTATTTAACTACTTATTTAACTATTGATTTAAATATTGATTTAACTATTGATTTAACTGTTGATTTAATTATTGATTTAACTGTTGATATAAATGTTGATTTAAATGTTTATTTAACAGCTTATATAATTGCTTATTTAAATGCTTATTTCTCTGCATATTTAAATACTTATTTAACTATTTATTTAACTATTTATTTATTTACCTAATTATTTACTTAACTGTTGACTTGAATGTTGATTTAACCGATTTTTAACCGCTTATTTAACTATTTATTTATTTAACTACTTATTTATTTAAATATTTATTTAACTATTGATTGAAATATTGACCTAAATATTGATTTAACTATTTAACTGCTTATTTAACAATTTATTTATTTAGCTATTAATGTATTTAACTATATATTTAACTATTCTTTTATTTAATTATTTATTTATTTAACTATTTATTTATTTATTTAACTATTGACTCAGCTATTGACTTAACTACTTATTTAATTACTTATTCAACTACATATTTAACTATTGTTTTCACTATAGATTTAACTATTGATTTAAGTGTTGAATTAACTGTTCATTTAAATGTTGATTTAACTGCTTATTTAACAGCTTATTTACCTGCTTATTTTACTGCTTATTTAACTGTTTATTTCACTGCTTATTTAACTACTTATTTAACTGCCTATTGAACTATTTATTTAACTATTTATTTATTTATACTTATTTATTTAACTGTTTATTTAACTATTGATTTAACTACTGATTTAATTGTTGATTTAACTGTTTATTTGACTGTTTATTTAACTGTTGATTTAACTGTATATTTAATTGCTTATTTCATATTAACTGCTTATTTAACTGTTTATTTAACTGCTTATTTAACTGCTTATTTAACTACTTATTTAACTACTTATTTAAGTATTCATTTAACTATTTATTTAGCTATTTATTTAACTATTTATTTACTTATTTATTTATTTATTTAACTGTTTACTTAGCTATGATTTAACTGTTGATTTAACCGATTATTTAACCGCTTATTTAACCACTTGTTTATTTAACTATTTACTTAAGTATTTATTTACATATTCATTTATTAAACTATTTCTTTATTTAACTATTTATTTATTTAACTATTTATTTATTTATTTGTCTCTTTATTTAAGTATTTATTTAAATATTGATTTAAATATTGATTTTACTATTGATATAACTAATTATTTTTCTGCTTAATTAACTGCTTATTTATCTACTTATTTAAGTGCTTATTTAAATGCTTATTTAACTAATTATTTAACTAATTATGTATTTATTTACTTATTTACTTATTTATTTAACTATTTATTTAACTGTTTATTTTTTTGTTTATTTAACCGCTGATTTAACCGTTTATTTAACCGCTGATTTAACCGTTTATTTAACCGCTTATTTAAATATTTGTTCATTTAACTATTTATATAATTAACTATTTATTTATTTAACTATTTATTTATTTCACTATTTATTTATGTAACTATTTGTTTATTAACTATTTATTTATTTAAGTACTTATTTAACCCTTTATTTAACTAAATATTTAACTATAGATTTAACAATTGATATAACTTTTTATTTAAATATTTATTTATTTTTTTATATAACTATTTATTTAACTACTTCTTTAACTACTTATTTAAATATTGATTTAACTGTTGATTAAACTATTGATTTAACTGTTTATTTAACTGTTATTTACTTATTTATTTAACTGTTTATTTAACCACTTATTTATTTAACCGCTCATTTATTTAACTATATATTTATTGACTATTTGTTTATTTAAATTTTTATTTAACTTTTTATTTAACTATTGATTTTAATATTAATTGAACTATTGATTTAAATATTTATTTAACTATTGATTCAACTATTGATTTAACTCTTTATTTAACTTTTTATTTAACTGTTGAATTAAGTATTGATTTAACTCGTTATTTAACTATTTCTTTAACTTTATATTTAACTACTGATTTAACTTTTTTATTTAACTATTTATTTTTTTATTTAACTATTTAATTAATTATTGATTTAACGATTGATTTAACTCTTGATTTAACTATTTATTTAACGCTAGTTAACTGTTGATTTATGTATTGACTTAACTATTGATTTAATTCTTTATTTAAATTTTTATTTAACTATTGATTTAACTTTTTTATTTAACTATTTATTTATTTTTTATTTAACTATTTATTTAACTACTTATTTAACTACTCTTTTAACTATTGATTTAACTGTTGATTTAACTGTTGATTTAATTGATGATTTAACTGATGATTGAACTGCTTATTTAACTGATTATTTAGCTGCATACTTAACTACTTATTTAACCATACATTTCACTAATTATTTACTTATTGATTTACTTGTTTACTTGTCTATTTAAATTTATATTTAACCGTATATTCAACCGCTTATTTAACTATTTATTTGACTATTTATTTATTTCACTCTTCATTCATTTTACTATTTATTTAACTATTGATTTAAATATTTATATATTTATCTATTAACTATTGATTTAACTATTTATTTAAGTATCTATTTAACTATCTATTTACCTTTTTATTTAACTTTTTATTTAAATGTTTATTTAATTATTTATTTATTTTTTTATTTAACTATTTATTTAAATACTTATTTAACTCCTTATTTAAATATTGATTTAACTAATGATTAATTTGGCGATTAAACTAATGATTTAACTGTTTATTTAACTGTTTATTTATCTGTCTATTTAACTGCTTATTTAACTGCTTATTTAACTACTTATTTAATTATTTATTTTACTATTAATTTAAATATTTATCTATTTACTTATTTATTTAACAGTTTATTTAAACGTTTATTTAACCGATAATTTAACCGTTGATTTAACCGAATATTTAACCGCTTGCTTAACTATTTATTTATTTAAATATTTATTTAATTAACTATTTAGTTAGATAGATATTTATTTGTTTAAGTACTTATTTATTTAGCTAATTATTTAACTATTTATTTACTTATGTATTAATTTATTTAGCTAATTATATAACTATTTATATATTTAACTATTTGTTTAACTATTGATTTAAATATTGATTTAACTATTGATTTAACTACTTATTTAATTATTGATGTAACTGTTGATTTAACTGCTTAATTCACTGCTAATTCACTGCTTATTTAACTGCTTATTTAACTACTTATTTAACAGCTTATTTTACTGCTTATTTAACTGCCTATTTAACTACTTATTTAAATATTTATTTAACTATTTATTTATCTATATATTTACTTAACTGTTTCTTTAACCGTTTATTTAACCGTCTATTTAACCATTTATTTATTTAACTATTCATTTATTTAAATATTACTTATTTATCTAACTATCTAATTATATAACTATTTATTTATTTAATTATATATTTAGCTATAGATTTAACTATTGATTTAAATATTTATTTTACTATTGACTTAAATATTGATTTAACTATTGACTGAAATATTTATTTAACTATTTCGTAATTTTTTATTTAACTATTTATATAACTATTTTTTAAACAATTTATTTAACTATTTATTTCACTATTAGCTAACTACTTATTTAACTACTTATTTATCTACTTATTTAACTATTTACTTAACTATTTATTTAACTATTAATTAACTACTTAATTAACTACTTATTTAACTAGTGATTTAACTATTGATTTATCTATTGATTTAAATATAGATTTTATCTATAGATTTAACTGCTTATTTAACTGCTTATTTTACTACTTATTTCATTACTTATTTAACTATTTATTTAGCTACATATTTAACTATTTAATTAACTATTGATTTAAATATTGATTGAACTATTGTTTGCACTATTGATTTAACTATAGATAACTATTTATTTAACTCCTTATTTAACTTTTTATTTAGCTAATTATTTAACTATTTATGTAACTATTGATTTAACTATTGATTCAACTTTTTATTTAACTATTTATTTATATTTTTATTAAACTATTTATTTATATTTTATTTAACTATTTATTTAACTACTCATTAAACTACTCATATAATTACTTATTTAACTACATATTTAACTGTTGATTTAACTGCTTAGTTAACGACTTATTTAACTATTTATTTAAATACTTATTTAACTACAAATTTAACTACTTATTTATCTATTAATTTAATTATTTATTTATGTACTTATTTATTTATTTTTTTATTTATTTACATATCTATATAACCGTTTATTTAAACATTTATATATCCGCAAATTTAACTATTTATTTAATTAAATATTTATATATTTAACTATTGATTTAACTATTGATTTAACTATTGATTGAACTATTGATTTAACTTTTTACTTAACTGTTTATTTAAATATTTATTTTTTTATTTAACTATTTATTTTAGCTATTGATTTAACAATTGATTTAACTCTTTATTTAACTGTATATTAAAGTATTTATTTATTTTTTTATTTCACTATTTATTTAACTACTTATTTAACTAATGATTTAGCTATTCAATTGACTACTAACTTAACTGGTGACTTAAGTGTTGATTTAACTGTTGACTTAATTGCTTAAGTTACTCCTTAATTAACTGCTTATTTAACTGCTGATTAAACTGCTTATTTAACTTCTTATGTAGCTGCTAATTTAACTGCTTATTTAACTACTTATTTCACTACTTACATAACTACTTATTTAACTACTAATTTAACTACATACTGAACTACATATTTAAACACTTATTTATCCATTTATTTAACTATTTATTTATTTTATTTATTATATATTTACTTAATTATTTATTTAGCTGTTTATTTAACCGCTTATTTAATTATTTATTTATTTAAAAAGTAATTTATTTAATTATTGTTTTATTTAAGTATTTACTATTTTTATTATTTATTTATTTAAATGTTTATTTAAATATTCTTTTAACTAATGATTTAAATATTGATTTAAATAATGATTTAATTATTGATTTAACTATTGATTTAAGTATTGATTTAACTATTGATTTAACCATTTATTTAACTATTGTTAACTCTTTATTTAACTTTTTATTTAACTATTCATTTAGCTATTGTTTTAACTATTGATTTAATTTTTTATTTAAGTATTTATTTAAATATTTATTTTTTTAACTATTTATTTAACTATTAATTTATCTATTAGTTGACTACTTATTTAACTACTTATTTAACTATTGATTTAACTGCTTATTTAACTGTTTATTTAATTGCTTATTTAACTTCTTATTAAAACTACTTATTTACTTACTTATTTAAGTATTTATTTAACTATTAATTAACTACTTATTTAACAACTTAACTACTTATGTAACTATTGATTTAACTACTGATTTAAATATTTATTGAACTATTGATTTAACTATTGATAACAATTTTTTACATTTTATTTAACTTTTTATTTATCTCATTATTTAGCTAATTATTTAACTGCTTATTTAACTATTGATTTAGCTATTGATTTAAATTTTTATTTAACTATTCATTTAATTATTTATTTATTATTTTATTTAACTACTCATTTAATTACTTATTTAAGTACATATTTAACTGCTGATTTATCTGCTTATTTAACTGCTTATTTAACTACTCATTGAACTATTTATTTAAATATTTATTTATTTATTGATTTAACAGTTTATTTAACCGTTGATATAACCGATTTTTTAACCGCTCATTTGAGCGCTTATTTATTTATTTGTATAATTATTTATTTAACTCTATGTTTATTTAACTATTTATTTAAATATATAATTATTTAACTATTTATTTATTTCACTATTTATTTATTTAACTATTTATTTAGCTATTGATTTAAATATTGATTTAACTATTTCTTTAACTATTGATTTAACTTATTATTTAACTTTTTATTTAACCATTTACTTAACCATTGATTTAACTATTGATTTAACTATTGATTTAACTGTTGTTTTAACTGCTTATTTAACTGCGTATTTAACTACTTATTTAACTATTTGTTTAAATATTTATTTATTTACTTATTTATTTAACTGTTAATATAACTTTTTATTTAACGGTTGATTTTACCGTTGATTTAATCGCTTATTTAACCGTTTATATAACATATTTATTTATTTGAAAATATTTATTTATTTAACTATTTATTTCACTATTTACGTAACTATTTATTTATTCAAATATTTATTTAACTATTTATTTAAATTCTTATTTATTTAAGTATTTATTTATTTAAATATTTATATAT
This sequence comes from Periplaneta americana, assembly GCF_040183065.1. NCBI lineage: Eukaryota > Metazoa > Arthropoda > Insecta > Blattodea > Blattidae > Periplaneta > Periplaneta americana. The sequence continues at coordinate 174,126,146 of NC_091131.1, forward strand.
TTAACTATTTATATATTTAATTATTTATTTAATTATTTATTTAAATATTGATTTAACTATTGAATTAACTATTGATTTGACTATTGATTAGTTTATCTAACTGTTTGTAACTGCTTATTTAAATGCTTTTTTACTGCTTTTCAACTACTTATTTAATTTCTTAGTTAAATATTTATTTAACTATTTATTTAACTATTTATTTATTTACTTATTAATTTAACTGTTTATTTAACTTTTTATTTAATCATTTATTTAACTATTGATTTAATTTTTATCTAACTATTTATTTAAACATTTTTTTCTATTTCACTGCTTATTTAACTGCTTATTTAACTACTTATTTTACAACTTATTTTACTGCTTATTTAACTGCTTATTTAACTACTTATTTAAATATTTATTTAACTATTTATTTATCTATATATTTTCTTATCTGTTTCTTTAACCGTTTATTTAACCGACTATTTAACCGCTTAATTATTTAACTATTCATTTATTTAACTATTTATTTATATATATATTTATTTAATTATCTACTTATATAACAATTTATTGATTTAATTATTTATTTAGTTATTGATTTAACTATTGATTTAAATATTTATTTTACTATTGGTTTAAATATTGATTTAACTGTTGATTGAAATATTCATTTAACAATTTTTTAACTTTTTATTTAACTATTTATTTAACTATTTTTTTAACTAGTTATTTAAATATTTATTTAACTATTAGCTAACTACTTACTTGACTACTTATTTACTTACTTATTTAACTATTTATTTAACTATTTAACTATTAATTAACTACTTATTTAAGTAGTGATTAAACTATTGAATTATATATTGATTTATATATTGATTTAACTATTGATTTAACTGCATATTTTACTACTTATTTCATTACATATTTACCGCATTATTTAGCTACTTATTTAACTATTTATTTAACTATTGATTTAAATATTGATTGAAATATTGTTTGCACTATTGATTTAACTATAGATAACTATTTATTTAACTTCTTATTTAACTAATTATTTAACTGTTTATGTAACTATTGATTTAACTATTGATTCAACTTTTTATTTATCTATTTTTTTATATTTTTATTTAACTATTTATTTGTATTTTATTTAACTATTTATTTAACTACTCATTAAACTACTCATATAATTACTTATTTAACTACATATTTAACTGTTGATTTAACTGCTGATTTAACTGCTTAGTTAACGACTTATTTAACTACTTATTTAAATACTTATTTAACTACAAATTTAACTACTTATTTATATATTTATTTAACTATTTATTTATTTACTTATTTATTTATTTTGTTATTTATTTACTTATTTATTTAACCGTTTATTTAACCATTTATGTATAAGCGCATATTTAACTATTTATTTATTTAAATATTTATATATTTAACTATTTATTTAAATAATTATTTAACTATTGATTTAAGTAGTGATTTAACTATTGATTGAACTATGGATTTAACTTTTTATTTAACTGTTTATTTAAATAAATATTTTTTTATTTAACTATTTATTTTAACTATTGAATTAACAATTGATTCAACTTTTTATTTAACTATTTATTTAAGTATTTATTAATTTTTTTAATTCACTATTTTTTTAACTACTTATTTAACTAATGATTAAGCTATTCATTTGACTTGTAACTTAACTGTTGATTTAAGTGTTGATTTAACTGTTGACTTATTTGCTTAATTAACTGCTTAATTAACTGCTTATTTAACTGCTAATTTAACTGCTGATTAAACTGCTTATTTAACGTCTTATTTAGTTGCCAATTTAACTGCTTATTTAACTACTTATTTAAGTACTTACATAACTACTTATTTAACTACTTATTTAAATACTTATTTTAAGACTTATTTAACTACTAATTTAACTACGTTCTGAACTACTTATTTAACTACTTATTTAATCACTTATTTATCTATTTATTTAACTATTTATTTATTTATTTTATTTATTATATATTTATTTACTTATTTATTTAACCGCTTATTTAACCGCTTATTTAACCGCTTATTTAAGTATTTATTTCTTTAAATATTGATTTATTTAAGTACTTATTATTTTTACTATTTATTTATTTAACTGTTTATTTAAATATTCTTTCAACTAATGATTCAAATATTGATTTAAATAATGATTTAATTATTGATTTAACTATTGATTTTCTATTTATTTAACTCTTTATTTAACTATTGACTTAACTATTGATTTAAATTTTTATTGAACTATTCATTTAATTAATTATTAATTTTTTATTTAAATATTTATTTAACTACTCATTTAATTACTTATTGAAGTACATATTTAACTGTTGATTTAACTGCTGATTTATCTGCTTATTTAACTGCTTATTTAACTACTCATTGAAATATTTATTTATTTATTGATTTAATCGCTTATTTAACCGTTGAAATAACCGTTTATTAACCGTTTATTTGACCGATCATTTAACTATTTATTTATTTATGTATTTATTTATTTAATTACATATTTATTTAACTACTTATTTATTTAAATAATATTTATTTAACTATTTATTTATTTCACTATTTATTTATTTAACTATTTATTTAGCTATTGATTTAAACATTGATTTAACTATTGTTTTAACTTTTTATTTAACTATTTATTCAGCCATTTATTTAACCATTGATTTAACTATTGATTTAACTGTTGATTTAACTGCTTATTTAACAGCTTATTTTACTGCTTATTTAACTGCCTATTTAGCTACTTATTTAAATATTTATTTAACTCTTTATTTATCTGTATATTTACTTATCTGTTTCTTTAACCGTTTATTTAACCGTCTATATTACTGCTTATTTATTTAACTATTCATTTATTTAACTATTTATTTATCTATTTATTTATTTAATTAACTACATATATAACTATTTGTTTATTTAGTTATTTATTTAGCTATTGATTTAACTATTGATTTAAATATCTACTTTTCTATTGATTTAATTATTGATTTAACTATTGGTTTAACTATTGATTGAAATATTCATTTAACTATTTTTTAACTTTTTATTTAACTATTTATTTAACTATTTTAAACTATTTATTTAACCATTTATTTAACTATTAGCCAACTACTTATTTAACCACTTATTTACCTACTTATTTAACTATTTATTTAACTATTAATTAATTACTTAATTATCTACTTATTTACCTACTTATTTAACTATTTATTTAACTATTTATTTAACTATTAATTAACTACTTATTTAACTACTTATTTAACTAGTGATTTATCTATTGATTTATCTATTGATTTAACTATTGATTTAACTATTGATTTAACTGCTTATTTAACTGCTTATTTTACTACTTATTTCAGTACTTATTTAGCTACTTATTTAACTATTTATTTAACTATTGATTTAAATATTGATTGAACTATGTTTTGCACTGTTGATTTAACTACAGATAACTATTTATTTAACGTCTCATTTAACTTATTACTTAACTAATTATTTAACTATTTATGTAACTATTGATTTAACTATTGATTCAACTTTTTATTTAACTATTTATTTATATTTTTATTTAACTATTTATTTATATTTTATTTAACTATTTATTTAACAACTCATTAAACTACTCATATAATTACTTATTTAACTACATATTTAACTGTTGATTTAACTGCTGATTTAACTGCTTAGTTAACGACTTATTTAACTACTTATTTAAATACTTGTTTAACTACAAATTTAACTACTTATTTATCTATTTATTTAACTACTTATTTATTTACTTATTTATTTATTTTGTTATTTATTAACTTACTTATTTAACCGTTTATTTTGCCATTTATATATAAGCGCTTATTTAACTATTTATTTATTTAAATAATTATATATTTAAGTATTTATTTAAATGATTATTTAACTATTGATTTAAATATTGATATAACTATTGATTGAACTATGGATTTAACTTTTTATTTAACTCTTTATTTAAATAAATATTTTTTTATTTAACTGTTTACTTTAACTATTGGTTTAACAATTGATTCAACTTTTTATTTAACTATTTATTTAAGTATTTATTAATTTTTTTATTTCATTATTTATTTCATTATTTAACTACTTATTTAACTAATGATTTAAATATTCATTTGACTACTGACTTAACTGTTGATTTAAGTGTTGATTTAACTGTTGACTTAATTGCTTAATTAACTGCCTAATTAACTGCTTATCTAACTGCTAATTTAATGCTGATTAAACTGCTTATTTAGCTTCTTATTTAGCTGCCAATTTAACTGCTTATTTAACTACTTATTTAACTACTTACATAACTACTTATTTAACTACTTATTTAAATACTTATTTTAAGACTTATTTAACTACTAATTTAACTACATACTGAACTACATATTTAAATACTTAGTTAACTATTTATTTAACTATTTATTCATTTTAACTATTTATATAAATTTAACTTCTTATTTTGCTACTTATTTAACTATTGATATAACTATAGATTTAACTGCTTATTTAACTACTTTTTTAACTACTTATTTAACTACTTATTTAACGATTTATTTAACTATTTATTTAAATATTTATTTAAGTATTTATTTAACCGTTTATTTAACCACTTATTTCACTATTAATTTAAATATTTATTTATTTAACTATTTATTTATTTAAAAATTATTTACTTAAGTATTAATTTATTTAAATATTTATTTATTTAAATTTTATTTATTTAAATATATATTTATTTAAATATTTTCATTTATTTAACTATTTATTTAATTACTTAAATATTTATTTACTATTTATTTTATTATTATTATTTTTTACTGTTTATTTAACTTTTTTTGAACTTTTTATTTAACTATTGATTTAACTATTGCTTCCACTTTTTATTTAAAGACTTATTTATTTTTTATTTAACTATTTACTTAACTATTTATTTAACTGCTTATTTAACTACTGATTAAACTCTTGATTTCACTGTTGATTTAACTGCTTGTTTAACTGCTTATTTAATTGCTTATTTAACTACTTATTTAACCATTTATTATTGGTACATTTATTTATTTATTTAACCGTTTATTTAACGGTTGGTGTAACCGTTGACTTAACCGCTTATTTAACTGCTTATTTATCTATTTATTTAAATATTCATTTATTTAACATTTTGTTTAACTATTTGTTTAATTACTTATTTAAATATTGTTTTAACTATTGATTTAACTATTTATTTACTGTTTAGTTAACATTTTATTTAACTTTTTATTTAACTATTAATTTAACTTTTTATTTAACTAATTATTTTTTTATTTTACTATTTACTTAAGTATTTATTTAACTACTTATCTAACTACTTACTGAACTACTTATCTAAATACTGATTAAACTGTTGATTTATCAGCTTGTTTAACTGCTTGTTTAACTACTTATTTAACTGCTTATTGATTTATCTATCTATCTATCTATCTATCTATCTATCTATCTATCTATCTGTCTGTCTGTCTGTCTGTCTGTCTGTCTGTCTGTCTGTCTGTCTGTCTGTCTGTCTGTCTGTCTGTCTGTCTGTCTGTCTGTCTGTCTGCCTGCCTGCCTGCCTGCCTGCCTGCCTGCCTGCCTGGCTGCCTGCCTGCCTGTCTATCTATTTAACCTTTTAGAGATAAGGCCATTAGGCCTTCTTTTCCCCTCTACCAGAGCCATCGATCTAAACAATTGTGTTGTTGTCGTCAAATTGCTTTTATGAAGGCATTGCCCCTGTAATGTAGATATCCCGTTGTCCGCCTCTGTTTGATGGGTTTTCTATAATCGTTGTTAAAACTGAGCAGATGGACCACCTGGTATAATACTCTCGGTATATCTTGACCGATAGCGACTGTTAGATAGGAAGTGGTTGGTACCTACTGCGCATGCCTTACATTTATATCTAAAACAGCTGTAATACTTAAGTTGTAGTATGTGCTATTTAATTTTACAATATGTACTTGATGATAAGCTGTTAGTAAATTAAAATGAAAATCGTCAACTTCTGTATAGTCTGTAGTTTCTTTGAATATGACTGCATAATCAATAAAGCAAAACGTCTAATGCTTTCGTTTTCACAATGGCGAGGAATAGTAAAATGCACAGATAACTTGAAATAATGGTGTACATTCCGCTCTCTAATTTATTTCTCCGAATATTAGGACATCTGTTACTGCAGTTTTATAATATTCTGGGTAAAACATTTGTTTCTCTAAATTATGAGGGATGACTTGAAGAAATCTCATTACCTATTATACAAATTTAATAATCTTGTATTTGTTTTACTGAAGAAATGTATGAACATAATAACGGAAATGGAAATAGGAAACAGAATTGAAATTGTATCCAACAGAGACATACACTTCGCAATATATACAACGGTGAAATATTAAACAGTTGAGAATTTATTGACTTACACCATCGCAATGGAAACTTTGAACTTTAATATTGCACCACCATGATGAAGGATAAAATCATAATTTCTAAAATAACGATAAATTTTACCATTGTCTGCAATATTCATTAACCTTCTATGCTACAGCAATGTAGAAATTTAGGTACAGAAATATACTTCAGAATATTAGTTTTTTTTTTTAATTTTCATCATTCTATTTATTCAAGAATGTTAGAACATATAACACTGAAGAATCTTTCTAAATTTTATGCTTGCAATCGAAAATTATAATTCTTCTGCTGTAACAGAAAACTGGAAAGAATTTATTAAAAGTGTAACAAAACCGAAATTGGCTGAACTGCAATAATGTGCAACAAAAATGTGACTTTACATAGAGGTGAAGTGAACTCTGGGAGGAAGATAGTCGTAAAGGAAGAAGACACCCAGTCGCCTTATTCATATTGAGAAATGGTGACAACTGCATGGAAAGACATCTTCATCGCCTCAATGTTACATATTCTGAAAATAAGCTGATATTATTATTGTGCAGTACGACGACCTGGATCAGTAATAAGAACAACGGCGGTGTGAAAAGGGACAAAAGGGACAATAGAATGTGTTAAGACAGTTCCAGAGAACATTAAATGACATATAAAATATTATATTTGAAATGTAACAGTAATGATTAGTAAAAATGTAGACCTCTAGGGCAGGCGGAAAAATTTGTAACTAGATTTATTATATACAGTAAGTGTAATAATAACTGCCAGCATATATATTTTGGGAAATCTTCAGAATTCAGATGGTCAAGACACATACAGAGGAAAGAATTAGCTCAAAAACTAGCAGAAAATATGGAATTGGAAATGTTTTGTGCAATACCTAACAGAATATAATCTTCTTCTTCTTCTAAATTAAGGGTGTAGATTACTTGGACACAAATGACCCCTTGTGCACCCCAGAAACTGGAGATTAACGCACAAGACCGCAATGCGCTACCAGTTTTGCTGTGCTGCTGGAATTAATTTCTTCAGAAGAGGCAATGTTTGCTGCCCGAGATAACAATGCCTGACTATCTTAGATCTGGGCAATCCAGCAAGATGTGAAATGATAATAAATAAAGAAACAAGAAACAAAAGTTGCCTAAATTCATGTCAAAAATATTATCCATCGTACCGAAAGTTACCTTAAACTTTAGCTATCGTGTATACATTTAAATGCATGGTACTACGACAGTGGGAAAAATCACAGACAAAAATAATGACATCAAGCATTTCTTCATAATTTTCGTTGCACTGACATGCAGTGATTGAGTGTCTTAAAAATGTGACTTTTATAAATTGAGACCAAAGAAATATGAAATGGAAACCTAAATACTGATGCAAGAAGAGAGAGTATGAACATAAATTGAAAATGACAAAGAATGAATAATGGAATATACTTGCCCACATGGTAGGGAGGTTGGGATGGGCAGGGCGGGACTCGACATGCAGCCACCTCCACGTGGTGAGTCCTGGGTTGTTTCAGTTCAAAAGATTGAAACAAGCAAAGAGCTGCATGTATTCTGCGAATGATGGTACGAAAATGCATATCAGTTGTTGGTGGTGCATTGTTCTACACATCTCCCGAGTTTGGAGTCGTTCGGGTCATTATTTCTGGGCGTTGCACTTTTCAAAATCAGATATCACCAAATCAGGTAAAATCACAATGACTTGTACTGAAATAATAATAAATATATTGTATAATATTTATTTATGATTGATCTAATTTAAAAATATATTTTGTCTCACGACACAAAATTCATTGATTTCACCAAAACATTTTTATTCTGTTTGATCACATACAGCACCAGTTTTGCCATATGCAGTTGATATCACTACAGGATGGAGCACCACCTCATTTTGGTGTAGGAGTGAAGGGACTTCTTGAACCAGCAATTCCACGAATGGATATGCCGTCGTGACACAATAGGATAGCCACCCAGATCATGCGACCTGACGTCATGTGATTTTTCGCTGTGTGGTAAGTAATCCTGAAAAGCAATATTTTTGCTCAAAAACCGCAAGTTCTGCATCAGTTGCGACGGATGATCGAATAGTCATTCGTGAAAATCGATGAAAATCGTGAGTTATGTTCTGCCATCTGTAAATTAGTTATGAACTGTGTATTGAGAAACAGGGCCCTCCATTTTGAACAAAATCTGTAAAGGAATGTGTAGTCAAATGTAAATTGAATGTAATTGAATGCAGCAGCAGCAGTTTTATTTTTCGTAGCAGAGTTAAGGCTATAAGGCCTTCTCTTCCACTCAACCAAGTTTCATAATATACATGAAATACTAAATTATGTCATAGATTATAAAACAACACAAAAGAAGATAGACTACCTTAAAAATTAATAAAATAGGTATAGTAGAAAATCACAAATAGTCAAGATTAGTTACATAATATAAGGACAATACAAAATAAAGTAGAAAATTACATATAATGAAAATCAGTACCATGACATAAGGGGAATATGTATATACACAACAGAGATCTGCGTCGGACGTTTTCGCTCGAGCGCCAAGTAGTTCATAGCATAAACCGATAGGTAGCGCACATGCATGATTGGTAAAATTGTCACGAGCGATAAATCCTCGAACGGTATCAGCCGAGCGTTAGACATTCGTTCTTGTTACAGTGATGAACTGTGTAGTAACATCATAGATGTTTATCATTTCAAAACTTAGCAGTGTTTAACTAACCTCTCCAAAACTTGCTTTAAAATGTAATAGCCTATAAATGTTGTAGGCAAATGTTTTTTTTTCTTCCCCCACACAGGAGTGATTTTGTTTTTGCCACATCTGATAGATGTTATTGGATGTAAATGTAATTATTGTAAACGGAGAACACAATCACGATACTGGAAGAACCGTACCAACTTTTCTAGTAATAATAAGAATCTCTAATAATTTTAGTGTATCAATCTTTGCGTCTGTAACAGTTGTGCAGCATGATTATTTGTTTTATTATATTTTCTGTGACGTTATCTCTGTACTAATATTGTTATTAATCTCCTGCTATATCAACAATATTTTGTAAAACGTTTCTACATTGTCGCAGTATATAGGCGGAATACTATGTATGGACCTATCACATTATATATATATGTGGTAAATCAAATATTGAACAATTATTAATTAGGAATAATAACTGTTTTTCATACTATTTTATTTATAACTTCCTGTTACTGTTTTGGTACGTTCCATTAGAGTGTTCCATTAAACGTTTGTCATCAACGCAGAAAATAAAGTCTTATTTTTACCGTGTGGGCAAAACATATGTGTACCTTATCTGTCGCCTTCCATACAAGATAAGAAATGTTGGTGAGATGACCTTGTACTGTGCTTCTATTTACTACGAGCGTATCAGGACCGATCTTATCTCACTCGAGGGTGCGACATTCGACCGAGTTCAAGCGAGCGATTTAACTCCAATGCAGCACTCTGATACACAATTTATAAGACATAAACTGCTGGACATAAATTCGACGATTAATTCACTTGAACAATATACAGTTAATATACTAATAGGAAATATATGTGGGTTACAAGACATAAAATGTTGAATAGTAGAATCGTACTATATGGCATACAGATACAAATGATTAAGTAATGTATCAAGATAGTAACGGGAAAAAAGAAGAGAGAGGAAAAAAAAACTTGGTCATTTAAGACTATTTAGAAACTTCCGCTAGAGTCTAGTTCTGTTAAATTAAAACATTTCTAAGTAGAGTGTACTTAAAAGATTTTAGACTCCGACTGCTCCTTATTTCCTGTGACAAGGAATTCCAGGAACGGGCTGTGCGTATTGTGAAGGAAGCATTGATACGATAGAACAAAGTTATGTTGTGAACGCGTATCACGGTTGTGTTGGGATGCCAAATGTGTGAAGCGAGAAACTAGGTAAATAGGTGTGGAATTATTTAAAATATGATACAGCAAACAGAGTGAATGAACTGAACGTCTCTCTCGTAAACGAAGCCAAGATAATTGTAAGAAATACTCGGAGACATGATCATATTGACGGCTGTTAAAAATGAAACAGACACAAGCACTATGAACACGCTGAAGCCTAAATGACAATTCAACACTGAGGTCACTATACAGTCAGTTTAGAAGGAAAGTGAAATGTAAGGAAGTGTTTGGAGGAAGCGAACTTTAACCCATCCTGTATATGATGTTTATTTATTATTACGGTATTATTCATTAACAATATTAATATATTTCGGAATATGTATGATAATTCTTTCTTGTGTTAAATAAAACGTACGTTGTTAACATGTTCCGACCTATTTTGGGTCATCTTCAGAACTGGTCGTTGTTGGTGTTGGCGGCTCTTGTTTCCTGTGTGGGTGCGTTCGTAGTGTAGAGTCAAAGAGTGTATGTGTTTTGAAATTAAGTTGTTTGTTGAGAATATCGTTGGGGTGTGTTTTCGTGTGTCTGCATATTTCATATTGTTCTAGTTTGATGATCACTCGCCGCCATCATGAGATCATAACGATAGCGGACGAAATGCTATGCTGATAGAACGCAATCGTAAAACACACCAGGATTTATTACTGTGTATCATAAGAATAGCCTAACATAAGCTAAAGAATGACGAGAAAAACAAATACGCCTATAAATAGGTAACTACACCAGCATTCCTGTAAATAATTAAACTGTCAGTCTGCAATTCTCATCAACTTTATGAATTAGCCTATTCATACTGTATGTGCATAATACATCTTCCGTACAATGGGCTTCCTGAAATATTTTAATAACCGAGGCAACCCCTTGCGTAAGCAACCCGCAGCGCATGATCTTTAAGGTCGTTTTTTCTATTTTATATGAAAAGTTATTGACCTTAGCAGAGCAAGCTCGACTTGCAATATCTCCTGGGTGTATAGGCGTTTGGACATCCATGTTCTATTCCATTTCTATAAACATAATTTTTTTTCTTGTACGGAGGAGGGGACGGGAAGTTTACATTCCAGCCTGAGGCTTACGAGGCTTATTGGTAGCGAATAGGGCATTTATCCTGTGGTGTCATTCAGTCAGCTCACACCAATCGCCCGATTCACTTGTTTGAAGTTACCATAAAACAAATTAGGTTCTCTGCAGAAATGAAGAACATTAATATATTTAACATTTTAACACGGAATTCTGTAGCTTTTTAACATGACAGTAAAAATAATCATATCACATTATTAAATCGTTCTTTCTTACCCAAGGGTGGAGGCAGTCACTTGACTCAATCTAATGTTACTGCTGCAGTAAGTAGGGGAAAAAACATTTACGTTTTCTAGCATCAATAGCGATTCTAGGAATAAATGTTTATATTGGGAGTTGATAATTAACCCTCTATTGGACAGGAACATTTAAAATCACTACCGAAATCGCGACGAAATTAAAAAATTAGAGGAGAATAATGTTTCATGTTTGTAATACATTACATTGTTTTATGGCCATCCATCCTTATCAATAAATACGAACAAAATAAATCGTATAATGCAGAGCTTGTGAAAGTGTGGACTTGGTGAATCGTAAATTATATTTAAATAATATTTCAAATTTGAAGAATAGGCCTGCTACAAAATGTGTACGAAGTCATGAAAATACGAATCAATAAAAACATGAACCTTCTTCGTTAATAATAATTATAATATAATTGTAAAATTACAAAATAAATATTAATAATTATTATATCTCATTATTATTAAAGATCTAAAAAAATAATATCAGTTTCATATCTGGACTCTCTGCATAATTTCCCATGAAAACCGAAACAGGCTAAATGCAAAAGCAGAAATGAGACTACAGCTTTCCGCCCTAAAACCAGGTCATTGTAAAAAAAATTGTATCCTTAAAAAGGGAACATATTAATCCCATCGAACAGAATAGTTAAATACTGGAATTTATATAATTACGTGTGTTAATTATTACATAATAATAAATTATATGAATATTTATATTGTAAGGGTTATTTTGTTTTGTTTTTCTTTTAACGATCTTATAAAAGTTCAAAGCAGGTATATTAATTATAGTAAATGTGCACTTTTTTTTTAAATAAATTGAAAATGCAAGTTTTTGAAAATGTACGGTATGTGCGTCATTAACATAGATTAAATTCAACATTTACACCCACCTCAATGAATAATAATAATAATAATAATAATAATAATAATAATAATAATAATAATATCATCATCTTGATGTTAGAGATACAGGGGAAGGTATGACTAAGTTCCTTTCTTTGTAAATCAATTCTTCATGGAAATATTAATCATTTCATCACAAAAAATACAAATTTTGATTTAATTCCTTTCTAAAACTTGCGATTCAAATATACAGGTGGTACATTATAATTACAGTGTAAGGTACACATATACTACCAAATAATTACATATTTGGGTAAACCGCGGTAATGTATTCTTAAAATCATATTTGTTCCTCATAAAATACTACTTTTTATTTAATTTTATTATTATTATTATTATTATTATTATTATTATTACTATTATTAATATTATAACAATAGTAATAATATATAATTACAAATGGCTTTTAGAGAACCCAGAAGTTCATTGCCGCCCTCACATAAACTCGCCATCTCACAGTTTGAAATTTTCTTAATTTAGATGCACATAATTAATAACTTCTCTTCTATTTAACAGATTTTCATGAAATTTTATGTAGAACTTTAAGATAGCGTATTTGATTTCAGTATGAAATCCGATTACGATTGTTTAGGGGAAACAACCTCTTTATAGGGGTGAATTTAGGCAGCTTAGGTAGCTATGTGATCTAAGTACAAACTCTGATAATGTATGATTTGAGGCTTTCTCGGCGTTGGTTCGCTAATATGTTTTCGCGGGATATCAGCCGAGTTAAGACTTTGGAATGCTCCAAGCTTTCGACTGCTATCTCTGCAGCCATCTTCAGGGAAGTGATGTCCGAACAGAAAGTCGAAAGGTTATATAGATGTGGCTGTCTCAGGTGAAACGGGATTGGTTGGCGGATCGGCCAATCCGGGGCCGGGAATTGTCATCGCTCGTAAGCTCCGCCCCTCCCGGGATTTCTGCGTGAAGTTTGGCGGGCGGCGAGCCCTGTTCCGCCGGTTGGAATCGGTTGCCGTCCTCGGTCCGTGATCTTCATGACCTTGATTGTAAGAGGGCCTGAGTTGGTCTAAGGCCGGTGTCCATGCCTGACTGAGCTGGAGTCCACTGTCTCTGTTAAAGTTGTTTTTCTCCAGCTTGATCTCTATGGCCTCCTTGATTGTACGATCCCAGTAGTGGCTTGATTTGTTAATGACCTTGGTGTGGTCAAACAGTATTTTATGCTCCTTTTCTATGCTGTGTTGCGCCACTGCAGATTTTTCCGGGTAATACAGCCTCAGGTTCCTCTTATGTTCTTTGATTCTGTCTTCTATTGTGCGGCCAGTCTGCCCTATGTATACTTCGCCACACTCGCATGGAATCTTGTAAATCCCTGGAGTCCTTAAGCCCTGACTGTCTTTAACCTGACGTAGATGACTCCGGATTTTGCTCTGTGGTTTATGGATGGTTTTGATATTAACCTTCTGGAGGATTCTGCTTATTTTGTGTGACACGCTCCCGCAGAATGGAATGAAAGCTTTCTTTGTCGGTTCTTGCTTGCTGTCTAAGTCTATTGTGTTACATCTCGTGGTAACTTGTTTGAGGGCTTTGCTGATGTCTCTCCGGCTGTAGTTATTTTGTTGCAGTGTTCTACGAAGATGGTCCATTTCTGCAGGCAAGTTGTTGATATCGGAAATGACTAGTCTACTACATCGCGCCATAGTCATTTCCGATATCAACAACTTGCCTGCAGAAATGGACCATCTTCGTAGAACACTGCAACAAAACAACTACAGCCGGAGAGACATCAGCAAAGCCCTCAAACAAGTTACCACGAGATGTAACACAATAGACTTAGACAGCAAGCAAGAACCGACAAAGAAAGCTTTCATTCCATTCTGCGGGAGCGTGTCACACAAAATAAGCAGAATCCTCCAGAAGGTTAACATCAAAACCATCCATAAACCACAGAGCAAAATCCGGAGTCATCTACGTCAGGTTAAAGACAGTCAGGGCTTAAGGACTCCAGGGATTTACAAGATTCCATGCGAGTGTGGCGAAGTATACATAGGGCAGACTGGCCGCACAATAGAAGACAGAATCAAAGAACATAAGAGGAACCTGAGGCTGTATTACCCGGAAAAATCTGCAGTGGCGCAACACAGCATAGAAAAGGAGCATAAAATACTGTTTGACCACACCAAGGTCATTAACAAATCAAGCCACTACTGGGATCGTACAATCAAGGAGGCCATAGAGATCAAGCTGGAGAAAAACAACTTTAACAGAGACAGTGGACTCCAGCTCAGTCAGGCATGGACACCGGCCTTAGACCAACTCAGGCCCTCTTACAATCAAGGTCATGAAGATCACGGACCGAGGACGGCAACCGATTCCAACCGGCGGAACAGGGCTCGCCGCCCGCCAAACTTCACGCAGTAATCCCGGGAGGGGCGGAGCTTACGAGCGATGACAATTCCCGGCCCCGGATTGGCCGATCCGCCAACCAATCCCGTTTCACCTGAGACAGCCACATCTATATAACCTTTCGACTTTCTGTTCGGACATCACTTCCCTGAAGATGGCTGCAGAGATAGCAGTCGAAAGCTTGGAGCATTCCAAAATCTTAACTCGGCTGATATCCCGCGAAAACATATTAGCGAACTCTGATAATGTTTGTTTTTTTTTTACCTTGGGGATTAATTGAAGTGAATTTTTATGGCAGGCGGAGTAACTATCTCATGCCCCCATGTTTTAAATTGCTTCCGGTGCACTTCATTAGAACCAGGTACCCAGCTTCGAAGCCGTTACCCCTGTGAACTTACAATATATTTATTTTCCCCTATTATTATAATACAGGGTTTTATCTAAGAAATTAGCAAGTTCTTTGTGATAGTAGAACAGGAAGAGTGGGGGAAGGGAAGTGGTCCGTGGCCCATTTCTTTTAGGGCTCATCCCGACATTTGTCTTATTGCTCAAGGGAAACCACGGAAAAACCTAGAGCAGGATGAGATGTCGTGCTGACGACAAGCCAATAGGCTATAGTGGTGTCGGAATATGTTGAGGTGGGAGGTTTTGTTTTAATCATTATTCAAAGTACAAATACATTAAAGGTACATAAAAAACTTGTATGCAATAAGAGCAATGCATCTATGCTGCCAATAACGTGATGACCCTGAAACAGAGAAATAACATTATTAGTGCACTAATAGACTTGTCTGTGTGTAGAGTCAAGTGGTTATTTAGTGTTCAAGTTGGTATTCGTCTTGTACGTTGTCGTTCCAAGCTAGAGGGTGGAGTACGCTCTTAGGTCTTTTGTGTTTGTCTAATGCAGGGTTGTAATTTCCTAGTGAAGAAATTAGTGGGTTTGTGCTGCTGTACGACTTGGTGTACGTGCAGAAGGCTTGATTTGAAATATATTCTTGAATTGTCGAAATTTCTAGTTCTTCATGAATCAATCTAACAGGAGTTATGCTAGGAAGTCCTGTGATGAATCTTAAAATTTTGTTTTGGAAAACTTGTAATTTTTTACGGACTGTAATAGGTGCATGTCCCCAAGCAGGACAAGCATATAGTATTACTGACCTAATTAATGTTTTATACAAAGTTAGACCTGTGTGTATGTTTAGATGTCTGCTTTTATTTAGTATTGGATAAAGCTCCACCATTCTAGCAATGGCAAGTCTGAGTTTTTGTAGTATATGTTCAGAAAAAGTGAGCCGTTTGTCTAGTGTTACTCCGAGATATTTTACTGAAGTTTTCCACTCGATTTGTGATCCATTTATAGCTAACTTCGTGGGATTTATACCCCGTCTATTGAATTTATTTCTTCTGCTAAATAAGATGGCTTGTTTTTTAGATATATTTCATTTTGTGTAAGAAAACTACGCCTTTATAGGGGGTTAATTAAGGCATAATTAATAACTTCCTATCTAACATATTTTCATGCGAATTTAAGTAGACGTTAAAGGTAGCTTTGTGATCTGAGTACTACTGTAATTCTGATGTTTGTGTAAGGGAAACTACCTCTTTATAGGGATGAATTTAGACAAAATTAATAACTTGCTTCCTAAGTAACATAATTTTATGAAACTTGATGCAGAACTTAAAGGTAGCTATGTGATCTGAGTACAAATTCTGATAATGTTTGTGTAAGGGAAAATACCCCCTTATAGGGAGTGAATTGAAACAAAATTTATAATGTCTTTTTCTTACCTAATGTATTTTCATGAAACTTCATGCAGAACTTGAAGGTACCATATGTAACTGTTTAATTTTAAATCTTTTTTTATCCCTAATATTCCTGGTGTCATGTTCCATAAGAATCTTTGTTGGTCTTAACAGCTTTATGATCTTTATAATCCTTAGACAGTATAAGGGGGGCGAAGACTAATTGGGATTTCCTGGTCTCTGACTGGGTCAAAAACCCTGATGGATCTGATATTTAACTCTTGCGGTGAATTTCGGTGAAGTTCGGAGGGCCTAATTAGTCAAATCCACTCTCCTCACCTCCACGCTGGGGCCCCTTGGGATCTTTTAAGATGCGAAAGAGAGAGTGGTGTGCGGAGAGCAATGGGAAGCTTCCGCATTTATCCATCCCAGAGAAGACTTAAAAAAATTATGCCATGATGCGTCCATTCTTGGTAAAAGAATCCGGACGTAAACTATCCCCCCAATCGGATGTCCGGGAGGGGGATACCGAGGAAGGACGTAACATGGCGGAAGCCATCACCGATGAAGAAAGAAGAGCTAGAGAAACTCCAGATCTGCCAGGTAAGGTGGAAAACTTGAAGGAAGCAAGGAGAAGAATGAGTGGATGTGATGGGAATATCAGAAGGGAGGTGGAACAATGGTGGAGAGTTCATGAGTGACGTATAGGGTTCGAAGTTGATGAAATATCAATTTTTTTCTGATATCACAGACAAAGCGAGATACGATATAAACTCGTTTAAATTCAACACGAACCAATATAGCCTATGACTACTTTTTTTTAATTTTGCATTTACTCGCACTTTTTGTCTTTTATTGTTTACTGATCATTTTTTAGGAAATGTTCTACTTTTTGTTGCATTATTGCCCTTTCCTTGTTTCGAACGGAATTTTTTACGCCGTAATCGTAGCCTACATTCGAGAACATAATGCAGATTGCGTCATGCACTGACTTCAGTGTTTTTGATTAAGATTTTTCAACAGCGGAACTTGGTCACTTCACGTATGTGGCCATGACGTCAGTTGAAGGAGAGAAGAGCTTTCCAATACACAGGAATGTCTTTCAAGTCTGAGATCCTAGAAATCATTATGATGTCATATATTTTACAATTTTAAAGCCATGTTATAAGTCATTTTCCTGTGACTTTTAGGTCATCAACTTCCGAGCCCAAATTAGAAAAAATTGTAAAATATACACAATGCTTTAACTTGTAAGTCAAGTAAATAAACATTTATTATTTATACAGACATAGCCTCTGGCTACGTGTGGATTTTAAAATGTTCAATAACACATAGTAATGCGAACAAAATAAAAAGTTTGAGGAAAGGAAAGCAAACTTAAAAGTGTGTAATTTAGTTATAAGTTGTTCAATGTTATATTGAGTTTGCACTGCTTAACAGGTTCTGTGCCTACCAACAGCCCAATTAACATCAGGTGGGCTGTGGAGAACTGCATAGATGACGACGAAGACGACGTTTATATACCGGATTTAGAAGAGTTGCCTTCTGTTGACAGTAAGTCAACTATATCCACCATAAACATCACTTACAGCTAATAAAAGCAAGTTCAGGGCAAAATTTGAATATTTTAATTTCAAAATTTGGTCACATATGAGTAAACGAGGTAATAACGACCTTATGTAATTGTAAGGAATAGTAAAGACAAAGAGGGGAAGGAACTGGCCAGCCTAACCCATTATCTCCTGGCTTAGTTGCCTCATGAGTGGTACCTTATTGGTGTCACTTTGAGTTCATACCTGTCTTTTCCGGCAATTGACTAAACAGCAACAGTATTGACAATTTATACAGAGTGTTTTAAAAAATGGATTGGAAGTAATCAAAGTGTTAGGGAATGTTAGCTAAGAATTGTTAGAGGTTGAATTGCACCGTAACTTTGTCGGAAAATGTGTTACATGCAATCATACCTGGGGAATCACCAGTGTCTTGTCCTGAAAATTGATACCTGGTCCAGCTGAGGAATGTTCTAGGAAATAGTTTCAGGAGAGCAGCAAGGAACCCGAGACATTATTAGCATGAACGAGTAGTCGCAAACTGATCTACGCGGGCAGATTGGTTCACGACTGGAATAACGCTAAAATTATGTTTTAGATTACAATTTCTATAACTGTTTTTTTTTTGTGTTTTATTTTGTTTGAAGAAGACAAACTATATCCCAAGTAATGGTTCGTTTTTTATATATATTCTTTGAGTCAGGTCAAGCCTAGTAATAAGTGATAGGATTTGGGCAATAATTATTCCACTTTCTGTTGAATAAACTGAAACATCGGTCACATGACTCTGTGAAAAAAAATTCCATTTTCGAGTTATTCAAGATATAAAAATCACTGCACCCAGGCTCGAATCCGCTCTTCTCTGCATGATTCGCACATGTCTGAGCCATCTGAGACGAGACGGAGGACTTCACTTCTGCGTGGTCTGTCAGCACCCTCACCGAGGTCTGAATATAGTACACTATATAGACGGGCCAATTCAAGAGGGAGACAACTCAGAATTTAAAGCTATGAGAAACCAGAATTTTAAAGCTGTGAAAAGTCCAATTAACGCATTCTAATTATTTGAAACTTACAGTAAAACTATATGAAACATCATTAACAGAATTCTGGAGTAATTGGTTACTCACACGACATATTGCTTTAAAATGCAGTTTTCTGAAAACCTTAAATTTTCAGTCGTTTCCTTCTGAACTGGGTCATTCATGTCAATTATACTACAAATCCATTTTCTTCGTATTTTCTCAAGTGCGTTTCAGAACGGTTTACGACAGCACTCGAAATAGAACGAATGCTCTATGTCTCTGAGCATGCGCAGTTGCTTGTATCTGGAACTTAGAATATTCAAAGGGCCAGTACTTTTTTCTTATAGTGTACATAATCACGGCTCCCTAAAAATGATTTACTTATTGTTGATAGTTTAATGACGTACATGTTATCATTCTTATCTAATATGCACTCTCTATCTTGTTCATTAGCTAGCAATCAGTGTGATAACGACGATTTCCACCCAGCATTATTGTTGTTGTTTAGCCTACTGTTCGAAGACAAGTCTGAACCTCACAAGTGATACTAAGAAGGCACTACTTATGAGGTAACTAGGTCAGGAGATTATGGATTAGGGTGGCCAGTTTCTTTCCCACTCCAGTGGATACAATGCCGACTAGCTACATATTACACTAGACAGACTTCAGATGCATATAAACAATAATTGTTCTTCCTCCGACACACATCGTCAAGTGAGATGTGCTGCCTGATAATATATGTACATATCAGCCAGAAACTCAATATTGCTTTTTAGCTCGACCCAGAACAAGAGAGCAGGCAACCTCGGCTGCAGCCATGCGGGAATCGGATGGGTTCCAGATAATCTACAGAAACGAACATTTCACCTATTCCTCCTCTTCTGAAGGTACAGTAATATTTCAAAGTAGGGAAGCAGTAACTAAACACAATGAATACAGGGTGTTTCAGGAGGAATAGTAAATGTATTAGAGAGCGGTAGCATGGGCTATTGTGTGTAAAAGAGTTCATATAAACATGTGTCCAATTCTTAATGTGTGTGAAAATACAGCTCTTAGAATGTTACATATAGGTAATAAATGTTAGAAATTATATGAAGCAAATGACTACGCACAAAGGAATAGTACGTGTCGCTCTTGTAAGATCGTCTGAGGGTAGCACTGACCATAAAGGGATGTAGAGAAATAGCCGTTGGCTACAAAGATGGGCATGTTCGTTCAGCATGACGGGACGCCTGTATATTTTAGCCTCCAGGTAACTCACTTAATATCACATTCCGCGAAAGATGGATCAGCCGCGATAGTCACGTGCATTGGCCAAGGTCCCCAGGCCTTAATCCTGTCGATTTTGTCTTTGTACAAAACCTAGCAAACACAAGGATCAGACTATTGGTCTCTCGCATTATGAATAAAAAGGAACGACAAGAAGAACAGAGCAGAAGAATGCATTGAACTGTTGAATTGTATTGTAAATAAACACTAAGTGCAATTGTTAAGTCATTTGTCTTTCCTTCTTGTCTTGTAGGCTTGTTATGCACAACATAGAAACAGTTGTATTTCCACACCCATTGAAAATTGGACACATGTTTATATAAACTTTTTTACTCAGCATAGTCCATACTACCGCCCTCTAAATATTCACTATTCCTCCTCAAACACTCTGTATTTAGAGAAAAATTACCTACTCATCTGTCATTTCAACTGCAGAATGATTCTCCAGTTTTGTTTGTCAAACTCGTCTTTGACGACATCGTAAAATATAAATTTTTGTGACAGTTCCTTAAAAGATTTTTCAATTTCAAAACTGCCAACTGTGACATTCGCTTTTGGCGTATAGAGTTTCTCACAAATGTCTTTACTCTGTTGAGAACAGAGAGGAAGTAGTGGCAGGAATTGTTAGTGAAGTTCACAAACTTTGACAACTGCAGAGTTGGCTGTCTCTATTTTATTTCCCTTAATAAATTTCAACAACTCACTCACGCACTCAGAGATAATAGAATATATTAGATCTTGAAACTTTTAACTTGCTGTGCTGTAAAAACAGTAAAATGTGACTTACCAGGGTTTTCTCTGTATTATTCATATGATATATGATACGACATAACATTATATACGGTACGATACAGTGTGATATAATGTCAGGGGCGGACGCAGGATTTTTTTTCGGGGAGGGATTTGAGGAGATAGTAAAAATGAAGCAATGAGAAATAAGTTTATATACTCACAATATGTTTCCGAGTCACAAACATTTACAAGTTGGCCTGAGTAGCGTAGTCGGCATTGCCTTCTGTGCTCGAAGTTGCTGGTTCTACCCCAACTCAGCTCGATGGCATTTAAGTGTGTTTAAATGCGACAGGCCTCATATCAGTCGATTTACTGGCATGTAAAAGAAGCCCTGAGGGAAAAAATTACGGCACACTGGCTACGCTGATATAACCTCGGCAATTGCGAGCGTTGTTAAATAAACCATAACTTTCAAATTTTAACATTTACAATGACTGCAATACAAAACCAATGACAGAATGACATTTACAGAAGAAGGCGACGAGGCTTCTAAGATATTTCATCCAGTACTTCATGAGTTTTTACTTCTACATTTTTATGTATATACATCAAGGCCAGTCCATTTAATCTGTCTGCTCCCATCGTGCTCCTCAAGTAAGTCTTCAAACACCGCAATGTTGAGAACGACTGTTCTGGTGTTGCTGTAGTTACAGGCAACGTGCAGAAAAGTTTCAGCGCCTTGCGAGTGCAGGGAAAAATAATTTCATTGCACCTGTTCAAAGATGATATAAAATCAGTAGGTAGATGAAGATTTTTCTGATCAGGTGAAGATTTTTCTGATCAAGGAAATTTCTTCTCCACATCTTCAATTCATTGAAGAAAGACTCTGGTGATGCATCAACATCATTGGGCCACTGATTTACTATAGCCTCAACAGCAGTTTCTAAATCTTCATCAGATGCTCGCACTATGTTTTTAGGCAGCAAAGTTCGTATGGAATTTAGAATTCCCTTATGGTTTAAAAACCTGTCCTTGAGCTGACTAATGAAATAGTCTAAGATGAGAAGGAAAATTAAAAGCCTAAAATACTCTTCATGACTCTCTGTCTTGAAGTAAGAACGCTGTGTTTGTCTTCATGCAATGCTTGGAATTTAACACTTTAGCAAAGAGAATTTACGTGGAAAACTCTCTAATTCTTATGTACATTCACGAATTAAAATTAATATTATTTTTGTTTCTTGTTTCGTATTTTTCTCAAAATTTTGGGAGGGGATATATCCCCTTAATCCCCTGTATAATATAATATGATAGGATATGATATAATATATTACATATGGTATGGTATGATATGATATGAAGAGCAGAGGGGAAAACGCGACAAGATCAAAATAATTCATTTTCTGTAATAAAAGTAATAATAATAATAATAATAATAATAATAATAACAATAATAATAATAATAATAATAATAATAATAATTCCCAAGAAACTAGTTTGATTAATTAAAATGTGTCTCAGTGAAACATATTGCAGAGTCCGTATAGGTCAGTTTCTGATGCTTTTCCATTTCACTGCGGGCTAAAGCAGGGACATGCACTATCACCTTTACTTTTTAACTTCGCTCTAGAATATGCCATTAGGAAAGTTCAAGATAACAGGCAGGGTTTGGAATTGAACGGGTTACATCAGCTTCTTGTCTATGCAGATGACGTGAATATGTTGGGAGAAAATACACAAACGGTTAGGGAAAACACGGAAATTTTACTTGAAGCAAGTAAAGCGATTGGTTTGGAAGTAAATCCCGAAAAGACAAAGTATATGATTATGTCTCTTGACCAGAATATTGTACGAAATGGAAATATAAAATTTGGAGATTTATCCTTCGAAGAGGTGGAAAAATTCAAATATGTTGGAGCAACAGTAACAAATATAAATGACACTCTGGAGGAAATTAAACGCATAATAAATATGGGAAATGCGTGTTATTATTCGGTTGAGAAGCTTTTGTCATCTAGTCTTCTGTCAAAAAATCTGAAAGTTAGAATTTATAGAACAGTTATATTACCAATTGTTCTTTATGGTTGTGAAACTTGGACTCTCACTCTGAGAGAGGAACATAGGTTAAGGGTGTTTGAGAATAAGGAGCTTAGGAAAATATTTGGGGCTAAGCGGGATGAAGTTACAGGAGAATGGAGAAAGTTACACAACACAGAACTGCACGCATTATGTTCTTCACCTGACATAATTAGGAACTTAAAATCCAGACGTTTGAAATGGGCAGGGCATGTACCACGTATAGGCGAATCCAGAGTGTTAGTTGGGAGACCGGAGGGAAAAAGACCTTTAGGGAGGCCGAGACGTAGATGGGAGGATAATATTAAAATGGATTTGAGGGAGGTGGGATATGATGATAGAGACTGGATTAATCTTGCACATGATAGGGACCGATGGCGGGCTTATGTGAGGGCGGCAATGAACCTTCGGGTTCCTTAAAAGCCATTTGTAAGTAAGTAATAATAATAATAATAATAATAATAATCCGTGGTGCCACAGCCCTTGAAGGGTCCAGGCCACATCCGGTTGCTGGTCTCACGTTCACATGCCGAAGCAGAGGTGGACGATCATCCAATCAGCTTGGAGGTATTGTGTCGTTAACACGATGGTCCCCCCAGCCGTTATAGCTCGCTTTCGCAACCGAATTTTGCTACCCTTCGTAGCCCCACAAGTGCATACACTGGCCGAAATGTAATGAGAAAATTTCTTCCCCCATGAGGACTCGAACCAGCACGCATTCCATAATGCGACTCCTAGGCAGGATGCCTTATACCAGCTGTGGCGAAAATGTGATCGTGCGACGAGCCACTGTGTAACCTGCAACGTGCATAGCACCTATAGAGGCAGGCGGACACTCGAAGGGGAAGTGAAGCATCTATCTGACATATTAACGGATTTCATTTTCTTATGTCAAGCACTTAAATATAATTTTATACAGTATCAGGTTACAAACTAATGTTTAGTACGTTTAACGAAGAAAGAAATGAACAATGAAACATAGGACATATTATCACAACCTGTTAATTGTCTTCAGAATGCCTCTGCGACAGAGTTTAAAAATCAGGAATTATGTCACTTACTGCCGGTCGTAGTTCATCACAAAGGTATTTGTCTGTCAGTCGTGATGTAATTTGGTTTTTACTATTTTCATTGTTGAAAATAATTTTTCACAAATGTTGTTGTTGTTTGTTGTTTTCTAATGCCAGGCGTTTGACAATAAAATCATTTGACCTCTTGCACTCCAATATTTTTCAAAGATATTATCAGGACCAGCCACTGAAGCACAGATTTTGAGGTGTTCCGAATCCATTTCTTGGTTTGAGTTGCACAATGGACAGTTAGGGGACTGATATATTCCAATTCTATGCAGGTGTTTAGCCAAACAAACATGGCCTGTTGCCAATCTAAATGCAGCTACAGACGATTTTCGTGGTAAATCGGGAATTAACTGTGGATTTTGATGCAGAGAGTTCCATTTTTTCCCTTGGGATTGTGTTATCAAATTTTGTTTGTTGAAGTCTAAGTATGTAGATTTAATAAATCTTTTCACAGAGTAATACTTAGATTTAGTAACAGGTCTGTAAGTAGCAGTGCTGCCCTTCTTTGCTAAAGCATCCAGATTCTCGTTTCCCAGGATTCCACAATGGGATGGTATCCATTGGAATACAATTCTTTTATTGAGTGATATTAATTGAGAGCATTTTAGTTATTTCTGCTGTTTGAGGTGAAGGTGTGTGTTTAGAGACATTTGATAGAATAGCTGGTTTGAAGTCTGACAATATAACTGCATTCCTAAATTTACTGATGTGGCATAGATGATTCCTGAGACTTTCACTTATTGCAATGATTTCTCCATCAAAACTTGTTGTTCCATACCCAAGAGACCTATAAAGTGAGAAGAGACAGCACGTAACACCTGCACCGGCACCTTGTTCTCTGGAGATCAAGGATCCGTCAGTGTATAAATGAAGCCAGTTTTGTGGAGGGTATCTAATATTAATTGTCTCTAAAGACAATTGTTTTAGTATTTCAGTGTTTACTTCTCATTTCAGTATTTCTTCTGTTAAATTTAGATTATATTCCATATTTAATAGAGTTAAAGGGTTTGGTTTAATTTGTAGGTTTTCTTGTAAATTCGGGATATTGATTTTCTGTTTTAATTCATGAACAATGGATATGAAACATTTAATATTCTCATCATATCGGCTGCAAAAAAATGCGTCCTCCCATCCTCCTTGAAACTTTCGTTTTTGTAGACGTACATGGTTCCAGAGAGACATTGGACGTTATGCCACTCACAGGTCAGAGACAAATACAAATGGAACGGAGTTTGACTCCAGTGAGTGAGAGGGTGGGGGTAGGGAAGGCAGAAAACAAGAGAAATGCATAGCTATCATTGCGAGCCACAATGTGCTCGGGAGTCACATTTTCGCCACGGCTGGTTTGGAGTAAAAGAGAAACATTTTTGGGGAAGTATTCCTTACATATGGCTATAACTAATGATATGTTATGAGTGTAATGTATTATGAAATTAACAATAAAATTAAGGATTTGTTACTTTTTGACCCCATTTACCTATAGTTACCCTAGTTCTTAGTTCTCGGTGTAGTGTGCGTCCCGGTAATAAATTCGCCTAATGAAAACTACTAAATCTATTTCAAAGTTTCTCAAATTGTTATATATATGGTTCTGACCTATCCCGTGATTAGAAAGTTCGCTCACTCTTACATGATCAGAAAATTGTATGCCAGATACCTTTGAACGCCAGTGTGCACACAGACACTCTACATTTAGAAGCCATTTGTAAATAAAAGAATAAGGATAAATTAAAATCATTTCTTAAATAAAATTCGAAATTACTTTTATTTCAGTTAATTAAATTTATTTTTCTTTAAGGCTATACGTGCGTTAGAAGTAACTTTACTACGCGCTTTAACTTTTGATTCACGTGCAGACTGTCTCGTACCTATTTATCCTGTTCATTACATTCGCTAACAATCATTTTATTACGAAGATTAAAGCACAGAATTATATTGCGTTTCAGATGGACTCTGCAGCGACCCGACGCGCCTCAGCGAGGAAAGCTCAACATCCGGCTGGACTACCCAGAGCAGCACAGCCAGTGTGTCAGAAGGTACCTACAGCAATTGTTTACATTCTGAGGCGGTGGCGCTTTCAGCTATGAACAAAGTTCGAATATCATTGTAAATAAAAGTATAGGTATAAGTTAATTTCATTCCTTAAATAAAATTCGAAATTACTTTTGTTTCAGTTTATTGAATTTATACGTGCGTTAGAAGTAACTTTACTTCGCACTTCAACTATTGATTCACGTACATACTGTGTACTGCCTATTCATTACATTCGCTATCAATCATTTTATTACGACGATTGAAAGACAGAATTATATTGCATTTCAGATGTTTGCTACAGCGAGCCCGATCTGAGGCACTTCCACTACTACTACGCCAGCATGAGATCCAGCTCGCCTGCACAGCGCAGCGAAGGTACAGTACTTGTCTACATTCTGAACAAGTAGGCTAAATAAAAGAATAAGGATAAATTAATTTCATTTTTTAAAGTAAGATGAAAGAATTACTTCTATTTCGGTTCACTTGCGCTTATTTTGGCTGCCGTTTACCATATATGGTCCATATTGACATATACAATTGTGTTGCCCCAAGACACAGAAATGCTAACTGTGTTTCCATGTTAAATTGTCTATGTTCTAAACTCTTCATAGTAAAATGGTTATCACAACATGACCCTCGTGTTCGGAATCCATTTTGTTCTTTTGTCTTCATAAAGATGTGATAATTTATTTTTGATTATGGTTGTACAGATTTTATAACCTGATTTGAGAAGCCGCATGCCTCTATAATTTTCACTTTGCTTTTTGTTTCCTTTCTTATAGATGGGCATTATAATAACCTTTTGCCAACTTGCTTTCTGGGGGTTTTGATCCTGTCCAAATATTGTTTAAGAAGCATAAAAATCTACTGTATAAGTAAATTCTTCTCCATCGCATTTAAAAAGCTCTGTATTTAAACCATCTTCACCTGGAGCTTTTCCTTTTTTTTTGGCGTTTATATAGGTCTACTTCAATGAGTTTGTCTTAAGTAGGGGGTGGATGTTGATGAAAAGTCATCTTCGCATTTCTGACATTATGACGATGCCTATTAATATAGACGTCCTTTCTATGTTAATATCAATGTAAAAAATTAATTTCTTATATTTCATTTTTGCATTTTTTTTACGTTTCTGAACTAATAGGTCAGTTTTACATTTATTTTCGGTTTTTCGTTCATTTTTAATATCTTGAACAACTTTTAGATCATTTTGAATGCATTTCACTTTCTTCTTTACATATAGGCCTCTTAAATCTTTTCTAAGCAAACAGTTCAGTAGTAGGTCCTACTAGTAATTACCTACTGAATAAGTGAATAACAGTGAAGTTTGGTTTCGTAGTTTGAAAGAAACTCTAAAGTCTATTATTTCTTTTACGCCATGGCGATGATATTCTAATAGGGGATACAACTAAATAAAGATCCGTCTCTAATTCGTTTACTCCAAAGTGTTTAAGTGAATGCTTTGTTGACGTGAAGGCATTTCGTGGTATACGAGTAGCTTCTAGCCACGTAACTTATCCTTTTCAGTTGGACATTTGAGAACTGTAACATAACATTCTCATTTATAGCACTCTGGTAATTGCTGGTACAGACAGGCATACAAAATTTAGGAGCCATCTGTAAATAAACGAATATGGGTAAATTAATTTCACTTTTTAATGAAAGTACAGTATAAACATTCTTTATTTCAGATCCCTGAATTTATTTTTCTTTGAGATTATACTTATATTAGAATTAACCCTTATTACGTGATTCTTTTGAATTCCTGTCAGACTTTACTTTTATAATTCACTTATTGTTAACAGTCTGGTGACGTGCATTTTGTCATGCTACTGCCCGTCCGTCAAAACAGGGGAAATCACATGACAATTACTTATTTAGGCTAAGGGGGCATTTTTCTTATATTATTTTAAACAGTTGTCACATGGTCGTCAAAACAGGGGAAAACATGACAATTACTTACTTAGGCTAAGGGGGCCTTTTTCTTTAAATTATTTTAAACAGTTGTATAATACTACGTAAACTACCAATTTCGTACAGAAAATAATTGTAGAGGTGAGCCTAACAACTCAGCCACTAGCCCATACAGAGAGGACAGGAGAAACGAGTGCGGCAACCCGGGATGCAACATAACCAATCGGCCGCACAATACCTATTTATTGCTCTTCATAGTTAGCAATCAGTGTATTATGAAGATTTCAATTCAGAATTACACTGTATTTGACCTCGACGTGAAACAATTGCAGGTGACCTGGCAACAACGATGATGGCTGACGCTCCCACACAGACTGGCGAGAGCAGCGTAGACGCTGTTACTCAAACGGAGGAGATCAGCGTAGACGCTGTTACTCAAAAGGAGGAGGGCAGCGTAGACGCTGCCACTCAGTCGAAGGAGAGCAGCGTAGACGCTGCCAATCAGTCGAAGGAGAGCAGCGTTGACGCTGTTACTCAAACGGAGGAGGGCAGCGTAGACGCTGCCACTCAAACGGAGGAGAGCAGCGTAGACGCTGCTACTCAAACGGAGGAGAGCAGCGTAGACGCTGCCACTCTGATGGGGGAGAGCAGCGTAGACGCTGTCGAGGAGCAGTCAGCAGAAGATGAAGATGCGGGGAGACGTAGGAAGAAGAATCGCTGCTGGTCACGTTTCAGGCAAGTATTTCGTAGGGTTTTTCGTCTTTTTAGGCGTAGGTAGTATAAATAATGTATGTCTAAGAGCCATGTTCTGATCTGATCATGGCTTGATTGTGGTGGTAGTAGTAGCAGTGGTAGTAGTAGTAGCAATTGTAGTAGTATTAGTAGTAGTAGTAGTAGCAGCAGCAGCAGCAGCAGCAGGGTAGTGGTAGTAGTCTTCCTTTTCCTTCCCTGTATCCTATTCCTGATTACTATGCAATATGCAATACTTCTCCACATACTCTGGTTTAGAAACACTCTCGGCTACTAACTAATCCTCCTCTATTATCATTGCTGCCTTTCATTACTGTTGTCCCTAATTTTCTGTTTATCTTCAATCATTTTATATTCACTAATTATCCATATTCCACTTTCTCATCTACATTACAATATTACATTATTTGCCCTATTTTTCACTTACCTTTTCTCAGAACTTCACTCTTGCATTCATTCAATGTTCCAATATTTGTAGTACTTCCTTACTACCACTTCTTGAATTCACTTATCACTTTTCCTCTTTAATTGGTATAGCTTTTTTGGTTCAGTCTTCATACTTGTGCTTACTTTCACTTTTTCTCTATTGCACTTCCCAGATTCTTCCTTCTCTAGTACATGAAACACGGAATATTCTTTACTTATGATTTGAACTCTCTTTAGTACTTTCCTTTTTACTGGTTTATTCTATTCGTGTTCCCCATAATACTTAATTATTTATTCCTCGATATTTATCTCAGTTCCACTTTAGTTACACATAACGATCCAATCCCCACTTTGTTGTTTAGATTAGGTCGCTCAAATAACACAACTGAAATTTACATTAGAGGAAAGGATTTTCATGGAAGACTTATCTGAAAAAGAGGAATTTCGGAAAGATAAAAAAAAATCCTACTATTACCGTCACACATAGTAACAAATAAGAAATACCTTCGAAATTCCTGATACCAAGGCGAAACACAGTTTAGCCTCGCACTGTCTGTACCGACGTATTGA
The DNA here is from genome assembly GCF_040183065.1 of Periplaneta americana. Taxonomy (NCBI): domain Eukaryota; kingdom Metazoa; phylum Arthropoda; class Insecta; order Blattodea; family Blattidae; genus Periplaneta; species Periplaneta americana. The sequence continues at coordinate 174,156,315 of NC_091131.1, forward strand.
GAACTAACTAAATTAGTTGTACAATTCTGTCTCACTCAAAATAGGATTTTCAAATTAAAAGTTGAGTAACTGTATTAGGTGTAGTAAAACTGTCGAAAGCATAGTTTGTACAGTTTATTTTTACAATATGATAAAAAATAAAATTCAATGTAACAGTTGTTGTTGCTTTTGTGAAATCTATGAACACCACATAGAACTTCTCCCTTTCGTCCAAGGCATCCCATATGTTCTTTAGTAGTGCTTCTATTGCTGTTAATGTTGATTTCCCTTTTCTGAAGCCTAGTTGGTTTTCGGGTAGCTGTTCTTCTATTATTTCAGTTATGTTGTTTGTTATTATTCTTGTAAATATTTTGAAGGGGGTGTTTTCTAGCGCTATTCCTCTGTATTTACCTGGGTCATTGTGGTCTCCTGACCCTTTGAACATTACTTTTATTGCCGATTGTCTTCATTGTTCAGGTAAGGATGCTGTTTCTAGACATTTGTTGTAAAGTTTTGTCCATACTGGTGTCATTATTTGGGCTGTGTCTTTGATGTACTCATTGTAGAGCCTGTTTGGGCCTGCGGCTGTTTTATTTTTGGTGTTAAATATTGCATTTTGGGCCTCTTCTATTTTTAATGGTGTCCATGCTTCCGTGTCTTGCTGGGTTTCCTTGGGATTATGATCTGGTTTATTTGTTATCATTTTCTTGTTTATTATGTTACAGAAATGTGTCTCCCATTGTTCCATGGATATGTATTGGGTTGGGGTTTGTTTCCTTGGTCTCAGTGCGATGTATGGGTCTGTCTTTGCTTCTTCCGCGATTCTTCTACCTTCAGCTTCCCAATAGTGGCTTTTCTTCTCCTTGATTAGCTTCTTGTATTGTTTTCGTTTATGAGAGTATGTTCTGAAGATTGTCTCGCCTGCGTTTGTGTTTAGGTGCTGTAATGTTTCCAATAGGCCCTTCCGTAAAAAAAGCACTCCTTATCGAACCATTTTTCAGCCCTTCTGTTTTTCTTTGGTTCCGCAGTCTGTCTTGGCATGTCTTCTATGGCTTGTGTTGCTTTTTCCAAAAAAATTTGCGAAACGTAAACCTTCTGACGATTACTCCTTCTGGCCAGAAATCCTTCTGTTTTAGTCTCTTCTAGCTTATGGAATGGGATGCCTACTTTGAATGACTTGGTGTCGTATATGGTTGTCAATTTTTCGCAGGTAACGTTGTCCTTAATTTCTCTCTTCTCCAGGAATCTCTTTATTGTCTCTGGTCTCAGCCTCCCTACATACAGCCAGGCCCTTTTCTCTGCTGCTCGAAGATCTTCGATTCTTGATCTTGTTCCTGCCCCTACTTTTTGTTGTCTGCCTGATCTGTACGTTACTGTTGTCCATTGTTGTTCCTCCTCCGTGTTTTTGTCATCTTCGCCGTCGTCTTCTTGAGTCTCCTCCGTGATTTTGAATTTTCGGTCTGTTTGTTTGCTCCTGCTAGCCCTTCTTGATCCGCGTCCTGGTGTTTCTTCCCCGTTTTTTTTTCTTTTCCCTTTAGGACTTCTATTTCTTGGTTTATCATGTTTTTTAAGTTTCGTGTTATGGTGTCCAATATATTATTCATGTTTCGCATGATGTTTTCTGTTACTTTTCCTTCTAATGTTTGTAGGAAGTTTGTTTGTTCCATCTTGCTAGTTTCTTCGCGGTGCGCTCTCTGGACGTGGTCTTGGCCGTTCGAGTTACTGCGGCAGACTCCTCTTTGCATTTCTTGCGTGCTGTCAACAGATGGCACCACCTGTCTCGTGTCGATGTTGGCGTCTCCCTCTTTTGCCGTGTCGATGTGAAGCGCCTTAACCTCTACCGTTGTATTTACATTGTCAGTTCCCTCTTCATTTTCTAATTTCTCTTTTTTCTTCCAGTGACTTAATATATATCTTTATTGTACTCACTGTGTTCAGGATGTCTTGTTTGATGTCCTTTTTTAGGTATCCACCTGTTTGTGCTATGTTTATGAGTTTTGTACATAGACGTACTCAATAACCGCTAGACCGCTCACAGGCGCTAGTGTTATGCTCCCAAATTGAACAGCCGACGAGCGGCCATTTGTTTGGTTGGGCTGAATAAGTATGTTTCGTTCGTGTGCTGTTTTTAATTGCAGCAATACATGGATGTAACGATAAAGAAAGAAGGAATGTTACATTTTACTGATTAGTTAATCTTCATATTTACGACGATTTTTGCTCCGTATTATATTACAGAAGACGAACTATTGTAGTTCTACGACTGTATTACTGTATGCTTCAGGTTTCCTCTGAGTACAGATTTCCGTAACAGTATGTGGATAGGTGTAATCCGCAGACAGAATTTCTGCCCTACAACGAATCATTCAATATGTTCAACTCATTTCGAACTAGTTTCAAACTACGTTATTACGATATAAATTGTTATTGTCCTTCATCCACTTCATATCCGTCATTTTCTTCAAACAGATAATTATTCGCCGAATTTAAAGATACAGAAACTGTAAATATTATAAAAAGTTAATTTTTAATATGACTGATTGAAAGTAATTCTTGTCTTAGTTTCTTATCTTACTAGGTACTGTTGCTGCTGCTGCTACTGCTACTACTACTACTACTACTAATAATAATAATAGTAGAAATAGTAATAATAATAATAATAATAATAATAATAATAATAATAATAATAATAATGTTTTTGGATTTCATACAGCAGTTTAACCTACAGATTAAACAGTAGACATTAATTCTTTTATTAAGCGTGGTTATGAATATTCATATTCAGAGTTCCTATGAAAATGATGCAACCCTGACAGTCAGAGTTGCCAGGTATCTCAATTTAGGGGGATTCTCTCAATTTCCTGGTTGAATCCCGATAAAGAGAGTCGGGATTGATACAAAATCCAATTTGAGATATAATAACTTAGAACATAATTTTAACAAATTAGTCCGCATTTCCTATTATCCTATATTTTTATTTATAAATTGACTCAAATGGTAACACTGTAAACATAGAGATAACACACGGAAATTAGTAAGTCTATGAGGTAATCCAGCTCATTGCCGTAAGGCAACTCTAGTCGCAAGATAATAGTTCCCCTAGTTCTACCGCATTGTTGGTTAATCCGTTTCGGTACCTAGTTGCTACTGTCGCAATTAATAATCATTGTGTATTTTAGGTGCGTTGAATGGCAAAAAAATAGCGTTTTGATATCGTATTTTACACTAACAGATACACATACAATTGCTGCGTTTTATAGTTTAGTGTACTAAATTTAAACATGGATTCATTGTCAGATGTACTGTTGCAGTACCGGACCCAAAAAAGAAAAGTTGGAAAGCTAATTTAGTAGCGAATGGTTATAACACATTCGTGGTCAATAAAAGAAAAAACGATTGGCCTATAGTATTCACTGGACTGTGTGTTCTTCGTATCTTAGTCTTCTCAAGGAGGCGAATATTACATTAAAAGCACGCGAACATTACTTTGCAGAAAACAATAATTATAAATCTTATGATAAAGTGATGACAACTCTAATGTTTTAAGTTAGCTTCTGATATCCCGGTTTCCCTCGCAGAAAACCTAGCAACTCTGCTGACAGTAGAGACACGGTATTAAAGGTATCGCAAAGGAATTATTGTTCCTGTAAATAAAAACATATAGTTTCGGATACGCAATACAACGCGTATTCAAATAGCGGTTTCGAAATCCCGCGCGTTTCTTTCCAAACAAATGGCGGCTTTCCGCTGCTTCAATCTGGGAACATATTTCTCACTTTTCCGCTACGGCGTGGTAGGGGCTCGGTTTTGTAGAGCACATTCTGCTGTCTTACATATTGCTTCCGCCATCTTACTTATACTCCTTACTTATACTTACTTACATTTCGTGTTTATTGATATGCATATTACTAACGGTTATTCTATAAGTTTTATATTTCAGTTGACTTTAAAACATACAAAAAGGAACTGTGATTTCATTTATTTATTATCGCACCCTAGGCGTTTGCGAATTAAGATTTCTGATGATGGGGGATAGAATCCTAGATAGAGAATACCATACATATTATTATTATTATTATTATTATTATTATTATTATTATTATTATTATTATTATTATTATTATTATTAATCCCCCATAAAGCTCACCCTGCAAATAAGAATCACTTGCATTCTTTTGTTTCCCTCCGTCTCAAAGCATATTCATACTTCCATATTTTCAATATAAAGAAGCAGCCTATGTATCTAAACATTAATTTTACATTTTAATGAATTAGTGAATTCTTGTTTAACCTTACTGTAGGTAGTAGAAAACAGTTATACGTGGTACAGTCATTAAGTTCTGACACTGACGCCTGAAGGGTAGGCACCCACAAGAATCTGGATGTCTCAGAAGATGCCGCGTGATACGGCGTACATTCAAACAGATCGACATCCTCCCTCAATATAGTCGCCGTTGGCCGCTATGCACGTCTGTCAACGTTGGTGTAGCTGCTGGAAGCACTGCTGAAAGATGTTGGCAGGAAGATGCCGTATGGCTTCTCTTGTGGCAGTTATGACCTTTTCGGCCGCATAAATATTACGCCCACGTAGGATTGATTTCATGAGGGGAAAGAGAAAAAAAAACGCATGGTACGAGATCAGGTGAGTACGGAAGGTGTGGCAAAACAGCGACCTGTTGCCTTACAAGTTCCTCTTGGACAAGGATGGAGCGATGTGCAGGGGCGTTGTCGTGTAGCAACAGCCAATTCTTCCTATGCCAAAGCTCAGGACGCTTACGAGGAATTGAATTGCGTAAACGGCCAAGAATATCTTTGTAGAGGATCTTGTTTACAGTTGCACCTTGTGGGATGAATTCTATGTGAACAATTTTATTCCATTTGAATAAAAAAAGTGTTAACGCATCACCTTGCCTTTTGACCTGTCTTGTTGCGGATTTTTCTGTCGTGGAAATAATGGCGTTTCCCAGGTGGCGGATTGTCGCTTCTGTTGTGGTTCGTAAAGGAAACACCATGTTTCGTCTCCAGTTATGATCGGTTATAGCAGTTTCGCCTAATTTCTGACAGAACGTGACGTTTGCCCGTTGCTCAAACTGCAACATACTCGAGTTCCGACGCGCGCATTCAAATCACCGTCACAACAATGACCGTAGTTCTGCTTACACTATATGCACGTAACTGTATGATGCTGGGACGAGAGACTAACTGACAAGGTACCATATCACGGCGCCACCTATCCGTTCTAGTGCACCACACCGCCACTATGCCCTCAGTCTCAGAACTTAATGAATGTACCACGTATGTAACTCTCATATAATGGCTGTTAAGGCACTCGCTTACGTCCGAACTGACTCCGGCACTCGGTCTCAGTGGCTTTCATTATGATCGCTGCATCAATAACTATTAAGTTGCTTCAACCCAGTAATGTGTCATTACGCAGTCAGTGTATCGATTTCAAAATGAATTGTGGTCTTCCCAACAACTGGATCCTTAATACATATTTTTATTCCTGCATTAAAATTGTAAACATTTCAAGTTGTGGCAGCAAAGGCACTGGCTGCATCTGTTCTACAGCGGCTACTGAGTGGACAGAAGTGCAGACAGACGTGCAATCAGATATCGCCAATTCATATTAATGTTACGCAGCTCATGAAGTCAGAATATGTAAGTACCGGAAATTCCATTATGTTAATTGAATCTTTTATCAAGCTACATTTGAGAATCGGACGTGCGTGGGTTCGATTACCGCTTTGGTTGATTATCTGTTTACTATAAGACGAATATCAAGCAATAAAATGACGAACCTCAGGCCTCACCTCGCCAAATATCATCTCGCTGTCACCAATTACGTTGAAGTGAAGTAAATAATGTTTCAAATCCTCAGCAAAATATGTCATTTACTTTCTGTGACAGTTGAGTAGTAACAGCTCCTTGAAAGACAATTATTATAAGCAATCATCTGCGTATCGAAGCGCCGCCTGAATGCTCTGTTGTCTAGTCAATTTACCCCAGATACACATGAATCATAATAATTTGATCAAGAATTAATATATCCTTACTTGAAATTAAAACACAAAATGGCTATCCACTGTGAGACACTTGAGAAGATTTCGTCATGTAAAATCATCAGAGACATTCTTATGTATCTACCACTTTTTACGACTTTAAGTGGAGTTTCTTGCAGTGTAATTATTGACCATTTCACTTCAATTTCAGGCATTTTCTTATGTACAGCATTGCTCACTGCATTGCTAGTGTGGCATATCATTTGTTGTACTAGACTCTCCTTCGTGGATATAGCGCTAAAGGGAACGGACGCCAGAACAAATGCAAACGTTTGACTCGAGTGAACTGATTACAACGTCAAGTACGAGTAGTAAGAGGGTTCTGAACCCGCTTCATTTACTTCGTTCCTGTTTTCTTACTAATTATAATATCAGCGGTGTTTCTGATGCGCTTACGAAATCCCATTACATATTGTGCAGCGATATTGTCCTGCTCTACGGCTAAATGAAGCTGCAGCCCGTAGGCTTTACCGGCAGTGGCTTGAAAGTGGTGTTAGTGGATAGCCATAATGGTAAAAATATTGATATTTATTTATTTACTTATAATAAATTGAAATGAACACACACCGTGCATGGGGTAAGAAACATTACTTGTCTTTACTATAAGCTGCGATGGATTTCTGTCTCTTCTTACACTTGATAATATGATATATGTCACATAGTTCTGAGCATAAAACACACACACACTTAACATTTGGTTCGTGGTAAGTCTTGTTGCCGCACACCTTGTGGTGGAAGCCATGGGTTGCCAATCTTGTCGTCACGTGTCTCATTTCATGATTAGCTTCCGTCCATGTGCTGTCTTGCATCGCACACGTTGCGTAGAATTCCTCCGGTATGCTGGTTTTCTTCTCGTGCAGATCTTGTAGGAGCCGTTTGTAGGCGTCGTTCGGTGGGAGCATTATTTCGCACCTTAGGTCCTCTATCAAAAATGTATCTCTGGTTAGTTCGTACACTAGTCTCGATCTTGCGTTCTGTGGTAGTCCTAGAGCTCTCTTCAAATACCTTGCTTTCACCCGCTCTAGTTCTTCCATCTGTTTGTATGTGAGGTATTCTCCCACTGATTCTAGGCCATACGTCAGGACGGGTAATATCTTTATCCGGAACAGGTCCATAGCTGTGCTGATCGATAATTGTGTGATATTCCTAATTTAATTCATGGCTCTTGTGGCAACCATTACTCTCGATCTTGTGTAGCCTGAAACTTTTCCCAGTCGTCTGAATTGTGATTCCTAGATATTAAAAATTGCTTGTCCTTTTGAGTTGTTTGCCATTGCATTTTACATTTTCTTCTTCGGTGAGTCTTCCTCCTTTCCTGAACACTACCAGTTCCGTCTTCTCTTCGTTTATCTTGATGTCGTTTCGTTCCGCCCATTTGCTTAGCGTGTCTAGTGCTGATTGTATATTGTCTAAGTCTGTCGCTGCGATGGTCATGTCGTCGGCGTAGATGTACGTACTTACTCCTTCCATTCCTTTCGTGACATCATGTGTTAGGACATTAAACAGTATCGGGCTGAGCGGGTCTCCTTGGAGGATGCCGTTCGTCTGCGGTAGCCAGTCGGATGTGCCTACTCCGTCATCTATCTGGATGTAGTTTTCTGCTAAGATATTTGATATCAGGGTTGTCGTACTTGTTTTGCCAATTAGGTCCTCCAGTTTGTCTACTAGTATTCTTCTGTTGACCAGGTCAAAGGCTTTTGAGTAGTCAACGAAGACCACATATAGTTTTCCTTTGGGTTTCCCTGTCGCTTGCTTTATTTGGTCTATCAGGTTTTCTACTGCCATGATCGTGATCGTCCCCTCCTGAAGCCGAATTGTTCTTCTGGTAGTATTGGGCCTAGCTTCTCTGCCAGTCTTATGGCTAGGATTCCTGTTTTTTTTTAATTTTTTTAAATTTTTATTAAAACAGATACAGAACAAAGACTTCATAAAATTATTTTAGAGGTAACTTAACCCCAAATAAAGATGTCACTCTACAAAACAGTTCTACAAAAAGCTTTATGGTAACAAGCATTCTGAAAATTAAATTTTTGATCTTATATACCTTGTAAAAAATTCTCAACACAGCGTTCCAAAGTGAATCCCGAGACATCAGTAATTCAACGTTCTCTCTTCAAACTCAGTTTTACATATCTAATCGTCTTAGAAAGATCAGAAATTTGACACTAAAGATAATATCAATAATATCTTATCTTTCTTACAACATTATCTCAAACATTATGTAAACTGAAACAGTTTCACATTATGTGAAACTTACTTCCTACAAGTTCAGAATTATTTTTTACATTCTTAAACTGTGTTGCAAGAGCATTGATACTACATTGCTATCCTAGATGACCAACGCAATCTGATAGTATAATTATTTTGAAACTTATCGTCAATAACCTCAGTTAACTTCATGGCTTGAACTCTTCACTCTAATTCATCTTCATAGTCAAAATATACCATATAGTTTCAATAGTTAACAGAATTAAAGTTCTATGCTATTAACTGTAAAATTAAAATTACATAAAATCATACAGTAATTCCTGGCTTATCATTATAGCTACATTACGAGAACCTGTGATGTTGAATGAATAAGTTATAAACTTACATTATTTTTCAAGCTGAGAATAACTGAAATTAAGTTACTCTGTTACCTCAAAATTCCCCGTATTTCACTAATAACAACATATTTAAATACATTTAAATACTGAATATAAGTTGAGCTAAAATGTACACTAAATATTGTTCAGTGTTGGTTTAATATTACCAATGAGCGAGCATGCAATGGTTAGAGAACAATGCAACAAGGGGAACACGTTTGTAATTCCTGAATTAAACTAAATTGAGTGAGCTATTCAGTTGTAATAGTTTGAGTTCTTTTAAAATTTGGGATGATTTGTCGTCCTTCATTTCCAACTTGGCTGCCCCTTCTTTCAACATATGTAGGAATTCTTCCATTTTGTGCAAGGACTTTGTCAACTGGTAGTGCAGGAATCCTGAAGCAAGCCATACCGTTACAAATTTGTTTTGTTTTGTTGGTGGGTCTAATACTAATAATGTTTGGAACCAATCATGTAGTTGCGAATCTGGCCATACTTTTACTAGTAAAGCTTTTGCTCCTTCCCATATGGTTTTCGCAGCACCACAATTTGTGACACGATGTTTCAGTGTGTCTAACCACCCACACTTTTTTCATGCAGGGGAGTCTGTTAAATTATGGCGATGTCTCTTTTCTTCAGTCGGTATAATCTGGTTGAGATAGCAATATACTGTTGTCTTCCATGCAGTAGAAATGTTCGCCATATGCAAATTGCGCCATATATTTCCCCATCTTTGGTTTGGCAACTTTTCCACGATACGTGGCGTTTGCACGGCTTTCTTCATGAGGTAAGTGTAGATAGTCTTCGTGTTTTGATTCTTTTCATTCGTGACTGTTGTTGGTGAATATGACTCTATTATTTCTCAAATCATTTTCAGCGAGTGCGGTAAGGTGGTAGTTTTACTGCATAGTAGTGGAATGTGATCTTGCCAGAATTTGTTGTCCATGGGATCGCTTTCATCGTGTTTCGCACGAAGAATATTCCGTGTCAAAAGGGCCTGACTTTTCTCTTTTATTGCCGTCAGCTGTAAACCTCCTTTCGTTATTGGTAGATGCAACTGCGTTTTCGGAAGCTGATTGCTCTGTCTAGCACTGTGGAGTATTTTGACGGAAGAGGCAAAATCTGTGCTAGATACCACAATTTGGACAGGCAAAATACGTTTATGTGCCATATCCTCTCAAGGAGATTGAGGTTTCTATGTATATGCTGAAAAATTGTTGCTCGAGTTCTTGCAGACGTAATGGACCAATTGATGTCGACCATTTCTTTGAAGGATGCACATACTGTTAATCCTAAAATCTTTGCTTTTCTTTTTATAGGGATATGAATTAGAGTGTGTGTAACAGACCAATTGCCTAATGGTATTAATGATGACTTTGTACATTTATTTGTGCACAGGATGCATTACTATATGTTTGTAGAATCTGTGGTAATTTTGTACATTCTTCTTCATCTAGGAGTAGGATTACAACATCGTCTGCATAAGCCCGGATCGTGAACATGTTGCACGTGGCTCGTCCAGCTTGTAAGATGTTATGTGACATTCGAATAAGTGGTTCTATACCAATAGCGAAGAGGCACATTGACAGAGGGCATCCTTGTCGTACCGATGATGCAATTGGAATACGTTTCGTAAAGAAACCGTTCACTTGAATTTTGGAGTATGCACTATCATACAAGTTCCTTATAATATTGACAAATTTTACTGGTATTCAGAAGTGTTTCATAACTCTTTGTAGATAGAGATGGTTCATTCTATCAAAGGCCTTATTAAAATCTATTGATTACAGTGTTGCTTTTTCATCCGGGAATTCTTCATAATATAAAATTGAATCACGAATGGTGGCAAGGTTGTGAATTATTGATTTGTCCGGTACACTGCAAGTTCGTCCTATTTCAATAATATCCCGAAAAGTTGTTTTTACTCTGCACGCTAGTACCTTCATAAATAACTTATAATCTGTGTTCAAGAGTGTAATTGGACGATATTCCGACACCGTACGTGGATTTGTAACCTTCGGGAGAAGTAATACAATCCCATCACTGAACCCCTCGACTACAATCCCTCTATCAAAAATGTAATTGAAAAAGTCCACTAATGTGTCTTTAATTAAATTCCAGTGCATTTTGTACAATTGATATGTAAGTCCATCAGGTCCAGGGGCAGAATTCTTGGGTGCAGTTTCTATTGCCCTAAGAATTTCTTCTTCTGTAATTGGTAACTGAAGATCTTGTTGCTGCTGCAGATTCAAGTGTCTATTCACGTGCTTAAGTAAAGTGTCTGTTTCCGTTGCATATGTGGGAGATGCAGAATAAAGGGCTCTGAAGAAGGTTTCAATTTCTTTAATACAATCTGAGTTAAATGTTAATTGTGTTCCTTCCGTTGCTTGGAGGTGGGATATATATTTATTCCTAGCGTTACGTTTTTCCTTTGCAAGATGGTATAGGGCACATCTTTCATCTTCGCTTACTGTTGGCGTTCTCGCACGCATCTTTACACCGTCCATGAATTTTTGTTGAAGAGCACAAATAGTCGATTTGATGTTCAGATTTTCTTGCCACTTATCACCACCCGCCTGTTGTGCCGCATACAATTCATTTAACAGCTGATAATAAAAAATTCAGAGTTTCTCTATTTGCTTCGGCTCGAATGATACCTGCTTGTTGAAAATAAGTTTTTATTCCCGGTTTTATAATGTTTACCCACTTTTGCATGATGTTGAGTTTGGACTTGTTAGCTCTGATTTTCAAACTGTTGAGAAAATTGTTCACTAATTTCAGGAATGTGTAGTAAAGCGTTGTTCAGTTTCCAAGAGCCCTTATCATATATGGGAAGAGTAATATCAGTCTGAAGTGAGAGGAAGACACAGTCATGGTCAGAAAATGGCGTTAGAAAAACTTGTGTACGGTAAATATATTTACTGTGTGTTCGAGTGATACAGAAACGATCTAATCGAGATGCTCTATTTTGTCGGCGAAACGTATATTCGACTCTATTACCATGGAGAAGCTCCCACGTATCTACTAAATGTAAGTCTTGTGTTAGATTTGCTAAACCGGAGATGGATTATACTGCCCCGTTTGATCTTTCGCGTGAAGCACGCAGTTCCAGTCCCCACCTATCAATAGACAGTCATAGCTGTGACGAAGGAAGGAAGGGAGTTCCTTACTTAGAAAACTTTCTCTCTGTTGGCGATGATTAGTTCCAGAAGGGAGATATATATTTAGTATCTGAATGTTATTAATCTTCATGGATATCACTCGTCCGCTTGAATGTTTTTCGATAGCATCAACCGTAAGTCCACAACGATAAATAACTGCCGTACCACGATTTTCATCACCAGTGTTAACAACATAATCGTACTGCGGTCCTATGAAATCAAAGTTTTCGTTATTCACTTCCTGCAACAATAGAATATCTATGCTATTTTGTCTTATGAATGCATTGAGTAACGACTGTTTATTTTTACTTTGTAAACAATTTATGTTTAATGTTGCATATTTCGTAGTAGCACCATATATTGAATTAAATAAAGTAGTACAAGTACTGACTTGCAGTACGATATGGATATCCCCGCCTGCATATTCTACGTCCCAAAATTATTTATGGCTAACCGTCATTAAGGGATTCTCCAGCCCTAACGTTTTTATCCTCCTTCGGAAGAGATTTTCCATCAGGACCGTCCTTCTTACTGCCGTCTTTGGTGCGACCGTAGATTGCGTAGGGGTGAGGTCGTGGACTGTTCTTGACCTTATTGCTAGGATACGTGGTTGATGTGTTCTTTTCGCTGGCGCTGCTGCCAGACGCCGCCCCGTCTTCGCGACTTCTCAGACGTGGGTCCCGTGTAAACTCATTTTGCGCCATAGGTTTAAGTTTCTTAGATGGTGTTTCGGTAGTTTCGGTAGGTTGCCCTATTTTGTTTTCTTCCAGATCGAGTGTGGATTCCCCAAGATGCAGAGGTGTTTTTATTCCAGATGAAATGTTCGTTATTTCCACGTCATCGGAGATAACTGCAAGTTGTTCCATATCCTGTGCACGATCAGCTGCATCATTTGCTGTATACTCTGTGGTGTCCATGATATTTTGTTCATCTTCGGTAGTCACTGTTTTTGTTGCCTCAGTCTCTGATGCGGTGTCGGTTTCCTCTTCTACAGGTGCATCACGTTCCGTGGGCCGTTCCGTCGTTTGCTCCTCGCGTTACTGAACGACTGTTCCCGAAACAATGTCACTTAATAACAGTTGTCTTGGTTTAACATTAACATTAAAGGTAGTTTTCCTCTGAGGGCAGTCTTCTTTTTTATGATTGGGCTCATGGCACACATAGCACAAAATTGGTTGTCCCACATACGTGATGTGTGCGTTATATCCAGCAATGGCTATCGATCCTGGAATATGCTTCTTGATTTCCATTTTTACCGCACGAACGCCATTGTTAACTGGGAAAGGATAAGCTGTGCTCCACTGTTCTTGTCGCACTGAATGAACTACACCATACGTGTTTAACGATGTTTGAATTAATGAACTCGGCACCTCCGGGGGTAAATTAAACACTCGGACAGTTACGGCTGGAACATCTGCCTTGCTTACTTTCACTTGCGTTTGTTCACCATTATTATATTTGAAATCCGTTGTACCTTCATGTTTGTGTATCAGTTTTTCGTATATCGTGGGCGATATCACTTTTATATATAACGATTTTTCTTGTGTATTTAATTGCAGCATTTCTACCTGTTCGGTGGTTAAGTTGAGAGTTTGTTGTGTCCAAAGATGTACATCCATTGCCATAGGACGAGTAGCACCACTGTCAAATTGTATTTAGACGTCGAATTGAGACATATTTGGTTTTCCTGTTGTCACTTTTCTTTACTACTACTACTGCTCTTCCTCCAGATGTTGCTTTTTCTTCGTCCTTATGAGGTCTTTGTATATCCTCCTCTCTCGTTGGTAGTTTTCGGTGGTTGCGCTTGCTATTTGTCTTCTGGTTTTATGTAGTGCTTCCAGAGTCCGTTTTCTTTGCTCGTAGCATTCTCTGTCGAACCATGGCCTCGCTCTTTTGTTTGCGTCTTGTGTGGTGGCCCCACTTATTATACTTGTTGTCAGCCATTGCGCCGCCTCGTCAACATTTCCTGTTCTTATTGTTCTTTCAACATGGTCCATTTCTGTCATTTTCCCCTTGATTATTTCCATGTCCAATGTCTTACTGAGCGTTGTTTTTCGCCTTTCTTCTGTTTTGTTGGGTTTATCGATATCTATGTTTATCTCCACTGGGATGTGCTTGTGTATGAGTGCTTCTTCTTTTTTTCAATGTAGTGGCAGCATGATTTGTGCTGAGACCTTTCGTGATTATTAGGTCTATCGTACTGGATCCATTGTGACCTACAGTATGTATGTCCAGTCTTGGTGTCTGTTGCGTACTGTGAATCCCTCGTTTATCAGGTACGCCAATACTTCTTTGCATTTTCTGTCTTGTCTGTTTATCGTGCAGTTCAGGTCCCCCGCAATGATTATCTTGTCCTTGTTTCCGCTGCGGTCAAGTGCCATCCCTAGTTTGCCTATTATGTCTGTTGCAGTATGGTCTGCGTTGAAATATGCTGCTACTACGACTCCAATCTTCGTCCTGACTACTAGCATGTTCTCTTCTCTTAGTAGTAGTTTCATGGGGGCCAGCTGTGGTTTAATAATGCACAATATTTACTTATTTATTTACTTAACTGTTTATTTAGCTCTTGATATAAATGTTGATTTAACCGTTTATTTAACCTCTCATTTAACTATTTATTGACTTAACTATTTATTTATTTAACTATTTATTTATTCAACTATTTATTTAACTATTTATTTAACTATTGATTTAAATATTGATTTAACTATTGATTTAACTATTTATTTAACTATAGATTTAACTATTTACTTAACTGTTGATTTAACTTTTTATTTAACTACTTATTTATTTTTTATTTAACTCTTTATTTAACCATTTATTTAAATATTTATTTAACTATTTACTTAACTACTTATATAACTATTGATTTAAGTATTGATTTAACTGTTGATTGAACTATTGATTTAACTGTTGATATAACTCTTTATTTAACTGCTTATTTAACTGCTAATTTAACTGCTTATTTAACTGTTTATTTCACTGCTTATTTAACAGCCTATTTAACTGCTTATATAACTGCATTTTTAACTACTTATTTAACTATTTATTTATCTATTTATATACTTATTTATTTAACTGTTTATTTAAATGTTGATATAACTGTTGACTTAAATGTTGATTCAACTGTTGATTTAACCGTTTATTTAACCGCTTATTTAAACGCTTATTTAAATATTTATTTATTTAATTATTTATTTATTTACTTATTCATTTATATAATTGTTTATTTAACTGTTGATTTAACCGCTTATTTAACCGCATATTTAACCGCTTATTTAACTATTTACCTAAATATTTATTTACTTATTTATTTACTTAACTATTTATTTATTTAACTATTTATTTATTTCAATATTTATTTATTTAATTATTTATTTATTTAACTATTTATTTATCTGTTTATTTAAATATTGATTGAACTATTGATTTAAATATTTATTTTACTATTGATTTAAATATTTATTTATGTGCTTAATTAACTACATATTTAACTACTTATTTAACTATTTACTCAACTATTTATTTACTCACTTATTTCCTTATTTATTTAACTCTTTATTTAACTCTGTATTTAACTGTTAATTTAACCGCTGATTAAACCGTTTATTTAACCGCTTATTTAAACGCTTATTTAACTATTTATTTATTTAACCATTTATTTATTTAACTATTTATATATTTAACTATTTATTTATTTAACTATTCATTTATTAAACTATTGACTGAACTATTGATTCAATTATTATTTAACTATTGATTTAATTATTGATTTAACTATAGATTTAACTATTTATTTAAATATTTATGTATCTATTTATTTCATTATTTGTTTATTTTTTATTTAACTATTTATTTAACTACTTATTTAACTGTTTATTTGACTGTTATTTATTTATTTAACTACTTATTTAACCGTATATTTGACCGTTTATTTAACCACTTATTTATTTAACCACTTGTTTATTTAAATAGTTATCTATTTAACTATTTATTTAACTATACACTTAGCTCTTGATTTAACTCTTTGTTTAACTGTTTATTTAATTTTTTATTTAACCTTTTATGTAACTATTGATTTTACTAATGATTTAACTTTTTATTTAACTATTTATTTATTTTTTTATTTAACTACTTATTTAACTATTGATTTAAAAATTGATTTAACTATTGATTTAACTGTTGATTAAACTGCTTATTTAAGTGATTATTTAACAGCTTATTTAACTACTTATTTAACTATTTATTTAACTAATTATTTATTTACTTAAACGATTATTTAACCGCTTATTTAACCGCTTACTTATTTAACAATTAATTTATTTAACTATTTATTTAACTATTGATTTAAATATTGATTTAACTATTTATTTAACTGTTATTTAGCAATTGATTTAACTATTTATTTTCTTTTTATTTAAGTTTTCATTTAACTATTGATTTAAATATTGATTTAAGTTTTGATTTAACTGTTGATTTAACTGCTTATTTAACCGCTTATTTTAAAGCATATGTAACCGCTTATTTATTTAACTATTTATTTATTTAACTATTGACTTAACTATTGATTTAATTATTTATTTAACTGTACATTTAAATTTTTATTTAAATATTTATTTAACTATTTATTTACCTAGTGATTTAGCTATTGATTAAACTATCGATTTAAATTTTTATTTAACTAATTTTTTTAAATATTTAATAATTTTTTAATTAACTACATACTTAAGTATTGATTTAACTATTGTTATAACTGTTGATATGTGTTGATTTAACTGCTTATTTTACTGCTTATTTAACTACTATTTAACTACTTATTTAACAACTTATTTAACTATGTATTTAACTGTTAAACTATTTATTTACATATTTATTTACTTATTTATTTATTTAACTGTTTATTTAACTGTTTAATTAACTGTTTATTTAACCGTTAATTTAACAGTTTATTTAACCATTGTTTTAACCGTTGATTTAAGCGCTTATTTAACCACTTATTTATTTAACTATTTATTTATCTAATTGTTAATTTATTTAATGATTTATTTAACTATTTATTTATTTAACTATTCTTTTATTTTCTATTTAACTTTTTATTTAACTACTTATATAACTATTGATTTAACTGTTGATTGAACTGCTTACTAGCTGCTTATTTAACTGCTTATTTAAATACTTATTTAACTATTTATTTATTTACTTATTTATTTACTTATTTACTTGTTTGTTTAACTTTTTATTTAACCGTATATTTAACCGTTTAATTAACAGTTGATTTAACCGTTTATTTAACCGCTTATTTGACTGCTTATTTATTAATTATTTATTCATTTAACTATTAATTTATTTAACTAATTATTTATGTAACTATTTATTTTTCAATTATTTATTTGTTTAAATATTTATTTAACTATTTATTTAAATATTGATTTAACTATTGATTTAAATATTGATTGAATTATTGATTGCACTATTGATTTAACTGTTGATTTAACTATTGATTTAACTTTTTATTTAACTATTTATTTAACTATTTATTTATTTTTATATTTGACTATTTATTTAAATAATAATTTCAGTATTGATTTAATTGCTGATTTAACTGCTGATTTAACTTCTTATTTAACTACTTGTTTAAATAGTGATTAAAACTGATTTAAATATTGATTTAACTATTTATTTAACTATTGATTTAACTATTGATTTAAATTTTTATTTAACTATTTAAATATTTTTTATTTAACTATTTATTTAACTACTTATTTAACTGTTGATTTAACAGTGTATTTAACGGCTTATTTAACTAATTAATTAGAAACTTAATTATTTATTTACTTGTTTATTTAACCGTTTATTTAATCGTTTATTTAAACGTTAATTTAACAGTATATTTCACCGTTCATTAAACCGATAATTTAATTATTTGTTTATTTATCTATTTATTTAACTATTGAGTAAATATTTTTTTATCTATGTATTTAACTATTTATTTACATTTTAGTTTACATTTTTTTTAAAATTTTTACTTAACTATTTATTTATTTTTTATTTAACTATTTATTTAACTACTCATTTAACTATTGATTTAACTATTGATTAAACTGTTGATTACATTATTGATTTAACTGTTTATTTAACTGCTTATTTAACTGCATATTTACCTACTTATTTAATTATTTATTTAACTATTCATTTAAATATTTACTTAAATACTTATTTATTTAACTGTTTATTTAACCGTTGATTTAACAGCTTATTACCCGCTTATTTAACTATTTATTTATTTACTTATTTAACTATTTATTTATATAACTATTTATTTGTTTAACTATTAACTTATTCAACAATTTATTTAACTATTTATTTATTTAACTATTTATTTAACTATTGATTTAATTATTTATTTAAGTTCTTATTTAACTTTTCATTTAACGATTGGTTTAACTATTGATATAATTTTTCATGTAACTGTTGATTTGACTGCTTATTTAACCGCTTATTTAGACGCATATGTTACCGCTTATTTATTTAACTACTTATTTATTTAACTATTGATTTAACTATTTATTTAAATTTTTATTTAACTATTTATTTAACTAGGTATTTAATTATTGATGTAACTGTTGATTTAACTGCTCAATTAACTGCTAATTAACTACTTATTTTACTGCTTAGTTAACTGCTTATTTAAGTACTTACTTAAATATTTATTTAACTAATTATTTATTTATTTACTTAACTGTTTATTTAATCGTTTAGTTAACCGTTTATTTAACCGCTTATTTATTTAACTATTTATTTATTTAATTATTTATTTATTTAACTATTTACTTATTTAACTATTTATTTAATTATTTATTTGTTAACTATTTATTTATTTAACCATTTATTTATTTAATTATTTATTTAACTATTTAATTAACTATTGATTTAACTGTTGATTAAATTATAGATTTAAATTTTTATTTAACTAATTTATTTAAATATGTATTTATTTTTTTATTTAACTATTTATTTCGTTATTTATTTAACTACTTATTTAACTACTTTTTTAGCTGCTTATTTAACTGCTTATTTAACTACTTATTTAACTGCTAATTTAACTACTTATTTAACTGCTTATTTAACTACTATTGAACTACTTATTTAACTACTTATTTTACAACTTATTTAACTATTTATATAACTATTTAAATATTTATATATATATATATATATATATATATATAATTTTTTATTTAACCGTTGATATAAACGTTTATTTAACCGTTCATTTAACCGCTTATTTATCCGCTTATTTATTTAATTATTAATTTATTTAACAATTTATTTAGCTATTTATTTATTTAACTATTTATTAACTACTGATTTAGCAATTTATTTTTTTATTTAACTACTTATTTAACTATTAATTTAATTGTTGATTTAACTGTTGATGGACTGCTTATTTAACTGGTTATGTAACTGCTTATTTAACTATTTATTTGTTTACATATTATTTACTAATTAATTTAATTATTAACTTGTTTATTTAATTTTTTTTAAACCGTATATTTAACAGTTTAATTAATAGATGATATAATCTTTGATTTAACTGGTTACTTAACACGTTATTTAACCGCTTATTGAACCGCTTATTTATTAACTATTTATTTATTTTATCTATTCATTTATTTAACTATTTATTTTAGTAACTATTTATATATTTCCTTATTTATTTATTTAACTATTTGATTAACTATTTATTTAACTGTTGATTTAACTATGGATTTAACTATAGATTGAACTATTGATCTAAATATTGATTTAACTATTAATTTAAATATTGATTGCACTATTGATTTAACTATTGATTTAGCTATTTATTTAACAATTTATTTAACAATTTATTTAACGTTTTATTAAAATTTTATTTAACTATTTATTTATCTATTGATTTAATTTTTATGTGACTATTTATTTAACGAATTATTTATTTTTGTATTTGACTATTTATTTAACTACTTATTTCACTATTGATTTAACTGCTGATTTATCTGCTTATTTAACTACTTATTTAAATAGTGATATAACTATTGATTTAACTATTGATTTAACTTTTTATTTAAATATCTATTTTTTTTATTTAACTATTTATTTAACTACTTATTTAACTGTTGATTTAACTGTGTATTTAAGTGCTTATGTAACTACTTAATTAAAAACTTAAGCATTTATTTACTTATTTATTTAACCGTGTATTTAACAGTATATTTAACCGTTTATTTAACCTCTTATTTAACCGTCTTTTTATCCGAATATCTAACTACTTATGTAACTGTATATTTATTTAACTATTTACTTAACTACTTATTTAACTACTTATTTAACTATTGATTTAACTATAGATTAAACTATTGATTTAACTGTTTATTTAACTGTTATTTATTTAAATGTTTATTTAACCGTTTATTTGTCCGTTTATTTAACCACTTATTAAAATTTTTATTTAACCGCTTATTTATTTAACCGCTTACTTATTTAACTATTGATTAAAGTATTGATGTAACTGTTTATTTAACTGTTGATTTAACTGAAATTTATTGTTTTACTTAACTGTCTATTTAACCGTTTGTTTGACCGTTTATTTAATCACTTGTTTAACCTTATATTTAACCGCTTATTTATTTAACGGCTTATTTATTTAACTATTTATTTAACTGTTTATTTAACTATTGATTTAACTATTGATTTTAATATTGATTGAACTATTGATTGAAATATTGATTTATCTATTTATTTAACTATTGATCTAACTGTTGATTTAACTATTGATTTGTCTCTTTATTTAGCTATTTATTTAACTTTTTATTTAATTATTGATTCACCTATTGATTTAACTTCTTTATTTGACTGTCTTTTATTTTTTTTTATTTAACTATTTATTTAACTAATGATTTAACTATTGATTTAACTATTGATTAAACTGTTGATTGAACAGCTAGTTTAACTGCTTATTTAACTACTTATTACTTTATATTTTAGCTATATATTTAATTATTTTTTATTTATTAACTGTTTATTTAACTGTTGATTTAACCGTTTATTTAACCGCCTATTTAACCGCTTATTTAGTTATTACCTATTTATTTAACTATTTATTTATTTAACCATTTACATATTTTACTATTTATTTAACTCTTGATTTAACTATTTATTTAGCTATTGATTTAACTATTGATTTAACTATTTATTTATTTCACTATTTATTTATTTAATTATTCATTTAATTATTGATTTAACTATTGATTTAACTATTTATTTAACTGTTTATTTAACTTATAATTTAAATATTTATTTACCTTTCGATTTAACTAATGATTAAACTATTGATTTAAATTTTTATTTAACTATTTATTTGAATATTTATTTATTTTTTTATTTTACTATTTATTTAACTACTTTTATTTAAATACTTATTTAACTACATATTTAAGTATTGATATAAATATAGTTTTAAATATTGATTTAAGTGTTGATTTAACTGCTTATTTAACTGCTTACTTTGCTACTTAATTAACTGCTTATTTAATTGCTAATTTTGCTACTTATTTAACCACTTATTTATCTACTTATTTATCCACTTATTTACCAATTTATTTAACTACTTATTTAACTATTTATTTAACTATTTATTTATATATTTATTTATTTAACTCTTTATTTAACTGTTCACTTAACCGTTGATTTAACTGATTATTTAACCGTTCATTTAACCGTTTATTTAACCGCTTATTTATTCAACTATTTATTTATTTAACTATATATGTAATTATTTATTTATTTAACCACTTATTTAACTACTTATTTAACTATTTACTTAACTATTTATTTAACTATTTGATTAACTATTGATTTAACTATTGATTTAAATATTGATTTAACTATTTATTTAACTATTTATATAATTACTTATTCAACCAATGATTTAACTGTTGATTTAACTATTGATTTAATTGTTGATTTAATTGTTGATTGAACTGCTTATTTAACTCATTATTAGCTGCTTATTTAACTACTTATTTAACTATTTATTTCACTATTTCTTTATTTATTTATTTATTTATTCACTTGTTTATTTAACTTTTTATTTAACCGTTTATTTAACCGTTTATTTACCCGCCTATTTAACCGCTTATTTATTAAGTATTTATTTATTTAACTATTTATTCATTTTAATATTCATTTAACTATAGATTTAAATATTTATTTATTAATATATTTATTTAACTTTTGATTTAAATAGTTATTTAACTACCGATGTAACTATTTATTTACCTTTTTATTTAACTTTTTACTTAACTTTTTATTTAATTATTTATTTAGTTTTTTATTTAACTATTGATTAAATTGTTGATTAAACTATTGATTTAACTGTTTATTTAGCAGTCTATTTTACTGCTTGTTTAACTGCTTATTTAACTACTTATTTGACTATTTATTTAAATATTTATTTATTTATTTACTTATTTATTTATTTATTTAACCGTTGATTTAACCGCTTATTTAACCGCTTATTCAACCGCTTGTTTAAATATTTATTTACTTAAATATTTATTTATTTGCATAACTATTTATTTGTTTAAGTAATTATTTATTTAGCTATTTAATTAACTATTAATTCATTTAACTTTTTATTTATATAACTATTTATTTATTTAACCTTTGTTTACTATGTATTTAAATATTGATTTAAATATTGATTTAACTATTGATTTATCTATTGATTTAACTATTTATTTAACCATTAATTTAACTGTTGATTGAACTATTTAACTATTAATTTAACTCTTCATTTAATTATTTATTTAACTATTTATTTAACTATTGATTTAACTTTGATTTAATTTTTTATTTAACTATTTATTTAAATACTTATTAATTTTTTTATTTAACTATTTATTTAACTACTTATTTAAGTACTTATGTAATTATTAATGTAACTGTTGATTTGACTGTTGATTTAACAGCTTAATTAACTGCTAATTAACTGCTTATTTTACTGCTTATTTAACTATTTCTTTAACTATTTATTTAACTATTTATATATATATATATATATATATATATATATATATATATATATATATATATATATATATATATATTTTCGTAACTGTTTCTTTAACCGTTTATTTAACCGCTTATTTATTTAACTGTTCATTTAATTAACTATTTGTTTATTTTTCTATTTATTTATGTAACTATTTATTTCACTATTTATTTATTTAACTATATATTTATTTAACTATTTATTTATTTAATTACTTATTTAACTTTGATTTAGATATTGATTTAAATATTTATTTAACTATTGATTTAAATATTTATTTAACTATTGATTTCACTATTGACTGAACTATTGATTGAACTATTGATTTAAATATTGATTTTTTTATTTAACTAATTATTTAACTATTAGATAACTACTTATTTTACTACTTATTGAACTATTGATTTAACTGCTTATTCAACTGCTATTAAACTGCTCATTTAACTACTTATTTAACTACTTATTTACCTACTTATTTAACTACTTATTTATCTATTAGTTAACTACTTATTTAACTAACTATTTAACTAGAAAATTAACTATTGTTTTAACTATTGATTTTACTATAGATTTAACTGCTTGTTTAACTGTTTAATTAACTACTTATTTACCTACTTATTTAACTACTTATTTAACTATTTATTTAACTATTGAATTAAATATTGATTGAAATATTGATTACACTATTGATTCAACTATTGATAACTATCTATTTAACTTTTTATTAAATATTTATTTAACAATTGATTCAACTTCTTATTTAAGTATTTATATAACTATATATTTATTATTTTGTTTAAATATTTATTTAACTATTTATTTAACTACTCATTTAACTACTCATTTAACTACTTATTTAACTACATATTTAACTGCTGATTTAAGTGCTTATTTAACTACTAATTTAACTACTTATTTAAATACTTATTTAACTA
Organism: Periplaneta americana; assembly: GCF_040183065.1. Classification (NCBI taxonomy): domain Eukaryota; kingdom Metazoa; phylum Arthropoda; class Insecta; order Blattodea; family Blattidae; genus Periplaneta; species Periplaneta americana. The sequence goes on from NC_091131.1 coordinate 174,180,129, forward strand.
CTTATTTAACTATTTATTTACTTATTTATTTATTATTTACTTGTTTATTTAACCATTATTTAACCGCTTATTTAAACGCTAATTTAACTATTTATTTATTTAACTATTTATATATTTAATTATTTATTTCAATATTTATATAACTATTGATTTAACTATTGATTGAACTAGTGATTGAACTATTGATTTAACTTTTTATTTAACTGTTAATTTAGATATTCATTTATTTTTCCATTTAACTATTGATTTAACCAATGATTTAACTTTTTATTTAACTATGTTTTTAACTCTTTATTAATTTTTTATTTAATTATTTATTTAACTATTTATTTAACTACTTATTTAACTAATGATATAGGTATTTATTTGACTACTGATTTAACTATTGATTTAAGTACTGATTTAAATTTTGACTTAACTGCTTAATTAACTGTTTATTTAACTGTCGATTTAACTGCTTATTTAACTTCTTATTTAACTGCTAATTTAACTGCTTATTTAACTACTTATATAAATTCTTATTTAACTACTTATTTAACTACATATTTAACTACTTATTTAATTACTTATTTAACTATTTATTTAACTATTTAATTATTTATTTATTTATTTTATTTATTATTTATTTACTTATTTATTTAACCGTTTATTAAAACGCTTATTTAACCGCTTATATAAGTATTTATTTATTTAAATATTTATTTATTTTACTATTTATTTATTTAAGTATATATTGATTTACACTTTTTATTTATTTAACTATTTGACTGTTGATTAAATATTGATTTAAATATTGATTGAATTATTGTTTTAACTATTGATTTAACTATTTATTTAAGTATTGATTTAACAATTGATTTATCTATTTATTTAACTATAGATTTAAATATTGATTTAATTATTTATTTAACTATTTCTTTAACTATTTTTTAACTTTTTGTTTAACTTTTTATTTAACTATTGATTTAGCTATTGATTTAACTATTGATTTAAATTTTTATTTAACTATTTGTTTATTTTTTTATTTAACTATTAGTTAACTACTTATTTAAATATTGATTTAACTATTGATTTAACTGCTTATTTAACTGCTTATTAAACTACTTATTTACCTACTTATTTAACTATTTATTTAACTATTAGTTACGTACTCATTTAACTACTTAATTAACTATTGGTTTAACTATTGATTTAAATATTGATTGAACTATTGATTGCACTATTGATTTAACTATTGATAACTGTTTATTTACCTTTTTATATAACTTTTTATTTAACTATTTATTTAATTATTTATTTAACTGATTATTTATCTATTGATTTAACTATTGATTCAACTTTTCATTTAACTATTTATTTAACTATTTATTAATTTTTTTATTTAACTATATATTTAACTAGTCATTTAATTACTTATTTAACTACGTATTTGACTGTTGATTTAACTGCTGATTTATCTGCTGATTTACCTACTCATTTAATTGCTTATTTAACTATTTATTTAACTACTTTTCGATCTATGTATTTAAATATTTATTTATTTATTTAACCGTTTATTTAACCGTTGATATAACCGTTTATTTAACTGATTATTTGACCGCTTATTTAACTATTAATTAATTAATTAATTAATCAATTAATTTAACTATATATTTATTAACTATTTATTTATTTCACTATTTATTTATTTAACTTTTTATTTAACTTTGTATTAACTATTGACTTAAATATTGATTTAAATATTGATTTAACTGTGTCTTTAACTATTTATTTAACTATTTATTTAACTATTGATTTAACTTTTTTTTAAACTATTGATTTAACTATTGAATTAATTATTGATTTAACTATTGATTTAACTTTTTACTTAACTATTTAACTGTCTATTTATTTTTTATTTAATTATTTACATAAATATTTATTTAACTACTGATTTAACTATTGATTTTACTACTGATTTAACTATTGATTTAACTATTAACTTAACTATTTTTTTAACTCATTATTAGCTGCTTATGTAACTACTTATTTAACTACTTATTTAACTATTTATTTCACTATTTCTTTATTTATTTATTTACTTATGCACTTGTTTATTTAACTTTTTATTTAACCTTTTATTTAACCGTTTATTTACCCTCCTATTTAACCGCTTATTTATTAAGTATTTATTTATTTAACTATTTTTTTTTATTCATTTAACTATAGATTTAAATATTTATTTATTAATATATTTATTTAAGTATTGATTTAAATAGTTATTTAACTACCGATGTAACTATTTATTTAACTGTTTATTTAACTGATTATTTAGCAATTGATTTAACTATTGATTTAACTTTTCATTTAACTATTTATTTAACTATTTATTTATTTTTTATTTAACTATATTTTTAACTACTCATTTAATTTCTTATTTAACTACATATTTGACTGTTGATTTAACTGCTGATTTATCTGCTGATTTATGTGCTCATTTAATTGCTTATTTAACTATTTATTTAACTACTTTTCGATCTATGTATTTAACTATTTATTTATTTATTTATTGATTTAACAGTTTATTTAACCATTGTTTTAACCGTTGATTTAACCGCTTATTTAACCACTTATTTATTTAACTATTTATTTATCTAATTATTAATTTATTTAATGATTTATTTAACTATTTATTTATTTAACTATTCTTTTATTTTCTATTTAACTATTTATTTAACTACTTATATAACTATTGATTTAACTGTTGATTGAACTGCTTACTACCTGCTTATTTAAGTGCTTATTTAAATACTTATTTAACTATTTATTTATTTACTTATTTATTTACTTATTTACTTGTTTGTTTAACTTTTTATTTAACCGTATATTTAAACGTTTAATTAACAGTTGTTCTAACCGTTTATTTAACCGCTTATTTGACTGCTTATTTATTAATTATTTATTCATTTAACTATTAATTTATTTAACTAATTATTTATGTAACTATTTATTTTTCAATTATTTATTTGTTTAAATATTTATTTAACTATTTATTTAAATATTGATTTAACTATTGATTTAAATATTGATTGAATTATTGATTGCACTATTGATTTAACTGTTGATTTAACTATTGATTTAACTCTTTATATAACTATTTATTTAACTATTTACTTATTTTTATATTTGACTATTAATTTAAATAATAATTTCAGTATTGATTTAACTGCTGATTTAACTGCTGATTTAACTCCTTATTTAACTACTTATTTAACTACTTATTTAAATAGTGATTAAAAACTGCTTTAAATATTTTTTTAACTATTTATTTAACTATTGATTTAACTATTGATTTAAATTTTTATTTAACTATTTAAATATTTTTTAACTATTTATTTAACTACTTATTTAACTGTTGATTTAACTGTGTATTTAGCGGCTTATTTAACTGATTAATTAGAAATTTAATTATGTATTTACTTGTTTATTTAACCGTTTATTTAATCGTTTATTTAAACGTTAATTTAACAGTATATTTCACCGTTCATTAAACCGATAATTTAACTATTTATTTATTTAACTATTTATTTAACTATTGACTAAATATTTATTTATCTATGTATTTAACTATTTATTTACATTTTATTTTACATTTTTTTTTATTTTTACTTAACTATTTATTTATTTTTTATTTAACTATTTATTTAACTACTCATTGAACTATTGATTTAACTATTGATTAAACTGTTGATTACATTATTGATTTAACTGTTTATTTAACTGCTTATTTAACCACATATTAGCTACTTATTTAATTATTTATTTAACTATTTATTTAAATATTTATTTAAATACTTATTTAACTGTTTATTTAACCGTTGATTTAACAGCTTATTACCCGCTTATTTAACTATTTATTTATTTAATTATTTAACTATTTATTTATATAACTATTTATTTGTTTAACTATTAGCTTATTCAACAATTTATTTAACTATTTATTTATTTAACTATTTATTTATTTAACTGTTTGTTTAACTATTGATTTAATTATTTATTTAATTTTCTATTTAACTTTTCATTTAACCATTGGTTTAACTATTGATATAATTTTTGATGTAACTGTTGATTTAACTGCTTATTTAACCGCTTATTTAAACGCATATGTAACCGCTTATTTATTTAACTATTTATTTATTTAACTATTGATTTAACTATTTATTTAACTGTTTATTTAAATTTTTATTTAAATTTTTATTTAACTATTTAACTAGGTATTTAATTATTGATGTAACTGTTGATTTTCACTGCTCAATTAACTGCTAATTAACTACTTATTTAACTGCTTAGTTAACTGCATATTTAAGTACTTATTTAAATATTTATTTAACTAATTATTTAGTTATTTAATTAGTTAACTGTTTATTTAATCGTTTATTTAACCGCTTATTTATTTAACTATTTATTTATTTAATTATTTATTTATTTAACTATTTACTTATTTAACTATTTAATTATTTATTTGTTAACTTTTTATTTATTTAACCATTTATTTATTTAATTATTTATTTACCTATTTATTTAACTATTTAATGAACTATTGATTTAACTGTTGATTAAATTATAGATTTAAATTTTTATTTAACTAATTTATTTAAATATGTATTTATTTTTTTATTTAACTATTTATTTAGTTATTTATTTAACTACTTATTTAACTACTTTTTAGCTGCTTATTTAACTGCTTATTTAACTACTTATTTAGCTGCTTATTTAACTGCTTATTTAACTACTTATTTAACTGCTTATTTAACTACCTATTTAACTGCTTATTTAACTACTATTGAACTACTTATTTAACTACTTATTTAACAACTTATTTAACTATTTATATAACTATTTAAAAAAATATATATATATATATAACTTTTTATTTAACCGTTGATATAAACGTTTATTTAACCGTTGATTTAACCGCTTATTTATCCGCTTATTTATTTAACTATTAATTTATTTAACGATTTATTTAGCTATTTATTTATTTAAGTATTTATTAACTACTGATTTTACAATTTATTTTTTAACTTAACTATTTATTTAACTACTTATTTAAGTATTGATTTAATTGTTAATTTAACTGTTGATGGGCTGCTTATTTAACTGGTTATGTAGCTGCTTATTTAACTATTTATTTGTTTACATATTATTTACTAATTAATTTAATTATTAACTTGTTTATTTAACTTTTTTTTAAACCGTATATTTAACAGTTTAATTAATAGATGATTTAATCTTTGATTTACCGGTTATTTAACATGTTATTTAACCGCTTATTTAACCGCTTATTTATTAACTATTTATTTATTTTAACTATTCATTTATTTAACTATTAATTTATTTAACTATTTATTTTAGTAACTATTTATATATTTCCTTATTTATTTATTTAACTATTTGATTAACTATTTGTTTTAACTATTTATTTAACTGTTGATTTAACTATGGATTTAACTGAATCATTTGTTTCAGAAACAGCACTTCTCCCTCCAGTAACATTTTTCAGGAAATTGAAAAAAAACGTTCTGTAAGGCATATTTTATTGTTCACACTTGTGGTATTTTTTTCATTTGATCATTTCCTAAATACAAACATCCTGACATCTTGCTTATTTGAATGAGTTCAATACCCACATCTACAGAATTTGTTTAATTTGGAGGAGATGTGCTGTTTCTGAAACAAACAGTAGGAATAACAAGAACAACAAGTAGATTCTCAATGTTAATAATCTTAAATTAATATAGAAATGCTAATATAAGTTAGAGAACATGCTTTAAACCCATTCAGTCAAACTTCACAGCATAACCTGCCTAATAATCACAACTTAAAATGCAGAAAATATTACTTGCAAAGAAAAAGAAGTTCACTAAGTTTCTGTCAAACAGGACATTTTTAATTATGTCAATAATAAATTCATGATGGCATCAAAGCATACACACAACATTACTCTTCCTTGGCATGTTTTCTTGCATCACCATGATTAGTCATCAGTTGATGTCGTTGGCCAAGTATATAGTTCATTATAAAAATCATGATATTCTGTTGGAATGTATGGTTCCAATTTCTTAATGTCTGATAATTTCTTTACATTTAAAGCCACATAACCATGTGGATAAGCAGGAACACTGGGCAGCATAGGAAGCACACTTCTAGAAAGGAACAACTTGAAAGTATGAACAGTCAGTCCATCAATAAAGTTCCTTCCTGAGATATGATCCACTTCATATTGGAACTCCATAAAGTCATTCACATGAAACGTTACTTTCTAATATCTTTTCACTCCTCTTCCCATGGACTCAATGGAGAGAACAGACTTCTTGAAATAGGCCTTCCACCAATGGTTAAAGTTCAAAATGTCTGCAGTTTGTACCATTTGAACAGAGAATCTGTTGTTCTTATTTGATGCAACTATTAACTCTATGTATTCTTTTATTGAATAGATTCTGTCTGATGTGCGAATCTTCCTCTTTATAACACCAAAATCTCGATCACAAGGCATGAAGGAATGCCCACGAATCGGAAAATAATGGTATTTTTTTTTTAATCTGCCAGTAGTAACAAGAGTTTGGAGAAATCGAACAACTGTGTTATTCCTATTCTGACCTGGGCAGCTATCAGAGAAGATGTGTAGGTACTTTGTTGTGTTTGGTAACTCGTTGCTTATGTAATCTAAGATAAATGAACAGACTTCATCTGGACCTTTTTAAGCCAGTCGCTCGTGATATATGTACAATTTTGCTGTGTTATCCCTCAAGTTATGTATATTAAATACAGTAACATTAAGTTGCCTGAGATAGAATGCTTCCTGCACAGGTATCTCTGGCAGATGCAAATTCTGCATATAATCTATACATATTGAAGCAATTTCATTGTCTTCTTTGCAGAGATTAGAACAATATTCCATTTTTTTGGTGAACTTTTTGGCTCTTCTTTTATGGACAATAAACTCTGCTCCTGCTACACGTTTGGCGCTATCATTCAGCGATGGACTTTCATCCTTACCGATAGTTGTTCGCATGTACAGCAGGTATCAATTTGTGGCCTCCCAAATGATAGACTGAATCGCTCCTTAAAAATTTTGCGGTGTAACCAGTAGGATACCTGTTGGTCAGGATACTTCTCCATAAAGGAGGCATGCATTAATGTGATATTTAACCTCTCGCTCAAATATTCTATTTCTCTTGATGAGTAGTGAGATTTTTTGGTTGGATATGAGCGTATGTGATCTTCCACTAATATACACACCTCCCCAGAAGTTGCATTTCCAGAAGTGTTTTTACCCCTCAAATCCTTTGGAGATCTTCCAAGCAGTAACAAAGATGTTAGACGACGAATGCGACCCTTTGTCACACCATGCAAGTTTAGAAATGCTTTGGCACACACTTGTTGTCGTCCAGAACTACATGTCACAAAATACTTGAAATTACGCGAACGTGGCTTCTTTGGTTCATCTCCCTGCGGACGTCTCCTTTTAACTTGCACTACTTCCACTAATGCTTGTAAATACGAATCCTGCTCGTCTTTAGTTTCTTTGGCATAAAAGTTTGTAAATATTTCTTCTCGATCCTCCTCCAATAATCTTCCAAAGCACTTCAATTTACACCTGAAGAAAAGAGAGATTATGTTATGTGACGAAAAGTATAACAGGAGTAAATATGGATTTAACATATTATGAATCATATTACATTGCAAAGTATGATTTTCATAACAACAGCAACGCTATTGAACAGGTAAACATTAATACTGTGGCATACTCACTTGCAATCATTTCCAATTTTCTTCTTTGCGACCACCTTAGAAGCATAGTTGATATGTTCTAAACCCTTTACTCTTCCTCTTTTCACATGTTCTCGTTTGTATTCAGCACTTTTAAATCCTCTCTTTCGTTTTTTCACTACGGACAAAACAGCTCCCTCATCACTACTAGACGCCATGTTGGAATAGTACTATTCGAGGAAACTAGCAGCGCTCCTTGTGGAGAACAGAAACAGCACCTCTCCAGGATAAGTGTTGTTACTGCACAAAACGGAAACTTTCGACTAAGTTTGCAAGCAGCAGTTATGTGATGGAAGTGTTGTTTCTGCACAAAACTGTAGCATTTCAGTCGGTAATTGCGATTGTGCTAACAACTCATATACCGTCAAACAGTGGAGAAGTGTTGTTTCTGAAACAAACGATTCAACTATAGATTGAACTATTGATCTAAATATTGATGTAACTATTAATTTAAATATTGATTGCACTATTGATTTAAATATTGATTTAGCTATTTATTTAACAATTTATTTAACCTTTTATTAAAATTTTATTTAACTATTCATTTATCTATTGATTTAATTTTTATGTAACTATTTATTTAAAGAATTATTTATTTTTGTATTTGACTATTTATTTATCTACTTATTTCACTATTGATTTAACTGCTGATTTAACTGCTTATTTAACTACTTATTTAAATAGTGATATAACTATTGATTTAACTATTGATTTAACTTTTTATTTAAATATCTATTTTTTTTATTTAACTATTTATTTAACTACTTATTTAACTGTTGATTTAACTGTGTATTTAAGTGCTTATGTAACTACTTAATTAATAACTTAAGTATTTATTTATTTATTTGTTTATTTAACCGTTTATTTAACCTCTTATTTAACCGTCTTTTTATCCGATTATCTAACTACTTATGTAACTGTATATTTATTTAACTATTTACTTAACTACTTATTTAACTACTTATTTAACTATTGATTTAACTATTGATTAAACTATTGATTTAATTGTTTATTTAACTGTTATTTATTTATTTATTTATTTAAATGTTTATTTAACCGTTTATTTGTCCGTTTATTTAACCACTTATTAAAATTTTTATTTAACCGCTTACTTATTTAACTATTGATTAAAGTATTGATTTAACTGTATATTTAACTGAAATTTATTTATTTAATTAATTGTCTTTTTAACCGTTTGTTTGACCGTTTATTTAACCACTTGTTTAACCTTATATTCAACCGCTTAATTATTTAACGGCTTATTTATTTAACTATTTATTTAACTGTTTATTTAACTATTGATTTAACTATTAATTTAAATATTGATTGAACTATTGATTGAAATATTGATTTATCTATTTATTTAACTATTGATCTAACTGTTGATTTAACTATTGATTTATCTCTTTATTTAACTGTTTATTTAACTTTTTATTTAATTATTGATTTAACTTCTTTATTTGACTATTTTTTATTTTTTTTATTTAACTATTTATTTAACTAATGATTTAACTATTGATTAAACTGTTGCTTGAACAGCTAGTTTAACTGCTTATTTAACTGCATATTTAACTACTTATTTTTACTTTATATTTTAGCTATTTATTTAATTATTTTTTATTTATTAACTGTTTATTTAACTGTTTATTTAACCGTTTATTTAACCGCCTATTTAACCGCTTATTTATTTATTACCTATTTATTTATTTAACTATTTATTTATTTAACCATTTACATATTTTACTATTTATTTAACTCTTGATTTAACTATTTATTTAGCTATTTATTTAACTATTGATTTAACTATTTATTTATTTCACTATTTATTTATTTAATTATTCATTTAATTATTGATTTAACTATTGTTTTAACTATTTATTTAACTGTTTATTTAACTTATAATTTAAATATTTATTTACCTTTCGATTTAACTAATGATTAAACTATTGATTTAAATTTTTATTTGACTATTTATTTGAATATTTATTTATTTTTTTATTTAACTATTTATTTAACTACTTTTATTTAAATACTTATTTAACTACATATTTAAGTATTGATATAAATATTGTTTTAAATATTGATTTAAGTGTTGATTTAAGTGCTTATTTAACTGCTTACTTTGCTGCTTAATTAACTGCTTATTTAATTGCTTATTTTACTACTTATTTAACCACTTATTTATCAACTTATTTAACCACTTATTTAACAATTTATTTAACTACTTATTTAACTATTTATTTAACTATTTATTTATATATTTATTTATTTAACTCTTTATTTAACTGTTCACTTAACCGTTGATTTAACTGTTTATTTAACCGTTCATTTAACCGATTATTTAACCGTTGATTTAATCGTTGGTTTAATCGTTGGTTTAACCGATCATTTAACCGTTTATTTAACCGCTTATTTATTCAACTATTTATTTATTTAACTATATATGTAATTATTTACTTATTTAACCACTTATTTAATTATTTACTTAACTATTTATTTAACTATTTGATTAACTATTGATTTAAATATTGATTTAACTATTTATTTAATTATTTATATAATTACTTATTCAACCAATGATTTAACTGTTGATTTAACTATTGATTTAATTGTTGATTGAACTGCTTATTTAACTCATTATTAGCTGCTTATTTAACTAATTATTTAACTTCTAATTTAACTATTTATTTCACTATTTATTTATTTATTTATTTACTTATTCACTTGATTATTTAACTTTTTATTTAACCGATTATTTAACCGTTTATTTACCCGCCTATTTAACCGCTTATTTATTAAGTATTTATTTATTTAACTATTTATTGATTTTAATATTCATTTAACTATAGATATAAATATTTATTTATTAATATATTTATTTAACTATTCATTTAAATAGTTATTTAACTACCGATGTAACTATTTATTTACCTTTTTATTTAACTTTTTACTTAACTTTTTATTTAATTATTTATTTACTTTTTATTTAACTATTTATTTAACTACTTACCTACTTATTTAACTATTGATTTAACTATTGATTAAATTGTTGATTAAACTATTGATTTAACTTTTTATTTAGCACTCTATTTTACTGCTTGTTTAACTGCTTATTTAACTACTTATTTGACTATTTATTTAAATATTTATATATTTATTTACTTATTTATTTATTTAACCGTTGATTTAACCGCTTATTCAACCGCTTGTTTAAATATTTATTTACTTAAATATTTATTTGTTTAACTATTAATTTACATAACTATTTGTTTAAGTAGTTATTTATTTAGCTATTTATTTAACTATTAATTCATTTATCTATTTATTTATATAACTATTTATTTATTTAACTCTTGTTTACTATGTATTTAAATATTGATTTAAATATTGATTTAACTATTGATTTAACTGTTGATTTAACTATTTATTTAACCATTAATTTCACTGTTGATTGAACTATTTAACTATTGATTTAACTCTTCATTTAATTATTTTTTTAACTATTTATTTAACTATTGATTTAACTATTGATTTAATTTTTTATTTAACTATTTACTTAAATACTTATTAATTTTTTTTATTTAACTATTTATTTAACTACTTATTTAAGTACTTATGTAATTATTAATGTAACTGTTGATTTGACTGTTGATTTAACAGCTTAATTAACTGCTAATTAACTGCTTATTTAACTGCTTATTTAACTGCTTATTTAACTATTTCTTTAACTATTTATTTAACTATTTATTTATATATTTTCGTAACTGTTTCCTTAACCGTTTACTTAAGCGCTTATTTATTTAATTGTTCATTTATTTAACTATTTGTTTATTTAACTATTTATTTATGTAACTATTTATTTAACTATTTATTTTTTTAACTATATATTTATTTAACTATTTATTTATTTAATTACTTATTTAACTTTGATTTAGATATTGATTTGAATATTTATTTAACTATTGATTTAAATATTGATTTAACTATTGATTTCACTATTGACTGAACTATTGATTGAAATATTGATTTACATATTGATTTTTTTATTTAACTAATTATTTAACTATTAGTTAACTACTTATTTTACTACTTATTGAACTATTGATTTAACTGCTTATTCAACTGCTATTAAACTGCTTATTTAACTACTTATTTAACTACTTATTTACCTACTTATTTAACTATTTATTTATCTATTAGTTAACTACTTATTTAACTAACTATTTAAGTAGAAAATTAACTATTGGTTTAACTATTGATTTTACTATAGATTTAACTGCTTGTTTAACTGTTTAATTAACTACTTATTTACCTACTTATTTAACTACTTATTTAACTATTTATTTAACTATTGAATTAAATATTGATTGAAATATTGATTACACTATTGATTCAAATATTGATAACTATCTATTTAACTTTTTATTTAACTATTTATTTAGCTATTGATTCAACTTCTTATTTAAGTATTTATATAACTATATATTTATTATTTTGTTTAAATATTTATTTAACTATTTATTTAACTACTCATTTAACTACTCATTTAACTACTTATTTAACTACATATTTAACTGCTGATTTAAGTGCTTATTTAACTACTAATTTAACTACTTATTTAAATACTTATTTAACTACTTATTTAACTTTTTATTTACTTATTTATTTATTATTTACTTGTTTATTTATCCTTTATTTAACCGCTTATTAAAACGCTAATTCAACTATTTATTTATTTAACTATTTATATATTTAATTATTTATTTCAATATTTATATAACTATTGATTTAACTATTGATTGAACTAGTGATTGAACTATTGATTTAACTTTTTATTTAACTGTTTATTTAGATATTCATTTATTTTTCCATTTAAATATTGATTTAACCAATGATTTAACTTTTTATTTAACTAATGTTTTTAACTCTTTATTAATTTTTTATTTAATTATTTATTTAACTATATATTTAACTACTTATTTAACTAAAGATTTAGGTATTTATTTGACTACTGATTTAACTATTAATTTAAGTATTGATTTAAATTTTGATTTAACTGCTTAATTAACTGCTTATTTAACTGTCGATTTAACTGCTTATTTAACTACTTATTTAACTGCTAATTAAACTGCTTATTTAACTACTTATATAAATACTTATTTAACTACTTATTTAACTACATATTTAACTACTTATTTAATTACTTATTTAACTATTTATTTAACAATTTATTTAACTAATTAATTATTCATTTATTATTTTATTTATTATTTATTTACTTATTTATTTAACCGTTTATGAAAACGCTTATTTAACCCCTTATATAAGTATTTATTTATTAAAATATTTATTTGTTTTACTATTTATTTATTTAAGTATTTATTGATTTACACTTTTTATTTATTTAACTATTTAACTGTTGATTAAATATTGATTTAAATATGGATTGAATTATTGTTTTAACTATTGATTTAACTATTTATTTAACTATTGATTTAACAATTGATTTATCTATTTATTTAACTATAGATTTAAATATTGATTTAATTATTTATTTAACTATTTCTTTAACTATTTTTAACTTTTTATTTAACTTTTTATTTAACTATTGATTTAACTATTGATTTAAATTTTTATTTAACTATTTGTTTATTTTTTTTATTTAACTATTAGTTAACTACTTATTTAAATATTGATTTAACTCTTGATTTAACTGCTTATTTAACTGCTTATTTAACTACTTATTAAACTACTTATTTACCTACTTATTTAACTATTAGTTGCCTACTTATTTAACTACATAGTTAACTAATTAATTAACTATTGGTTTAACTATTGATTTAAATATTGATTGAACTATTGATTGCACTATTGATTTAACTATTGATAACTATTTATTTACCTTTTTATTTAACTATTTATTTAACTATTTATTTAATTATTTATTTAAATGATTATTTAACTATTGATTTAACTATTGATTTAACTTTACATTTAACTATTTATTTAACTATTTATTTATTTTTTATTTAACTGTATATTTAACTACTCATTTAATTACTTATTTAACTTCATATTTGACTGTTGATTTAACTGCTTATTTATCTGCTGATTTATCTGCTCATTTAATTGCTTATTTAACTATTTATTTAACTACTTTTCGATCTATGTATTTAAATATTCACTTATTTATTTATTTATTGATTTAACCGTTTATTTAACCGTTGATTAAACCGTTGATATAACCGTTTATTTAACTGATTATTTGACCGCTTATTTAACTATTAATTAATTAACTTATTTATTTATTTAACTATATATTTATTAACTATTTATTTATTTCACTATTTATTTATTTAACTTTTTATTTAACTATGTATTAACTATTGACTTAAATATTGATTTAAATATTGATTTAACTATGTCTTTAACTATTTATTTAACTATTGATTTTAGTATTGATTTAACTTTTTATTTAACTATTGATTTAACCATTGAATTAATTATTGATTTAACTATTGATTTAATTCTTTACTTAACTATTTAACTATCTATCTATTTTTTATTTAATTATTTACATAAATATTTATTTAACTACTGATTTAACTATTGATTTTACTACTGATTTAACTATTGATTTAACTATTAACTTTACTATTGATTTAACTGTTGATTTAACTGCTTATATAACTGCTTTTTAACTACTTATTTACTACTTATATAACTATTTATTTAACTATTTCTTTATTTATTTACTTATTTACTTATTTATTTAACTGTTGATATAACTGTTTATTTAACCATTGATTTAACCGTTGATTTAACCGCTTATTTAAACGCTTGTTTATATATTGATTTATTTAAATATTTATTTATTTAACTATTTATTCATTTAACTATTTATTTGACTATTTATTTATTTAAATATTTATTTAACTATTTATTTAACTATTGATTTAACTATTTATTTGGCTATTTATTTAAATTTTTAATTAACTATTTATTTAACTATTGATTTAACTATTTATTTAACTGTTTATTTAATTTTTTATTCAACTATTTACCTAAATACTTATTTAAGTACTTATTTAACTATTGAATTAACTATTGATTTGACTATTGATTTAACTGTTTATTTATCTGTTTTTAACTGCTTATTTCACTGCTTATTTTACTGTTTATTTAACTGCTTTTTAACTGATTTTTTAACTATTTATTTAATTACTTAGTTAAATATTTATTTAAGTATTTCTTTATTTAACTATTTATTTATTTACTTATTAATTTAACAGTTTATTAAAGAGTTGATTTTTCCGTATATTTAACTCTTTATTTAAACGCTTATTTAAATATTTATTTCTTTAAATATTTATATATTTATCTACTAATTTTTTCTATATATTTAACTATTTATTTATTTAACTATTTATATATTTAATTTCTTATTTAACTACAGATTTAACTATTGATTTAACTGCTTATTTAACTGCGTATTTAACCACTTCTTTTGCTACTTATTTAACTCTTTATTTCAACCTTTATTTAACCGTTGATTTAACCGCTTATTTAACAGCTTATTTAACTATTTATTTTGTTTAAATATTTATTTATTTATTTAACTATTTATTTATTTAAATATTTATTTATTAAACTATTTATTTAAGAATTTATTTAAATATTGATGAAACTATTGATTTAACTATTGATTTAAGTATTGATTTAACTATTTAACTATTTATTTACTATTTATTTAACTTATTATTTAATTATTGATTTAACTTTGATTTAACTTTTTATTTTAATATTTATTTATTTTTTATTTAACTATTTACTTGACTATTTATTTAACTACTTATTTAACTACTGATTAAAAATTTGATTTGACTGCTTGTTTAACTGCCTGTTTAACTACTTATTTAACTGCTTATTTAACTTCTTACTTAGTTACTTATTTAACTACTTTTTATGTATTTATTTATTTATTTACTTGTTTATTTAACCGTTTATTCAAACATTGATTTAACCACTTATTTAACCGCGTATTTAACTATGTATTTATTTGACTATTTCTTTATTTAACTATTTATTTATTAACTATTTATTTATGTATCCATTTATTTATTTAACTATTTATTTATTGAACTATTTATTTATTTATCTATTTATTTAACTATTGATTTGACTATTTGTTTAACTATATATTTAACTTTTTATTTAACAATTTATTTAACTATTGATTTAACTATCTATTTAACTATTTAGTTATTTTTTTATGTATCTTATTTTAAAGTATTTATTAAACTGTTTATTTAACTACTTATTTAATTGTTGATTTAACTGTTGATTTAACCTTTTATTTAACCGTTGATTTAACCGGTGATTTAACCGTTTATTTAACCGCTCATTAACTATTCATTTATTAAATATTTATTTATTTAACTACTTATTTATTTAACTAACTATTTATTTAACTATTTGTTTATTTAACTAATTATTTAACTACTTATTTAACTACTGATTTAACTATTGATTTTACTGCTTATTTAACTGCTTATTAAACTACTTATTTATCTACTTATTTAAGTATTTATTTATTTATATATGTATTTATTTAAGCGTTTATTTAACCGTTTATTTAACCTTTTATTTAACCCTTGATTTAACCGTTGATTTAACCGCTTATTTAACCGCTTATTTAACTATTTATTTATTTAACTATTTATTTAAATATTTATTTACTTAACTATTTATTTAACTATTTATTTAACTATTTATTTATATATTGATTTAACTATTTATTTAAATATTGATTTAATTATTGATTTAACTATTGATTTAACTATTTATTTAACTATTTATTTTACTATTTATTTAACTTTTTATTTAAATTTTTATTTAACTATTGATTTAACTATTGATTTTATTATAGATTTAACTTTTTATTTAACTATTTATTTATTTTTTTATTTAACTATTTACTTAAATATTTATTTAACTATTTATGTATTTATTTAAGTATCTATTTATTTATTTAACCTTGTAGAGATAAAGCCATCAGGATTTTCCTCCCCTCTACCACAGCCATGGATCTAAACAAGTGAGTTGTCGTCGTCACATTGCTTTCATGAAGGCATTGCCCCTGTAATGTAGATAACCCGTTGTAATAAGGAGAAGTGCGCACAAATGTGCATTAGTTTTGGGCTCTGCTGTATTCGAGCAGCGATTTCCTCTTTAAACACTCACTGAAGTGGTATCTTGCACATGGTTTGTCACACAGTTTACACACGCATTCCGGTGATGGGTCGTGATAGTTTGCCCTTCTGCAGAGTTTGTGGTGATACCCATGCATTGCGGATCTTGTTGTTTGGTCCAGTCCAGCTCCGATCTGTCATCGCGTCCGTTGCGTAGAAGTCGTTCGGTACTTCATTTCTCTTCTGTTGTCTTTCCTCTTTCAGAGCTGCTTCTTGTTTGGTAGCTGGTAGTAGAAACTTGGTGCGCAGATCTTCTACAAGGAAAGATTCGCGTGCTAACTCACACGCTAGTCTAGATGGTGCGAATTTTGAGATCCCTATTGCGGCTTTTAGGAATCTTCTTTCACTTTTTCTAACGCGTTTAGATCTCTGTAGCTAAGGCTAGTCCATGTGATATGTATTCCATATGTTAAGATGGGAAGCACTTTTGCTTCAAACAATTTCATGGCTGTTTCAAGAGACAGTTGCGTGATATTCTGTATGTCCATAACCCGTTGTCCGCCTCTGTTTGATAGGTTTTCTATAATCGTTGTTAAAACTGAGCAGATGGACCACCTGGTATAATACTCTCGGTATATCTTGAGCGATAGCGACTGTTAGATAGGAAGTGGTTGGTACCTACTGCGCATGCGTTACATTTATATCTAAAATAGCTATAATGCTTAAGTTGTAGTATGTGCTATTTAATTTTACAATATGTACTTGATGATAATCTGTTAGTAAATTAAAATGAAAATCGTCAACTTCAGTATAGTCTGTAGTTTCTTTGGATATGACTGCATAATCAATAAAGCAAAACGTCTAATGCTTTCGTTTTCACATGGGCGAGCAGTAGTAAAATGCACAGATAACTTCAAATAATGGTGTACAATTCCTCTCTCTAGTTTATTTCGCCGAATATTAGGACATCTGTTACTGCAGTTTTATAATATTCTGGGTAAAACATTTGTTTCTCTAAATTTTGAGGGATGACTTGAAGAAATCTCATTACATATTATACAAATTTAATAATCTTGTATTTGTTTTACTGAAGAGATGTATGGACATAATAACGCAAATGAAAATAGGAAACAGAATTGAAATTGTATCCAACAGAGACATACACTTCGCAATATATACAACGGTGAAATATTAAACAGTTGAGAATTTATTGACTTACACCATCGCAATGGAAACTTTGAACTTTAATACTGCACCACCATGATGAAGGATAAAATCGTAATTTCTAAAATAACAATAAATTTTACCATTGTCTGCAATATGCAATAACCTTTTGGCAACGTAGAAATTTTGGATACAAAAATATACTTCAGAATATTAATTTGTTAAAATTTCCATCATTATAGTTATTTAAGAAAGTTAGAACATGTAACACTGAAGAATCTTTCGAAACTTTATAGGCCTACTTGCAATCGAGAATTGCGATTTTTCTGCTGTAAGAGAAAACTGGAAAGAATTTATTAAACGTGTAACAAAACTGAAGTTGGAATAAAATGCAATAATGTGGAACGAAAATGTGACTTTACATAGAGGACAAGTGAACTCTGGGTGGAAGAAAGTCGTAAAACAAGAATAGACTCAGTCGCCTATTCGTATTGATAAATAGTGAGAAATGCGTGGAAAGAAATCATCATCGTCTCAATATGACATATTCTGAAAATAACTCCTGATATTATTATGATGACTAGTTGTATAGTACGAAGACCTGGATCAGTAATAAGAACAACGGTGGTGTGAAAAGAGACAGTAGAATACATTAAGACAATGCCATGGAACATTAAATAATACATAGGAAACGAAAATATCATATTTGATACGTAACAAAAGTGATTAGTAAAAATGTAGTCCTTTAGGGTAGACGGAAAAATCTGTAAGGTGTTTATTACACAAATGTAATAACTGCCAGCATATTAAGGGGTGGATAAATTTTGGGGAATCTTCAGAATTCAGATGGTCAAGACACATACAGAGGAAAGAATTGGCTCAAAAACTAGCAGAAAATATGGAATTGGAAATGGTTTGCGCAATAACTGAACAGAAGACAATCTTCTTCTTCTTTTAAATTAAGGGTGTAGATTACTTGGGCACAAATGACCCCCTGTGAACCCCAAAAACTGGAGGTCAACCCACAAGACCGCAATGCGTTACCAGTTTGCTGTGCTGCTGAGATTAATTTCTTCAGAAGAGACAATATTTGCTTCCTGAGATACGGTGCCTGATTGGCTTAGATCTGGGCAATCCAGGAAAATGTGAAATGATGATAAATAAAGAAACAAGAAATAAAAGTTACCTAAATTCATGTCAAAAATAATATCCATCGTACCGAAAGTTACCTTAAACTCTATCTATCGTGAATACATTTATATGGATTGGCATCAAGCATTTCTTCATATTGGTCGTTGCACTGACATGCAGTGATTGGTTATATTGTGCTGGAGTATGTTAATAATGCGGCTTTTATAAATTGAGACAAAAAAGATACGAAATGGAAACCTAAATTCTGATTCGAGAAGAAAGAGTGTGAACATTTGTTGAAAATGACAAAGAATGAATAATGGAATGCACTGCCCACATGGTAGGGAGGTTGGGATGGGCAGGGCGGAACTCGACATGCAGCCACCTCCACGTGGTGAGTTCTGGGTTGTTTCATTTCAAGAGAATGAAACAAGCAAAGAGCTGCATCTATTCTGTGAATAATAATAATTATGGTTCATTTAACGACTATAGCTACTGCAGAGGTTATATCAGCTTCGCCAGTTTGCTGGAATTTTTTTCCCGCACGAGTTCTTTACTTGCCAGTAAATCTACTGACATGAGCCTGTCACATTTAAACACATTTATATGCCATCGACCTCGGCTGGG
This sequence comes from Periplaneta americana, assembly GCF_040183065.1. Lineage (NCBI taxonomy): Eukaryota > Metazoa > Arthropoda > Insecta > Blattodea > Blattidae > Periplaneta > Periplaneta americana. The sequence goes on from NC_091131.1 coordinate 174,200,054, forward strand.
ATCGAACCCGCAACCTCGAGCATAGAAGGCCAGCGCTATACCAACTGCGCTAACGAGGGCGACTCTATTCTGTGAATGATGGTACGAAAATTGATATACAGTAGGGTGGAATCTGTTCAATAACAATAACTTCACACACTAAATTCTTAAGATAAAAGGAATAGAATCTTTCTTTGCCATTATGCGTCCTTTCTTTTTATTGTAACAGCGTTGCAAAATATCGATTACTTAAACTGATTTATTATTAATTAGAGTATTAAAGTATTTTCACTTAAACCGTAAATGTAATAAAAACATTATGCAAAATTATTTGTTGAATCTGAAATGTGTAATGTAGACATACTTACTTACTTACAAATGGCTTTTAAGGAACCCGAAGGTTCATTGCCGCCCTCACATAAGCCCGCCATCGGTTCCTATCCTGTGCAAGATTAATCCAGTCTCTATCATCATACCCCACCTCCCTCAAATCCATTTTAATATTATCCTCCCATCTACGTCTCGGCCTCCCTAAAGGTATTTTCCCTCCGGTCTCCCAACTAACACTCTATATGCATTTCTGGATTCGCCCATACGTGCTACATACCCTGCCCATCTCAAACGTCTGGATTTAATGTTCCTAATTATGTCAGGTGAAGAATACAATGCGTGCAGTTCTGCGTTGTGTAACTTTCTCCATTCTCCTGTAACTTCATCCCGCTTAGCCCCAAATATTTTCCTAAGCATCTTATTCTCAAACACCCTTAACCTATGTTCCTCTCTCAGAGTGAGAGTCCAAGTTTCACAACCATACAGAAGAACCGGTAATATAACTGTTTTATAAATTCTAACTTTCAGATTTTTTGACAGCAGACTGGATGGTAAGAGCTTCTCAACCGAATAATAACAGGCATTTCCCATATTTATTCTGTGTTTAATTTCCTCCCGAGTGTCATTTATATTTGTTACTGTTGCTCCAAGATATTTGAATTTTTCCACCTCCTCGAAGGATAAATCTCCTATTTTTATATTTCCATTTCGTACAATATTCTGGTCACGAGACATAATCATATACTTTGTCTTTTCGGGATTTACTTCCAAACCGATTGCTTTACTTGCTTCAAGTAAAATTTCCGTGTTTTCCCTAACCGTTTGTGTATTTTCTCCCAACATATTCACGTCATCTGCATAGACAAGAAGCTGATGTAACCCGTTCAATTCCAAACCCTGCCTGTTATCCTGAACTTTCCTAATGGCCTATTCTAGAGTGAAGTTAAAAAGTAAAGGTGATAGTGCATCTCCCTGCTTTAGCCCGCAGTAAATTGGAAAAGAATCAGATAGAAACTGACCTATACGGACTCTGCTGTATGTTTCACTGAGACATGTAGACAAGTTTACAAAATGTATGTTTGTAAATGTGTTTGAAGATAACAGGATCAAAAATATCTACATAATAGCTATTTATGCAACAAGTTGCGAAACGATAACGTTTTAAGGGTGTAAAGTGAAGATTGTACTCTGACCCGAAGGGAAAGTGCTCAATACGGCGAGTGCTTAAAAACTTAGTTTCGCGCTTGTTTCATACAAGATATTTTAGACAGGCACTCGAGAATCCTAAATGCTTTTATATTTTAAAGCGAATAAAACTGTTGATTCGTTCTCACGCATTGGCAAACTTCTGATGTTAAAGACGAAAAAGTATTACATTCGAGTGTAAAGAGATAGATTTCACGGCCTTCGCATATGTAGTAGGCTATAGTGATTGTCTTGGTGGTTGTTGTGAAGTTGTTTTCTGCTTATTATGTAATTTTGAATATACATTATTACAACGAAAATGATAAATATGAATGATTCGGAAGTGAATAATGTATGTATCAAATCTCCAAATGTTGTAATTTCCAGTTTAAATAAGTGTGTTGTGAATATTTATAGTGAATAAATAGTTGGAATTTATGTTTTCATTATTTCTAATTAGCGTGCTTAAAAGTAGTTTCACGAGTCAATACGGAAATTTACTTTTAAGCATGCTAATTTATGGATGCGGAAATCAATGATTTTTCGATACTAAAATGAGAATCGAAACGTCGTCATTATGAAACAACTGTTTAAAACATAATTCTTTCTGAGGAATGTAAGCCCAAAGGAATGATATGGTAAAGAACTTTTCCAGTTACATTATGCTTAGGATTCGTCTCTCTAAGGACTATCATCGAAATCCTTCCACTCTGTAGTGTATAACTTTACTCAATTTTGCATTCAGATAAAATGCCAGTAATAGTTTTCAATTTAGTGTTCAAGTTCACAAAATGTAATAAGGGTAAAAGAAGCAGAAACAAACACTAATTAGGAACTATTCTTATTTCATCTATGAAACAGTGACTTCAGAGCTGTCACTCAAAGTACAACGTGTAAGAAATGGGAGCGGAGTATTGAAGGGAGGTGGGGGAACAGGCTAGGTTTGGTTGGAGGTTTCGTACGTACTAGCACAGAAGCTGGGTGAATTGGGAGAACAGAAAGTTATTCCGTTGTCGGAAACGAAATTCAATTGGAACAGATTTTTAAATGTACGTTATTAACTTCAGTTCACGCGAAAAAAAAAAACAAAAAAAGACGAATATAGAGGGTCTAAGGGGTATAAATGCCGTCCTTTCAACAGTCATCGGGGACGGTCTACAGCACTCATATCAATTGATGCCCATAGGTGCAAGCACGCGCTTTAGAGCTCAGGAGAACCTGAGCGCTTTACAGCGGAAAGAAAAGAGACAGACGAAAGAGGTAGTATATGGCTCTTCGTCGAGCTATATACAGGGATGGCCAGCATTGATTTAATGGACAAGGGGAAAAGAACCTATTAAAACCTTATCCATGTTAATTTTTAGATTTGTCTGAGAAGTATAAGTACATTATAAGAATGTAAGTTTTAATTTTAAAGCTCATTTTTCTCACAATTTTGCTTTTTTATTGAAAAGGAATAAGGTAGGTGTCCCTGATATGGCCATACTAAGGTTAGAGAATTTTTCTAACCGCCATTTAAAAAAAATGTAAACCACTTTTTTCTTACTGGTTTTCGGTCTAATGAACTTTCTTAAAACAATTTCCTTTCCCCATAAAAATAGCTTTAATTGTCCAAAAAGGCCCCAAATTCCAAAAGTCTACCTAGTGGTCATATCAGGAGCATGTGCACATGATATGGCCACCCTGGTTCCATGTTCTACAAATCGTGATTGTTTTCAGTTTGATAGCGCAGTTGTGCTAAAATTGAAAAAAAAATTGGTGTAAAATGAATAAATATGACACTTAATAATCTTTTTTATAATTCAAAAGCGTAGTCAAAACAGGTTTTTCCATAAAAAATTAAGTTGTTTTTCTTAAAATACAAAATTTTTGCGTAATCCCAGCTATAAGGCATGCAAATTAATTGTCAGGTAAAAAAATAAAAGCGAAATGAACTTTATATGGCCACGGTGCATTTGATATGGCCATATCAGGAGCAGGTAAGCTTTCGCGAAAATAGTTTGATTGTGAACAACTCGTAAAAGATACGCCATCAACGACAACACCAATCAACAGAACATTGAAAACTGAATGGAGTACTATGGTTTTCATGAAACAAGTCTTTGAAAAACATGCATTAAAAAGGAGACTTAACAGAGAAAAATAAGAAGAGGTCACATGAAAACCGCAAAACAGGCAACTGACGCCATATTGCTTAACCTGACTGGGTGGGAAACGATAAAGTGACATACCGGGATGCCCTTTCACCGGATGCTGCTGCAATTTAGCGGATTTTTTGGTTAACTAACTCACAATGGGGGGGGGCATATCAGGAACATGGCCATAACAGGAGCACCCACCTTAGTTTCTCAACTTTTTTTTCAAAGAAAAGTGAAATTTTTAGATATAGGCTTGTTTATTTAGTACTCTTACAGGTACTGAAGCAATGGTTTCGAAAATCTAATATACCGTAAATACGTAGTCTGTTACTGAAGATAGTATATTACAAATTTTGAAAATATTCACATGAATTAACAAAGCAACTACTGTTACATCATAAACAAAAGATGTATGCCCATTTGTAAATACGTCAGCTCTATAACTTCAGCAGGTTTCGAGAAAATAACTTAATATTCTGATGATAGGAAGTTGCACATCAATATCACCTTACCCATTTAGTCCCACTGTTCCACAAACGAGGCCAGTATAGATTTATTTTATTATTTTATGTTATAATGGTTAGAAATCTATTTCGAGTTCTCGAACCTTGAGACATTAACAAAACAATATTTCAGAAATAAAAATGAACTTGATTTTAGTTTATGTTTTCACGTAATTTATTTAAAATATTTCGTATTATTTAACGCAACTACACAGTAATAATCAAAATATCACATAAAATAGAAGTACTGTAATTTCACAGTTGATATTTATTGTGAACAGTATGAGTTACAGATAAGGCTAATGTAGAAATATTTGCGGAAAAAAAAATATTTCAGCGCCTGTTTTACTGGTATAAAAATAGCTGTCCTCAATTGAGGACAGTGGGTACTTGAACTACAATGGATTTCTTTTGATGCTAATGTTTCCATTGGAGTAGTGAATTTATAATATTTGTTTTGATTGTTGCCACTGATTTCATGTATTATATATTATAGACGGTGGTTCAGAACTTAGGTTACAGAAGAATTTGGTAGACAGAAGTACTAAACCAAACGTTTATTAGTCAGCAGTGTGTGTCCTGACTTTGCATCGGTAACAGTGCTAGAATTACTTTAGTGTTGGGTAGCCAATCATTCATGTAGGGTCCAGTGACAACGTGTAGTACTGTGCGTTACAGGAACGATTCAAAATGACGTCCCCTTATTTTACATGATAGTGGCATTGCCGAACATTCACTGCTAAAGGAAACAAAAGTCTTACTGGAGTGAGGTGGTGCGCATAAATATTCTTCCAGAAATCTTATCTGCATTTGAATGATAGTGCACTGCACGATTTCAAAATCCGTCCATTGATAAAAATAGTAAATTGTTCTTTCCAAATGTTTGAGGCTTTTGAGAAGCATTTATCAGTGACCGAAATGGTCGTAAAGTACTTTTCAAAATTTTAGAACTTCATGTGTGAGCTTCGCTCAATAGGTTTCAAGGCCATAGGAACGGTTAGTGAAAACAGAATGAAGAAATGTCCTCTAGAGAGCAATAAAGAGCTTCAGAAGAAAATAAGGGAAACTTGTGATTTCAGATTTGACTATCAATGAACTTTTAGTTTCGAAGTGGAATGACTATTATTCGAGGTAGAAAGTGGTACTTTCCGGTCCTCAAGAGAATCCTTGATATGGCTGTAGTGAACGCCTGGTGTCTCTGTAAGAGGGTTCTTCCTAATGATGCACTGTCCTTGTTGACTTTTCGAAGAGATATTACAAGTCGTAACCACCATCTATCTCATCATGTACAATAATTCGAAACTTTCAGGTGGCAAATGCGAACAAGGATGTGAGATACGATGGCAAACTTCACTTCCTTAGAAAAGAGAGCTACAGAGACGAGTCAGAGGAAAGGATGTAAATCGAAGCTCCACATGTGAAATAAAACACTACATCATGCGATCAATGTTCTTCTGTATTTCATCTCCGAAACAAGTAAACTGAACAGTCAGTAGCGACGAATCGCACAAAAGACAGTTAAAACATCGTATTGTTATTGTATAAGAGTCTTGCTCATCAGTTATACTATAATAATGTTTGTACCAAATTACTGCAGTATGTGTCATAAAAGTATCATTAGAACCCTCTGTCCTCAAATGAGGACGGCCCATAAATGACTCCAAACATTTTTTTTCCGGCAACGTAAATATATGTAAGTGATATGTAAGTATTCCACATCATAAATACAAAGTTTCGACTCGTATTTTAAAAAAAAGTATGCTGGTCCTTAATGGGCTAAAAGCATAATGCATTAAGAGTTTTGTTATAGAATATTAATTACACTTAAAACATAATATACAGTACCTAAGTAACTTTGCTTTGTACTGTAATATTGTTTTGATTAGTTTATCGATTACTTTTATAAGGCTAAAGATACCATTAATATCAATTCCAACTTATCATGTAATACTCAATCTCTTTTTTTTTGGGGGGGGGATAGTGAATGCTGTCTTTCATCTACTTAGTACAGTGTAGTTGTACTACTATGGAATTTATGTGAATATTTCTTCATAACTCTGTATTATGTTATTAAGATTTAAAACACAAGTGCAATATTAAGAAATTGGTGTTAGTACTTTTGTTTTACGGACAATATAGATAATATCAAACAGAAAGTAGAAATATAAAAATAACGACATAAAATTTCACGTTCCGTTTGAAGTTTGTGCACCACTGTTTCCTTAATACAACAGGCTGCTCATTCATATACACAACCCTTCCTCCTTCCATACCTAGGGCTTGATGCCCGCGCACGACGTCAAGGTCAGGAAATTGCGCTTGCTTTGACATTACTGGTCTACAGGATCAAAAAATGTCTATACAACATAGGGTCAAAACTCGATAATTTTCCCAGAAAAAAAAATTCTTTCCTTATTTTATTTTCGTTATACTGCTTATATCGTTACTGAAATTACGAAAACAATTACATCAGTAGATATATCTGGCAAAGAGTTAATATTAGTTTAAATAATATTTGTGTGCTGTATTACGTTTTCGTGAAATTAAATAAGAATGCATGCTTAAATTTGTTAATATTCTGGCGTGAGAGACGTGGCAACGTGTTCAGCAGGCAGTAATCTACACAGACGTAAGTACGAATCAGCTGAGTTCAAGCTCCCTCTCCATAGCTATACTGCAGAGCGGATGACAGTTCAGTACAGGTTATTCAATAAACAACTTACAATGTCATTCACAGTTTAGGAATATCATATGTTAATTTATGGAGAAAGTCGTCGTAATTCAAGTAATTCAACCGTCAACGTTTTCCGCAAAGAAGATTACCTAATCGGCGAACTTTTGTAACAGTTTCTCAAGGATTATTAGAAACTAGGAGTCTTGAACGTGACCGCAAGAACTGGACTAGAAGATGTGATGCCTGCCTTCAAAATGACGATGAATCGTGGAATATCTGATATAAATCGGTATGTACAATTTTCAAATGTAATTTAACGAGTTCGTATTGATACGAAAATAAACTGAACTTGGACAACCAATTATGAATGGTTTATCTGTAAGAAGTGATTTTTCATCAAGTGTCATGTCTTCAAATATGACAAACTGCAAACTTTAAGTTTATTTAAAATGTTATTACTTTACGGAAGCGGGAGAGATTAAAATGTTGCACTAGAAAAAACAAGTTCCTGTGATTTTAATCAGTAAACGATTGTTGTTTATATTTTAGACGTGCAATAAGAAATGGAGCAATATTGATAAATAAAATGCAAATTTACTATAATGTTCTATTAATGAGATTGAAAGTTTGTATTTGCTGCTGTAACAACAGCTGGCCTGGTCAAACGTTGCATATTGTAAACTTTAATAATAAATATTGCAATTAGAAAGCAATTGTGAGGACAATTTTTCTTCCTTATGACATGAATAATCATCAGTTAAAACAATGGCACTTATACCTCTACACCCTGTATACGATTTTAGAACATTGGTGTTGGAGGTGACTTTTTTTAAATAACTAAACAGAATTAAAACCTATTTCATTATTTTTTGGCGAAAGTTCATTGAATTATGATACAGGAAATAAATTATTTTGCAAAAAGTAAAACAAATTCATAATTCTAATGCAGCGTTTCTCAAACTATGGTCCGCGGACCACCTGTGGTCCTCGAGGTCTCCCCTTGTGGTCCTTCAAAAAGACAGAAGCAAAATATAATTCAAACGAATTGTGTATCACACTATAGCTTAAAATCTCAGAGTTTGGAAATGACACATGACAATCAAATTTCACTTTTTCTCTCAGTACTGATATTTTATTATGATATTCATTACCCTACCCGTCTATCGACTTCCGACTCTATTCTTAGCAACAAAAGAGGGATTTAAAGGACTATATACGTGGTGTTTCTCGCCATCTTTTCCCTGTACATCTGGCGCCGCGCCTGTAATCCAGCCAGGACTACCCGAATTCATATCAGGGGACCGAAGTACCGAACCTTAATTCAATCTTAAAATATAAATGTACTGTTTTTAAAATATGCTACGAAAATGATAAATTTGCGTTCGAAGGGAACAAGAGTAAGGTGGTCCGCGGAACTATTCTGACTTTAAAAAGTGGTCCCATTTCAAAAAAGTTTGAGAAACACTGCCCGTATAAACAAGACCAACTCAAAGTATCCATTTGATTCCAATATGCCCCAATCCCCCGTTCAACATAAAATAGCTGATGTTAGCAGTTTAATTAATAGATTAATAAACATCCGGATGAATGAAATCGATTACAGTAATTAATTGAACATCATATACTTACTTACAAATGGCTTTTAAGGAACCCGAAGGTTCATTGCCGCCCTCACATAAGCCCGCCAGCGGTCCCTATCCTGTGCAAGATTAATCCAGTCTCTATCATCATACCCCACCTGATTCGTTGCCTGATCTGAAGTTGTTTTAAATTGAGTTAATCCTTTGAGGCATTTAGCTAAGAAGTTCATTAATTCATGTTAGTGACGCTGTGTAAAGATTGATATTTATGGACGAGGAAAGATTATTCAAGAGAATTCATTTTGATTGTCTATAGTTGAGTTTCTGAGATTTCCGAACAGTCTAACAACCAGTTTAATTAAGGAAAAAAAAAAAAAGAAGCGAAAAGGACAACCCGGGCAACGCCGGGTGCTTTCAGCTATTGTCATATAAACATTTGTCCTAATCTCAGTATTTTCAGAATTACAGTAATTTGAAGTTGTTTGTAAAATACCATTATTCTTGAGTTTTAGGGTATTCTTGAGAGAATGAACTATTCAGAACTATCATTTCTTTAATTAACTAATATTCTGAACCTAAAAATGAGTTGTGAATTCCATACCGTAGTTGCTATGTAGATAATTTTGTCTCGATTTTTAACTACAAAATTACATTTTCTTACTTATTCATCACAACAATTGTTACAAATCACGCCACTCTTGTACATGCTTTAAGATTGTACATTAGGATGCATAATTAAACTGTAAAGAATCAGTTACAAAAGTCGTATGTCTTGTAACAATTTTTGTGATAAGTGCGTAAGAATGATGACAATTTTAATTAAAAATTGAAAAACAAAATCTGTACAAAGCAATTAGCAACACTTTTTAGTTTCAGAACACTAACCAATTAAAGAAATGACGCTTCTGAATACTTCAATCTCTATTTGTAATATTTTTTTTGGCTTTCAAACTAAAGAAAAAGGTAATTTACAAACAATTTCAAATTCGTATAACTCTGAAAATATTGAGATTAGGACAAAAATGTTTATATGACATTTTTTGCTCAGAATGTTTTCGGAAATAAGCTCCGTAAGTGACGGTAAATTCTATTTATCTTCTCGTTTAAGGCTAGTTCACAATAAACCAGGAAAGGAAACGGCAATGAGAACGAGAACGAAAATAATGTTAAAAGAAATGTATTTAAATCTGAGCATTCATAGTAGAGAAATTGTGAATGCTCACGTTTAAATACCTTTATTTTAACAATATTTCCGTCCTTGTTCTCGTTATGAACCAGCTTTTACGGACTTTATTTTCTAGTTTACCTGTTTCTTTTCTCGTTTACTGGTTTATTTTCTCGCTTTCTGGTTTATTTTCTCGTTTACCTGTCTCTTTTCTCGCTTACTGATTTAATTTTTTGTTTACCAGTTGCTTTTCTCGTTTACCGCTTTCCTTTCTCGCTTACTGATTAATATTTTGTTTACCCGTTTCTTTTCTCGTTTACAGGTTTATTTTCTCGTTTACCCGTTTCTTTTCACGCTTAATGATTTATTTTTTTGTTTACCCTTTTCTTTTCTCGTTTACAGGTTTATTTTATCGTTTACCGGTTTCCTTTCTCGTTTAACGGATTCTTTTCTCGTTTGCCTGTTTCATTTCTCGTTTACCCGTTTCCTTTCACTTTTACCGGGTTCTTTTCTCGTTTACCCATTTCTTTTCTCGTTTACTGGTTTATTTCCTCGTTTACCGGTTTCTTTTCTCGTTTACCGGTTTCTTTTCACATTTGAATGTTTCTTTTCTGGTTTGCCTGTTCCTTTTCTCGTATATCCGTTTCTTTTCTCGTTAGTGGTTTCTTTTCTCGTTTACACGTTTCTTTTCTAGTTCACAGATTTATTTTCTCGTTTGCCGGTTTCTTTTCTCGTTTACCGGTTTCTTTTTAGTTTACCCGTTTCGTTTCTCGTTTACTGGTTTATTTTGTCGTTCGCCGGTTTGTTTTCTCGCTTACCAATTTCTTTTCTCGTTTAACGGATTCTTTTCTCGTTTGTCTGTTTCTGTTCTCGTTCACCAGTTTACTTTCTCGTTTACTGGTTTCTTTTGTCGTTTGCCGGTTTGTTTTCTCGCTTACCAATTTCTTTTCTCGTTTACTGGTTTCTTTTCTCGTTTACCAGTTTATTTTCTCGTTTAACGGTTTCTTTTCTCGTTTACTGGCTTATTTTCTCGTTTGCCTGTTTCTTTTCTCGTTAACCGGTTTCTTTTCTCGTTTTCCCGTTTCTTTTCTCGTTTACCCGTTTATTTTCTCGTTTACCAACTTCGTTTCTCGTTTACCGATTTCTTTTCTCGTTTACCGGTTTCTTTTCTTGTTTACCGGTTTCTTTTCTCGTTTACTAGTGTAGTTTCCGGTTTACCTGATTCTTTTCTCGTTTATCGGTTTCTTTTTCTCGTTTACAGTTTATTTTCTCGTTTCCCAGTTCCTTTTCTCGTTTACCGGTTTCTTTTCTCGTTTACCTGTTCCTTTTCTCGTTTAACCGTTTCTTTTCTCGCTTGCTAGTTTATTTTCTCATTTACTGGTTTATTTTCTCGTTTACTGGTTTCTTTTCTAGTTTACTGTTTTCTTTTCTAGTTTACCACTTTCTTCTCTCTTGACTGTTTCTTTTCTCGTTTACATTTTCCCTTTTCTCGTTTAACAGATCCTTTTCTCGTTTGCTTGTTTATTTTCTCGTTTACTGGTTTGTTTTCTAGTTTACCGGTTTCTTTTCTCGTTTACTGCTTTCTTTTCTCGTTTGCCTTTTTCTTTTCTCGTTTACCGGTTTCTATTCTCGTTTACTGATTTATTTTTACGTTAACCGTTTTTTTTGTTTACCTGTTTGTTTTCTCGTTTACCGGTTTCTTCTCTCGTTTACCCGTTTATTTTCTCGTTAACAAGTTTCTTTTCTCGTTTACCTGTTTCTCTTCTCGTTTACCCGTTAATTTTCTCGTTTACTGGTTTATTTTCTCGTTAACAGGTTTGTTTTCTCGTTTACCTGTTTCTTTTCTCGTTTACTGGATTCTTTTCTCCTTTACCCATTTCTTTTCTCGCTTACTGGTTTATTTTCTCGTTAACAGGTTTCTTTTCTCGTTTATCTGTTTTTGTCGTTTACCCGTTTCTTTTTTCTTTTACTGGTTTCTTTCCTCGTTTACTAGATTATTTTTTGTTTACCTGTTTCTTTTCTCTATTACCCGTTTATTTTCTCGTTTATTGGTTTATTTTCTCGTTTACTGGATAATTTTCTCGTTTACCGCTTTCTTTTCTCGTTTGCCTGTTTATTTTCTCGTTTACCGGTTACTTTTCTCGTTTACCGGTTACTTTTCTCGTTTACCCGTTATTTGTCTCGTTTACTGTCTTATTTTCTCTTTTACTGGTTTCTTTTCTCGTTTATCTGTTTCTTTCCTTGTTTACCCGTCTCTTTTCTTGTTTACAGGTTTATTTTCTCGTTTACTGGTGTCTTTTCTCGTTTACCCGTTTCTTTTCTCGTTTGCTGGTTATTTATTCGTTTACTGGTTTCTATTCTTGTTTACCTGTTTCTTTTCTCGTTTACCGGTTTCTTTTCTCATTTACCTGTTTCTTTTCTCGTTTACTGGTTAATTTTTACGTTTACTCGTTTATTTTCTCGTTTACTGGTTTCTTTTCTCGTTTACCAGTTTATTTTCTCGTTTAACGTTTTCTTTTCTCGTTTACTGGCTTATTTTCTCGTTTGCCTGTTTCTTTTCTCGTTAACCGGTTTCTTTTCTCGTTTTCCCGTTTCTTTTCTCGTTTACCGGTTTATTTTCTCGTTTACCAGCTTCTTTTCGCGTTTACCGATTTCTTTTCTCCTTTACCGGTTTCTTTTCTCGTTTAACGGTTTCTTTTCTCGTTTACTAGTGTAGTTTCTGGTTTACCTGATTCTTTTCTCGTTTATCGGTTTCTTTTTCTCGTTTACAGTTTATTTTGTCGTTTACCGGTTTCTTTTCTCGTTTACCTGTTCCTTTTCTCGTTTAACCGTTTCTTTTCTCGCTTGCTAGTTTATTTTCTCATTTACTGGTTTATTTTCTCGTTTACTGGTTTCTTTTCTCGTTTACTGCTTTCTTTTCTCGTTTACCGGTTTCTTTTCTCGTTTACCGGTTACTATACTCGTTTGCCTTTTTCTTTTCTCGTTTACCGGTTTCTATTCTCGTTTACTGATTTATTTTTATGTTAGCCGTTTTTTTTGTTTACCTGTTTGTTTTCTCGTTTACCGGTTTCTTCTCTCGTTTACCCGTTTATTTTCTCGTTAACAAGTTTCTTTTCTCGTTTACCTGTTTCTCTTCTCGTTTACCCGTTTCTTTTCTCGTTTGCTGGTTTATTTTCTCGTTAACAGGTTTGTATTCTCGTTTACCTGTTTCTTTTCTCGTTTACTGGATTCTTTTCTCCTTTACACATTTCTTTTCTCGTTTACTGGTTTATTTTCTCGTTAACAGGTTTCTTTTCTCGTTTATCTGTTTTTGTCGTTTACCCGTTTCTTTTCTCTTATACTGGTTTCTTTCCTCGCTTACTAGATTATTTTTTTGTTTACCTGTTTCTTTTCTCTATTACCCGTTTATTTTCTCGTTTATTGGTTTATTTTCTCGTTTAATGGATAATTTTCTCGTTTACCGGTTTCTTTTATCGTTTACCCGTTTCTTTTCTCGTTTACAGCTTTATTTTCTTTCTTATTTACCGGTTTATTTTCTCGTTTACCGCTTTCTTTTCTCGTTTGCCTGTTTATTTTCTCGTTTACCGGTTACTTTTCTTGTTTACCGGTTACTTTTCTCGTTTACCCGTTTACTTTTCTCGTTTACTGTCTTATTTTCTCTTCTACTGGTTTCTTTTCTCGTTTATCTGTTTCTTTCCTTGTTTACCCGTTTCTTTTCTCATTTACTGGTTTATTTTCCGTTAGTCGATTCTTTTCTCGTTTGCTGGTTTATTTTCTCGTGTTCCTGTTTGTTTTCCCTTTTACTGGTTTGTTTTCTCGTTTACATGTTTGTTTTCAGTATATTCAGTATTGTATAGTCAGAGCACACATCATTGTGCAATTGACAAAGTCAGTAATAGAAAACAAAACAATAAAATTAATAATAATCTCTTAACGACGTTGAGTTTAAATACTCATTAATTTCATAAAATGGTTTGTTGATTAACCAACCAGAGACAAGTCTGTTAAAAGACTTCCTTTCCAGATCAAAAAGATATCTCGGAATTTTATTTGCTATTTTTAACGACATAATAAAATAATTATTGATTGTTTTAGTCAGCCTACACTTAGGTATGTCAAAAAAGTCACGGTTTCTTGTGTTGTATATATGAACATCATTCCTATGTGTCAACATGTATGAATTTTCTTTAACGAAATTTAGGGCTTGATAAATATACAGTGATGTTACAGTCATAATTTTTTAATTTACAAATAACGGTCTGCAGTGTGTCTTCATTGATGAATTAATTATAATTCTAATAGCTTTTTTTGTAACATAAGTACCTTATTAGTATGAGAACTATTACCCCATAAAAGTAGTCCATAAGAAAGTATACTATGAAAATAAGAAAAATAGACAACTCTAATGTAATTCTTCGGAACATACGTTTTCAAATTTCGCAGAAGAAATATTACTCTTGACAATTTTTTACAAACAGACTCAACATGGTCTGCCCAAGTAAGTGTGCTGTCCACAGTAATACCAAGAAGTTTAAAATTATTATTTTCCATGACTGTACTACTAAACAACAAAGATGCAGTTTTACTTTCATTTAAAAGAAATTTATTAGAACTAAACCATTTCTTGGCTTTATTAAAAACGGAATTACTAGGAGTTTTCAATTCATTAATATCACTATGACTTGTCAAGAAAGTGGCGTCATCAGCGAATACCACAGAATAAGCAGAGACATTGCACATCAAATCATTAATCATTATTAAAAATAGGATAGGACCCAACACTGATCCTTGAGGCACACCATATTTTACATTCATGAGCTTAGATTTATCGCCATCAATGAAGACACACTGCTGACGGTTACTAAAATAAGACACAAATAATTTTAATTCATTACCTCTAATACCATAATATTGTAATTTTTCTATTATAACATCATGCGAAACACAGTCAAAAGCCTTACTTAAATCACAAAATGTAGCAGAACTGAATATATGGCCCTCAAGACCATCCAAAATATAACTAATAAAACTAATAAAAGCTTTGGTTGCATTAGAATTAGATCTGAATCCATATTGAGATTTAGAAAACATGTTATTAGATTCAAAGTATTCACAAATTTGATTCTTTATTACAGTTTCAAATATTTTAGCCTATAGCTGCTGGGTTCCGTATCGTTGCCCTTCTTAAAAATGGGAATTACCTTGGAAATCTTTAAAGCATCCGGAAATACGCCAGTGCTAAGACAATCATTAATACATGCAGTTAGTGGACCTACGATGCATTGAATGATTTGTTTCATAAACTTATTAGAAATATCATAATAATCTTTACTACTTGTGTTTTTCATGGACGAAACAATTTTTAGAACATCATTTGTAGAAATAAATTTCCATTTGAAAACCAAGTTGGGCTTATTAAAGTTCGACAATAATTCACTCGCTGAAGTATCAGATAGTTCCAGCTGAGAATTTTATATTCTCAGGAAGATTGGACAGATACTCACTAAATTCATCACACGTAACAACCGCCTTATTCTTTTTACGTTGAGTGGCTTTCGATTTAATTAAGGACCATGCTGTTCTACATTTATTATTAGAAACTTCAATAAGTCTGACATTAGCATCCAACTTAGCTTTCCTAATGGCATATTTATATTCTTTATTACACTTTTTATAAGTTTGGAATATTATGGGATCTTTAGTACTATTAGCCAATATATGGAGACACATAACTTTTTTTTCATATTCTGTAGTTCATTATTATACCAATAAACTTTATGTTCATGGTTTCCTGTAAATCTAATCAATTTCAATGGAAAAAAATTATTAAAGAGTTCCATAAACTCCGCAAAAAATATATCAAACAAATTATCTTGTGGTTGAGAATGATTGCCAATAATATTATACCAAGTGGTAATGGATAATTCATTTAAAAAAGCATACATATTAACATTAGTGATTTTCCTAACAGGTATAGTTGTATTCTGATCCAAGTTTAAATTCCTATTATACTCGATAACTTCGCAAACAATTGCTTTGTGATCGGAGAATCCAGGATCGGTGACCTTGACATTATACAAATGCGACTGTAGACTAGTAAACATATTATCTAAACATGACTCATCTCTGGTTGGTTCAAAAACAGTTCTATGACCATCACACATTCTAAATAAATTACATAGGTATTTATTTTCCTTTGAATTATTCATAAAATTTATATTAAAATCACTAAAAATTAAAAACTTGCAGTTAATCTTAGTTAAATAATTTAAAAGATTGTCTAACTTCTCATAAAATATATCAAGTGATCCACTAGGTGATCTATAGATATTAATAATTATTAATTCGATACGTTCAATATAAACACCAGAGGCTTCAAAGTGTAATTCATCACAATAATCAGATAAATTAATAGCTTTGTATGATAATTAATTTTTGAAATATATAATAGTGCCTCCATTTTTTAATGCAGTTCTTGAGAATGAATTTGCAACAGTGAAGCCATCTAAAACAGTAAACTCAATTTCATCCTGAAGCAGCCAGTGTTCACAAAGACAAATTATACTAAAATTTAAGAGATATAAATAAGCATTCAAAATCTCCATCTTATTACGCACATTCATAACAAATATTTTAAAAACTTTAGATTTTTGTTCAATTCTATTGTTATTAGGCAATCTGGATCACTAACCAGTCGCCTATTTAAAGTATTATCATTTAATACAGAATAATTATTTATCCGTTCTGGTTCCGATCTGAGTTTTCTTTTGTCTTTGAACATAAAAAACGTCTTATACAAGAGTTTTCAGGCCAAATCAATGAGTCCAGGGCATAATCTATGTTTTCTGCATATATATCGACCTTAAAGGAAGAATATAGTTCCGGATGTCTTGACGTCAGTTTTTCTACTTTAACTTCAGGGAAACTGGGCTTAATAAATTCAATCACTTCGTCAGTTTTGGTCTCAGGAGCTAGACGATACACATGAAGTGGAACGTACTTGGGAACACCATGCAATTTGGAAACTGAAGCATCATTATTAGCTTTTTTACCAATAACGGTAATTCTTTTCGTCTTTTTACGAACAACCTCGGACCACGTTTGTTGTTTCGAACCTATGTACTCCACTTGACGGTTCTTGGGCTGGATTCTTTTCTTCTAGCTTCTTTACGGAATGTTCAGGAGCGAGCACACCAAGATTCACTTTATTATCAGCCTTACTAATTGTTCCACTTACATTTCCGATAGAAGGTGTCAGATGATTCTTGCAACGTCAATAATCTAGGATCGTGTCTTTCCGCAGTGTCGAAGTGTTCATAACCATTATTGTTTACATTAGAAGTAGCCTGATAATGAATGTTTAACAGATTCACATGTTTCTTAAGTATGTCAATTCTTTCCCATAATTCACTAATTATGAAGTCCTTCTGATTCAGAATATATTGGATTAATTTCATGTCAAACTTATTGTTTTTATCTGCAATTTCAGTAAGAGCATCGTATAGCATACCTTCGGGACTATCAGTCTTAAACAGTTCACTGTCATTAACACAACACTTCACAGTATTTTCATCAATCGAAATAACGTTATTAATTAATTTTGCACAGCTGCTATAGAAAACGTTACTACAAACACTGCATTTAACTCCACTTACAGAGAGCAGACGAAGCACTTCTAGAGCCAACCATGGAATGAGAGCCAACCATGGTTTCTCTTCTCGTTTACTGGTTTCTCTTCTCGTTCACCTGTTTCTATTCTCGTTTACCTTTTCCTTTTTCGTCTACCAGTCTCTTCTCTCGTTTACCTGTTTCTTTTCTCGTTTACCTTTTTTTTCTCGTTTACTGTTTTATTTTCTCGTTTACTGGTTTCTTTTCTCATTTACGCGTTTCTTTTTTGGTTGACTGGTTTATTTTCTCGTTTACTGCTTTATTTTCTCGTTTGTCTGTTTCTTTTCTCGTTTATCAGATTTTTTCGCGTTTACCTATTTCTTTTCTCGATCCCTGGTTTCTTTTCTCGTTTACCTGTTTCATTTCTCCTTTACAGGTTTATTTTTCCGTTTACTGGTTTCCTTTATCGTTTATCTGTTTCTTTTTTCGTTTACTGGTTTCTTTTCTCGTTTACTGGTTTATTTTCTCGTTTACCCGTTTCTTATCTCGTTTACTGGTTTATTTTCCCGTTTACTGGTTTCTTTTCTCGCTTACCCGTTTCTTTTCTCGTTTACTGGTTTATTTTATCATTTACTGGTATCTTTTCTCGTTTACCTCTTTCGTTTATCGTTTATCCGTTTCTTTTCTCGATTAATAGTTTATTTTCTCGTTTACACGTTTCTTTTCTCGTTTACCAGTTTCTTTCCTCCTTTACGCGGTTCTTTTCTCATTTACTGGTTTATTTTCTCGTCAACTGGTTTATTTTTCCGTTTACTGGTTTCCTTTATCGTTTACCCGGTTCCTTTCTCGTTTACTGGTTTCTTTTCTCCTTTACCGGTTACTTTTCTAGTTTACCCGTTTCCTTTCTCGCTTACCTGTTTCTTTTCTTGGTTGCCCGTTTCTTTTCTTGTTTACTGGTTTATTTTCTCGTTTACTGGCTACTTTTCCGGTTTATCTGTTTCTATTCTCGTTTACCCGTTTCTCTTCTCGTTTACTGGTTTCTTTTCTCCTTTACCGGTTACTTTCCTGGTTTACCCTTTTCCTTTAGCGTTTAATGGTTTATATTTTCGTTTACCGGTTTGTTTTCTCTTTTACATGTTCCTTTTGACGTTTACCCGTTTCTTTTCTCGTTTATTGTTTTTTTTTTCTCGTTTAAAACTGGTCTAATACCGATCAATTTTAATACATTTTCGAACGTAGTTCATTAGCATTTTCTGTAATAAGTGCGTAATTAAGCAATTATCTCCAGATCTTTAAATAACTAAGCAAAGAAAGCGGTAGACGAGAAAATAAACAAGTAAACGAGAAACGTAACGGGTATACAAGAGAATAAACCAGTAAACGAGAAGAGAATCCAGAAAACGAGAAAATAAACCAGTAAACGAGAAGAGAATCCAGAAAACGAGAAAATAAACCAGTAAACGAGAAGAGAATCCAGAAACCGAGAAAATAAACCAGTAAACCAGAAAATAAGCCAGTAAACGAGATAAGAAACGGGTAAACGAAAAAGAAACAGATAAACGAGAAAAGAAACCGGTAAACGAGAAAATAATCCTGTAAACGAGAAAAGAAACTGGTAAAGGAGAAAAGAAAGAGGCAAACGTTGAAAGAAACCGGTAAAAGAGAACAGAAAAGGGTAAACGAGAACAGGAATGGGTATACACAAAAAGAAAAAGGTAAACGAAAAAGAAACCTGTAAATGAGAAAATAAACATGTAAACGAAAAAAGATACAGGCAAACAAAAAGGAAACCCGTAAACGAGAAAAAAACAGGCAAACGAGGAAAGAAACTAATAAACGAGAAAATAAGACAGTAAACGAGAAAAGAAACGGGTAAACGAGAAAAGAAACCAGTAACCGAGAAAATAAACCAGTAAACGAGAAAAGGAACTGGTTAACGAGAAAAGAAAGCAGTAAATGAGAAAGAAAAAACTGTAAACGAGAAAAGTAGCGGGTAAACGAGAAAAGGAAGAGGTAAACGAGGACAGAAACCAGTAAAGGAGAAAATAAACCAGTAAACGAGAAAAGAAAAGGAAAACGAGAAAAGAAACAGGTAAACGAGAAAGGAAGCTGGTAAACGAGAAAAGAAACCTGTAAAGGAGAAAGGAAACGGGTAACGAGAAAAGAAACCAGTAAACGAGAAAATAAACCAGTAAACGAGAAAAGGAACTGATAAACGAGAAAAGAAACCAGTAAACGAGAAAGAAAAAACTGTAACCTAGAAAAGAATTGGGTAAACGAGAAAAGAAACAGGTAAACGTGGACAGAAACCAGTAAAAGAGAAAATAAACCAGTAAACGAGAAAAGAAACAGGTAAACGAGAAAGGAAGCTGGTAAACGAGAAAAAAACTGGCAAACGAGAAAAGAAACCGGTAAACGAGAAAATAAACCTATACACGAGAAAAGAAACGGCTAAGCGAGAAAAGAAATAGTTAAACGAGAAAGGTAACCCGTAAACGAGGAAATAAACCAGTAAACTTGAAAAGGATCGGGTAAACGATAAAAGAACATGTAAACGAGAAAAGAAACCGGTAAAACAGAAAATAAAGCTGTAAACGAGGAAAGTAACGGGTAAGCGAGAAAAGAAACACGTAAACGAGAAAAAAAATGGTAGACGAAAAAGTAACCGGTAAACGAGAAAAGAAACCGGTAACGAGAAAAAAAGCAGTAAACGAGAAAAGAAACGGGTAAACGAGAAGAGAAAAAGGTAAACGAGAAAAGAAACATGTAAACGAGAAAAGAAACTGGTTAACTAGAAAATAAACCAGTAAACGATAAAAGAAATGGGTAAACGAGAAAAGAAACAGGTAAACGAGAAAAGAAACAGGCAAACGTAAAGATAAAATTGTAAACGAGAAAAGAAAGGAGTAAACTTGAAAAGAAACCGGCAAACGGGAAAATAAACCAGTAAACGAGAAAAGAAACCGGTAAAGGAGAAAATAAATCTGTAAACGAGAAAAGAAACAGGTAAACGAGAAAGAAGCAGGCAAACGAGAAAAGTAACCGATAAACTAGAAAAGAAACCGGTAAACGAGAAAAGACACTGTCAAACGAGAAAAGAAACATGTAAACGATAAAAGAAAGCAGTAAACGAGAAAATAAACCAGTAAACTAGAAAAGAATAGGGTAAACGAGAAAAGAAAGAGGTATACGATAAAATAAACCGGTAAACGAGAAAATAAACCAGTAAACCAGAAAGGAAACCGGGAAACGAGAAAAGAAACAGGTAAACGAGAAAAGAAACCGGTAAACGAGGAAATAAGACTGCGAACGAGAAAAGAAACGGATAAACGAGAAAAGAAACCTGTAAAGGAGAAAAGAAACAGGTAAACAAGAAAAAAACAGGTAAACGAAAAAATGAACCAGAAACGAGAAAAGAAACAGGCAAAAGGGAAAGAAACCGGTAAATGAGAAAATAAACCTATAAACGAGAAAAGGAACGGATAAACGAGAAAAGAAACAGTTAAACGAGAAAAGAAACAGACAAACGAAAAAAGAATCCGTAAACGATAAGAGAAACCGGTAAAAGAGGAAATAAACCCGTAAACGAGAAAAGAAACAGGCGAGCGAGAAAAGAAAGAGGCAAACGAAAAAAGAATCCGGTAAACGAGAAAAGGAAGAGGCAAAAGAGGAAAGAAACCAGTAAACAAGAAAAGAAACTAATAAACAAGAAAAGAAACCGGTAAACGAGACAAGAAACAGGTAAACGAGAAAAGAAAACTGAGGTTGATATACCAGCCTTAATATATTCAATTGGAGACGTTGGTTT
This sequence comes from Periplaneta americana, assembly GCF_040183065.1. Lineage (NCBI taxonomy): Eukaryota > Metazoa > Arthropoda > Insecta > Blattodea > Blattidae > Periplaneta > Periplaneta americana. Next base: position 174,221,024 of record NC_091131.1, read on the forward strand.
GACATCAAATTGTTGTAAACTTTCCTCAATTAAACTACGTGGAATTACAGGACACACGTTGGATAGGATTACTCTCTTTAATTAGTGAGAAAAGGTCTAAGTTGTAATGATTCATTATTGATCATGATTCGTTGATATTTTGTTGTAAGTTATTCCACAATTTTCTTACTTGCTAAATATATACAGATTCGGCCATTCGATATTCTGGATATGAATCGAATATTGGAAGGATCATAAGTTTGCAGACTGCTAAAACATAGTATTCAATAATAATAGCTTGGTCTCTACTAGGGATTGATTGAAGTACCTTAGAATAAGTTACTTGATTCGAAGGAGTGTCTTTTAGATTCATAATCTTTGAATTACGATGAAAATTTATTATTTGTTGCGGAATCTTTGTTACTTAAACTCTTGTTCTGATGTATTGAATTGTCATTCAGTTGAATAGAAACATCTTTACCGCTGAATTTCTTTGGTTGACATTGTTGACTGCTAATAGCAGCCATCTCGTAATTTTAACCTACAAATTGTAGGCTAGGCTATTTATTATTCAGCTATATAAAACTTACCTTTCAAGACTCACCAAATCTATTTGTCACTTATAGAGAAGAAAAACTGAAGATTATTTCAACACTGCACAGTGGGCCAGAATTCGAATCTAGCAGGAAAAAAATAAAAATTCAACTTACTTTACTCCCCATTTTTTTCCTCTGAGTCTGTTAACAGATAATCATAGCTTAAGAAAATCGACCTTAGAGACGAAAGATAAACGGACATGTTTATATACACCGTGTTCCGCTTATAAGTATAATAAAAGAAATAGTTATAATTTCATAACAATGCATGCAAATGGGTTAAGATTGGTACCATTGTAAAGAGGAAATTGGGAAGTTTTAATCCATTGTTGTTACTTATTTTTAGAAGACTCACGCATGCGCAGATCATTAAATAAGAGAATTCGTATCGTATCTTTAGTCAGTCAGCATGTGGATGCCACAGCAGAAAGCCTTTTGTGTGCTGTCATTAGCAGAACATAGATCCATAATTCGTGTACAGCGCTTGTTTCGCCGTCAGTACAATCTTAGACCGAGGGAAGTTGTACCGACGTACGTCTCAATAATGAAATGGGATAGGCAGCTCAGAGAAACAGGAAGTTTGTTGTCTAATGCAGGTAAACATTCCAAGCGTAAAGTGTCTGACGAAAATGTCGAACGCATTCGCGAGGCATTTCAGAGAAGCCCGCGGAAATCCATTCGACAGGCTAGTGTGCAGTTGAACATCCCACCAACAACAGTGCATACAGTGCTCCATAAAAGATTGCGTTTGCGAGCGTACAAGCTGCAACTTCATCAGATGATTACGCCGAATGATAAACTGGAACGAAAACGCTTTGCAGAAACAATGTTGGATAAAGTGGACGATGACGACACATTTCTAACTCGAGTCTGTTTCTCAGATGAGGCAACCTTCCACGTCAGTGGAAAAGTAAACCGACACAATTGTCGCATCTGGGGGTCGGAAAATCCAAGTGTCGTAATTGAACACCAACGGGATTCCGCTAAATGGAATGTTTGGTGTGGGATCATGCGTGACAGAATCATTGGTCCCTATTTCTTTGCTGAAAAGACAGTCACTGCAAACACGTACCTGGATATGTTGCAACTGTATGCTGTGCCACAACTCCCAGATGGAGCAATTTTCCAGCAAGATGGGGCTCCACCACACTTTGCCAACATGGTTCGCACATTCTTAGACGAACAATTCCCTGCAAGATGGATCGGAAGAGGATCACCGTACATCACATGGCCTGCCAGATCACCAGATCTAACACCACCTGATTTTTTCCTGTGGGGGTTTGTTAAGGACCAGGTCTACAGGACGCCAGTACGTGATTTGGCAGACTTACAAGAAAGAATTTATGCTGCTGTCAACAATGTTACACCACAGATGCTTCATAACACTTGGGTCGAGGTTGAATACCGGTTGGATATTTCCCGTGCCACCAATGGAAGCCATGTTGAGGTTTATGGAACATAAGGTAACAAAAATTCCCAGTTTTCATTCTTTGTAGCAGTTGGTTTCAACTATATACTTGTATTAATTCAGAAGTTATAGCTATTTCTTTTGTTATACTTATAAGCGGAACACTCTGTATAATAACCGTAATCTGCACTTCCTTGAGGGAGCGTTCCGTCTCGTCGCTAGTTGTGTGTTAATTTGGTACCAGTGCATTATTGTATGGAAAAGAAAGCTACAGATATGCACTTGCACATCAATATAGTTAAAATTCTCATTTTTTCATCAGTAATTTATATTGAAGGTGTTAACAAGCTGATGTAATCAGCGAGTGAAATTCTTATCCTCTAAATTTACACAGTAATTTAAAAATGTATCCAAATGTATCTGTTTAGATTTTCATACTAAAATGTGCAGAATCTCATAACGGTTGAGGGTAATGTTTCAGTATGTGCCCAAATTTTCCCCATTCTTAGATATTTTATTTTATTTGGAGAGGCGCGCTTTTCGCCGCGACCTCCTATAACGCATCGTGAGCTACGAGAAGTGTTGAGTGATAAAACACAGAGTGAGAATCAACTGGTGCATTATGTAGAATCTAAACTAAACATAGAGGACTCTTCTTCTTCTTCTGAAGTGTTACGTTGTATTAAGTTGACATTGAGTATTTTCAAATGCAGATTTCAAGAGCAATGGCAAAAAGTAATAGAATGAAACTAGGTTTCTAACAATAAATTCCAATTCGCTAGAAAAAGAACTACATTTTTCTGATGAAGTTTATAAAGCTACATCCCAAAATTTTAAAACGGCCAGTCCAGTTCCGTTCATCTCTAAACATGGAATGCCTAAAAAACTCTTTGACTAAAGAGAAATGAAAACTAAACAGAGAAGGTTAGAAGCTTTAATTAAAGACCGATCGCAATAAGAATTAACAGTGGCTGCTCAAATCTCACCTCGAGCTTCTGGTAAAAGGGATGCAGCAAAAATGATTAAGAACAATACCGAAACTACCCCTCGCAGAGCCACTAGATACAGAAAGGCATACGAGTCTTCCCACCCATTACCTATTCCGTATTCTCCAGAAGAAGCTTGTCATTTCTTATAGACAATAATTTATCTAAAATCCAATATAGTAATATACGCATGGGAGCTAAACAGAGGTACAGTAATATATACCCATCATACAATACTGTCGGGGAAGCAAAATTAGATGTTATCCACCAAAAGAAAACGTGAAAGTTACAGAATATTTCGCCGAAATAGATTTATAGTCATTGTTAGATCACATAATTGAACGAATTGTGAAGATAAATGCAAACAAGTCGAAGAGTGAAGGAAAATAAAGCAACTAAAAGTGAGAATTCCAAATGAGGCAGTAGAACAAGTGGACAGCTTCAAATACTTGGGGTGTACTGTAAGCAGTAACATGAGCTGCTGCCAGGAAGTCAAAATGACGATAGCAATGGCAAAGGAAGCTTTTAATCGAAAAAAGGAGCATCTTCTGCGAGCCTTTGGAAAAATACCTAAGGAAGAGAATAGTGAAGTGCTTTATGTGGAGCAGAAACATGGACATTATAACGAAGTGAAGAGAAACGACTAGAAAAGCTTTTGAAGTATGAATGGAGCGTGTGAAATGGACAGACAGAATAACAAATGAAGCTGTGTTGGAAAGAGTGGGTGAAGAAAGAATGATGCTGAATCTGATCAGGAAGAGGAAAAGGAATTGGTTGGGTCACTGGCTGAGAAGAAACTGCCTACTGAAGGATGCACTGGAAGGAATGGTAAACGGGAGAAGAGTTATCTTGCCAATTGGAATGTTATCAGAAGAGGCCCTAGAGGCAAGAAATAAGCACTTCACAAAATACAGGGAAAGCCATGCCAGAAAGTTTTCTCGTAGGGCTACTATACAGGATGTTTTTAATATCTTACTCGTAACTTCAGATCCTGTGATTGCTCAGTTGAGTGCAACATTGAGGAATAAAAAGAAGGTATCATTATCCTTAGATGTTCGTTGTTTGCTAATGGAACCCAGAGTAACTGGAGCTTCTTATGAAAAGGTAACAACCGAGGTGGTGGTGACGACGATAATGATGATGATGATGATGATGATGATGATGATGATGATGATGATGATGATAATGATAACAATGAAGACGATACGAACGAAGATGGTGATAATTCTACAGATGATTCTAGTCCCTCATCAAACGCTGATTTACAATTCCGAATAGGTAAGCTCTAATATTACTAAAATATTTGCTTGTGGTACCTAACCACTGAGTTCATGGCCATTCTTTTGGCTTTTCTGTTATCCATTATGTTTAATTTTCCTTATATAATCATTTTGTCGCCTATTGATATAACATTTTATGTAAATTAATTTTTTCCCGCTAGAATCGCATTCTGGCCCACTGTGCACTGCTTTGATGACTTACACTTAACTTAGAATTGTTATAATGATAAAAATTAACTCGGAGAACACTCAGAACCTGCAGCTATCTTCACCATGGCCCACTCTAATGTACAATGTATTCTGACGAAGCCTAAAACTGTATGTCTAGTGGCCAAATAAATTGAATTGAATTATTAGAATATGATTAACCTTAAAATTGTATTAAGTATTGACGAACACTTTCGCCCCTTCGGTCATAATCAGGTCATATTAGATACAAAATCAATGACTTCATAGGAACGCTGTAACATGATGTATAGCAGAGAATATTAACCTTCATTGTCGATGAGACTACGACGGGGCCCGTGCCTGGCGCTCACTATGGCATTTCTTGCGCTACTGACAGAAGCGTTACAAGTGCATTTGGTCAGAAGATAAATAAGGCTGCCAACACTAAAAGACTGCCAAATTATAAATATCACTAAGGCATCACTTAAATCTTCTGCAGATATGAAGTATGGAAACTTAGCTTGACAATGAAAAATTCTTTCCATTTTACTGGAAGTGCGTAATAGAAATATGGTTGTGGGGGGGGGGGGAAGGCTTGAGCTCCCTCAGCCTACTACCCCGTGAGTGCACCACTGCAATCCACATAAACAATCACTTTCTTTATGTTTTTCGTACCTGATTTTTAAGTAACAGTGAAAATTAAATTTTCAAGAATATTTTCATTGTAGTGAGAAATCAAAACTATACTACAAACACTTTTTTCAATCTTTACTTATGTTTTATTATTTTAAAACGGTAACAATGATGGTGTTAATGATGATGATGATTATGATGAAGATAATAATAATAATAATAATAATAATAATAATAATAATAATAATAAAAAGGTAAAAAAAAAGTTATCCCCGTAACATGCCATGAAGGTACTTGGGGGGCATGGAGGTAGAGCCCCATGCTTTCCATGACCTCGGCACTAGAATGAGGTGGTGTGGTCGGCTCCACGCTCTGACCGACTTTTACCCCCAGGAAAGACCCGGTACTCAATTTTATAGGAGACTGAGTGAACCTCGGGGCCGTTCTGAAAGTTTGGCAACGACAAAAATCCCTGTCACCACCTGGGATCAAACCCCGGACCTTCCAGTCCATAGCCAGTTGTTCTACCAACTGAGCTATCCGGCCGCCATAATAATAATACTTACTTACTTATTTACTTACTTACTTACTACTTACTTACTTACTAGCTTTTAAGGAACCCGGAGGTTCATTACCGCCCTCACATAAGCCCGCCATCGGTCCCTATCCTCAGCAAGATTAATCCAGTCTCTATCATCATATCCCACCTCCCTCAAATCCATTTTAATATTATCTTCCCATCTACGTGTTGGCCTCCCCAAAGGTCTTTTCCCCTCTGGCCTCCCAACTAACAATAATAATAATAATAATAATAATAATAATAATAATAATAATAATAATAATAACAATTTTGTTATAATAATAAAAAGAATGTAGTCAAAGGATTACAAAAGCTAATTTATTGATAATATGTCATTAAAATATGATGTATGAAAGAAAATACATCAGATCAACAATACAGATTTAACATTACATTAACATTTTTGAAAATGACGAATACCGATGATCTTGATCAGCAGTTGGGAGCTCCAACCGATGAACACCGCACGCTGCTAAGAATGCAGGTAGGCCTATTTGTTGTCTGCACATCTGAGTAAACCTTCAACATTTGAAATATAATTAATTAGTAGTACCCTTTTATTTAGGACTACTACTCTATATTTCGTGTTATATTCCCGTTGTAAATTCTGAAATTAAGACCCAATTCACTGGGAAAGAAATATATATGTCTCATTGTATATTTAGAGCCTAGATTTTCTCACAGATGTACAAAATATATGATATTACATCACTAGCCGCACAAAAAAGCTCCGTTTTATACGGGTTATCTCTTTGGTACCTAGCCTACAACCTTTTTTAAGTGCAGTCTTCAAATATTTTAAGTTTCCTTTCGTAAAGGGTGAAGACCATATAACACCTTCCCTCCAGTTACTTTCATGGGTGCGTCTGAAGGAACGAAGAACAATACATTCACTGTCTCTTCTATTTAGAATCATGGATACTTCTACTCCGAATTATCTGTTATCGCGCTTTCAATTTCTTACAACTATTCGAAACCGGCATCAAGCACTTCTTTCTATCCCTCATCATAGAACGTCTCTATACTCATCCTCCCACACTGTAGAAATACCACGTCTCTAGAATTCGTTACCTAATGATGTCAGGGACTGCCGGACTTTATCAAAATTCAAAATTAAATTGGAAAATTTTGTCTTGTTTAATGCTTTTTAGGTATTGCTAGAAGTGTTGATTTGTGTTTTAAAATCGCAAGTTTCTTATTTATGTTAGTTAATTAGGATACAATTAATTGTACTTAATCACTCATTTAAAGTTTGTGTGACTGCAACCTGTGTATATTTTTGTGTGACTTAACTTTGTTTATAGTGTTTTTTTTTCCTTTTTATTTCTGTTATTGTATTTGTATTTCTGGTGGTGTGGAAGAGAAGGTCTGATGGCCTTAACTTTAATAATGAGGAATAACCCAACCAGTGTTAACTTCAGTCGTATTTGGAAGAACATTAGTGCGTCAATTTTATCCGCGAGAATAAAATCTAATTGGTTTTTGGTGGTACATGACATCATCCCTATTCGGTTACGACTGTTTAGAATTCATCTTTCCCAAGATGACAAGTGTCTCCACTGTGGACAAACTGAAACGCTTGTACATAAACTTAGCGAATGCATCAGAGTCCAACCAATTTGGTATCAACTCACACAATATCTGCAACCGATAAAGATCTCAAGTTACACTTGGTTTAAACCAGAAATTCTCATCTTACCGGATTTTCTTCTAGCTCATCGCTCTCGGCATTTCTCATGTGTGTGGATGCTTGCACACACGGTGAGTTTTGTATTGTGTTCTCCAAAGGATGTGTCTATTGACACATACAAAAATTACATGCAAACTGAAAAAGAAAAACTGTTGAATAGAGGCAAAACCTACAAAAATTATACACAATTCCTGAAATGTGTATAATAACTTTGTATCGTTTTTGTGTATCTTCTTACGGTATATAATGTAACCTTGTAATATAAGAAAAGAAAGAAGAAACAGAAGCAGAATCTTCTTTGGAATAATAATGAAGGCCATGTAAAAAGAAGGGCACGAAGAGGGCCATGCTGAAACGTTCTTTTATTCAGCACTTTATTATTTTCAGTTCAATCAAAGTGGAATAATTTTCTTTCACGTTATTAGGAATACAGTGCCCTCCTTAAAAAAAACTACACCAGAATAAATAAATAAATAAATAAATAAATAAATAAATAAATAAATAAATAAATAAATAAATAAATAAATAAATAAATAAATAATAAATAAATAAATAAATAAATGAATAAAAAGATAAAAAGGTCTGTCAGTGGAGTTCCTTAAAAGGTTTTCACGCTGAATATTAATCTACTATATTTCTGTCAATTATTCTGGCAGCACAAGGAAGTTCTATTTGTTCTTGGAAGTGTGAAACACAGAATGAATAAGCCCAAAGTCACTAATGTCACTTCTCAATGAGAGGATCCTGTTCAAAATGTGCTTAATGCAGTTTCTGATGAAGCTGAGTTATATACCAAATCAGGTATTCTGAGACATTACTAAATGTAGTAACTATGGGTATAAATTATACCATTTTCCCATATAAAAATTCTTATAAAAATAAGGCTCTGCGTCTGAACTACTTAATGTATGATATTCAGTATCAGAATATATCTAACGCAAAGAGAAAATAATAAGAATGCATGTTTTAAGGGCGTTGGAGACGCACGTGTTTTCATTTAGTAATGAAACAGCGTTTGCAGACTTCAGTAAGTCTTTCTACTGTGTTATTTTATTAAGGAAAAAAATCTATTTCCCTAACAGAAGCGAAACTTGTTTACACATACTTATTTCAATATTGGATTTGTTTTTATTTTCTTTAATTATTTACTTATGTATTTATCCATTTATGTACAAAATAAAAGAAGGAAATTTTTAGGAAACTCATTGTTGCATTTTTCGACGTAACAACAGCAATAGCTGCTACCGGTAACAATGAACTGTGGCGGCAGTCCTCTAGGTTAAAAACATAAGTTACATCACATTCCTGTTAGAGATTCATTGTTTCACAAAATTTAACAATACAATTTCTTATATTATTACATTATGCAGGGACATCACTTTATTTTTACCAACATTTTTAACATTAACCTGGCTATACTCGGAAACACTGTTGCCCCCCTTCCATTACAGGAGTTTGGAGTTGCTAGTGCAATATGTAAACAAATCATTTTACTAGCTATAGGAGGAGAGAAAAGTAGTGTATCCATTTATGTTACAGGGAAATACAGTATTACGATTTTCAGTTTGATCATTACTTTTACGGTATTTTATAAAAAAACAGTAGAATAGTAACAATTTTTTTTTCACAAACTCAACTCTTCAGGCGGTTATATTCATTATGCAATGTCTACTTTATTCAGCATATTACTAACCTAATTTATTCCTGAGAATTTTGTGAGCACTTCCGTAAGAAACCCCAATTTCTACAGCTAACTTCTTGACCGACTTATTAGGACCTCACTGCATCCTTTCTCTAGCATCTTCTACAGCATCTTCTGTCACCTTTGTTGGCGATCTTACACTTTTCTTCCTTTCTGTACACTCTGTTGCTCTAAATTTATCTACCAGATTAATGACATTTCTCCGAAAATATTCGTAATGATATAATCAGGAAATTGTGAAAAAAAAAAACTGTTGTTCACATTCGGTTATATTGTAATTCCAGTTTCCGTCATCGTCCTTCAAACCTACAAACAGTAAAACAAAACTCTTGTTTAAATAATGCTGTTAAGTACCGTACCATATTATAGGGTACCGTACTTTCGGTAACTCTAATCTTCACTTGTGATCAGTCCACACAGATAAATTCAGTTATGCTACACACGATACCTGTGTGAAAATAAATTCAATAATATAAGCTTTTTCTTCTATAGAAAATGCAACATATTTCTGAAACAAACTGTACTCTGTACTGTTTATTTCACTGCTAGCAACAGCGGCCGTAAGTTTGTGTGACTGACGTTGGCAAGGATATTAGTGAAAGGGGTGGGAGTCAAGTACATTCAGAAACGCAGGTACAATAAAAATTTAAGTAAAAATAAAATGATGTCCCTGTACTATCCTGTAACACAATAAAGTGAAAAGGAACGACGAGGATTTGAGCCTGAGAAGTTAACATCTGAATTCAGACGTTGTTCCAATTGAGCCACGGGGGGCATCGTGGCTTTTGGTTTGGTTTTTTAACGTTTAATAAGGCAGACGCCAGTATGGTTGTTTTGTTTATGTCACGAAAGATGTTTTTGTTGAGTACGATATTATTTTGTCTTTCTTTTTGTCCATTTGGAGCCATAATATAATAAATAATGATAAAGTGATGACATAAAGCATTCATGAACCTGACGTTAATTAGGCCTCTAAAACAGTTGTAAAAGAGAGAGCAGCAATTGTATTTTCTCCATATCATAAAAAAAACATAAACAGCACTCCGTGGTATTCGAACGCAAAACCTTATGAATACCAGCCCGCAACCCTGCCATTACTCTACAAGTGTACTGTATAGAATACTTTAATTATAACTGTATATAGCAGGCATCGTGGTCCAACAATTTGTAACATCGCCTGTCTCCGAATTGTAGCGAAGATACCCGAAGGGAACTTAGTATCTAGAGAGCGGCCACTTTTTCTTTTGACAGCTGTACATCTAGCAGAGTTAATATTAGTTTAAATAAATATTTGTAAGTTCTATTACGTTTTCGTGAAATTAAATAATAGTGCATGCTTACGATTGTTAATATTCTGGCGTGAGAGACGTGGTAACATGTTCAGCAGGATCCATGCAGCTGACAGTACTATGCACAGACGTACAGCTAAGCTGAGTTCAAGCTCCTTGTCCATAGGTTTCCTGCCGAGCGGATGACAGTTCAGTACAGGTATTCGGTAGACACAGTGTCAATTTAAGTGTTTCAACTTACAATATCAGTCACAGTTCAGGAATATCATATGTTATTAATTTATGGAAAAAGTCGTCGTAATTCAAGTGCAGCAAGAAAGATGTACCGCCAACGTTTTTCGCAAAGAAGGTTATCTAACGTATACGAACTTTTATAGTAGTTTCTCAACGATTATTATAAATTGGGAGTCTCTTACCCCGTTTCGAAAACCTCACAACCAGAAATTTATTTAAAAATGATACTGCTTTACGGAATCGGGAGATATTAAGATTTTGCATTAGAAAAAAAGTTCGTGTGATTTTGTGCAGTAAAATACTATTGTTTATTTTTAGAGGTACAATAAAAATGGAGCAATATTGTTAAATAAAATGTAAATTTAGCTTAATGTTCTATTAATTAGATTGAAAGTTTGTATTTGCTTCTCGTTTTATGTAAACAACAGTTATCCTAGTCCGTCTCTGCATTAGAACAGAGAATCATTCTGTTTTGTACCGGATGTCTGTACCGCTTGAGGCATACTGAGTGCTTGTAAACCCCTCCTCCAAATTCAGCAACATTGCCAAACGTCCAATACTATGAACTTTAATAAATAATTAGTTAAATATTGCAATTAGAAGAAATATGTGGGGACATTTTTTTCCTTATGACATGAGAATAATTATCAGTTAAAATAATGGCTCTTACCCCTTAAAACCTGTAGTGTTTATAATATTCAGAATATTCAATGATGCTAGAAACTACAAGGCTACCGTGAAAATTGGCACAACATATTATTATGAACTTCTTGCACCATTCGAACTACAGTATATCATCTCAAGTGAATCGGGCTTCAGCAAATGTTATTTCTCTCAAAATGATAAATTTTATTTACTTTCACACTCCTAGTCTATATCTTTTGGGCTAACACCTGCTTTGAATTGTACAAAGAGAACGAAAATGTATAATAATAATAATAATAATAATAATAATAATAATAATAATAATAATAATAATAATAATAATAATAATAATAATAACAATAATAATTATAATAATATACTGGTATAAATATAACGATTTAATTACTATATTATCAGTGACCGAATTGGGTCGGTATCAGCCGGTATGGCATAGAGGAAATAAAATAAGATACCGGTACCAAAAAGCATGCAGGTAGTAAATATTTAAAATTGACTGCTATTTAGTGAAGCTTATCACACAATCAATTATGCTAACAAATGGTGTCGTCATACTCTGTACCCTCTCATAGACATGAGTACAGTTGTACAACGCGTGATGTATTATATTTAGTTCGCGCCTGGGAGCAATGCCTTATTTAAGAAATCCCCAAACTAGTTGTATCACAGGAAAAGTCTGTGCATACCGGCAGTAATTTATTTCCAATTCGGCCACTAGAAATAATAATCGCAGAGTAAACCAGAATCTTCTGTAAACTACTCAAATGTGTACCAATATACAGGGTTGAAGTGATATAACGTTAAAGATTGAAAGGGACAGTACGGTACACGTAAATGAATAGAAAACTTATATTAAGTTTAAAGTTTCAACAGTTCGGCAACATCGCCGCTAACACACTCTACTCGTGACACAGATGTAAGAGGTGAATGAACTTGGTGTGTGTCGGTAAGTGGGGTGCTCTCTGCCAAGTCGTTGTCACTTGCTCTCATCGTGCAATGGCTTGAATTTAGAGGTTTTCAAAATTAAATTTACACGAAAACCGTGCACGTTATTGAAACACGCCAGGTGGATAAATTGTTCTTTATTAGATTCCCTATCAATATGGACAAAAATCATGATCCTACTTTCAATAGTTACCGAATAAGAGATTGCTAAACATTCGAGGGGAAAAAAAAACTTTTTATGAAAAAACTATTAACTTTCCACCAATATAACAGTTTTTTGTTACATACAACATGAGTTATTCGCTCTGGAAAACTGCAAGGTTATTTCACTTCCACACTGTATAAAATATATGTTGAATATTAATTCTCCCCTACCTTGAAACTTTCTCCGTTCGGATGGCAACTTGTTGATTGGACATCTCAGATAATCTCTTCATATTTGAGGGTAAAGAAAATGAGAATATTTGTTCTCACTATAAAGGGTCGATATGTATAATCTTCCACAATTTCTTAATGTATTTCAGTCGAATTCATCAATCTATTTAAACTGATCTCTTCTTCCAGCATATTCTCAATACTGCACCAATGTCTTTAAGTTCTTATATATTCCCACATATAGTGTATATTTTTATTTCTAGGGTATCTTGTAACGGATCTTGATATCATTCTTCTGATAACTTTTGCAACGCTGCACAATTCTCAAGAAGCTCTTCTGTATTCAATTCACATTAGTGTTGCTCCACACTTGTGATGCTGTTCCCATTCTTCTGAGAATAATAACAAGCTGTGCAAATCCCAATGTGTTCATCTGCATCCGCTCACATGTATCGTATCACACATCTCATGCTAATGGTCCTCCTCCTAAATACTTCCCAATGCCGTCGTGCCACTCTATATCCCGTACACTACACAAGTGATACCAGTCCCATTCTTCAGACACTTTCCCGTTACTATATCACTCTTACTGTACTCCTTCATTTCTAGTTCATAGCAGCCCTCTATAACACAAGTGATTCCAGTACAGTCAATTCATCCCAGCACAATTTATACTGCCCTCCTTCATGTTCATGTAGTGCGGTGCAACACGAGGTGTTCTGGTTGCTTCCCAGCACTATTTATACTGTCCTCCTCTATGTTCATGTAGGCGGCACAACACGAGGTGTTCTGGTTGATTCCCAGCACTATATTACTGCCCTCCTTCATTTCCTGTAGTGCGGCACAACACGAGGTGTTCTGGTTGCTTCCCAGCACTATATTACTGCCCTCCTTCATTTCCTGTAGTGCGGCACAACACGAGGTGTTCTGGTTGCTTCCCAGCACTATTTATACTGTCCTCCTCCATGTTCCTGTAGCGCGGTGCAACACGAGGTGTTCTGGTTGCTTTCCAGCACTATTTATACTGCCCTCCTCTACGTTCTGCAACACGAGTTGTTCTGGTTGCTTTCTTCCTAAGTTTAGTTTTTTTGGTAGATTATTTTACGACGCTTTATCAAGATCTCAGGCTATTCAGCGTCTGAATGAGGTGAAGGTGATAATGCCGGTGAAATGAGTCCGGGGTCCAACATCGCGAAAGTTACCCAGCATTTGCTCATATTGGAATGAGGAAAACCCCGGAAAAAACCTCAACCAGGTAACTTGCCCCGACCGGGAATCGAACCAGGGCCACCTGATTTCGTGGCTAGACGCGCTAACCGTTACTCCACAGGTGTGGGCCCTAAGTTTAGTGTAATGTGTGTTTAATGAATGTTTGACTGAAATTTAGTATTGACTGAAATTTTGTTTTGCAGAGTAGGTTTTTCATACTCTGCTCTGCCGGTACTAGAATTTTGAATACACTAAAAATTTAGATTGATATATTTATGTATATATAGATAAATAAAAGGAGTCCTCTTGTGCCGGTTGGTCGGGCAGGACTTGGCGCTGGAATCTCGTGCCTGGTGGTCGGGCAGTTCACAGCGCGGGAATCTTGTGCCTGATGGTCCGGTGGTTCTTGGCGCATGCCTCTGTAGGGGACATGGCGCTGGAATCCGTGCCGGATGGTCTGGCAGGACTTGCCGCATGTAACTGCAAACATTAACCACTTAAAGAACTAACAGCACAAAATATGCTTCTCAATGTTAAATTATAATAGCAAATAATACAAGTCTCATTGCGGGTATAATAAAATATTTGATATGCAACATTCTGGAAGAAAGTCAATGCATCATTTAGGTACGAAATAGCTCCTTTCTCTGGTGTTAATCATAGCAGGCACAAGGCTGTGCAATTATTAATTTCTGTGTTCTGTAAGTTCACGTTTATACTTCGGTGAAATGAAGATTTAAGAAATAATTTTGATGTCATGACTCCGCACATTTCTGGAAGTGGCTTATATACGGTCACACTGTCACGTGAATGGCTACAGCACGCTTTGTGAAAACTCGCTTCTTCATGGGTTATAGGCTGTCACTGGCCTGAGACGAGAATCTATTGAAGATGAGAAGAGACGTGGAGGACAAACAATAGTGACTGAGAAAGGCAATGAAGAGTGGAAGCCATGACTGAAAAGAACCCAACTTTGATATTATTTTAAAGACAGAGTTGACTCTAGTCATTAGTTAGCCAAGTATTTCAGCAATCCATGTATGCCTCAAATTACAGAAATATCTTCCTTAGGAGTGTAGAACAGAAACATGCGAGAGAAATATTATTATTGTAAGGCATACTGTACTGTTTCAACGGATGTACTCTAGAACAATGAGAGGGGAGGCGAGATGACTTACAAAGTAAGATAAATAAACGTCTTAAGATAAATTTACATTGCATTTAGAAACATAACATTGAACATAGAAAAAGAACAGCAGTTTAAGATAAAAAATAATAAAATTCATAAATTCATCTGCTTTTAAGAAAGTAGTTTCTCAAATATGAACTCTACATTCACAAGCTGTTATCATTTTCAATTTGTCTATTTTGATGTGATGGCAATCATAGACTACAATAAACTTAGTTTGTATAAATATTAATTTGCAAATCCCATAAATATTTAAGAACTCCTTTGGAAGCTCGAGGTATTTTTCTATTATATTGACCCAAAAGTGGCCTACGCTCTACGAAAAAAAAATAAATAAAGTTTTAGCATTCCATCATTACGTGCATATTTTTTTAATATATATTTCATTTTGTGGAATTACAACCAGTTGAATTCAACTGTGTAAAAACGGATTCAGTATCCGCGACTGACGTAATTGCTTTGCGTTTTTTTTTTTCATAAAATACTGAGTAAGTTATTGTTTAAAATTGTTCGAGCTTATCTCCATATCTACAGAAACAAACTCACAATCATTATTTTTGTCGTATTATAGCGCATGTAGCTGTATTTTCCATGAGTTTTAAATATGTTGCAAAAAATATACATTTTTTTTTGTCAAGTGATGATTATAAATTGAGTTGCCTTATAAATCCGCCGATTTTATCTCTGGCTATTACAGTGATAACATCTTGGCTTGCAAGCTTCTATTCAATGTATTTAATTGATCGAAAAATATATCAGCAACGTAAGTCAGTCTAAGAAGCCAAGGAGAAGTGCAAAATTGGTTTGCATATTTCCATTTCTCGTCTTGCAGGTATCGGTATATTAGAAGTTGAGTGGTGTGATCTAATTTTGAGTAAAATTATGGTTATTTTCGATTTTACAGGGATTTGTATATTTCGAATTGAGTGGAGTACCGGTACGATAGTAAGGAAGTCGCAAACAAATGTCTAACCGAAAGGTGTCGCACCTTCATAATGTTTAGGAACCACTGCTTTTGAATATAGGTAAGCAAATTATTCTGGCATTTATGATCATACATAGGCCTAACTTACAACTCTGATCTTCAGCGAGAACTCATTACGAGGTTATGGCCAATAAATAGGCTCCCTCATTATTATATTATTATGTTAGCGTTTTACCGTGGGCAAAATGATGTCCAATGTTTCTTTGAAACTCAAAGAAATTAAGATGGAAATGTCCAAGAAAAGCATTTGGCATAAAATCCATTCTGAGGGAAGTTTTATAAACCGAGATATTTTTGACAAGTTAACTTCCTTAGTTACTACGTTGCTTGCAATGTTACATATTTTGCGGAGTATGTTTCATTATTATGGAAGCAAATAAGTTTCAAAATATCTGTTATTCTGTCTAGAAAATAAATCTGAAAAGTCACTATTTAATCTTAATGAACACGAACACGCTGGCGCCTAGCTTTAAAGCTAGCAGCCTCCGCTAGCAGTGTTTATGAAAGACAAGGAAGCTTGGTGTGCACAAATTGGAGCTTGTTTGCAGGTCGCTTTAATCTCTCAGCTGACTCACAGCTGATTAGGTCATCTCCTTGTAATCTCTGTGTAGACTTGATATCGCAAGGGATTCAAATAGTGAGGACGAATTTGATTTATTAGACAGTGCAGAATCAAAGTGATTATTATTACAAGAAATCTTTTCTCGAGAGTGTTCCCTTCATCCTATAAATAATAAAGGGTTGCGTTTGGTGAATATTATCTTTTTAAATATCTGCGGAACTTTCCAGAAAAATGCATTAGCTACCCGAGAGTGGAAATCGAAACTTTCGATTATCTTCTCTATTTAACCAAAGATTTCATACAGAAGGCTTGGAAAAATTGCCAGGGAATCCTATTTTGAGGAAGAACGGCTTATACTCACACTGAGGTAAACTGTACAATTCTTACAAAATAGTGCCTAGTGAACATTCTCAATAATTTGATTGATATTAGTTATTATTTATTTGTTTATTTTTTTTATTTTTCGTGGTATTAAGGCACATACAGAAGAAAGCGATTAAACTCTTGAAATGAGATCGAAGACTCCAAATCAGGCCTATTTGTGAACGACGATGTCCATTCATCCGAATTCATTAGTAGTTTGTAATTAAAAAATAATTAAATTCTACCTCCAGTTTTGAATCTATACGAAAAGTTAATGTCGTGGCAGGTCTTTCGAACACACGAGCAATACGTTTTTCTACATCCAATGTGTGCAGTGTTTCAAAACTTTACAACCACTGACACAGGATTCCCGCCACGAGTGAAGCAAGCGGTATGCTTAAGGCGGAGCTTGACAGGCCGCTGGCTGATAGTCGGAGTAGCCAAGAATGAGATTTCCCGCTCCGTTTAACTTATCACGTCGTAGCATCTATGATATTCAAACAATCGCGCTGCAATTTTTTGTATTGATAGGTCAATGTCCAAGGGAAGCATAGAAAACAATTCGAAGTCAAAATATTGTTTTTAAAAGTGAGAAAAAAAATACTAACTTTAAAGTGATCTGCTCACAGAAAAAATTTGCGGTAAGCGGTAAACTTTTTTGTTTTTCACGTTAGAGGGGGGGGGGGTCAAAGCGAGAAAAATGTTGAGTAAGAATGGAAATTCGTTTTAAAAGTTACCGCTCCTCAAAATCTTTACTGGTTACCGAGTTACGGCCAATTAACGTCAAAAGTAAATCACACGCGAGTAGTTTAAAATAGAATACAAATTTGTGTAAATTAAAAAGCACGAATTACACAAATAATTGATAAAAGTCGTCTCTACTAATTACACAAGTCATCATTGACATCTGGTCCACAGATCACCTCTCCAATGCCTCTCTGCTCCACGCCGAGACTTGCGCTGCAAGCTTGAAAGAATGACTGAAACCATTCTTGGAGCTTACAGCGTGCTGGAAAGCTAGCAGTAAAGCGACCATCCATGAGTCAACGTGTGCGGTGTCATATGATTCTAGTGATTCATTTCCCCCACTACCGCTACCAGCTACTCTACCAGCTAGTCTACCATCGTCAACGTGTTCGTACCCTTATACGAACTTTGCCACCCAAGGCGACTGTCGATCTTCATTTGTGTAAATTTTTCAGAATGTTCCTGTAATGTTGATAATCAAAAACTTCAAGACTTACTAAAATGAATTTACAGGTCAGATTCTCTGGTGTGTAATTTTCTGAGTACAGCTATCTGCGTATTGGATATTAAAAACAACAAAACTTAGGAATGTTTGATGACATAATTAAAAATGAAATATTATTATAGTGAATGCCATGATGTATTTGTCACTAATTATACAGATTGATGCTTTATTGATGATGAAATCTTTTAGTTTTATATAAGTAGGCGTACAGAATATTTGAAGTTAGATCTTCATTTCTATACTATTTACTGAGTGACGGCTATATAGTAGTCTATACAAAACTTAAGTTATATAACAATATTGTTATTGAAATGAAATATTTTTATAGTTATTAATCAAGTGGTATGGGTGTTTTAGATAGTATATTTAATGGTGGTGTATTGTAGATATTTAAAGATGAAAGTTAAAATTTATAAAACAGTTATGCTACCGATTGTTCTTTATGGTTGTGAAAATTGGATTGTCACTTTGAGAGAGGAAGAGAGATTAAGAGTGTTCGGAAATAAGATGCTTAGGAAAATATTTCCGGCTAAGAGGGATGAAGTTATAGGAGAATGAAGAAAGTTACACAACGCGGAACTACACGCATTGTATTCTTCACCTGACTTAATTAGGAATATTAAATCCAGATGTTTGAGATGGCAGCCCATGTAGCACGTATGGGTTAATCTAGAAATGCATGTAGAGTGTTAGTTGGAAGAAATTAAGGGAAAATACCTTGAGGGAGGTAGACGTAGATGGGAGGATAATATGGTAATTGATTTGAGAGAGGTCCGATATGATGTTAGAGACTGGATTAATCTTGCTCAGGATAGGGACCAATAGAGGGCTTTTGTGAGGACGGCAATGAACCTCCGGGTTCCTTAAAAGCCATTTATATGTAAGTGATGTAGATATTTTTGTTTGTGATTCTCTTCAGTATTATCTGGAGGAAGCGCAAAAATTATAATGCCTAAGAGAAGACCAAAAGGTGTTACTTACTGATAAAAGAAGAGGCCTACAAAATGTTGTAGTGTCCCGATCACTTTAGCAAGGTCTCTTAGCAGGAAAAAGTGATTCTACCCTCTACATTTCAAGGTAGTTCACGAAACATGCAGTAGTTATACCAAGACGCTATGTCTGTTATTGGAAAGCATGGTAAATCTGGTATTTTCATAACTCTCACCTACAATCCGCAATGACCTGAAATAGCTACTGCTTCACTTCCATGTGAAAAACGGACTGATCGTCCTGACATTGTTACTTGCGTTTTCGCATTGAAACTCGAGAACTGATGATGTATAGGTTCAATAAAAAGTATTTAGCATGAAGGAAACCATTCAGAGGGTTATGTTTCATTTTCCAGGAAACAAATAACGTCCAAAATGTCTGGGTATTCTTCATTGGAAATAAAGTTGAAAAATTTTAAATTTTAACTTCTAATTAACTTAGTTTGCAGCATTTGCTGCACAAGCCAGTAGTATATGTATAATTCAAAGAAAATCCATCAATAAGCATTTAGAAAAAAACTGTGACTTAGTGCAAATTAAACATACATGTAAACAAACAATGCGATATGTTGATTACGGTTCTTTGAATAGTATAAATAGGTAGAAAATCACTTATTATATTCTCTGTGAAAATATTACACTTATTTTTAATAAAAATTTAAGAACATCATTGTTACGAAACAATTTATATTTTTTATTTCTATTAACTCTCATTAGCCCTACCACTACATATGAATAGATAACAAAAAGACATATTAATATTACTGCCTTCAATGTGGAAAAGTTGTCTTCAAGGACTTTCAGAATCTTGTCTAAGTTTAACAATCTCCAGGTAATTTTCATATTCAATGGACAGAATAAAATTTATCAAATTGTCCAAACCTTCTTGCTGCATTACTGATCTCAAATAATTATTCAAGTACATGCAACAATGGATTTTCTTCATTAATTTACTAATATACCAGTAAACATCTGCGATTATATTAACAACTTTTATTTTCTGAAATGTCGAGAGCTGTGCAGTTTAGTAAGTTCATAGTTGAATCTTCTTCCCTACAGAGAACACGTTATGGTGAAGTACAGTATAAACCCTAATTCCGAAGAGATACTGGACTGAAGTCCAGTTGCTAGTCTAAAGATATCGGTTGTTCTTGGAGAATTACGAATCACAGTTTTATTTCTTTTAATTTCACACCAGAAACGTAACCATGTCATTCAAGTACTATCATCTGGTGGTTGATGAAAGAAATGCACTGTCCAATACTACCTACTTTCTCTCTCTCTCTCTCTCTCTCTCTCTCTATATATATATATATATATATATATATATATATATATATATATATATATGATTTCGCTGTGTGTTAGAAGCGAATCTTTCATTTCTTCTGTCGTTGCAAGGATATTACAGTTATCATTGCGTTCTTCTTCCCCAACATTTTCATTAATTCTTTCAGCTTCTGGACCATCACAATTAGCGTTTATATTATTTTACAGAAGGAATGAGAGTACGACCACTTGCAATAGCTTGCAGGTACAGTACGTAGTAGCTACTGCTACTTTTAAGCATAAGGGCTGGGTGAAATTTAAAAAAATGCTTCGTAGTATATTATAAAAAATTTGTGTACAGCACTACAAATAATTACCAACTGTTAAATTACCTATTCTTAAAGTGGTGAAAAGTGCATAAATATAGCCAAACTGTTGTCAAGGTTCACTTTAGACAGGAGGTCAACTTAAGTAGATTCTATACAGAGTGGATTTAATACAATCTAGTGGATGTAATACAATGTAGCTAGTTGAATAAATAAATTTCCATTCTAGGCAAAGAAATAAAATTTGCATATTTTTAGCAGGTTATTCCTTGAATAGCGTACAACAAAAAATTCTACCATATTAATTCCAAATAAATAGGCTACTTACCTTAGAAAAAATAATTTTGACATAAATGTTAAGACTGTTTAACTGGATAACTACTATGTTTTCGGGTTAGGTGAGCCACGTATTTGGTAACTTACTTAATCTCATTTAAATTGAGACCTATTACACAAATATGGATTAAGTTTTATGTCTGATTTTGGTGTTGAAGGCCAATTTTGACTATATAATTAAATTTTTGCATGTATACTTTGCTATTACACTGCTTTTGAAGAATAGAGTTCTATCTGTCCTCATACTTTCTAACAATTTGCAAAATTCAGTGTTTTTATTTTCCTTTTATAAGGAAGTATTCTTTTCCGAACTTCTCTATAAATTCCTTTTTAAGGAAACTCTTGGTGCTCTTAATTTTCAAAATGTTCCTCAGTAGTGTGAATTATAAAAGAGGAAAATTAACACTAACACAAATATTTATGTACAAATAATCAAATAAATAAATGAAAAGAAATAGAATATACTTGCTTACTCACAGAATCTCAAGTACTTGTGGTGATTGCAAGGACACATCCCGAGCAGAATTATAAAGGCGCTAATGTAATTTCTCACGTAATTAACTGTACTCTCACAGTACCTTGGGTCATGACGTCGTGTATACTCCAAGAGTTTCAAACTTCAGTCTCGTGAATTGGTGACGCTAGGCCGCAGTTTGGTTATGGCCCTAAAGGGAAGAATAAAGAACAAAACAGTCCTCCGAAAGTTTGAACAAAGTCTGAATGCGCCCCCGTCTATGACTAAAACATTGGTATCTGATGTGACAGTTAAGCAACGAATTGTTTGAATATTTTATCCAAATGTGTGGACAACATGCTATTATCCATAACCGGACAGTTCAAATAAAGGAGCACGTTAATCGATTGTAGTTTAAGAAGTCTGATTCCTCGATCATAAAGATTTTGTCGGTAATGTGCGGACGTTTATAGCAACGCACCAGATACGGGATTAGGATGTGCTGACCAGTGGGGCTTCGAGAAGGAACTCCCTTACTGTGAAAGGAATGAAACGCATCTTTGGTTCAACAGGTGTTATTTCTGCTACAACACATTATTCTACACGATAATGCCAATGACTGGAACTCTTCTACCACACGTGTGTGTTTTAATGTCTGAAGCAACGAGAAAATCTCTTGAAAACGTGACTTTTAATCTGCCGAACATCAAACCCTACCCCGTCAAGTTAGCAAACAAGAACATCAGGTATTTTTGAAAGACGTGTCATGGACAGACCTCATAGGAGGTAAGCACGTGCTCTTAAGGTAAACGTCAGCAATGACATTTAACCCTAAAAACTCGGTAGGCTGAGGCTCCTGGGAGTAGCCATCTTATATGGATTGAGAGTAGAACAATTGTCATCGGTTGCTATAGTAACCATCGTGCTCTATCTTTTACTACTTGCAGCTTATACGCCTGCTTCCATTTTCGATGCATATCCCTCGAAATTTTTAGTTTTCTTCCTTCTCTCCATTTCACTCGCGAATTTTTCCAATTCAACGTCTCGACTGCTGATTGTTAATGAATTGTTATTATTTTTGTAATTTGTTATTTAACAGCGCTGTATCAACTACGAGATTATTTAGTGTCGATGGAATTGGAATTGGTGACAGCGAGATGATGCCGAGGATTCATGATGCATTACCAGGCATTTATTTACGGTTGGTGAAAACGTAGGAAAAAACCCAAGCGGAAATCGAACCCGTGCCCCAGAGAAATTTCTGATCGGCAGGCAAGCGCCTTAGCCGACTGAGCTACGCCGATGGCTGAATTGTTATTCTAACCTGCTTCGTTACGATTGGTTTGACATCACTGCGAACGTCCTACCACTTCGCGTTCTCGAGTTACACTGCCTCGGTAGCCTACGATCCGCCAATTCATGCCTGAATTTCGTTGCTTCCGCGTATTAGGCTACTAGATAACGTCACCCTCTCAAACCCAAGGTCACGTTGGATACTTGATTCTTTGGCTATCGATCGCCGTTTACCTCATTGGAATATGTCGTGTAGTTTAGGAATTATATGCGCGACAAAGCTGAACTGAAAATGTTTGGTCGCCTTTCTGAGATGGCATCCTAGTACTGGACCGAAATTATAGACGAATTAACGTCAGAAGTTGTTTACTTTACTATGTTAAGTTAATTACAACTTCATTATTAGCCACCGGCGTGGCTTAGTCGGTTAAGACGCTTGCCTACCGGTCTAAAGTTGCGCTCGGGTGTGGGTTCGATCCCTGCTTGGGCTGATTACCTGGTTGGGCTTTTTCCGAGGTTTTCCCTCACCGTAAGGTGAATGCCAGGTAATCTAGGGCGAATCCTCGGCCTCATCTCGCCAAATACCATCTCGCTATCACCAATCTCATCGACGCTAAATAACCTCGTAGTTGAAACAGCGTCGTTAAATAACCAACTAAAAAACTTCACTGTTTTATTTTTAGTGTGCGCAGTAAGCTGTTTAATTTAAAGTCACATGGGTGTGCTTGGCAGGCAGGCGAATTACTGCTGTGCCGCATGATAAGCAGGGACAAGTAATTAGGCTAGACAGCTCATTGTCATACATTTTAAATTGCCGCTAAGATAATTCTACCAGTGGGTTAGTAGTCGGATTGTTAATTTTGTGCACCTGTACCAGTAAGTACCGCTAGTACTTCTCTGCTTCTGCATTCACTCTGATATCCGTACAGACGATATAACAACACTGACGTTATTGTGATCAAATGATAGGCAATTCATAAAATATAAAATTTCAGTTGTTAATGTTTCGAGTTTAAAGAATTTTGAAACAGCCTGTGAATTCGTATGACTATTGGTAAACTGATGTCAACGCCATCTCTACACAGCGACTTCCTAGCTTACAGTATTTCGCCTGTCGCACAACTCGTGAGTGGTTTCATTGCATTCGATTGAAAAATCTGCCGTAATGTAAACATTATCTCCGTATAATATTGCACTGAGTTTATTTCAAGACTAGGAAGAGTTTTAATTTCTCCAAGTAGTTAGGCTGATACGCTAAAATCACGACCATCTGTCTTCAAGATTGCGTTTACCAGTATTATTGTGTAGTGCGTAGTTTTCCTTGACTGTATTCGTTCGTTGGAATCTGCTTGTGTGCATGAAAATAGTTCCTGTGGGCTGAGTTTAATTGATGTTTAGTGTTAACCTGAAGATACAGGAACAGATTACGAAGGGAACGGTGGAACATAACGGTAAGTTACTTACTGATGATTTGCAGCTCAGGCAGTTTATATACTTAAAATAGTTAACTTATGTATATAAATAAATTTTGTATTTTATCACGTTTAACCTCCAAATTAAAAACAAATTGTGTTGTATATCATTGTAATACTTAGTACGTTCAAGCTGATACTTGAAGCTTGCTGTGTGTTATGTATATTTATTATTATTTTAAGAAAAGTGTTATAGATAGACTTATGTGTATTTTTTATATACGACAGGGGCAAAAATACTTGCGCATTGGGGAAGAAATATGTTCTCTATATTGTATTATACACGTTTCATGCGTTACACGTACTGATTTAGTTCATATTCCCAACGTGAATTCGGACTATTCCACACAACTCTTCCTTAGAATTTATGTCAAAGTAAACGTTGAGTGTTTGTTTTATATTTATTAGCGTAAGTTAAATAACTATATTGCAACTGCGCCTCTTATTGAACACGCTTGTTCCTGTACGTCTAGGTTATCTTTGACTTCATTAGGTAGGGATCTTGATCCGGTGGTTACATCCTTATTGTAGAACAGCATCATTGTGATCAGCAGGAGTATTACATCCATTCTTAGAGACTACTATAACACTGCTTCAATCACACGTTACCTTCCCTACTGATGTGGAGTTGCGCTTGAGCGTGGTTTCGATTCCCGTTTCAGCTGAATAACTGGCTTTGTTTTCTCAAGTTTTCCCGAACTGTAAGCAGAATGTTAGATAGTCACTTGGCGAATCTTCATCCTAATATTCTTTAAAAGACATCTCATTATGACTAATTCCATTGACGCTAAGTAATCTTGTAGCTGATAAAACGCCGTTAATTAACTTTCTACAAACTTCTAATATCAGCCAGGGAATGTAATATGTTACAAATACATTTTCTTAGAAACGCAATCCTGTTGACTCAAGACAAAATATGATGCCATTTTTGCAGCCTTTCAGGAGCCAAATTTAAAGTTCGAACGACTGTATAAAATCATAGTATCATGTTTCATACCAATTGATTAGAAAGAAAATTATATAAATACCAGAAGCTCTAGCGCCTGTTCGCTCTCGCGCCTGTGGAATACCCCACCCAGTGACATCAGAGACTGTCGAAATTTAGTAGCGTTCAAAAGCCAACTTATTAAGCATTTTCTTACTGCGTAGAGTAGGTTTAATTTGTACTTAATCAATAAAACAGATGCTTCTCTCTTCTTAACTTTTACAATAAACTGTCTACCTTTTATTAATCAGTTAATCTTTCAGTACTTTGATTTTTATTGTATTTGTAAATTTAATATTAATTGTAAATATAATTGTAATTGTTTTATTAATATTGTAGTTGTAATCCTCTGGTAGAGGGCCTGATGGCCTTATCTCTACCAGGTTAAATAAATAAATGAATGAATGAATGAATAAATAAGTAAGTAAATAAATAAATAAACAATTAAACAGACAAACAAACAAACCACCCAACAAACCAACCTACCAACCAACCAACCAACCAAACTAACCAACAAACCAACCAAACCAACCAACCAAACCAACCAAACAAAACCAACCAACCCAACCAACCAACCCAATCCAACTACCAAACCAACCCAACCAACCAAAACAACCAAACCAACCAACCCAACCAAACCAACCAACCCAGCCAAACCAACCCAACCAACCCAACCAACCAAACCAACCCAACCAACCAAACCAACCAAACCAACCAAACCAACCCAACCAACCAAACCAACCCAACCAACCAACACAATCAACCCAACCAACCAAACCAACCAAACAAACAAAACCAACCCAACCAAACCAA
Source organism: Periplaneta americana (assembly GCF_040183065.1). Taxonomy (NCBI): domain Eukaryota; kingdom Metazoa; phylum Arthropoda; class Insecta; order Blattodea; family Blattidae; genus Periplaneta; species Periplaneta americana. The sequence continues at coordinate 174,247,049 of NC_091131.1, forward strand.
CCAACAAACCCAACCCAACCAACCAGACCAACGCAACTAACCCAACCAACCAAACCAACCAAACCAACCCAACCAACCCAACCAACCAAACCAACCCAAACAACCCAACCAACCAAAACCAACCAACCATAACCAACCAACCAACCAACAAACCAAAACCAACCAACCAACCAAAACCAACCAACCAACCAACCAAACAAAACCAACCAACAAAAACCAACCAACCAACCAAAACCAACCAAGCAACCAAAACCAACCAACAAACCAACCAAAACCAACCAACCAACCAAAACCAACCAACCAACCAAAACCAACCAACCAACCAACCAACGAAAACCGACCAACCAAACAACCAACCAATCAACCAACCAACCAACAAAAACCAAACAACCAACCAACCAAAACCAACCAACCAAAACCAACCAAACAACCAAAACCAACCAACCATCCAAAACCAACCAACCAACCAAATCCAACCATCCAACCAACCATAAGCAACCAACCAACCAACCAACCAAAACCAACCAACCAACCAACCAAAACCAACCAACCAAACAAAACCAACGAAACAACCAACCAAACAAAATCAACCAACCGACCAAAACCAACCAACCAACCAACCTAAACCAACCAACCAACCAAAACCAACCAACCAACCAAAACCAAGCAACCAACCAACCAAAACCAACCAACCAATCAACCAAAAACAACCAACCAACCAAAAGCAACCAACCAACCAACAAAAACCAACCAACCAACCAAAACCAACCAACCAACCAACCAAAACCAACCAACCAACCAACCAAAACCAAATCCAACCAAACAATCAAAACCAAAACCAACCAATCAACCAAAACCAAAACCGACCAACCAACCAAAACCAACCAACCAACCAATACCATAACCAACCAACCAAAAGCAACCAACCAACCAACCAAAACCAACCAACCTACTAACCAACCAACCAACCAACCAACCAACCAACCAACCAACCAACAAACCAACCAACCAACCAACCAAAACCAACCAACCAACCAGCCAACCGACCAAAGAAAACAAACCAACCAACTAAAACCATCCAACCAACTAACCAATCAACAAATATCAACCAACCAACCAAACCAACGAACCAAAACCAACCAACCAAAACCAACCAACCAACCAAAACCAACCAACAAACCATCCAACCATAACCAACCAACCAACCAAAACCAACCAACCAACCAAAACCAAACAACCAACCTAAACCAACCAACCAACCAAATCAACCAACCAACCAAACCAACCAACCAAACCAAACCAATCAAAACAACCAAACCAACCAAACCAATCAAACCAAACCAAACCAACCCACCAAACCAACCACACCATGCAAACTATCCCAACCAATCAAACCAACCCAACCAAACAAACCAAACCAAATCAACCAACCAAATCAACAAAACCAACCCAACCAACCCAAAAAACAAAACCAACCCAGCCAACCAAACCAACCAAACCAACCAACCCAACCCAACCAACCAACCAACCAACCCAACCAACCTAACCAACCAAACCAACCAAACCAACAAAATCAACCCAACCAAACCAACCCACCAACCCAACCCAACCAACCAAACCAACCCAAACAACTCAACCAACCAACTCAACCAAACCAAAAAAAACAACCCAACCAACCCAACCAACCAAACCAAAACAACCCAACCAACCCAACCAACAAAACCAACCAAACCAACCAACCCAACCAACCCAATCAACCCAACCAACCCAACCAACCCAACCAACCAACCCAAGTAATCAACCAACCAACCCAACCAAAAAACCAACACAATCAACCCAGCCAACCAACCCAACCAACCCAACCAATACAAACAAACAACACAACCTAACCAACCCAACCAACCCAACCCAACCAACCCAACTAACCAACCAACAAACCCGACCGACCGACCGACAGACCGACCAACCCAACCAACCGAAACAACCAACCCAACCAACACAACCCACCAACCCAACCAAACCAACCAACCCAGCCAAACCAACAAAACCAACCCAGCCAACCAAACCAACCAAACCAACCAACCCAACAAAATTAAACCAACCAAACCAACCCACCAACCTAACCCAACCAACCAAACCAACCCAAACAACTCAACCAACCAACTCAATCAAACAAAAAAAACCAACCCAACCAAACCAACCAACCAAACCAACACAACCCAACCAACCCAACCAACAAAACCAACCAAACCAACCAACCCAACCAACCCAATCAACCCAATCGACCCAACCAACCCAACCAACCCAACCAACAAACCCAACCAATCAACCAACCAACCCAACCAAAAAACCAACACAATCAACCCAACCAACCAACCCAACCAACCCAACCAACACAAACAAACAACACAAACTAACCAACCCAACCAACCCAACCCAACCAACCCAACTCACCAACCAACCAACCCGACCGACCAACCCAACCAACCAACACAACCAACCCAACCAACACAACCCACCAACCTAACCCAACCAACCCAACCCAACCTTTCCAACCCACCGACCGACCGACCGACCAAGCAAGCAACCAACCGACCAAAAAAGCAAGCAGCCAACCAACCAACCAAGCAACCCACCAACCGAACAAAAAACCGACCGACCGACCGATTGACTGACCGACCAACCAACCAACCAAAACCAACCAACCAACCAAAACCAACCAACGGACCAACCTACCAACCAACGAAAACCAACCAACCAAAACCAACCAACCAACCAACCAAAACCAACCAACCAACAAACCAAAACCAACCAACCAACCAAAACCAACCAACCAACCAACCGAAACCAATCAATCAACCAACCAAAACCAACCAACCAAGCAACCAACTAAAACCCACGAACCAACCAGCCAAAACCAACCAACCAAAACCAACCAACCAACCAAAACCAAAATACCATCCAACCAATACCAACTAACCAACCAAACAAAACGGACCAACCAACCAGAACCAACCAACCAACCTACCAACCAAAACCAACCAACCAAACGAAACCAACGAACCAACCAAAACCAACCAACCAACGAAATCCAAACAACCAACCAACCAAAACCAACCAACCAACCCACCAACAAAAACCAACCAACCAACCAACCAAAACTAACCAACCAACCAAAAGCAACCAACCAACCAACCAAAACCAACCAACCAAAACCAACGAACCAACCAACCAAAACCAACTAATGAACCATAACCCACCAACAAAAACCAACCAACCAACCAAAACCAACAAACCAACCAACCAACCAAAACAAACCAACCAACCAACAAACAAACAAAACCAACTAGCCAACCAAAACCAACCGACCAACCAAAACCAAACAACCAACCAAAAAAAACCAACCAACCAACCAACCAAACAAAACCAACCAAAACCAACCAAACAACCAAAACCAAACAAAACCAACCAACCAACCAAACCAACCAAAACCAATCAACCAAAACCAACCAACCAAAACCAACCAACCAACCAACAAAGCAAAACCAACCAACCAACCAACCAACCAACCAACCAAAACCAACCTACCATCCAACCAATACCAACTAACCAACCAACCAAAACGGACCAACCAACCAGAACCAACCAACCAACCAACCAAAACCAACCAACCAACCAACCAAAACCAACCAACCAAACAAAACCAACGAACCAACCAAAACCAACCAACCAACGAAATCCAAACAACCAACCAACCAAAACCAACCAACCAACCAAACAACACCAACCAACCAACCAACAAAAACCAACCAAACAACCAACCAAAACTAACCAACCTACCAAAAGCAACCAACCATGCAACCAACTAACCAAAACCAACCAACCAACGAAAACCAACCAACCAACCAACCAAAACCGACCAACCAACCAAAACTAACTAACGAACCATAACCCACCAACAAAAACCAACCAACCAATACCAACAAACAAACCAACCAACCAAAACCAACCATCCAACCAACAACAAAACCAACTAGCCAACCAAAACTAACCAACCAACCAACCAAAACCAAACAACCAACCAAACAAAACCAACCAGCCAAAAAAACCAACCAACCAACCAACCAAACAAAACCAACCAAAACCAACCAAACAACCAAAACCAAACAAAACCAACCAACCAACCAAACCAACCAAAACCAAACAACCAACAAAACCAACAAAAACAAACCAAAACCACCCAACCAACCAAAACCAATCAACCAACCAAAACCAACCAACCAACCAACCAACAAAGCTAAACCAACCAACCAACCAAAAGCAACCAACCAAAACCAACCAACCAACCAACCAACCAACCAACCAAAACCAACCAACCAACAAACAAGCAACCAACCAACCAACCAAAACCAACCAACCAACCAAAACCAACCAACCAACCTAAACCAACCAAAACCAACCAAACAACCGAAATCAACCAAAACCAACTGAGCAATAACACAAACCAATAACAAACAAAGAACCGAAACCAAACAATACCAACCAACCTACTAGCCAACACCAACCAACCAAACAAAACCAACCAACCAAATCCAACCAACCACAACCAAGCAAACAAAACCAACCAACCAACCAAAACAAACCAAACAACCAAAACAAACCAACCAACCAAAACCAACCAAGCAAAACCAAACAAACAAACAAAACCAACCAAGACAAACCATCCTAAAACAAACTAACCAACCAAAACCAAACAACCAACCAAAACTAAACAAACAACCAAAACCAAAAAAACCAACGAAAACCAACCATCCAAAACCAACCTATCAAAACCAACCAACCAACAAAAACCAAACAACCAACCAACCAAAACCAACCAACCAAACAAAACCAACCAACCAACCAAAACCAACCTACCAACAAACCAACCAAAAACCAACCAACCAACCAAAACCAACCAACCAACCAAAACAAACCAACCAACCAACCAACCAAAACCAACCAACCAAACAACCAAAACCAACCGACCAACCAACCAAAACCAACCAACCAACCAAAACCAACCAACCAACCGAAACCAACCAACCAACCAAAACCAACCAACCAACCAAAACCAACCAACCAACCAAAACCAACCAGACAACCAAAACCAACCAACCATCCAATCAAAACCATCTAACCAACCAACCAAAACCAACCAATCACCCAACCAAAACCAACCAACCAACCATTCAAAACCAACCAACCATCCAAAACCAACCAACCAACCAAAACCAACCAACCATTCAAAAAAACCAACCAACCAACCAACCAAAACCAACCAACCAACCAAAACCATCCATCCAACCAAAACCAACCAACGAACCAACCAAAACCAACCAACCAAGCAACCAAAACAAATCAACCAAACAACCGAAACCATCCAACCAACCAACCAAAACCAACCAGCCAACCAACCAAAACCAAAACCAACCACCTAACAAACCAAAACCAAAACCGACCAACAAACCAAAACTAATCAACCAACCAACCAAAACCAAACCAACCAACCAACCAAAACCAACAATCCAAAACCAAAACCAACCAAACAACCAAAACCAACACCAACCAACAAAAAAACCAAACCAACCAACCTACCAAAACCAAAACCAACCAACCAACCAAAACCAACCAACCAACCAAATCAAAAACCAACGAACCAACCAAAACCAGCCAACCATCCAACCAAAACCAACCAACCAACCTAAACAAACCAACCAGCCAACCAACCAAAACCAAAACCAACCAACAAACAATCCAACCATAACCAACCAACCAACCAAAACCAACCAACCAACCAAAACCAAACAACCAACCTAAACCAACCAACCAACCAAATCAACCAACCAACCAAACCAACCAACCAAACCAAGCCAACCAAACCAAACCAATCAAAAACATCCAAACCAACCAAACCAACCAAACCAACCCACCAAACCAACCAAACCAAGCAAACAATCTCAACCTACCAAACCAACCCAACCAACCAAACAAACCAAACCAAACAAACCAAACCAAATCAACCAACCAAATCAACAAAACCAACCCAACCAACAAAACCAACCCAGCCAACCAAACCAACCAAACAAACAAACCCAACCAACCAACCAACACAATCAAACCAACCAACCTAACCAACCAAACCAACCAAACCAACAAAATCAAGCCAACCAAACCAACCCACCAACCCAACCCAATCAATCAAACCAATTAAAAAAACTCAACCAACCAAATCAACCAAACCAAAAAACGAACCCAACCAACCCAACCAACCAAACCAACCCAACCAACTGAACCTACAAAACCAATCAACACAACCAACAAAACCAACCAAACCAACCAACCCAACCAACCCAATCAACCCAACCAACCCAACCAACCCACCCAATCAACCCAACCAAGCAACCAACTAACCCAACTAACCAACCAACACAACCAATCCAACCAACCAACCCAACGAACCCAACCAACCCAAACAAACAACACAACTTAACCAACCCAACCAACCTAACACAACCAACCCAACTCACCAACCAACCAACCCGACCGACCGACCGACCAACCCAACCAACCAACACAACCAAAACCAACCAACCAACCAACCAAAACCAACCAACCAACCAACCGACCAAAACCAACCAACCAACCAAAACCAACCAACCAACCAACCAAAACCAACCAAACAACCAAGAAAAACTAACCAACCAATACCATCTAACCATCCAACCAAAACCAACCAACCAACCAAAACCAACCAACCAACCAGCGAAAACCATCCAACAAACCAACCAAAACCAACCAAACAAACAACCATAACCAACCAACCAAGCAACCTAAACCAACCAACCAACACCAACCAACCAAAAAACCAAACCCAACCAACCAAACAACCAAAACCAACCAACCAACCAAAACCAACCAACCAACCGACCAAAACCAACCAACCAACCAGAACCAACCAACCTACCAACCAAGTCCAACCAACCAACCAACCTACCAAAACCAACCAACCAACCAAAACCAATCAACCAACAAACCAAAACCAACCAGCCAACCAACAAAAACCAACCAACCAACCAAAACCAACCAACCAAAAAACCAAACCCAAGCAACCAACCAAACAACCAAAACCAACCAACCAACCAACCAAAACCAACCAACCAACCAACCGACCAAAACCAACCAACCAACCAAAACCAACCAACCAACCAACCAAAACCAACCAACCAACCAACCAAAACCAACCAAACAACCAAGAAAAACTAACCAACCAATAACATCTAACCATCCAACCAAAACCAACCAACCAACCAAAACCAACCAACCAACGAAAACCATCCAACCAACCAACCAACCAAAACCAACCAAACAAACAACCATAACCAAGTATTTAGTATTTAGTATTTATTTATTTAACCTGGTAGAGATAAGGCCGTCAGGCCTTCTCTGCCCCTCTACCAGGAGATTCCAACTACAATATCAACAATAAAATTGCAATTAGTATTAAATTTACAATTACAATTACAAATAATATTACAGTTAGTATTAAATTTACAATTACAATAAAATCAAAGTACGAAAAGATTACCTGAATAATTAAAGCTAGATAATTTATCATAGAGAAACAAAGAATATTTTATATTTACTGAATTACAAATTAAATCTAGAATAACAAAATTGTATAGTGATGAAGTTACTGAATATTGAAATATTTTGTCATAGATTAAAGAAACTATTTACAAGTAATCAATTACTGACCAAGTGCCTAGTAAGTTTTCGTTTGAATTCAATTTTATTTCGACAGTCCCTGATGCTAGCAGGGAGCGAATTCCAGAGTCTTGGCAGGGCTATTGTGAAAGAAGATGAGTATTAGGAGGTGCGATGGGATGGTATTGTTAGTATTGTTTCATGACGAGAGCGTGTGTTCAGATTATGGTGGGAAGAAATGTAAGTGAAGCGAGACGACAGGTACGAAGGAATAGAAGAGTTCAAGATTTCGAAGAGAAAGAGAAGTGAATGTAAATTTCTTTTCTTATCTAGTTTAAGCCAACCTATTGCTTCCAGGGATGGGGTAATATGATCATATTTACGAACATTGCTTACAAAACGTCACACAAATTATGAGCACGTTGAAGTTTCATTTTGTTGTCGCTGGAGAGGTCAGTCAGTAAAATGTCCGCATAGTCGAAATAGGGAAATGCAAGTGTCTGCACAAGGGACTTTTTTAAGCAAGAGCGGAGATGAACATTTATCCTTTTTAGCACATGGATAATAGAATATACTTTTCTGCAGGTTTCTGTGATTTGCATGTCCCAGTTGAGATTATTATCCATGTGAATGCCAAGATTTTTTACTGAAGAACTGAAAGGGATATGCACTGTACTTACTTTAACAGGGGAAATGTCGAGGTGTTTTGCAGCGTCGGTTTGCCGTTTGTGTCCTAATATAATTGCTTGTGTCTTTCCAGGATTGATTTTAAGACAGAGTTTCTTTGTCCATGTCACAATCGAGTCAATGTCTTCGCTCAATTGATCTATAGCGTCATTTACTCGGTCTAAGCGGGAAGAGATGTAGCATTGAAGGTCGTCAGCATACAAGTGATAGTTACAATGCCTTACAAGAGATGTAATATCATTGACATATATTGTGAACAACAATGGTCCGAGTACCGACCCCTGTGGTATACCTGATGTTATGTCAAGCCAGGAGGATCTTCGATTCCCGGATACAACACATTGTTGTCTTTCCCGTAAGTAGGATTCGAACCAACTCACAGCAGTCTCTGACAAATACATATTTCTCAATTTATGGGTGAGCAGGTCAAAATTTACAGAGTTGAAAGCTTTGCTAAGGTCAAGAAGTGTTAGTATTGTTACTTTATTAGAGTCGATTGCTTCACGAATGTCTTCGGTCACTTTAAGTAGAGCAGTGCTTGTGTTGTGTCCAGCTCTGAAACCTGACTGATACTCGTCGAATAGTTTGTGTTCGTTCATGTAGTTAGTAATTTGTCTGTGTACGATTCTTTCCAGTGCTTTTGAAATGGCTGGCAGGATACTGATTGGTCTATAGTCGTTCGGGTCGGTGGGAACTTTGACTTTTGGAAGAGGAAGAACGAAAGCTTGCTTCCATATTTTAGGGAAAGTTGAAGTGATTAAGGAACTATTGAATATATGTGCAATCGTAGGTATTACTATCTCTTGTATTTTCTGTATAAGTATTATGCTAATGTTGTCTGGCCCTTGGGCTTTTGTCTTGATGCGTCGGATGGCTTTCATTACATCAATGGGAGTGACGTCGGTAAAATAGAATTTGTCTCGAGTTGGGGGAACTGAGTCAGGCAAAACTGTGTCTTGTTTCGTTGTGTCGTTCAAGCTCGGGTCCTTTACAAAGTGTTCGTTCAAGCGGTCAAGTGGAATGGGAATGTCTGCTTGTTCACTAGTCCTTCCACGTCCAATAACCTTAAGATTTTTCCATAATTCGGAAGGGGTTGTGTTGGGTTCTATAAGTTTTGTAGGAGTATTTCAGTTTAGCGTTTCTTATTAGTTGAGTCGTTCTATTTCTTAGGTGTTTATAGGAGTTAAAATATTCGTCGTTTTTGTTGCCGGTGTATTCTCTATAAGCTAAGTCGCGTACGGACATCAGGCTACGTATTTCAGTCGTCATCCAAGGGGCTGGGTTTCTTCTGGTACGTTTGGTCTTTAATGGTGCGTGTTTGTCATAAAGTTGAAGTATTAACGTATTGAATAAATCTACCTTCTCGTCTACTGTTCGTAATGTCCAGATCATGTGCCATGGAAGTTGTGCAGCGTCTTCTTTCAGTGCAATATCATCTATTCTTTTGATATCCCTGCAAGTAATTACTTTGGGATCCGATTTAGGACACTGCAGATTAAATGATAGATAAATGATATCATGCCCTGATAGTCCTGGTGCAGGCAACTGTCCATGCGTCAGTATTTTGTCGGCATTGTTAGTAATTATCAAGTCCAGTAATGTGTCTGTACCTTCCGTATGATGTGTGGGAGCTAGGGGTAGGATTACCATATCAAGGCACTGAAAGAATGATTGAAGTCTTTTAGTCGTACTAGAATGTGAGTCAAGTAAGTTTGAATTGAAGTCACCCATGATTATAACGTTCTCATATTGCGGCGTTACGTTTAGTAAGGCGGTTTCGAAATCATCTACGTCATATATATGTGGGGGTTTATATACGACACACACTAGACATTTTGTGAATAAGGTGCAAATTTCAATGAGCATGAACTCGGGTTTGGCAGAGTACTGGCTTGGAGAATTATGAATAATTGTAGGTCGCAAATCGGATCTAATATAACCAGCCACCCCTCCGCCCCTCTTGCCCTCTCTGTCATTACGGCAAAGCGTATAGCCTGGAAGGTTTACGAGAGTGGAAGGAAGATTAGGATGTAACCAAGATTCGGAGATAAGAATAACGTGAATGTCTAAAGGTGAGAAGATAGAAGAAAATTCGTCAAAATGACACAACAGACTTTGTGCATTCACGTGAACAACATTAAGTGACAAAGGAGAGAAAGAAAGCGCAGCCTTGAGTATGTCTGCTGTACAGGGCAACCAAAACCAACCAACCAACCAAAACCAACCAACCAACCAAAACCAACCAACCAACCAACCAAAACCAAAACCAACCAACCAACCAACCAAACTGAAAACCAACCAACCAACCAAAACCAAAATCAACCAACCAACCAAAATCAAAACCAACCAACCAACCAAAACCAACCAACAAAAACCAAAACCAACCAACCAACCAAAACCAAAACCAACCAACCAACCAACCAAAATCAAAACCAACCAACCAAAACTAACCACCCAACCAACCAAAACCAAAATCAACCAACTAACCAAAACCAACCAACCCACCGACGAAAACCAAAACCAACCAACCAACCAAAACCAACCAACCAACAAAAACCAACCAACTAAAACCAACCAACCAACCAAAACCAACCAACCAACCAAAACCAACCAAACAACCAACGAACCAACCAAAACCAACCAATTAACCTACCAAAACCAAGCAACCAACCAACCAAGTAACCAAAACCAACCAACCAACCAAAACCAACCAACCAACCAACCAAAACCAACCAACCAAGCACCAAAAGCAAGCAACCAACCAACCAACCAAAACCAACCAACCAACCAAAACCAACCAACCAACCATCCAACCAACCAACCACCCAAAACCAACTAACCAAACAAAACCAACGAAAACCTACCAACCAACCCAAACCAACCAAATCCAACCAACCAACCAAAACCAAACAACCAACCAAAACCAACCTAAACCAACCAACCCACCAAAACCAACCAACCAACCAACGAAAACCAACCAAACAACCAAAACCAACCAACCAACCAAAACCAACCAACCAACAAATCAACACCAACCACCCAACCAAAACCAACCAACCAACCAAAACCAAACAACCAACCAAGTCCAACCAACCAAAACCAACAAACCAGCCAAAAACAAACAACCAACCAACCAAAACCAACCAAAACCAACCAACCAAAACCAACAAACCAACCAAAACCAACCAACCAACCAAAACCTACCAACCAACCAAACAACCAACCAAAAATAACGAACCAACCAACCAACCAAAACCAAGGAACCAACCTACCAACCATAACCAACCAACCAACCAAAACCAACCTACCAACCAAAACCACCCAACCTACCAACCAAAACAATCCAACCAACCAACCAACCAAAACCAACCAAGCAACCAATCAAATCCAACGAACCAACTAACAAACCAAAACCAACAAACCAACCAACCAAAACCAACCAAACAACCATAACCAACCAACCAACCAAGCAACCAAAACCAACCAACCAACCAACGAAAACCAAAACTAACCAATCAACCAAAACCAACCAACGAACCAACCAAACCCAAATCCAACGAACCAACCAGAACCAACCAAGCAACGAACCAAAACCAAAACCAACCAACCAACCAAAACCAACCAACCAACCAACGAAAACCAAATCAACCAATCAACCAAAACCAACCAACCAACCAAAACCAAAACCAAGCAACCAACCAAAACCAACCAACCAAAACCAACCAACCAACCAAAACCAACCAAACAACCAACCAAAACCAACCTACCAACCAAAACCAACCAACCAACCAAAACCAACCAACCAACCAAAACCAACCAACCGACCAAAACCAACCAACGAACCAAAACCAACATACCAAACAAAACCAACCACCCAAAACCAACCAACCAACCAAAACCAACCAACCGAAACCAACCAACCAACCAATTACCCAACCAACCAAACAATCAACGAAATCCAACCTACCAACCAGAACCAACCAACCAACCAACCATCCAACCAACCATCCAACCAACCAACCAAAACCAACTAACCAACCATAACCAACGAAAACCAACCAACCAACCCAAACCAACCAAATCCAACCAATCAACCAAAACCAACCAAGACCAAACAATCTACCAAAAGCAACCAACCAACCAAAACCAACCAACCAACCAACAAACAAACCAAAAACAACCAACCCACCAACCAACCAACCAAAACCAAACAACCAACCAACCAAAACCAACGAACCAACCAACCAACCAACCAAAACCAACCAACCAAAACCAAACAACCAACCAACCAAAACCAACCAACCAACCAATCAACCAAAACCAACCAACCAACCAACACCAACCAACCAACCAACCAAAACCAACCAACCAACCATCCAAAACCAACCAACCAACCAAAACCAAGCAACCAAGCAACCAACCATAACCAACCAACCAACCAAAACGAACGAACCAACCGAAACCAACCTACCATCCACCCAAAACCAACTAACCAATCAAAACCAACCAACTAACCAGAACCAACCAACCAACCAAAACCAGCCAACCAAAACCAACCAACCAACCAAAACCAACCAACCAACCAACCAACCAAATCCAACCAACCAACCAAAACCAACCAACTAACCAAAACCAACCAACCAACCAAAACCAACCAACCTACCAAAACCAACCAACCAACCAACCAAAACCAACCAACTAACCAACCAAAAGTAACCAACCAACCAAAACCAACCAACCAACCAACCAACCAAAACCAACCAATCAACCAACAAGAATCAACCAACCAAAACCAACCAATCAACAAACCACAATCAACCAACCAACCAACCAAAACCAACCAACCAACCAATCAACCAAAACCAACTAACCGACCAAAACCAACCAACAAACCAAAACCCACCAACCAACCAACCAAAACCAAAACCAACCATCCAACCAAAACCAAAACCAACCAACCAAAACCAAAACCAACCAACCAACCAAAACCAAAACCAACCAACCAACCAAAAAAAATCAACCAACCAACCAAAACCAAAACCAAGCCACCAACCAATACCAAAACCAACCAACCAACCAAAACCAAAACCAACCAACCAACCAAAAGCAAAACCAACCAACCAAAACCAACCAACCAAAACCAAAACCAACCAACCAACCAACCAAATCCAAAACCAAAACCAACCAACCAACCAAACCAAAACCAACCAACCAACCAAAACCAAAACCAACCAACCACCCAAAACCAACCAACCAACGAACCAAAACCAAAATCAACCAACCAACCAAAACCAACCAACCAACCATCCAAAACCAAAACCAACCAACCAACCAACCAAACATAACCAAAACCAACCAACGAACCAACCAACCCATCAAGCAACCAGCCAACCAAAACCATCCAACCAACCAACCAACCAACCAACCAACCAAAACCAACCAACGAACTTACCAAACCCAATCAACCAACCAAAACCAACCAACCAACCAACCAACCAAAACCAACCAACCAACCAAAACCAACCAACCAACCAAAACCAAGCAACCAACCAACCAACCAAAACCAACCAACCAACCAAAACCAACCAACCAACCAAAACCAACCAACGAAAACCAACCAACCAAAAGCAACCAACCAAAACCAACCAACCAACCAAAACCAACCAACCAAAACCAACCGACCAGCCAACAAACCAACCTGCCAGCCAGCCAACCCAAACCAAGCCAACCCAAACCAAGCCAAACCCAACCAAGCCAAACCAAACCAAGCCAAACCAAACCAAACCAAACCAAACCAAACCCGAAGGAAGAATGTCCATCAACTTCAAAAGAGGTTGGATTCAAACATATTTGTCGAATGCACAGAAACGACGCACGATACAGTTCAGGGAACGTAGTTCTACAAGTTTGTAATGCATCACAAAGCTGTAGGAACAATATTGTAAGTGTTAATAAGTTTTTCTTAGTTTTCTCAAAACATAGGTGCATGGACATTCTTCCCTTTTCCAATCAGTGATTCAATTTTCCGTGGGAAGGTATTTTGGAATGTAAACAATTAGTGTAGGACGACAGTTGACTTGAAATCATTAGAAAGTAGGTAAACAGTATTGATCGGTACAGATAACCTAAAAGTGATTAATTAACACGTGAAATAAAGAGGTAGAACACTTAAACGCACATTATACTTCACTTAGTATATACAGGGCATACAAAATACCTAAACTAACCCAACCTAACCTATCACACATTCATATATACGAGGCATACGAAAAGCCTAAACTAAGCTAATGTAATCTAACCTGTCAGAGATTCCTGCACCGAAGAACTTACAAATATCCAAGTTGGAAGTATGAGTATTGCATGCTATGGAAAAGTCTTTTTCGTGTCCACAGTGACATGTTTGCTAGCTTTGTCTAAATTGCGGCCATGAATTATTACGCAAAACGCACTAGCTTTGCGCAAAATGTAATCGCATTGTGGAATATGCTTTTTATAGGTTTACAGCTGTGGAAAGACAGCACAGTATGTGCGAATATTTATTTTATTACCGCGTAGCAAACCCACCGCTGGTCTATTCTTCATTTAATTATAGGTAAGGACAGAATTTGGTCGGAAAGGTGGACACAGGTGCCTTTCATAGTTTGTTGGAGTGATTTCATGACATTTCTCATGTGCCGCGTAGGTGATTACACGTAGGCCTACGTATTGAATTTCCTTCTTATTTTTACTATTATTATTAATTTTATTATTATTATTATTATTATTATTATTGAATATGTATTGTGGGTCCCTATCACCACGGCATGGCGCGTCCTCAGGTTGCGGATAGAGGAGAACGGCCTCCAGATATGGAGGGTAGCTGCGAATATATTGAATAAGCAGTCGTGGACAGCCGATAAGGGGTGGTCCTCCAGCTTGGGGGTTGGACGAAGGGCTAACAACCCATCACCGTAAAAAAACAGCTTGTTACGAATCCTTCAAATAATTGCTTGAGATGGGCAGGGCATGTAGCACGTATGGGCGAATCCAGAAATGCATATAGAGTGTTAGTTGGGAGGCCGGCGGGAAAAAGACCTTTGGGGAGACCTAGACGTAGATGGGAAGATAATATTAAAATGTATTTGAGGGAGTTGGGATATGATGGTAGAGACTGGATTAATCTTGCTCAGGATAGGGATCAATGGCGGGCTTATGTGAGGGCGGCAATGAACCTCCGGGTTCCTTAAAAGCCAATAAGTAAGTAAGTATTATTGTTGAATAAATTATCTTTTGTGATAATTAAATTATCGAGTTTTTTTCCATATGTTTATATAATTCCTTCGTTACATTTTCAGTAAAGTGTATATATAATATAAAAATAAAAATTAACAAGAAAAAAGGGTAATTTTAAAGATATGATGGAAACACCTTGCATGTACGAATCTGTAACTGGTTAGGTTTGGCTAGTTTAGGTTAATGTTATGCCGTGCATATATGACCAATTGAGGGGTTTCCCGGAAAAAGGGCGTATACGTCAATATGGCGAATTGAGATACATGCAATCTATGATTTTAAAATGCACCTGAATAAAATGTTATACACGCACGCATGTATACTAATTATGGTTTCGAGTCTGACTTAAATTTGCGTGAATAGTTTAATATGTATATAGAAAGAAACACGAACACCATTATTGTGTAAGGAAGGACCTTTTCAAGGACTCTCGTGCGTGTTTTGCATCTGGAACATCCCTCTTGAGGTAACCTGCTAGCAATAGTCTGCAAGCATGTTCACATCCCAACGATTCTGGTTCCTGTATTTCTTCACTCGAATGTCTCTGTGAAAGCGCTCGCCAGGCATTACTCTCTTTATTCTTTTTATGATCATTGAATTAAGCACCATTCATAAGCTCCCTGATTTGAAGGCCATCAAAAATAGGCTACCTGCTATTTGTTTGACCTCATTGACATGTAGAAAATTCTGACCTAGGAAAGCAAGAGCTCTTTTTTTCTTTGTTGAGTGTCTTGACAAAATTTTTCATTAGGCCACATTTGATGTGCAGTGGCGAAAGTATAATTTTTTAGGATCCACGAGAGCTCCTGACAGAGCGTTGTGTGAACCTGGTTTCAGACTACTCTTGCTTCCCAGATGCGTTGAAGAAAGTGCAGCACACACGAGATACGAAAGGTTTGTCCTGATCACCAATTTTGGCACCAAAGTAGGCATGATATTCGTGCATTTTCCTTGCAAATGGAGTGATTTTAAACTATCGATTGGCATAGTGACTTTACCACAAATGTCGTAAAATCGATCAGGGTGAGTCTTGCACTTTCAATTAATTTTGTAAGAACGTTCCTTAAATCAGTCTCATCACTGAGAAAGCTCAAGCCAGACTACATTGGGCTGCAAGAAAGAAGTTGATTTTACCCCTGTCTCTCTCTCCTACTAAGTTACCACTATACAAAGTTGCAAGCTATGGCCCGTGTCTCAAGTATGATTTTCAAGGTCTGAAACAGTAATGAAATTTCTTGAAAAGGCCTTTTCTTCCAAATTAACT
Organism: Periplaneta americana; assembly: GCF_040183065.1. Taxonomy (NCBI): domain Eukaryota; kingdom Metazoa; phylum Arthropoda; class Insecta; order Blattodea; family Blattidae; genus Periplaneta; species Periplaneta americana. Next base: position 174,264,018 of record NC_091131.1, read on the forward strand.
GTATTTTACATCTTCATTACACAACTTTTAACACTGTATCACTTCGGAATATGTATGATGAGACTTTATAGTGTTAAATTTTAACGTACCTTGTTTACATGTTTCGACCTATTATGGGTCATCTTCAGAACTGGTCGTTGTTGGTCTTGGCGCCTCTTGTTGTTTCCTGTGAGGGTGCGTTCGTAGTGTAGAGTCAAAGAGTGTATGTGTTTTGAAATTGAGTTGTGTGTTGAGAATATCGTTGGGGTGTGTTTTCGTGTGTCTCTATATTTCATATTGTTCTAGTGTGTTGAGTTTCTGGCTTTTTGGTTGGATTTGCAGTATTTCCATCACTGTTACGAGAGATATAAACGACCAGATTATTGAGCCTATTTTATCGATGAAAACAGTAACGGCCCACTGTATTCGGCCTTTCTTACCCAGCCTTTTGGTGTGTTACTCGATTATGCCTCTCTTAATATATGACCGAGTATTATCTTCCAACTAGATGGTCATCCAGCTCACGGTACAAGACCACCCGTTCAAACTTTTTAAATATAAACTAACATTGGCGGTGGATTTGTCTTAATATTCCCTTACATGAGTGGCCACCAAGATCGCCGGATTTCACGTCCATGAATTTCTTTTTGTGGGGAAAAATGGGTTATAATATTTACGGAACTCTACTCGAAAGCAGGGATAATATTGTGGTAAGAATTAGGGAAACAAGTGAAAATGTCTCTCCCTTCATGCTGTCGAGGGTGCAAGAAAACGTTATAAGGCGTTTAGTGCTTTGTGCAAAACAGCTGGGTAGTTATTTTAAACATAATATGTAAATAAAAGGTACACAATAACGAAATGTGTGTGTATCCAATGCCTATCCACTTCACTTGCGTGATTCAGGTTCCACATATTGCGCATAGATGGCAGGACTGTGATCAATTTTCAAATTGTACACCACTTCGGCGGGCCACGCTATGTATGATGTGTAACTGTGGACAATTTTGTTGTGTACTAGGGTATAATGTAAGTGTTCATGTTATTGAAGTGTAGGGAATGAGTGATGATGGTGATGGAATTGAGGAAAAGAGAAGGGAAAACTGGTACCGGCACGTAGCCTACTCCTGTCGAATAGCATCAAGGCCGCCAGACTTAACGTCCCCGTGCGACGGACGAATTACTATCAACAGTAGCCTTCTCGACGTATGCGCTGCTGAGAGGTTTGGGATTTAAGCCAGGCTTATTGGTGCACAGTCTAGTGCAGCGGTCGGCAAGCGGCAGTTTATGTCAGACTTTTGCGGGATAGACAAGTAGTTGTAACTGGCGATCAGCATGTCTGTTTTGAACGTAAAGAGTGCATCAAAACCAATAATTGTAGAAGAATGGGAAGAGAAATTATTTTCTTGTGCACAGGAAGAAAATTTAATACGTTTATGTTCTATACTACTTAAAGGGTTTCATATTACCACCATTAAAGAGGCATTACACAAAACTCCATTGTCACATGTAATTTTCTACAATATTAATACTGATTAAGAAAAAGCGTTGCCGAATTATAACATTTTGAAACTTTGCAAAGAAGCCTAAATGAGGGGAAAATTGCTCAGATTTAAACATTTCCAAAAATTCAATACAATTCAAAATATATACTCCTTAGATCATTTTGTGCTAAGTTTAGTTCAATGTTCGGCTCGACATAAATATATATGTGAGCAATTTTTTCAAGAATGAAACCCGTTAAATGTAAAGAGCGCTTATGATTGACGGATCCACATTGAGCAATTAGAAATTGCAACTTATGATGGAGAACCAGATTTCACCGTAGTTCGGTTAGGCCTAATTATTTCCAGATTATACGGCCGAGGTTCAGTCCTCTCCTAACCCCAGCCTACTGCTTTCTACCACCGATCGTCTTGCAAGGCGGGCTGCGTTTCATATGACACATACGTTAACGACGACTGGTCTAGTGGTAGAAAGTTGTACAACGTCATCTCCCCTAGTCCGGAGGTACACATTTCAGAGGAAACTTTCTGACCCGCCGGAAATGGAACCCGCGCCGGCTAGTCTGGAGACAAATGCGTTATCACAGAGCTAAGTCGGCGGAATCACAAAAATAAATAGCTTTGTTTATTTAGCCTACGTTTTTCCATATGTCGTGATTCGAAGCTTTCGTCTTCAGACTAGATCGTTCCGCTGCACACCAAAAGCAGAGAAGTTGCCGACTCATCAGGGGTTTAGACTGTAAATCTGCTTTCCCGAAGCACCTACAGTACTTCAGGCAACACAACTAACAGGGCTGTATTTATAGGTCATTCCGTGTCTCTTGAAACCTCCTTGGGCTTGAGGGGAAGGAAAAAGTGGACTGAGAAGCAGAATGATAGATGATGCAAAACTCCCAGAGCTAACCAAAAGCGGAGAAATATGCCTACCTATAAAATCTTACTGAGAATCATTTGCAGTCCACCTGGTTTCCATTGGAACAACAATCAGGCAACGGTACATCCGTTAGTTATTTATCATAGGTAGGTGTAGAAAATATTCTATTTCAGTGACGGTGCTCCTTCTCAATATAAAAACAGAAAGAACTTTATCAATCTGGATTACCATGAAGAAGAGTTTGGCATAAAGGCAGAGTGGCACTTCTTTGCTACTTCTCATGGAAAGGGACGTGTGACGGAATTGAAGGAACAATAAAACGACAGGCAGCCAGAGCCAGTCTTCAACGTCCAATTCATAACCAAATCGCCACTCCGTTTCAATTATTTCAGTGGTCAGCAGCGAATTTGACCACAGTAACATTCTGCTACCTCCGCTAAGAAGCTGGAGCTCAAATTCGAACGCACAGTACAAGGGACGTTGTCGACACATGCCTGCATTTCTGTCTGCAAGTCAAAACTTGTGACAAAAACATATTCTTCTGCAGACGGGGGCGTGGAAGTCCACTCCACAAAATGACATTTGATGAGTAAATGTTTGGATGTAGTCTTCTTTTTTTGTCATTTTACTCCTATGTTTATGAAAACCTGCGATAATGTTAGCACAGCCATGCGCTGCTAGACGACACTTCTGGTGTTATGTCTCCTGGCCATGCTTGCCTCAGCTAGCTCCCGCCTCACAGTCAGCTGGTTAGTTCACGCGCGTACTATTTGTTTTCTTTATTTCATATTTTCAATACTTTCTTATCAACGTACCACCAGTAAAAAATATGTGTTTATTTGTACCTTCAATGAGGAATGCAATCATATATTTTAAAAATATTTTTCCGTGGACAAAGGCGCCTTAATAAGGATAAATCTAAATTTCTCCACTTCCATAAAAAGTAAGAAAATCTGTTTATATGTCAATATAAATTTCAGCTTCTCAGCAATAAAATAATTACCATGATTTTGATTATTGTGTGAAAGGATTTCGGAGCTACAACAGTTTAAACTTGCTAATTTAAAGGGTTGTTATTATATATAACTATAACAAAACTATTTCCTGGATTAGTTCCGATCCGTTAATTTTAAAAGACTGTATCAATATTCTTAATAATCATGAAATTATTATTATTTTTCTTCAGTCAGTCAGTCAGACAGTCAGTCAGTCAGTCAGTCAGTCATCAACATGCACAGACGAATTTCTGCTTTACAGGGAGCTTTACCTGAAAGATTAGATCTGCATAATATATACGTCACTGAGCTAGTGGTAGCCTACGAGACCCTTATTGTGTTCTTTCATGTTAAGGTTTCTGTACAGTTCTCAAAACAAAATTTTCTATTTTTGTAACACGTTAGGTCTTGAAAGCCAAGTTCTGTCCGCAGTCAGGAGGTAAAGCAAGCTTTAGGACTGTGAAACAGCTGTCCGTGTCCGTGTGTGAGAGCGTCCGTAAACGAGAGTTAAAATTATCATTATTTCAGTTGGGAAATACTAATCTGTCCGTATATGAGGAGTGTATGAGGTGTCCGTAAGAAGACGTTTCACTGTATAGAGTATACTATACTATAAAATATAAATATTATACTATACCACACTATACTATATTATACTATATACTATACTACTATACTATACCATACTGTATACTGTACTATATGCTATGCTATACTATATTATACTATATATTATAATACTATACTATATACCATACTATATTATACTATAATGCAATATATATATATATATATATATATATATATATATATATATATATATAATAAATATATATATATAATACTACACTACACTATACTATATTATACTGTAAATTGTACTACTATACTATAATATACCATACTGTATACTATACTACAGTCGCGCTCAAACCTCCTGACGTTTGCAGGTGTGTCTGCTTATCGGCGATAGCCAATAGCGGCAGTGCTGCGTTGCGACATACGGGCTACGCAGACCCGCCGCATAGTCGCCGCTTAGAAATCTCAAAATCAAATAACAAATGCGCTGGGAAAATTGGTTTGTTGTTGGGACCCTGCATGTATGTATGATGAATGCTTAATATTTTCTGAACACATAGAAACAAAAATCAAGTTTCTACCCCCAGTGGTTCCAATTTTATGGGTTAATACTGTAAAAACCCGATAAGACGCTGTTCAAGGGACCGCGTGTAAACCTCGTATTAATCGGGACCGCGTATTAGACGGGTATACTAATTTTGACTTATATACAGTATCGATTAGCATTTTTCTTTATTGAAATACATGATTCATGAAAGGTAATACAGCATTACTCCATTATGTAATTACTATACTGTACGTCAAAGACATTTACATTTACAATATATACTGTACTCAATTCTTTCGAAAAAAAAAAGTAATTTATATTTACTTGTCGCGTGCGTGTTTCCAAGTCCTCATGTTTATCACCTTCACTTTCCTGCGCTTACATCTTTCCGACTTGTCCTTAATGGGATTTCTAATGAATCAGAGAGTTGTTTCTGATTAAGAGTACTGTTTTCATCGTAATTTCGTAAGATTTCCATTTTTTTCCTTCACAGATGCCTCTGTCCCATTGGTTTTGTGCGGACTTCCAGCAATGAAGTGTGGACGATGTTTATACAGCTGCGATGCGATAAGGAATGTCTATATGTAAGAATTTTGAGAACCATAAACTTGCAGCTTCAAACAAAGGGTCTCTTCAAAATATAAACAGAGTTATCTCTTTGTGAGGGGAGAGAAGAGAAACTACTAAATTGAAATATCAGTTCGATTTCTGATGGTGTTGTGTGTAGTTGGCTCTGTTTAAAGTACGGTATGTGAAAGTGAATGTAATATCTTTTTCGTGTGTTGGCAATTTGGCAGTCTCAAAACAATTAATAGGTCTCTTAGTGAGCCCAGTTACAAGTGGGAATGGTGTATCGAGTGGATATGGCAGTAGAATTGGGAAAATGATGTTTAGTGTTTATAATTTCTTTAGGAAATACTCTTCTGAAGAAATGCGTAAAAATCTTAACTTTTCAAAATGTCAAGCACTGACTCTCTATAGTGTCTCTATAGTGTTCCGTGTATGCAGGAAGTTAAAAGAACGCAAACACAGGGTGCCGATAAATTGTTCCATTCTCCTAGAAAGCATATAAATGTTCCTAAAAGAGTTACAAATCTAGACGACTTCCAAAAAGACGTTGTACGACGTCCAATTATTGACTTTTACGGTAACGGAAAATTTCCGACAGCTGACAAACTAACCGTACTGCTTAGAAAAAAAATTAATTACTCAGGTTCAGTTTCTTCCACTAAAGATTATTGAATCGGTTGGGATTCCGCTACAGGAAAACCAATGATGGGCGAAAATATCTAATGGAACGGAGTGATATCCTTGCCGCACGACTGAAGTTTCTGCGCAAAATGCACATGATCAGATCATCAGGTGACACTCGACCCACATTTTACCTTGATGAAACGTGGGTCAACAAAAATCATTCTCTCAAATATGTTTGGCTATGCTCAAATAGAAATGAAGGTCTTAAAGTGCCTTTAGGAAAGGGAGATAGACTTATTGTTTGCCATGTAGGGTCAGCTGAAACAGGTTTCGTTCCAGGTAGTAAATGGGTATTCAGATCAAAGAAAACCAGTGATTATCAAGAAGAAATGACAGCACAATCATTTAGCGATTGGTTCTTAAACAGATTTCTAAATCATCTACAGGAAGGGAGTATAATTATAATGGAAAATGCTCCATATCATTCCGTTATCATTAATAGAATACCAAATACCTCCTCTAAATAATGCAATAGAACTAATTTGATTCCAGGTGAAAAGGGAGGTCGCTAGAAACAACAAAACTTTAAAATGTCGGATGTGGAAGAACTTGTAAATAAGGAACTTGATAATGTGACAATTGAGGACTGGGTAAAATGCGTGAAACACGCGGTGAAATTACAAGAGGAAGATTTCGTTAAAGAGATTGTTTGGGAAAACATTTTAGAACCAGTGGTCGTTAATTTACAAGAAGACAGTGACACAGACGACAGTAAAACTGATGGTGAGGGGGCTGACGACGACGATGTTGGCTCACCATTAGCTCTGCCAATGGAGTAGAAATTTGCAACAGAAAAGGTACGTTTTATTAATTCATCATTTTCCTTAAACGAAACACAGGCACATAATAACCGCTATTTTTGTAAGATTGTGCTCTGACAGCATGGACATAATGCTATTTAGGACCATGTCAATTCAATCAATTCATTTGTACAGAAAATTACTATTTAAAATTAATCCTATCATTCAATTTCTTTGATCAAACTGCGCCTTTGTGTTATTCGACAACTTTATTAATCCTAATAAAAGTAAAACTTACAAAACTGATATAAATTGAGCGAGTTACGTCTGACTCAACTAATTTTTCTATATTTTGTGACTTTTAATTTCATTCGATGCAGTCTGAAGATAATAATAATAATAATAATAATAATAATAATAATAATAATATTATTATTATTATTGTTATTATTATTATTATTATTATTATTAATATTATTAAGTCTTCTGCATCTCCCTATCAAACCAATCTCAGGTAAAGGGTCGCGCTCCACAGTGTTAAAAGTACTGCCGCTGAGAGACAGAGACGGAGAGAGTAGTTGTGACAACATCGCGTTCGCATGTTACTGGCTTTCGCCATACGTCAGGAGGTTTGAGCGCGACTGTATATGTTATGCTATAATAGATTATACTATACTATACTATACTATACCATACTATACTATACTAGACTATACTATACTATATTATACTATACACTATAATACTATATACTATAACATACTATACTATACACTATACTATACTTTATACTATACTGAGCTATACTATACCATGCAATAATATACTTACTTACAAATGGCTTTTAAAAAACCTGGAGGTTCATTATTGTATGGTTTCGTAACAAGCTGGTTTTTACGGTCATGGGTTGTTAGCCCTTCGTCCAACCCCCAAGCTGGAGGACCACCCCTTATCGGCTGTCCACGACTGCTTATTCAATATATTCGCAGCTACCCTCCATATCTGGAGGCCGTCTCCTCTATCCGCAACCTGAGGACGCGCCATGCCGTGGCGATAGGGACCCACAATACATGGACTGCACTACACTACACAACAATACACTACACAACACTATACTGACCTATATACTATACTGTACCATATACTATATACTACACTGTACTAAATACTATAGTGACCATATACTATACTATACTATACTATACTATACTACACTACACTACACTATACTATATAATATACTATACTATACTGTATACTATACCATATATACTATACGATACTCTATACTATACTTTATACGATTATATATATATATATATATATATATATATATATATATGATACTCTATACTATACTATGTTATATTATACTATACTATATTAAATATTACTCTATATTGTATACTATACTATATATACTATACGATACACTATACTATACTACACTATGCTATACTATACTATACTACACTATACTATACCATACTATACTATACTATACTATACTATACTATAATCTACTACACTACATTATACTATATACTATACTATACTGTATACTAGACTATATATATTATACGATACTCCATACTATACTACACTGTACACTATATTATATATAATATACTATACCATACCATACTATATTATATTATATAATATACTATACTGTATACCATACTATATATACTATACGTATACCATAATGTATATTATACTGTATAATATACCGTATACTGTACCATATACAATACCATATACTAAAATGTATACTATATCATATACTATACTGTACACTATACTATATACCATACCAATGAAATAGCTATACGCTGGATATGAAAGAAAATCTTTAAATAGCTGTACGCTGAATACGGAAAAATATCGTTGAAATAGCTGTACGCTGATTACGAAAAATAATCGTTGAAATCTCTGTAGGCTGAATAGGAAAAAATCGTTAAAATATCTGTACGCTGAATACGAGAAAAATTCGTATAAATAGCTGTACGATGAATACAAAAAAAAAATCGCTGAAATAATTGTTCGCTGAATACGGAAAAAAATCGTTGAAATCGTTGTACTCTGAATACGAAAAAAAGGGAAATCGTTGAAATCGCTGTACGTTGATTACGAAAAAAGAGAAATCGTTGAAATCGCTGTACGCTGAATACAAGAAAGTATGGTTGAAATAGCTGTACGTTGAATACGAAAGAAAGAGAAAACGTTGAAATCGCTGTACGCTGAATACGAAAAAAAGAGAAATTGTTGAAATCGCTGTTCGCCCAATACGAAAGAAATGGTTGAAATTACTGTACGTTGAATACGAAAAAAAGTGAAATCGCTGAAATAACTGTACGTTGAATGCGAAAAAAGAGAAGTCGTTGAAATCGCTGTACACTGAATACGAAAAAAATTGAAATATGTGTACGCTGAATAAAAAAAGAAATCGTTTAAATAGCTGTACGCTGAATACCAAAAGAAACAAAAAAAAACACCGTAAAATCGCTGTACGCTGAATACGAAAAAAAAAGATACCGTTGAAAGCGCTGTATGTGGAATAGAAAAAAAGTACAAATCGCTGAACGCTGAGTGCAATTCGTAAATTGAGCTGGACGTCCTTGTATGTTATTTACCTTAGGCATGCGGAAGACAAACTGACTTATTTTGGAGGATACCTACAAAGTATGAGGAATTATATTAATTGTGTCTCATAATAGTGTGAGTCCACATCTGAGGAGTAACGGTCAGCGACGCGCTGGCCGCGAAACCATGTGGCCAGGGTTCGATTCCCGGTCGGGGCAAGTTACCTGGTTGAGGTTTTTTCCGGGGTTTTCCCTCAACCCAATATGAGAAAATTCTGGGTAACTTTCGGTGCTGGACACCGGACTCATTTCACCGGCATTATCACCTTCATCTCATTCAGACGCTATATAACCTAAGATGTTGATAAAGCGTCGTAAAATAACCTACTAAAAATTATACTCTGATTAATGTAACTTCTAAGTAATTAGCGATGTATCCAATGGAAGAAGAAATGATCTTGCCACTCTACCCCATTACCTCTTGGCTTAATTGCATCATGAGTAATGCCATATGAGGTTCAGATCTGTTTTAGGACTGTTGGCTAAACAACAATTAGAAATGACGAATAATAAAGGATGACAATGATGAACTGTGATTGATGATGGGCTATGACGACAAGGAGGAAGACTATGACAAGTTAAGGTTGATGATGTATTATGACGGATAATGGAGTATTACAGATTAATTGTAGTTGATGATGATCTAGTACGACGAATAATGGAGCATGACTGATGAATGGTGATTGATGACTAATGATGATGACTGTAACTGGCAATTTTCATCGCGTTTCCAGGCCGTTTTCAAAAATATTATTATTATTACTATTATTATTATCATTATTATTATTATTATCATCATTATTGTTTTTAAAACTAACACGAAATATTATTTAAACTGTACAGTATTATTACTCCTATTTCGGCCTCCTCCTCTCCTCTAGCCGACCATACCTCGCCAATTGTTCTTTCATTTTTTTATTTTCAAAATATATAATTACAAGAAAAATATATCCTGAAGTACAAAAGAGTAATGATATTGTGCATATTCCAAAGTATATAATATCTAACTAAAGAGAGTACAAGTTAATGCATAATGAATTAATACAAAAGACTAAGTCAGCAGAGTTATACAGTTCTTTCGAAAAGCAAACCCTTTTCTTATACAATTATTTCCATTTATAATAACAATAAATTTTAATAGAGAAAAAGAGCATTCTACGGAACTCTGGAAAAACAACTAATGCAGAGAATAGTGAAGTGCTTTGTGTGGAGTATGACATTGTAAATGGAGGAAACATAGACATTAACACGAAGTGAAGAGAAGAGACTAGAGTCATTTGAAATGTAGATATGGAGAAGAATGGAGGGTGTGAATTGGACAGACAGAATAAGATATGAAGCTGTGTTGGAAAGAAAGTGTGAAGAAAGAATGATGCTGAAATTGATCAGGAAGAAAAAAGGAATTGGCTGGGTCACTGGTTTAGAAGATACTGCCATCTGAAGGATGCATTGTAAGGAATGGTGAACGGACGAAAAGAAATCGTTGAAATCGCTGAAAGATGAATGGGAAAAAATAATAGGAATGGCTGTAAGGTGAATAATAAAAAAAAATATTTCAAATAGCTGTAGCTACGCTAAATACCAAAAAAACATTGAAATCTCTGTAAGCTGAAAACTAAAAAAAGAGAAATCGTTGAAATCGCTGTACGTTGAATATGTAAAAGAGAGAAATCGTTATAATCGCTATACGCTGAATACGAAAAAAGAGAAATCGTTGAAATCGCAGTACGTTGAATAACAAAAAAAGAGAAATCGTTGAAGTAGCTGTACGATGAAAGTGAAAGAAAATCGTTAAAAATAGGTGTATGCTGAATACGAACCAAATCGTTGAAATTGCTGTACGCTGAATACGAAGAAAAGTAGTTGAAAACGCTGTACGCTGAATACGAAAGAAAATCGTTGAAATCGCTTTACTCTGAATACGAAAAAAATTCGATGTAATCGCTGTGAGCTGAATACGAAGAAAAGAGAAATCGTTTAAATCGATGTACGCTGAATACGAATAAAATCGTTGAAATCGCTGTACGCTGAATACCAAAAAAATCGTTGAAATCGCTGTACGCTGAATTCGAAAAAAACAGAAATCGTTGAAATCGCTGTATGCTGAATAAGAGAAAAAATCTTTGAAATCGGTGTACATTGAATACAAAAAAAGAAAAAAAGTGAAATCGCTGTACACTTAATACGAAAAATAGAAATCGTTGAAATCGTTTTGCGGTGAATACGAAAAAAGAGAAAACGTAAAATCGCTGTACGCTGAATAAGAAAAAACATAAGTCATTGAAATCCCTGTAGCAGAATATGAAAAAAAGAGAATTCGTTGAAATCGCTGTACGCTGAATACGAAAAAAACAGAAATCGTTAAAATAGCTGTACGCTTAATATGTAAGAAAATCGTTGAAAAAGCTGTAGATAATAAAAAAAAATCGTTGAAATAGCTGCACGCTGGATACGAAAAAAATCGTTCAAATCGCTGTACGCTGAATACGAAAAAAATCGTTGAAGCAGCTGTACGCTGAATAGGAGAAAGAATCTTTGAAATAGCTGTACGATGAATACGAAAAAAAATTGTTGAAATGGTTTTACCCTGAATACAAAAAAATATCGTTCAAATAGCTGTACTCTGAATAGGAAAGAAAATCGTTGAAATATCTGCACGCTGAATACGAAAATAAATTCGTAGAAATCGCTGTGTGCAGAATAAGAAAAAAAAGAGAAATCTTTGAAATAACTCTACGCTGAATACGAGAAAAAGAGAAATGGTTGAAATCGCTCAACGTTGAATACCAAAAAAAGAGAAATCATTGAAATAGCTTTACGCTGAACACAAAAAGGAGAAAGCGTTGAAATCGTCGCTCTACGTTGAATACGAGAAAAGAGAAATAGTTGAAATAGCTTTACGTTGAATAAAAAAAATTATGGTTGAAATAACTGTATGTTGAATACAAAAAAAACACAAATCGCTGAAATTTCTGTACGTTCAATACGAAAAAAGAAAAATCGTTGAAATAGCTATTCGCTGAATACGAAAAAAATTGAAATTGCTGTAAGCTGAAAATGAAAAAAAGAGAAATCAATGAAATCGATGTACGTTGTATACGTAAAAAGGAGAATTCGTTAAAATCGCTGTACGCTGAATACGAAAAAAGAGAAATCGTTGAAATCGCTGTACGTTGAATAAGAAAAAAAGAGAAATCGTTGAAATCGCTGTATGCTGAATACGAGAAAAAATCGTTGATATCACTGTACATTGAATACGAAAAAAAAAACAAAAAAAGGGAAATCGTTGTACGCTTAATACGAAAAAAAAGAGAAATCGTTGAAATCGATGTAGGAAGAATACGGCAAAAGAATCGTTGAAATTGCTGTACGCTGAATACGAAAGAAAATCGTTGAAATAGCTGTAATCTGAATACGAAAAAAATATCGTTGAAATCGCTGTAAACTGAATACGATAAAGAGAGAAATCGGTTTAATCGCTGTACTTTGAATAGGAAAAAAGAGAAATCCTTGAAATGACTATATGTTGAATATGAAGAAAAGAGACATCGTTTAAATCGCTGTACGTAGATTACGAAAAAAGGAGATAGTGTTGAAAATAGCTGTACGCTGAATACGAAAAAATGAGAAATCGTTGAAATCGTGTAGGCCAAATACGAAAAAAACGTTGCAATCCCTGTACGCTGAATAAGAAAAAAGGGAAATCGCTGAAATCGTTGTAAGGTGAATAAGAATAAAATATCGTTGAAATTTCTGTAAGCTGAATACGAAATTAGAGTCATTGAAATTGCTGCACGCTGAATACGAAAGGTAATCGTTGAAATATCTGTACGCTGAATACGAAAAAGTATCGTTGAAATCGCTGTAAACTGAATACGAAAAAGAGAGAAATCGGTTGAATCGCTTTACTTTGAATACGAAAAGAGACAAATCGTTGAAATGGCTATATGTTGAATATGAAAGAAAATCCTTGAAATAGCTGTACGCCGAATGCGAGAAAAAATTTGAAATCTTTGTACGCTGAAAAAAAATCTTTGAAACCGCTGTTCACTGAATACCAAAAAAAGAAGAATCGTTGAAATCGGTCTACGCTGAATAAGAAAAAAAAGAAATCGTTGAAATCGCAAAACGCTGAATAAGAAAAAAGAGAAATCGTTGAAATTGCAATACGCTGAATACGAAAAAAGAGAAACCGTTCAAGTCCTGTACGTTGAAAAGGAAAAAAGAGATATCGTTGAAATTGCTGTACACCAAATACGAAAAAAGATGTATAGTTGAAATCACTGTACGTTGAATACGAAAAAATGAGAAATTGCTGAAATCGCTGAAAGCAGAATACGAGAAAAAAGGGAAATCGTTGAAATCGCTGTACGCTGAATAAGAAAAAAAGAGAAATCTTTGAAATCGCTGCGCTCTCAACACGTAAAAAGAGAAATCGTTAAAATCGCTGTACGTAGAATAAAAAAAGAGAAAACGACGAAATCGCTCTACGTTGAATAGGAAAAAGAGAGAAATCGTTGAAATCGTTGTACTCTGAATACGGAAGAAATAGAAATCGTTGAAATCGCTGTGGGCTGAATTAGAAAAAAAACCGTTCAAATCGCTGTACGCTGAATAAAAAAGAAAATCGGAGAAATAGCTGTACGCTAAATAAGAAAAAATATCGTTGAAATCGCTGTACGCGTAATACAAAAAAAGAGAAATCGTTGAAATGGCTGTAGACTAAATACGAAAAAAGAGAAATCGTTGAAATCGTTGTACGCTGAATAAGAAAGAATGAAGTCGTTGAAATCGCTATACGCTGAATAAGAAAAGAGAATTCGTTGAAATCGCTTTACGCTGAATACGAACAAAGAGCAATCGTTGAAATCGTTGTACGCAGAATACGAAAAAAGAGAAATCGTTCAAATCGCTGTAAGACGAATACGAAAAAAAAATCGTTGAAATCACTGTACGCTGAATACGAAAGGAAATCGTTGAAACAAATGTACGCTGAGTACGAAATAAATATCGTCGAAATCGCTGTAAACTGAATACGAAAAAAAGAAGTAATCATTTCAATCGCTGTACTTAGAATACGAAAAAAAAAAGGGAAATCGATGAAATCGCTGTGCACCAAATAAGAAAAATTGACAAATCGTTGAAATTGCTGTACGCTGAATACGAAAAATAGAAATCGTTGAAATAGCTGTATACTGAATACGAATAAAAGTGAAAACTTGAAATCGTTGTAGGCCAAATACGAAAAAAAATCGTTGAAATCGCTGTACGCTGAATACAAGGAAAGAGAAATCGTTGAACTCGCTGTACGCTGAATACGAATAAAATATCTTTGTATTTTCTGTGTGCTGAATACGAAAAAGAAGCGTTGAATTCGCTGCACGCTGAATACGAAAAAAAGAGAAATCGTAGAAATCGCTTTAGTCGGAATACGAAAAAAATCGTTGAAATCGCTGTACGCTGAATACGAAAAAGGAGAAATCGTTGAAATTTTTGTATGTTGAATACGAAAAAAGAGAAATAGTTGAAATTGCTATACACCGAAATACGAAAAAATGAGAAATCGTTGAAATCACTGTACCTTGAATACGAAAGGAGAGAAATAGTTGAAATCACTCTAAGCTCAATATGAGAAAATGAGAAGTCGTTGAAATCTCTGTACCCTCAATAAGAAAAAAATGAGAAATCTTTGAAATCACTGTACGCTAATACGAATAAAATAGAAATCGTTGAAATCGCTGTACGCTGAATAAGAAAAAAAGAGAAATCTTTGAAATCGCCATACGTTGAATAAGAAAAAATGACAGATCTTTGAAATCGCTGTACGCTGAATAAGAAAAAAGAGAAATCGTTAAAAGCGCTGTACGTTGAATACGAAAAAAAGAGAAATCGTTGAAATCGCTGTACGTTGAATACGAAAAGAATAGAAATTGCTGTACGCTGAATACGAAAAAAAGAGAAATCGTTGAAATCGCTGTACGCTGAATAAGAAAAGGAGAATTCGTTGAAATCGCTGTACGCGGAATACCAAAAAAGAGAATTCGTTGAAATCGCTGTACGCTGGATACGAAGAAATTGAAATCGTTGAAATCTCTGTACGATGAATAAGAAAAAAGAAAATTCGTTGAAATCGCCATACGCTGAATAAGAAAAAAAGAGAAATCGCTGAAATAACTGTACTCTGAATATGAAAGAAAATCGTTGAAAGAGCTGTACGCTGAATACAAAAAAATCGTTGGAATCGTTGTACGCAGAATACGAAAAAATATCGTTGAAATCGCTGTATTCTGAGTTGGAAAAAACGAGAAATGGTTGAAAACGCTGTACGCTCGATATGAAAAAAAGTAATCGTTCAAATCGCTGTAGGCCTACGTTGAATACAAAAAAAGTAGTGTTTGAAATAGCTGTGCGTTGAATACGAAAAAAAGAGAATTCATTGAAATCGCTGCACGGTAAATAGGAATACGATAAACAATAGTTGAATTCGCTGTACGCTGAATAGGACAAAAAACGTTGAAACAGCTGTACGCTGAATACGAAAAAAATCGTTGATATCGCTGTACGATGAATTGGAAAAAACGAGAAATCGTTGAAATCACTGTACGTTGAATACGAAAAAAGAGAAATCGTTGAAATCGCTGTACGGTTAAAACGAAATAAGAGAAAACGCTGAAATCGCTGTATGTTCAATACAAAAAAGAGAAAACTTTGAAAACGCTGTACTCTGAAGCAGAAAAAAGAGAAATTGTTGAAATCGCTGTAGGCTGAATAGGGAAAAAAGAGAAATCGTTGAAATCGCTGTACGCTGAATACGAAAAAAGAGAAATCGTTTAAATCGCTGTACGCTGAATATGAAAAAATGAGAAAACGTTGAAATCGCTGACGGCTGAATAGGAAAAAAAAGAGAAATCGTTGAAGTGGCTGCACGCTGAAAGTGAAAGAAAATCTTTGACATATCTGTATGCTGAATACGAACCAAATCGTTGAATTTGCTGTTCGCTGAATACGAAGAAAAATAGTTGAAAACGGTGTACGCTGAATACGAAAGAAAATCGTTGAAATCGCTCTACGCTGAATACGAAAAAAAATTCGATGTAATCGCTGTAAGCTGAATACGAAGAAAAGAGAAATCGTTGAAATCCGCTCTACGCTGAATACGAATTAAATCGTTAAAATCGCTGTACGTTGAATGCCAAAAAAATCGTTGAAATCGCTGTACGCTGAATTCGAAAAAAACAGAAATCCTTGAAATCGCTGTACACTGAATACGAAAAAAAGGAAAAAGTGAAATCGTTGTACACTTAGTACGAAAAATAGAAATCGTTGAAATCGCTCTGCTCTGAATACGAAAAAAGAGAAAAATTTGAAATCGCTGTACGCTGATTAAGAAAAAACAGAAATCGTTGAAATCCCTGTAGCTGAATATGAATGAAAGAGAATTCGTTGAAATGGCTGTATGATGAATACGAAAAAAACAGAAATCGTTAAAATAGCTGTACGTTTAATATGTAAGAAAATCGTTGAAATAGCTGTAGATAATAAAAAAATCGTTGAAATAGCTTAAAGCTGGATACGAAAAAAATCGTTCAAATCGCTGTACGCTGAATACGAAAAAAATCGTTGAAGCAGCTGTACGCTGACTAGGAGAATGAATCGTTGAAATGGCTGTACGATGAATACGAAAAAAAAATTGTTGAAATAGTTTTACACAGAATGCGAAAAGAAATCGTTCAAATCGCTGTACTCTGAATACGAAAGATAATCGTTGAAATATCTGGACACTGAATACGAAAATAAATTCGTAGAAATCGCTGTGCACAGAATTATAATAAAAAAAGAGAAATCTTTGAAATCGCTCTACGTTGAATACGAGAAAAAGAGAAATCGTTAAAATAGCTGTACGCTGAACACGAAAAAAGAGAAAACGTTGATATCGCTGTACGCTGAATGCGAAAAAAAGAGAAATCGTTGAAATCGCTCAACGTTGAATACCAAAAACAAAAGAGAATTCGTTGAAATAGCTGTACGGTGAACACGAAAAACGAGAAAGCGTTGACATCGTCGCTCTACATTGAATACGAACAAAAGAGAAATCGTTGAAATCGCTTTACGTTGAATACAAAAAATTATGGTTGAAATAGCTGTATGTTGAATACGAAAAAAGAGAAATCGCTGAAATTGCTGTACGTTCAATACGAAAAAAGGGAATTCGTTGAAATAGCTATAAGCTGAATACCAAAAAAATAATTGAAATCGCTGTAAGCTGAAAACGAAAAAAAGAGAAATCATTGAAATCGCTGTACGTTGAATAAGTAAAAAGGAGAATTCGTTAAAATCGCTGTACGCTGAATACGGAAAAAAGAGAAATCGTTGAAATCGCTATACGTTGAATAAGAAAAAAAGAGAAAACTTTGAAATTGCTGTACGCTGATTACGAAAAAAGAGAAATCGTTCAAACAGTTGCACGCTGAATACGAAAAAAAAATCGTTGAAATTGCTTGTCGCTGAATACGAAAAAAAGTCGTTGAAATCGCTGTAGGTTGAATACGAAGAAAATCCTTGAAATGGTTTTACGCTGAATACGAAAGGGAATAGTTCATTTATCTGTACGCTGAATATGAAAAAAATATCGTTGAAATCGCTCTACTCTGAATACGAAAAAAAGATAAATATTTGAAATCGCTGTACGTTGAATACGAAAAAAGAGAAATCGTTGTATTCGCTGTACGTTGAATACGAAAGAAAATCGTTGGAACAATTGTACGCTGAATACGAAAAAAATAGTAGAAATCGCTGAAAGGTGGACATAAAAATATCGTAGAAATCGCTGAAAGGTGGACATAAAAAAAATCGTACAAATCGCTGGACGCAGAGAACAAAGAAAATCATAGAAATCATAGCGCGTTGAATTCGAAAAAAAATATTTGAAATCGCTGAAAGATTAATGCGAAAAATATCGTTTGAACCGCTGAACTCTCAAAGCGAAAAAAATAGTAGAAATCTCTGTACGCTGAATACGAAAAAAAACGTTGAAAAAGCTGTACGTTGAATACGGAAAAATCGTTCAAATCGCTGCACGCTGAACACGATATAAGAGAAATCATTGAAATCGCTGTACTCTGAAAACAAAAAAAGAGAAATCGTTGAATTCGCTGTACTTTGAATTCGAAAAAAAGAGAAATCGTTGAAATCGGTTTACGCTGAATACGAAAATAACAGAAATCGAATAAATCGCTGTACGCAGAATACGAAGAAAAGAGATAGCGTTGAAATCGCTTTACGACGAATACGAAAATAGAAATCGTTGAAATAGCTGTACTCTGAATCCGAAAAAAATGAGAAATCGTTGAAATCGCTGTAGGCCAAATAAGAAAAAAAATCGTTGAAATCGCCGTACGCTGAATAAGAGAAAAAGGAAATAGTTGAATTCGCTGTACGCTGAATAAGAATGAAATATCATTGAAATTTCTGTAAGCTGAAAACGAAAAAAGAATCGTTTAAATCGCTGCAAATTGAATACGAATAGAAAGAGAAATAGTTGAAATCGCTGTAGGCCGAATACGAAAAAAAAATCGTTGAAATCGTTGTACGCTCAACACGAAAAGTAATCGTTGAAATAGCTGTATGCTGAATACGAAAAAAGTGTCGTTGAAATCGCTGTAAACAGAATACGAAATAGAGAGCAATCGGCTTAATCGCTGTACTTTGAATACGAAAAAAGAGAAATCGTTGATATGGCTATATGTTGAATATGAAAGAAAATCTTTGAAATAGCTGTAAGGTGAATACGAGAAAAAAATTTGAAATCTCTGTACGCTGAAAACGAAAAAATCGTTGAAACCGCTGTACGCTGAATAAGAAAAAAAGAAAAATCGTTGAAATCGCTGTAGGCTGAATACGAAAAAAAGAGGAATCGGTGAAAGAACACGCAGAAAATGAAAGAAAATCGTTGAAATAGCTGTACGCTGAATACGAAAATATATCTTAGAAATACCTGTACGCTGAACACGTAAAAATATCGTTGAAATCGCTGTAAGCTGAATACGAAAAGAAGAGGAATAGTTGAAATCGGTGTACGTTAAATACGTAGAAAAGAGAAATCGTTAAAATCGCTATACGCTAAATAACAAAAAAGAGAATTCTTTGAAATAGCTGTAAGCTGAATAAGAAAAAAAAGAAATCGTTGAAATAGCTGTACGCAGAATCCGAAAAGGAATCGTTGAAATCTCTGTACGCTGAATACGAACCAAAAAAATTATTGAAATCGCTGTACGCTGAATACCAAAAAAAAAAGAGAAATTGTTGAAATCACTGTAGGACGAATACGGCACAAAAATCGTTGAAATCGCTGTACGCTGAATACGGAAGAAAATAGTTTAAATAGCTGTACTCAAAATACGAAAAATATATCGTTGAAAACGCTGTAAGCTGAAAACGAAAAAAAGAGAAATCGTTTTAATCAGTGTACTCTGAATTCGAAAAAAGAGGAATTGTTGAAATCGCTTTACGTTCAATACGATTAAAGAGACATCGTTTAAATCGCTGTACACAGAATACGAAAAAAAGAGAAACCGTTGAAATCGCTATACGTTGAATACGAAAAAATAGAAATCTTTAAAATCGCTGTATACCGAATACGAAAAAAGAGAAATAATTGAAATCACTGTACGTTGAATACGAATAAAACAGAAATCGTTGAAATCGCTGAACACTGAATAAGAAAAATAATAAACTGTTAGAAATCACTGCACGCTGAATACGAAAAATGGAGAAAACTTTGAAATCCCTGTAGGCTGAATGCGGAAAAAAGGGAAATCGTTGAAATCGCTGTACGCTGAATGCGAAAAAAATCGTTGAAAACTCTGTACGCTGAATACGAAACAAACTCATTGAAATCACAGTACGCTGAATAAGAAAAAAAGAGAAATAGTTGAAATCGCTTTAGGACGAATACGGCAAAAGAATCGTTGAAATCGCTGTACGCTGAATACAAGGAAAGAGAAATCGTTGAACTCGCTGTACGCTGAATACGAATAAAATATCTTTGTATTTTCTGTGTGCTGAATACGAAAAAGAAGCGTTGAATTCGCTGCACGCTGAATACGAAAAAAAGAGAAATCGTAGAAATCGCTGTAGTCGGAATACGAAAAAAATCGTTGAAATCGCTGTACGCTGAATACGAAAAAGGAGAAATCGTTGAAATTTTTGTATGTTGAATACGAAAAAAGAGAAATAGTTGAAATCGCTATACATCGAAATACGAAAAAAAGAGAAATCGTTGAAATCACTGTACCTTGAATACGAAAGGAGAGAAATAGTTGAAATCACTGTAAGCTCAATATGAGAAAATGAGAAGTCGTTCAAATCGCTGTACCCTCAATAAGAAAAAAATGAGAAATCTTTGAAATCACTGTACGCTAATACGAATAAAATAGAAATCGTTGAAATCGCTGTACGCTGAATAAGAAAAAAAGAGAAATCTTTGAAATCGCCATACGTTGAATAAGAAAAAATGACAGATCTTTGAAATCGCTGTACGCTGAATAAGAAAAAAGAGAAATCGTTAAAAGCGCTGTACGTTGAATACGAAAAAAAGAGAAATCGTTGAAATCGCTGTACGTTGAATACGAAAAGAATAGAAATTGCTGTACGCTGAATACGAAAAAAAGAGAAATCGTTGAAATCGCTGTACGCTGAATAAGAAAAGGAGAATTCGTTGAAATCGCTGTACGCGGAATACCAAAAAAGAGAATTCGTTGAAATCGCTGTACGCTGGATACGAAGAAATTGAAATCGTTGAAATCTCTGTACGATGAATAAGAAAAAAGAAAATTCGTTGAAATCGCCATACGCTGAATAAGAAAAAAAGAGAAATCGCTGAAATAACTGTACTCTGAATATGAAAGAATATCGTTGAAAGAGCTGTACGCTGAATACAAAAAAATCGTTGGAATCGTTGTACGCAGAATACGAAAAAATATCGTTGAAATCGCTGTATTCTGAGTTGGAAAAAACGAGAAATGGTTGAAAACGCTGTACGCTCAATATGAAAAAAGTAATCGTTCAAATCGCTGTAGGCCTACGTTGAATACAAAAAAAGTAGTGTTTGAAATAGCTGTGCGTTGAATACGAAAAAAAGAGAATTCATTGAAATCGCTGCACGGTAAATAGGAATACGATAAACAATAGTTGAATTCGCTGTACGCTGAATAGGACAAAAAACGTTGAAACAGCTGTACGCTGAATACGAAAAAAATCGTTGATATCGCTGTACGATGAATTGGAAAAAACGAGAAATCGTTGAAATCACTGTACGTTGAATACGAAAAAAGAGAAATCGTTGAAATCGCTGTACGGTTAAAACGAAATAAGAGAAAACGCTGAAATCGCTGTATGTTCAATACAAAAAAGAGAAAACTTTGAAAACGCTGTACTCTGAAGCAGAAAAAAGAGAAATTGTTGAAATCGCTGTAGGCTGAATAGGGAAAAAAGAGAAATCGTTGAAATCGCTGTACGCTGAATACGAAAAGAAATCGTTGAAATCGCTCTACGCTCAATACAAGAAAAAAGTAGTTGAATTAGATGTTCGCTGAATACGAAAAAAAGAGAAATCGTTGAAATCACTACCTCATCTCATCTCACTACTTCTCGCCAAAATGTAAAAAAATGTAAAAAATTGTACAAAATTGTAAAAATTGTAGAAAATTACTAAATTGTAAAACTATAAAAATTTGTAAAAATTGTAATTGTAATATTGTAAAATGTTGACATGTTCCACATCTTAAAGCTTCATTGCTCATGTAAGATCTATGGAATAAAATAAATGAATGAATGAAAACAGTTGAATACGAAGTAAAGAGAAATTACTGAAATCGCTGTACGCTGAATACGAAAAAAGAGAAATCGTTTAAATCGCTGTACGCTGAATATGAAAAAATGAGAAAACGTTGAAATCGCTGACGGCTGAATAGGAAAAAAAAGAGAAATCGTTGAAGTGGCTGCACGCTGAAAGTGAAAGAAAATCTTTGACATATCTGTATGCTGAATACGAACCAAATCGTTGAATTTGCTGTTCGCTGAATACGAAGAAAAATAGTTGAAAACGGTGTACGCTGAATACGGAAGAAAATCGTTGAAATCGCTCTACGCTGAATACGAAAAAAAATTCGATGTAATCGCTGTAAGCTGAATACGGAGAAAAGAGAAATCGTTGAAATCGGCTCTACGCTGAATACGAATTAAATCGTTAAAATCGCTGTACGTTGAATGCCAAAAAAATCGTTGAAATCGCTGTACGCTGAATTCGAAAAAAAACAGAAATCCTTGAAATCGCTGTATGCTGAATACGAGAAAAAATTGTTGAAATCGCTGTACACAGAATACGAAAAAAAGGAAAAAGTGAAATCGTTGTACACTTAGTACGAAAAATAGAAATCGTTGAAATCGCTCTGCGCTGAATACGAAAAAAGAGAAAAATTTGAAATCGCTGTACGCTGATTAAGAAAAAAACAGAAATCGTTGAAATCCCTGTAGCTGAATATGAATGAAAGAGAATTCGTTGAAATGGCTGTATGATGAATACGAAAAAAACAGAAATCGTTAAAATAGCTGTACGTTTAATATGTAAGAAAATCGTTGAAATAGCTGTAGATAATAAAAAAATCGTTGAAATAGCTTAAAGCTGGATACGAAAAAAATCGTTCAAATCGCTGTACGCTGAATACGAAAAAAATCGTTGAAGCAACTGTACGCTGAATAGGAGAATGAATCGTTGAAATAGCTGTACGATGAATACGAAAAAAAAATTGTTGAAATAGTTTTACCCTGAATGCGAAAAGAAATCGTTCAAATCGCTCTACTCTGAATACGAAAGATAATCGTTGAAATATCTGGACACTGAATACGAAAATAAATTCGTAGAAATCGCTGTGCGCAGAATAATAATAAAAAAAGAGAAATCTTTGAAATCGCTCTACGTTGAATACGAGAAAAAGAGAAATCGTTAAAATAGCTGTACGCTGAACACGAAAAAAGAGAAAACGTTGATATCGCTGTACGCTGAATGCGAAAAAAAGAGAAATCGTTGAAATCGCTCAACGTTGAATACCAAAAACAAAAGAGAATTCATTGAAATAGCTGTACGGTGAACACGAAAAACGAGAAAGCGTTGACATCGTCGCTCTACATTGAATACGAACAAAAGAGAAATCGTTGAAATCGCTTTACGTTGAATACAAAAAATTATGGTTGAAATAGCTGTATGTTGAATACGAAAAAAGAGAAATCGCTGAAATTGCTGTACGTTCAATACGAAAAAAGAGAATTCGTTGAAATAGATATATAAGCTGAATACCAAAAAAATAATTGAAATCGCTGTAAGCTGAAAACGAAAAAAAGAGAAATCATTGAAATCGCTGTACGTTGAATAAGTAAAAAGGAGAATTCGTTAAAATCGCTGTACGCTGAATACGGAAAAAAGAGAAATCGTTGAAATCGCTA
Organism: Periplaneta americana; assembly: GCF_040183065.1. NCBI lineage: Eukaryota > Metazoa > Arthropoda > Insecta > Blattodea > Blattidae > Periplaneta > Periplaneta americana. The sequence continues at coordinate 174,287,632 of NC_091131.1, forward strand.
TACGTTGAATAAGAAAAAAAGAGAAAACTTTGAAATTGCTGTACGCTGATTACGAAAAAAGAGAAATCGTTCAAACAGTTGCACGCTGAATACGAAAAAAAAATCGTTGAAATTGCTTGTCGCTGAATACGAAAAAAAGTCGTTGAAATCGCTATAGGTTGAATACGAAGAAAATCCTTGAAATGGTTTTACGCTGAATACGAAAGGGAATAGTTCATTTATCTGTACGCTGAATATGAAAAAAATATCGTTGAAATCGCTCTACTCTGAATACGAAAAAAAGATAAATATTTGAAATCGCTGTACGTTGAATACGAAAAAAGAGAAATCGTTGTAATCGCTGTACGTTGAATACGAAAGAAAATCGTTGGAACAATTGTACGCTGAATACGAAAAAAATAGTAGAAATCGCTGAAAGGTGGACATAAAAATATCGTAGAAATCGCTGAAAGGTGGACATAAAAAAAATCGTACAAATCGCTGGACGCAGAGAACAAAAAAAATCATAGCAATCACAGCGCGTTGAATACGAAAAAAAATATTTGAAATCGCTGAACGATTAATGCGAAAAATATCGTTTGAACCGCTGAACTCTCAAAGCGAAAAAAATAGTAGAAAACTCTGTACGCTGAATACGAAAAAAAACGTTGAAAAAGCTGTACGCTGAATACGGAAAAATCGTTCAAATCGCTGCACGCTGCACACGATATAAGAGAAATCATTGAAATCGCTGTACTCTGAAAACAAAAAAAAGAGAAATCGTTGAAATCGGTTTACGCTGAATACGAAAATAACAGAAATCGAATAAATCGCTGTACGCAGAATACGAAGAAAAGAGATAGCGTTGAAATCGCTTTACGACGAATACGAAAATAGAAATCGTTGAAATAGCTGTACTCTGAATCCGAAAAAAATGAGAAATCGTTGAAATCGCTGTAGGCCAAATAAGAAAAAAAATCGTTTAAATCGCCGTACGCTGAATAAGAGAAAAAGGAAATAGTTGAATTCGCTGTACGCTGAATAAGAATGAAATATCATTGAAATTTCTGTAAGCTGAAAACGAAAAAAGAATCGTTTAAATCGCTGCAAATTGAATACGAATAGAAAGAGAAATAGTTGAAATCGCTGTAGGCCGAATACGAAAAAAAAATCGTTGAAATCGTTGTACGCTCAACACGAAAGGTAATCGTTGAAATAGCTGTAGGCTGAATACGAAAAAAGTGTCGTTGAAATCGCTGTAAACAGAATACGAAAAAGAGAGCAATCGGTTTAATCGCTGTACTTTGAATACGAAAGAAGAGAAATCGTTGATATGGCTATATGTTGAATATGAAAGAAAATCTTTGAAATAGCTGTAAGGTGAATACGAGAAAAAAATTTGAAATCTCTGTACGCTGAAAACGAAAAAATCGTTGAAACCGCTGTACGCTGAATAAGAAAAAAAGAAAAATCGTTGAAATCGCTGTAGGCTGAATACGAAAAAAAGAGGAATCGGTGAAAGAACACGCAGAAAATGAAAGAAAATCGTTGAAATAGCTGTACGCTGAATACGAAAATATATCTTAGAAATACCTGTACGCTGAACACGTAAAAATATCGTTGAAATCGCTGTAAGCTGAATACGAAAAGAAGAGGAATAGTTGAAATCGCTGTACGTTAAATACGTAGAAAAGAGAAATCGTTAAAATCGCTATACGCTAAATAACAAAAAAGAGAAATAGTTGAAATCGCTGTACGTTAAATACGTAGAAAAGAGAAATCGTTAAAATCGCTATACGCTAAATAACAAAAAAGAGAAATCGTTGAAATCACTGTAAGCTGAATAAGAAAAAAAAGAAATCGTTGAAATAACTGTACGCTGAATGCGAAAAGAAATCGTTGAAATCTCTGTACGCTGAATACGAACCAAAAAAATTATTGAAATCGCTGTACGCTGAATACCAAAAAAAAGAGAAATTGTTGAAATCACTGTAGGACGAATACGGCACAAAAATCGTTGAAATCGCTGTACGCTGAATACGGAAGAAAATAGTTTAAATAGCTGTACTCAAAATACGAAAAATATATCGTTGAAAACGCTGTAAGCTGAAAACGAAAAAAAGAGAAATCGTTTTAATCAGTGTACTCTGAATTCGAAAAAAGAGGAATTGTTGAAATCGCTTTACGTTCAATACGATTAAAGAGACATCGTTTAAATCGCTGTACACAGAATAAGAAAAAAAGAGAAACCGTTGAAATCGCTATACGTTGAATACGAAAAAATAGAAATCTTTAAAATCGCTGTATACCGAATACGAAAAAAGAGAAATAGTTGAAATCACTGTACGTTGAATACGAATAAAACAGAAATCGTTGAAATCGCTGAACACTGAATAAGAAAAATAATAAACTGTTAGAAATCACTGCACGCTGAATACGAAAAAAGGAGAAAACTTTGAAATCCCTGTAGGCTGAATGCGGAAAAAAAGGGAAATCGTTGAAATCGCTGTACGCTGAATGCGAAAAAAATCGTTGAAATCTCCGTACGCTGAATACGAAACAAACTCATTGAAATCGCTGTACGCTGAATAAGAAAGAAAGGGAAATCGTTGAAATCGCTGAAGGACGAATACGGCAAAAAAATCGTTGAAATTGCTGTACGCTGAATACGGAAGAAAATCGTTGAAGTAGATGTACTCTGAATACGAAAAAAATATCGTTGAAGTCGCTGTAAGCTGAAAACGGAAAAAAGAGAAAAAGTTTTAATCGCTGTACTTTGCATTAAAAAAAGGGAAGTCGTTGAAATCGCTTTATGCTGAAAACGAAAAAAAGAGAAATTGTTCAAATCGCTATGCGCAGAATACGAAAAAAAAGAGATAGCTTTGAAATCACTGTATGATGAATACGAGAAATAGAAATCGTTGAAATAGATGTACGCTGAATACGAAAAAAATTATAAATCGTAGAAATCGCTGTAGGCCAAATAAGAAAAAAATCGTTGAAATCGCTGTACGCTGAATAAGAAAAAAGGGAAATCTCTGAATTGGCTGTACGGTGAATAGGAATAAAATATCGTTTAAATTTCTGTAAGCTGAATAAGAAAAAAGAATCGTTGAAATCGCTACACGATGAATACGAAAAAAGAGAAATCGTTGAAATCGCCGTAGGCCGAATACGAAAAAAAAGTAGTTGAAATCGCTGTACGCTCAATACGAACAATAATCATTGAAATAGCTGTAAGCTTAATACGAAAAAAGTAACGTTGAAATCGCTGTAAGCCGAATACGAAAAAGACATAAATCGGTTTAATCGCTGTATATTGAATAAGAAAAAAAAGTAACCGTTGAAATCGCTGAATACGAAAAAACAGAAACCGTTCAAGTCCTGTACATTGAATAGGAAAAAAGAGAAATCGTTGAAATTGCTGTACACCAAATACGAAAAAAGAGATATAGTTGAAATCACTGTACGTTGAATACGAAAAAATGACAAATTGCTGAAATCGCTGAACGCAGAATACGAAAAAAGGGAAATAGTTGAAATCGCTGTACGCTGAATACGAAATAAGAGAAATCTTTGAAATCGCTGCGCTCTCAACACGTAAAAAGAGAAATCGTTAAAATCGCTGTAAGTAGAATATGAAAAAAAGAGAAACCGTCGAAATCGCTGTACGTTGACTAGGAAAAAGAGAGAAATCGTTGGAATCGTTGTACTCTGAATACGGAAGAAAGAGAAATCGTTGAAATCGCTGTGGGCTGAATTCGAAAAAAAAAACGTTCAAAATGCTGTACGCTGAATAAGAAAGAAAATCGGTGAAATAGCTGTACGCTAAATACGAAAAAAATATCGTTGAAATCGCTGTACGCGTAATACAAAAAAAAGAGAAATCGTTGAAATTGCTGTAGAATGAATACGAAAAAAGGAGAAATCTTTGAAATCGCTGTACGCTGAATAAGAAAATAAGAGAATTAGTCGAAATCGTTGTACGCTGAATAAGAAAAAATGAAGTCGTTGAAATCGCTGTACGCTGAATAAGAAAAGATAATTCGTTGAAATCGCTTTACGCTGAATACGAAAAAAGAGCAATCGTTGAAATCGTTGTACGCAGAATACGAAAAAAGATAAATCGTTGAAATCGCTGTACGCTGAATACGAAAGAAAATCGTTGAAATAAATGTACGCTGAATACGAAATAAATATCGTCGAAATCGCTGTAAGCTGAATAAGAAAAAAAGAAGTAATCATTTTAATCGCTGTACTTAGAATAGGAAAACTGAGAAATCGATGAAATCGCTGTATAACGAATAAGAAAAATTGACAAATCGTTGAAATCGCTCTACGCTGAATACGAAAAATAGAAATCGTTGAAATAGCTGTAAACTGAATACGAATAAAAGTGAAAACATTGAAATAGCTGTACGATGAATACAAAGAAAGGGAAATCGTTGAAGTCGTTCTATGCTGAATACGAATCAAATATCGTTGAAATTTCTGTATGCTGAATACAAAAAAAACATTGAATTCGCTGCATGCTGAATACGAAAAAAAGAGAAATCGTAGAAATCGCTGTAGGCCGATTACAAAAAAATATCGTTGAAATAACTGTACGCTAAATACGAAAAAAATATCGTTGAACTCGCTGTACGCATAATACGAAAAAAGAAAAGCGTTGAAATCGCTGTACGTGGGATATGAAAAAAAAACAGAAATCGCTGAAATCGCTGTACGCTGAATAAGAAAAGAAGAGAATTCGTTGAAATCGCTTTACGCTGAATACGAAGACAAGAAGAATCGCAGAAATCGCTGTACACTGAATACAAAAAAAGAGAAATCGTTGAAATCGCTGAACGCTGAATACGAAAAATAATTAACTGTTTGAAATCAGTGCACGCTGAATACGAAAAAAAGAGAAATCATTGAAATCGCTGTGCGCTGAACGCGTAAGAAGATAATGCGTTAAAATCGCTGTACTTAGAATACGAAAAAAAGAGAAATCGATGATATCATTGTACACCAAATAAGAAAAAAAGACAAATCTTTGAAATCGCTGTACGCTGAATACGAATAAATTTGAAAACGTTGAAATCGTTGTAGGCCAAATACGAAAAAATTCGTTGAAATCGCTGTACGCTGAACACAAAGAAAGAGAAATCGTTGAAATCGCTGTAAGCTGAATACGAATAAAATATCGTTGAAATTTCTGTACGCTGAATACGAAAAAAAGCGTTGAATTCGCTGCACGCTGAATACGAAAAAAGAGAAATCTATGAAATCGCTGTAGGCCGAATAAGAAAAAGAACGTTGAAATAGCTATACGCTGAATACGAAAGAATATCGTTGAAATAGCTGTACTCTGAATACGAAAAAAATATCGTTGAAATCGCTGTAGAGCTGAAAACGAAAAAAAGAGAAATCGTTTTAATTGCTGTACATTGAATTGAAAAAAGAGAAATCGTTCAAATCGCTTTACGGTGAATATGAAGAAAAGAGAATTCGTTTGAATCGCTGTACGCAGAATACGAAAAAAAGAGATAGAGTTGAAATAGCTGTACTCTGAATACGAAAAAATGAGAAATCGTTGATATCGCTGTAGGCCAAATACGAAAAAAAATTATTGAAATCGCTGCACGCAGAATACGAGAAAGAAAGAGAAATCGTTGAAATCGCCGTAGCCGAATACGAAAAAAATTTGAAATCGCTATACGCTCAATACGAAAGATAATCGTTGAAATAGCTGTACGCTGAATACGAAAAAGTATCGTTGAAATCGCTCTAAACTGAATACGAAAAAGAGAGAAATCGGTTTAATCGCTGTACTTTGAATACGAAAAAAGGAAAATCGTTGAAATGGCTATATGTTGAATATGAAAGAAAATCCTTGAAATAGCTGTACGCTGAATACGAGAAAAATTTTGAAATCTCTGTACACTGAATATAAAAGAAATCTCTGAAACCGCTGTACGATGAATACCAAAATAAGAAGAATCGTTGAGACCCGTGTAAGCTGAATAAGAAAAAAAAGAAACCGTTGAAATCGCAATACGCTGAAAAAGAAAAAAGAGAAATCATTGAAATTGCAGTACGCTGAATACGAAAAAAGAGAAACCGTTCAAGTCCTGTACGTTGAATAGGAAAAAAGAGAAATCGTTGAAATTGCTGTACACCAAATACGAAAAAAGAGATATAGTTGAAATCACTGTACGTTGAATACGAAAAAATTAGAAATTGCTAAAATCGCTGAACGCAGAATAAGAAGAAAATGGAAATAGTTGAAATCGCTGTAAGCTGAATACGAAAAAAAGAAGTAATCATTTTAATCGCTGTACTTAGAATGGGAAAAATGAAAAAATCGATGAAATCGCTGTACACTGAATAAGAAAAATTGACAAATCGTTGAAATCGCTGTACGCTGAATACGAAAAATAGAAATCGTTGAAATAGCTGTGAACTGAATACGAATAAAAGTGAAAACGTTGAAATCGCTGTAGGCCAAATACGAAAAAAAATCGTTGAAATCGCTGTATGCTGAATACAAAGAAAGAGAAATCGCTGAACTCGTTGTACGCTGAATACGAATAAAATATCGTTGAAATTTCTGTACGCTGAATACGAAAAAAAAGAGAAATCGTTGAAATCGCTGTAGGCCGATTACGAAAACAAACCCGTTGAAATCGCTGTACGCTGAATACGAAAGAAAATCGTTGAAATAATTGTACGCTGAAAACGAAACAAATATCGTTAAAATCGCTGTAAGCTGAATACGAGAAAAAGAGAAATCGTTTTAATCGCTGTACTATGAACACGAAAAAAAGAGAAAACGTTGAAATGACTATATTCTGAATCTGAAAAAAAATCGTTGAAATAGCTGTACGCTGAATACGACAAAAATCTTTGAAATTGCTGTACGCTGAATAAGAAAAAAAATCGTTGAAACCGCTGTACTCTGAATACGAAAAAAGAGAAATCGTTGAAATCGCTATTCGTTGAATACGAAAAAAGGGGAAAAGTTGAAATCGCTGTACATTGAATAGGAAAAAGAGAGAAATCGTTGTACGTTGAATACGAAAAAGATAAATCATTGAAATCGCTATACGCTGAATACGAAAAAAAGAGAAAACGTAGAAATCGCTGCACGCTGAATACGAAGAAAAGAGAAACCCTTCAAGTCCTGTGCGCTGAACTCCAAAAAAAGGGAAAACGTTAAAATCACTGTACGTTGAATAAGAATAAAAAAGAAAATCGTTGAAATCGCTGAACTCTGAATAAGAAAAAATATAAACTGGTTGAAATCGCTGTACGCTGAATACGAAAAAAACAGAAATCTTTGAAATCACTGTGCGCAAACACGGAAGAATATAAATCGTTAAAATCGCTGTACGTAGAATATGAAAAAAAGATAAATTGGTGAAATCGCTGTACATTGAATAGGAAAAGGAGAGAAATCGTTGAAATAACTGTACGCTGAATATGAAAGAAAATCGTTGAAAGAGCTGTACGCTGAATACAAAAAAATCGTTGGAATCGCTGTACGCAGAATACGAAAAAATGTCGTTGAAATCGCTTTGCCCTGAATACGAAAAAAATTGTTGAAGTCGCTGTACTCTGAGTTGGAAAAGACGAGAAATCGTTGAAAACGGTGTACGCTCAATACGAAAAAAAAGAGAATTCGTTTAATCGCTGTACGTTGAATACAGAAAAAAAGTAATCGTTGAAATCGCTGTAGGCCTACCCTGAATAAAAAAATTGTGTTTGAAATAGCTGTACGTTGAATACGAAAGAAAGGGGAATCGTTGAAATCGCTGTAAGCTGAATACGAAAAAAAAGAGAATTAATTGAAATCGCTGTACGCTGAATATGAAAAAAGGAGAAATCGTTGAAATAGCTGTACACTGAGTACGAAAAAATAGTTGAAATAACGGTAAGCAGAATACGGAAAAAAGAGTAATCGTAGAAATCGCAGTACGCTGAATACGAGAAAAAAGATGCCATTGAAATCGCTGAAAGCAAAATAAGAAAAAAATTTGTGAAGGTCGCTTTATGGTAGACAAATAATGATAGAAATCGCTGTACGCAGAAAACCAAAAAAATTTCATAGATATCACAGTGCGCTGAATAAGATAATCAATAGTTGAAATCGCTGTATGCTGAATACGACAAATAATCGTTAAAATCTCTGTACGCTGAATACGAAAAAAAAACGCTGAAACAGCTGTACGCTGAATACGATAAAAATTCGTTGATATCGCTATACGATGAATTCGAAAAAAAGAGAAATCGTTGAACTCGCTCTAAGTTGATTACGAAAAAAGAGAAATCGTTGAAATCGCTGTACGGTTAAAACTAAATAAGAGAAAACGCCGAAATCGCTGTACGTTCAATACAAAAAAGAGAAATAGTTGAAATCGCTATACTCTGAAAAATACGAAAAAAAAGAGAAATCGTTTAAATCACTACGTTGAATACGAAGTAAAGAGAAATCGTTGATATCGCTGTACGCTGAATACGAAAAAAGAGAAATCGTTGAAATCGCTATGCGTTGAACACGAAAAAAGAGAAATCGTTGAAATCGTTGTACGCTGAATACGAAAAAAATGGTTGAAATATTTGTACGTAGCATACGAATAAAAGGGAAATCGTTGTATTCGCTGTACGCTGAATAAGAAAAAAAAGAGAAATAGTTGAAATCGTTGTACGTTGAATACGAAAAAATAGAGAAATCGTTGAAATCGCTTTACGCTGAATTCGAAAAATGAGAAATCGTTGAAACAGTTGTATGCTGAATACAAAAAGAAATCGTTGAAATTGCTGTACTCTGAATACGGAAAAAAGCCGTTGAAATCGCTGTAGGTTGAATACGAAAAAAAATCCTTAAGTCGCCGTACACTGAATACGAAAGGGAATAGGTGAAGTATCTGTACGCTGAATACAAAAAAGAGAAGTATTTGAAAACCCTGTACGTTGAATACAAAAAGAGAAATCGTTGAAATCGCTGTACGTTGAATGCGAAAGGAAACGTTGAAATGATTGTACGCTGAATACGAAAAAAATTGTAGAAATCGCTGCACGCTGAACACGAAAAAAAAAGAAATCGTTAAAATCGCTGTACACTGAAAACGAAAAAAGAGAAATCGCTGAAATCGCTGTACGATCAATACGAAAAAAGAGAAATCGTTGAAATTGTTGCACTCTCAACAAGAAAAAAGAGAAATCGTTCAAATCGCTGTACGCTGTATACGAAAAAGAAATCGTTCAAATCGCTCTGTGCTCAATACAAAAAGTAGTTGAATTAGTTGTTCGCTGAATACGAAACAAGGAGAAATCGTTGAAATAACTGTAGGCTGAGTACGAAAAAAGAGAACTCGTTGATATCGCTGTACGCTGAATAAGAAAAAAAGAGAAATCGTTGAAATCGCTGTGAGCTGAATACGACAAAAAACTTTGAAGTCGCTGTACGCTGAATCCAAAAAAAAAATCCTTGAAATCGCTCCATGTTGAATACGAAAATAATTTTTGAAATCGCTATACGCTGAATACGAAAAAAAAAAGAGAAATCGTTGATAACGCTTTACGCTGAATACGAAAAGAGAAAAATCGTTGAAACATCTGTACCCTGTATACGAAAAAAAATCGTTGAATTTGCATTATGCTGAATACGAAAAAAATTGTTGCAAATGCTGTAGGTTGAATACGAAGAAAATCCTTGAAATGGCTGTACGCTGAATACGAAAGGAGATCGCTGAAATATCTTTAAGCTGAATACGAAAAAATATCGATTAAATCGCTGTACGCTGAATACGCAAAAAAGAGAAATATTTGAAATCGCTGTACGTTGAATTCGAAAAAAGAGAAATAGTTGAAATCGCTATACAATGAATACGAAAGATGAGAAACCGTTGAAGTCGCTTTACGTTGAATACGAAAGAAAATCGTTGAAACAAATCGCTGTACGATGAATAAGAAAAAAAGAGAAATCGTTGAAATCGCTGTAGTTTGAATAAGAAAAAAAATCATTGAAATCGCTATACGCTGAATACGAAAAAAGAGAACACGATGAAATCGCTGTACGCTGAATACGAAAAACTGAGAAACCCTTCAAGTCCTGAGCGCTGAACACAAAAAAAGAGAAATCGTTAAAATCATTGTACATTGAATAAGAATAAAAGAGAAATCGTCGAAATCGCTGTACGCTGAATAATAAAGAAATCGTTGAACCCGCTGCACGCTGAATACGAAAAAAGGAAAATCGTTGAAATCGCTGTACGCTGAATAAGAAAAAAGAGAAATCCTTGAAATCGCATTACGCTGAATAAGAAAAAAAGAGAAATCGTTGAAATCGCAATACGCTGAATACGAAAAAAAGAGAAACCGTTCAAGTCCTGTACATTGAGTAGGAAAAAGAGAAATCGTTGAAATCGCTGTACATCATATACGAAAAAAAGAGATATCGTTCAAATCACTGTACGTTGAATACGAAAAAATGAGAAAATGCTGAAATCGCTGAACGCTGAATACGAAAAAAGAGAAATCTTTGAAATCGCTGTACGATGAACACGAAAAAGAGATATCTTTGAAATCGCTGGGCTCTCAACGCGTAAAAAGAGAAATAGTTAAAATAGTTGTACTTAGTTTATGAAAAAAAGAGAAACCGATGAAATCCCTGTACGTTGAATAATAAAAAGACAGAAATCGTTGGAATCGTACGGTGAATACGGAAGAAAGAGAAATCGTTGAAATCGCTGTAAGTAGAATTCGAAAAAAAAACGTTCAAAAAGCTGTACGCTGAATACGAAAGAAAATCGTTGAAATAGCTGTACGCTAAATACGAAAAAAATATCGTTGAAATCGCTGTATGCGTAATACGAAAAAAGAAAAATCGTTGAAATCGCTGTACGTTGAATAGGAAAAAGAGATAAATCTTTGTACGCTGAATACGAAAAGAAGAGAAATCGTTGAAATCACTCTACGCTGAATACGAAAATAGAGAAATCGTTGAAATCTCTGTACGCTGAATATGGAAAAGGAGAAATCGTTGAATTCGCTGTACGTTGAAGACGAAAAACAGAGAAATCGGTGAAAGAACACGCAGGAAACGAAAGAAAGTCGTTGAAATAGCTGTACGCTGAATACGAAAGTTTATCTTCGAAATACCTTTACGCTGATCACTTAAAAATTTCGTTGAAATCGATGTAAGCTGAATACGAAAAAAAGAGAAATCTTTAAAATCGCTGTACGTTGAATACGTAAAAAAAGAAATCGTTAAAATCGCTATACGCTGAATAAAAAAAGAGAAATCGTTGAAATCGTTGTAAGCTGAATACGAAAGAAGAGAGATCGTTAAATCGTTATACGCTGAACACGGAAAAAGAGAAATTGTTGACATAGCTGTACGCTGAAAACGGAAAAAAGAGAAATCGTTGAAATCGCTGTACGCTGAATGCGAAAAGAAATCGTTGAAATCTTTGTACGCAGAATACGAAACAAAATTATTTAAATCGCTGTACGCTGAATACCAAAAAAAAGAGAAAACGTTGAAATCGCTGTAGAAAGAATACGGCAAAAATATCGTTGAAATCGGTGTACGCTCAATACGAAAGAAAATATTTGAAATAGCTTAACTCTGAATACGAAAAATATATCGTTGAAAACGCTGTAAGATGAAAACGAAAAAAGAGAAATCGTTTAAATCACTGTACTTTGAATTAGAAAAAAAGAGAAATCGTTGAAATCGCTTTACTCTGAATAAGAAAAAAGAGATATCGTTTATATCGCTGTACCAAGAATACGAAAAAAGAGAAACCGTTGAAATCACTGTACGTTTAATACGAAAAAAGAGAAATCTTTGAAATCGCTGTACACCGAATACCAAAAAAAGAGATATAGTTAAAATCACTGTACGTTGAATACGAATAAAACAGAAATCGTAGAGATCGCTGAACACTGAGTACGAAAAATAATAAACTGTTTGAAATCACTACAAGCTGAATTCGAAAAAAAGAGAAATTTTCGAAATCGCTGTGCGCTGAACACGTAAGAAGATAAATCGTTAAAATCGCTGTACTTAGAATACGAAAAAAAAGAACGGGATGAAATCGTTTTACACCGAATAAGAAAAAAAGACGAATCGTTGAAATCGCTGTACGCTGAATACGAAAAATAGAAATCGTTGAAGTTGCTGTACACTGAATATGAATAAAAGTGAAGACGTTGAAATCGCTGTAGGCCAAATACGAAAAAAAATCGTTGAAATCGCTGTTCGCTGAATACAAAGAAAGAAAAGTCGTTGAAATCACTGCGCGCTGAATACGAATAAAATATATTTGAAATTTCTGTACGCTGAATACGAAAAAAAGCGTTGAATTAGCCGCACGCTGAATACGAAAAAAGAGAAAACGTTGAAATCGCTGTAATCTGAATACGAAAAAAGAGAAATAGTTGAAATCGCTGTAGGCCGAATACGAAAAAAATCATTGAAATCGCTGTACGCCGAAAACCAAAGAAAATAGTTGAAATAGCTGTATCTGAATACGAAAAAATATCGTTGAAATCGCTCTAAGCTGAAAAAGAAAAAAAGAGAAATCGTTTTAATCGCTGTACTTTGATTTGAAAAAAAGAGAAATCGTTGAAATCTCTTTACGAGGAATATGAAAAAAAAAAGAAATCGTTTAAATCGCTGTACGCAGAATACGAAAACATGAAATAGGGTTAAAATCGCTGTACGATCAATACAAAAATTGAAATCATTGAAATAGCCGTACGCTGAATACGAAAATATGAGAAATCGTTGAAATCGCTGTAGGCCAAATACGAAAAGAAATGTTGAAATCGCTGTACACTGAATAAGAAAAAAGGGAAATCGTTGAAATCGCTCTACGGTGAATAAGAATAAATTATCGTTGAAATTTCAGTAAGCTGAATAAGAAAAATAATCGTTGAAATCGCTGCACGCTGAATACGAAATAAGAGAAATCGTTGAAATCGCCGTAGGCCGAATACAAAAAAAAATCGTTGAAATCGCTGTACGCTCAATACGAAAGTTAATCGTTGAAATAGCTGTAAGCTGAAAACGAAAATGTATCGTTGAAATCGCTGTAAACTGAATACGAAAAAGAGAGAAATCGGTTTAATCACTGTACTTTGAATACGAAAAGGAGAAATAGTTGAAATGGCTATGTGTTGAATATGAAAGAAAATCCTTGAAACAGTTGTACGCTACGAGGAAAAATATTTGAAATCTCTGTACGCTGAATACAAAAAAAACTTTGAAACCGCTGTACGCTGAATACGAAAAAAAAGTCGTTGAAATCGCTGTACGCTGAATAAAAAAAATAGAAATCGTTGAAATAGCAATACGCTGAATAAGAAAAAAAGAGAAATTGTTAAAAATGAAATACGCAGAATACGAAAAAAAAAGAGAATCCGTTCAAGTCCTGTACGTTGAATAGGAAAAAAGAGAAATCGATGAAATTGCTGTACACCAAATAGGAAAAAAGAGATATCGTTGAAATCACTGTACGTTGAATACGAAAAAAAAGAGAAAACGTTGAAATCGCTGTACGCTGAATACGAAAAACAGAGAAACCCTTGAAGTCCTGTGCGCTGAAAACGAAAAAAGATAAATCGTTAAAATCGCTGTACTTAGAATACGAAAAAAAAGAACGGGATGAAAACGTTTTACACCGAATAAGAAAAAAAGACGAACCGTTGAAATCGCTGTACACTGAGTAAGAAAATAAGAGAATTAGTTGAAATCGTTGTACACTGAATAAGAAAAAAAAGAGGTCGAGGAAATCGCTGTACGCTGATTAAGAAAAGAGAATTCGTAGAAATCGCTATACGCTGAATACGAAAAAAGGGCAATCGTTGAAATCGTTGTACGCAGAATACGAACAAAGAGAAATCGTTGAAATCGCTGTAAGACGAATACGAAAAGTAATCGTTGAAATACTGTACGCTGAATAAGAAAGAAAATCGTTGAAATAACTGTACGCTGAATACGAAATAAATATCGTCGAAATCGCTGTAAGCTGAATACGAAAAAAAATAAGTAATCATTTTAATCGCTGTACTTAGAATACGAAAAATAGAGAAATCGATGAAATCGCTGTACACCGAATAAGAAAAATTGACAAATTGTTGAAATCGCTGTACGCTGGATACGAAAAATAGAAATCGTTGAAATAGCTGTACACTGAATACGAATAAAATGAAAACGTTGAAATTCCTGTAGGCCAAATACAAAAAAAAATCGTTGAATTTGCTGTACGTTGAATACAAAGAAAGAGAAATCATTGAATTCGCTGTACGCTGAATACGAATAAAATATCGTTGAAATTTCGGTATGCTGATTACGAAAAAATAGCGTTGAACTCGCTGCACGCTGAATACGAAAAAAAAGAGAAATCGCTGTATTCCGAATACGAAAAAAAAAATAGTTGAAATTAGTGTACGTTGAATACGAAAGAAAATCGTTGAATAACTGTGCGCTGAAAACGAAAAAAATATCGTTAAAATCGCTGTTAGCTGAATACGAAAAATAGGGAAATAATTTTAATCGCTTCACTTTGAATACGAAAACGCTTAAATGGCTATATTCTGAATCTGAAAAAAAATCGCTGAAATAGCTGTACGCTGAATACGACAAAAATCTTTGAAATCGCTGTACGCTGAATAAGAAAAAATCGTTGAACCCGCTGTACGCTGAATACGAAAGAAGAGAGATCGTTGAATTCGCTGTACGTTAAATACGAAAAAAGGAAAACGTTGAAATCGCTATACGTTGAAAAAGGGAGATATGGTTGAATTTTGAATATGGAAAAAAGAGAAATAATTGAAATCGCTATACGCAGAATACGAAAAAAGAGAAAACGTTGAAATCGCTGTACGCTGAATACGAAAAAAAGAGAAACCCTTCAAGTCCTGTGCGCTGAACAAGAAAAAAGAGAAATCGTTAAAATCACTGTACGTTGAATACGAATAAAAGAGAAATCGTTGAAATCGCTGTATATTGAATAGGAAAAGGAGAGAAATCGTTGTACGCTGAATAAGAAAAAAAGAGAAATGGTTGAAATCGCTGTAGGCTGATTTCGAAAAAAAAGTTCTAATCGCTGTACGGTGAATACGAAAGAAAATCGTTGAAATAGCTGTAAGCTGAATAAGAAAAAAAATATCGTTGAAATCGCTATTCGCAAGAATATGAAAAAAAAAAGAGAAATTGTGAAATCGCTGTACGCTGAATACGAAAAAGAGAGAAAACGTTGAAATCGCTGTGTGGTGAACATGAAAAACGAGAAATCATTGAAAACGTTTTACGTTGAATACGAAAAAAGAGAAATCCTTGAAATCGCTGTACGTTGAATAGGAACAAAGGAGAAATCGTTGAAATCGGTTTACGCTGAATAGGAAAAAAGAGAAATTTTTTATATCCATATACATTGAACACAAAAAAGAGAAATCGTTGAAATCGCTGTACGCAGAATACGAAAAATAGAATAGTTGAAATCGCTGTACTCTGAATACGAAAAAAGAGATACCGTTGAAATCGCGGTACGCTGAATACGAAGAAATTGAAATCGTTGAAATCTCTGTACGATGAATAAGAAAAAAGAAAAATCGTTGAAATTGCTGTACGCTGAATAAGATAAAAAGAGAGATCGTTGAAATAACCATACGTTGAGTATGAAAGAAAATCGTTGAAAAAGCTGTACGCTGAATACAAAAAATATCGTTGGAATCACTCTACGCAGAATACGAAAAAATATCTTTGAAATCGCTGTACGCTCAATAAAGAAAAAAGTCATTGAAATTATTGTTCGCTGAATACGAAAAAACAGAAATCGCTTAAATAAGTGTACGCTGAACACTGAAAAAGAGAAATCGTTGAAATCGCTGTACGCTGATGAAGAAAAAAGAGAAATCGTTGAAATCGCTCTAAGCTGAGTACGTAAACTCTCTGAAATCGCTGTACGCCAAATACGAAAAAAAATCATTGAAATCGCTCTACGCTGAATACGAAAATATCATTGAAAACGCAATACGCTGAATACGAAAAAAAGAGAAAACGTTGAAATCGCTGTACTCGGAATACGAAAAAAATAGTTGAAACCGCTGTACGCTGGATACGAAAATGTCATTGAAAACGCAATACGCTGAATACGAAAAAAAGAGAAATTGTTGAAATCACTGTACGCAGAATAGGAAAAAATGGTTGAAATATTTGTTTGTAGCATGCGAATAAAAGGGAAATCGTTGAATTCGCTGTAACCAGAATACAAAAGAATATGGATCAAATAGCTGTAGGTTAAATACGAAGAAAAGAGAAATCGTTGAAATTGCTGCACGTTGAATGCGATAAAATGAGAAATCGTTGAAATCGCTGTAAGCTGAATAAGAAAAAAATTATGGTTGAAATAGCTGTACGTTGAATAAAAAAACAGAAATCGTGAAATCGCTGTACGCTGAATACGAAAAAAAAGAGAAATCGTTGCAATCGCTGTACGTTGAACACGAAAAAAAGAGCAATTGTTGAAATCGCTTTACGCTGAATTCGAAAAAAGATAAATCGGTGAAACAGTTGTACGCTGAATACGAAAAGAAATCGTTGAAATCGCTGTACGCTGAATACGAAAAAATGTCGTTGAAATCGCTGTAGGTTGAATACGAAAAAAAATCCTTAAGTCGCCGCACACTGAATACGAAAGGGAATAGGTGAAATATCTGTACGCTGAATACCAAAAAATATCATTGAAATCGCTCTACTTTGAATACGAAAAAAGAGAAATATTTGAAAACGCTGTACATTGAATAGAAAAAAAGAGAAATCATTGAAATCGCTGTACGTTGAATGCGAAAGAATATCGTTGAAACGATTGTACTCTGAATACGAAAAAAATAATAGAAATCGCTGAAAAGTGGACATAAAAATATCGTAGAAATGGCTGTACGGTAGACATAAAGAAAATCGTACAAATCGCTGGACGCAGAAAACAAAAAAAAATCATAGAAATAACAGTGCTTAGAATACGAAAGAAATAGGTGAAATATTGAACGATTAATGCGAAAAAAAATCGTTAGAACCGCTGAACGCTGAATGCGAAAAAATAGTAGAAATCGCTGTACGGTGAACAAGAAACAAAAATCGTTGAAGTCGTTGTATGCTCCATAAAAAAAAAGAAATTGATGAAATCGCTGAACGCAGAACACGAAAAAAATGGTAAAAGTCGCTGTACTGTACATATAAAAAATGATAGAAATCGCAGTGCACACGAAAAAAATAATTGAAATCGCTTTACGATGAATACGACAAAAAATCGTTGAAATCACTGTAAGCTGAATACGAAAAAAACGTAAAAACGCTGTACGCTGAATACAGAAAAATCGTTGAAATAGCTGCACGGTGAACACGATGAAAGAGAAATCGTTGGAATCGCTGTGCTCTGAAAACAAAAAAAAAGAGAAATCGCTGAATTCGCTGTACGTTCAATAAGAAAAAAGAGAAATCGTTGAAATTGCTGTACTCTTTACCAAGAAAAAAAAGGGAAATAGTTGAACTCGCTGTACGCTGAATACGAAAAAACGTTGAAATCGCTGTACGCTCAAAACAAAAACAAAAGTAGTTGAATTAGTTGTTCGCTGAATACGAAAAAAAAGGAGAAATCGTTGAAATTACTGTACGCTGAATATGACAAGAGAAATCGCTGAAATCGCTGTAAGCTGAATAAGACAAAAAAATCCTTGAAATCGCTATACGCTGAATACAAAAAAAAATAGTTGAAATCGCTCTATGCTGAATACGAAAAAAATCGATGAAATCGCTATACGCTGAATACGAAAAAAAGACAAATCGTGAAATCGCTTTACGCTGAATGCGAAAAACAGAAATCGTTGAAACAGCTGTACGCTGAATACGAAAAAAAAAATCGTTCAAATCGCATTACGCTGAATACGAAAAAAAGAGAAATCGTAGAAATTGCTGTACGCTGAATAAGAGAAAAAGAGAAATCATTGAAATCGCTGTAGGTTGAATACGAAACGAAATCATTGAAATCGCTGTACGCTGAATACGACACAATAAACTTTGAAATATCTGTAACTTGAATACGAAAAAAATATCGATGAAATCGCTGTACGCAGGATATTCAAAAAAGAGAAATAGATGAAATCCCTTGTACATTGATTTCGATAAAAAGGGAAATCGTTGAAATCGCTGTACAATGAATACGAAAGAAGAGAAAACTTTGAAATCGCTGTACGTTAAATACGAAAGAAAATCGTTGAAACAACTGTACGCTGAATAGGAAAATAATCGTTGAAATCGCTGTTTGATAATTCGAAAAAAGAGGAATCGTTGAAACCGCTGTACATTGAATACGAAAAAAGAGAAATCGTTGAAATCGCTTTACGCTGAAAACGAAAAAAGAGAAATCGCAGAAATCCCAATACGTTCAATACGAAAAAAGAGAAGTCGTTGAAATCGCTGTACTCTGAACAAGAAAAAAGAGAACTCGTTGAAATCGCTGTATGCTGAATAAGAAAAAAAAGAGAAATCGTCGAAATCGCTGTACGCTGAATACAAAAAAAAAAAAACGTTGAAATCGCTCTACGCTCAATAAAGAAAAAGGTCGTTGAATTAGTGTTCGCTGAATACGAAAAAAGAGAAATCGCTTAAATAAGTGTACGCTGATTACCAAAAAAAAAAGAAATCGTTGAAATCGCTGTACGCTAAATAAGACAAAAGGGAAATCGTTGAAATCGCTCTAAGCTGAATACGAAAAAAACTTTGAAATCGCTGTACGCCAAATACGAAAAAAAATCGTTGAAATCGCTCTACGCTGAATACGAAAAAAATGGTTGATATCGGTGTAGGTTGAATACGAAAAAAATCCTTGAAACGGCTGTACGCAGAATACGAAAGAAGATCGTGAAAATAACTGTAAGTTGAATACGAAAAAAATATCGATGAAATCGCTGTATGCTGAATACGCAAAAAAGAGAAATAGTTGAAATCGCTGTACGTTGAATTCGAAAAAAAGAGAAATCGTTGAAATCGCTATACATTGAATACGAAAGATGAGAAACCGTTGAAGTCGCTATACGTTGAAAACGAAAGAAAATCGTTGAGGCAACTGTACGCTGAATACGAAAAAAAATCATTACAATCTATGTTCGCTGAATTCGAAAAAAAGAGAAATCGTTGAAATCGCTGTATATTGAATACGAAAAAAAGAGAGAAATCGTTGACATCGCTGTACGCTGAAAACGAAAAAAGGGAAATCGCTGAAATCGCTGTACGTTCAATACGAAAAAAGAAAAATCGTTGAAATCGCTATACTCTGAAGAAGAAAAAAGAGAACTCGCTGAAATCGCTGTAGGCTGAATAAGAAAAAAGAGAAATCGTTGAAATCGCTGTAAGCTGAATAGAAAAAAAATCGTTGAAATCGCTCTACGTTCAATACAGAAAAAAGTCGTTGAAATTATTGTTGGCTGAATACGAAAAAAAGATAATTCGCTGAAATAAGTGTACGCTCAATACGGAAAAAGAGAAATCGTTGAAATCATTGTACGCTGAATAAGAAAAAAGAGAAATCGTTGAAATCGCTGTACGCTGAATACGAAAAAAGAGATCATTGAAGTCGCTGTATGCTGAATACGAAAAAAAGAAAAAATCGCTGAAATAGCTGTACACAGAATCCGAAAAAAATTGTTGAAATAGCTGTACGCTGAATACGAAAAGAATATTGGAAACAGCTGTACGCTGAATACGAAAAAAAATCGTTGAAAACGCTGTACGCTAAATACGAAAAAATACCGTTGAAATCGTTGTACGCTGAATACGAAAAAGGAAGAAATCGTTGAAACCGCTTGACGTTGAATACGAAAAAAGAGAAATAGTTGAAATCACTGTAAGATGAATAAGAAAGAAGAGAAAACGTTGAAATCGCTGTAAGTTGAATACGAAAGAAAATCGTTGAGGCAATTGTGCGCTGAATACGAAAAAAAATCGTTACAATCGATGTTCGCTGAATTCTATAAGAAGAGAAATCGTAGACTTCGCTGTATATTGGATACGAAAAAAAGGGAAATCGTTGACATCGCTGTACGCTGAAAACGAAAAAAGTGAAATCGCTGAAATCGCTGAAATCGCTGTAAGTTCAATATGAAAAAAGGAAAATTGTTGAAATCGGTGTAATCTGAAGAACAAAAAAGAGAACTCGCTGAAATC
The DNA here is from genome assembly GCF_040183065.1 of Periplaneta americana. Classification (NCBI taxonomy): domain Eukaryota; kingdom Metazoa; phylum Arthropoda; class Insecta; order Blattodea; family Blattidae; genus Periplaneta; species Periplaneta americana. The sequence goes on from NC_091131.1 coordinate 174,307,829, forward strand.
GCTGTAGGCTGTATAAGAAAAAAAGAGATGTCGTTGAAATCCCTGTACGCTGAATACAAAAAAGGCGGTGAAATCGCTCTACGTTCAATACAGAAAAAGTCGTTCAAATTATTGTTGACTGAATACGAAAAAAAGAGACATCGCTGAAATAAGTGTTTGCTGAATACGAAAAAACAGATACCGTTGAAATCACTGTACGCTGAATAAAAAAAAGAGAAACCGTTGAAATCGCTGTACGCTGAATACAAAAAAACGTTGAAATCTCTTTAGGCTGATTACGAAAAAAGAGAAATTGTTGAAATTGCTGTACGCTGAATACGAAAAAATGGTTGAAATCGTTTAAATCGCTGTACTCTGAGTACAAAAAAATATGGATGAAATAGCTCTAAGTTGAATACGAAGAAAAGAGAAATCGTTGAAATCGCTGCACGTTGAATAAGAAAAAAAGGGAAACGGTTGAAATCGCTGTACGCTGAATACAAAAAAATTATTGTTTAAATAGCTGTACGTTGAATAAAAAAGAGAAATCGTTGAAATCGCTGTACGCTGAATACGGAAAGAACAGAAATCGCTGTACTTTGAATACGAAAAAATAGAAATTTTTGAAATCGCATTATGCTGAATACGAAAAAAAGAAATCGTTGAAATCGTTGTACGCTGTATACGAAACAAGAGAAATCGTTGAATTCGCTGTACGCTGAATACGAAAATAATCGTTGAAAACGCTCTACGTCCAATACAGAAAAAAGTCGTAGAAATTATTGTTGACTGAATACGAAAAAAAGAGAAATCGCTGAAATAAGTGTACGCTGATTACGAAAAAAGAGAAATCGTTGAAATCACTGTACGCTGAATAAGAAAAAAAGAGAAATCGTTGAAATCGCTGTAAGGAGAATACGAAAAAAATCTTTGAAATCTCTGTACGCTTAATACGAAAAAATGGTTGAATTATCTGTACGTAGCACACGAATAAAAGGGAAATCGTTTAAATCGCTGTAGTCTGAATACAAAAAAATATGGATCAAATAACTGTACGTTGAATACGAAAAGAGAAATCGTTAAAAGTGCTGCACGTTGAATACGAAAAAAAGAGAAACCGTTGAAATCGCTGTACGCTGAATACAAAAAAATTATTGTTTAAATAGCTGTACGCTGAATTCGAAAAAAGAGAAATCGTTGAAATCACTGTACGCTGAATAAGGAAAAAAGAGAAATCGTTGAAATCGCTGTAAGCAGAATACGAAAAAATCTTTGAAATCAATGAACGCCGAATACGAAAAAAAATCGTTGAAATCACTCAACGCTGAATGCGAATAAAATGGTTGAAATCGCTATACGCTGAATACGAAGAAAAGAGAAAGCGTCGAAATCGCTGTATGCTGAATACGAAAAAAATCGTTGACATATCTGTACGCCGAATACAAAAAAATCGTAGAAATCGCTGTACGCTGTATACAAAAAATAGTTGAAATCTCCTTAGGCTGATTACGAAAAAAGAGGAATTGTTGAAATCGCTGTACGCTTAATACGAAAAAATGGTTGAAATATCTGTACGTAGCACACGAATAAAAGGGAAATTGTTTAAATCGCTGTACTCGGAATACAAAAATATATAGATGAAATAGCTGTACGTTGAATACGAAGAAAAGAGAAATCTTTGAAATCGCTGCAGGTTGAATACGAAAAAAGAGAAACCGTTGAAATCGCTGTACGCTGAATACAAAAAAAATATTGTTTAAATAACTGTACGTTGAATAAATAAAGAGAAATCGTTGAAATCGCTGTACGCTGAACACGAAAAGAAGAGAAATCGCTGTACGTTGAATACGAAAAAAATAGAAATCTTTGTAATCGCATTATGCTGAATACGAGAAAAGAGAAATCGTTGAAATCGCTGTATACTGAATACGAGAGAAAGAAAAAATCGCTGAAATAGCTGTACACTGAATCCGAAAAAAATTGTTCAAATAGCTGTACGCTGAATACGAAAAAAATATTTGAGACAGCTGTACGCCAAACACAAAAAAAATACCGTTGAAATCGTTGTCTTCTGAATACGAAAATGGAAGAAATCGTTGAAATAGCTGTACGCTGAATAGGAAAGAAATCGTTGAAGTCACTTTACGCTGAATGTGAAAAAAGTCGTTGAAATCGCTGTAGGTTGACTACGAAAAAATATCCTTGATATTGCTGTACGCTGAATACGAAAGAATATCGTTGAAATATCTGTACGCTGAATACGGAAAAAAATATCGTTGAAGTCGCTGTACGCTGAACACGAAAAAAAGAGAAATAGTTGAAATCGCTTTACGTTGAATAAGAAAAAAGAGAAATAGTTGATATTGCTGTAAGATGAATACGAAAAAAGAGAAAACGTTGAAATCGGTGTACGTTGAATAAGAAACAAAATCGTTGAAACAACAGTACGCTGAACACTAAAAAAGTAGTAGAAATCGCTGAAAGGTTGACATAAAAAAATCGTAAAAATCGCTCAACGTTGGACATAAAAAAATCGTAGAAATCGCTGGACGTAGATAACTAATAAAAATTCATAGAAACTACAGAGCGTTGAATACGAAAAAAACAGGTGAAATCGTTGACAGATTAATGCGAAAAAAAAATCGTTAGAACCGCTGAAAGCTGAATGCGAAAAAAATAGTAGCAGAGATCACTGTACGGTGAACAAGAAACAAAAATCGTAGAAATCGTTGTAAGGTCAATGGGAAAAAAGGAATTTTTGATATCGCTGAACGCTGAATACGAAAAAATTTGTAAAGGCCACTGTAAAGTAGTCATAAAATGATTATAGAAATCGCTATACGCAGAAAACCAAAAAAATTTCGTAGAAATAACAGTGCGCTGAATATGAAAGAATAGTTGAAATCGCAGTACGCTGGATACGACAAAAATCGCTGAAATCACTGTAGGCTAAATACGAAAAAAACGTTGAAATAGCTGTACGCTGAATACGAAAAAAATCGTTGAAATCACTGTACGTAGAATACGAAAAAATCGTTGAAATTGCTGTACGCTGAACACGAAAAAAAGAAATCGTTGAAATCGTTGTACGCTGTATACGAAACAAGAGAAATCGTTGAATTCGCTGTACGCTGAATACGAAAATAATCGTTGAAAACGCTCTACGTCCAATACAGAAAAAAGTCGTAGAAATTATTGTTGACTGAATACGAAAAAAAGAGAAATCGCTGAAATAAGTGTACGCTGATTACGAAAAAAGAGAAATCGTTGAAATCACTGTACGCTGAATAAGAAAAAAAGAGAAATCGTTGAAATCGCTGTAAGGAGAATACGAAAAAAATCTTTGAAATCTCTGTACGCTTAATACGAAAAAATGGTTGAATTATCTGTACGTAGCACACGAATAAAAGAGAAATCGTTTAAATCGCTGTAGTCTGAATACAAAAAAATATGGATCAAATAACTGTACGTTGAATACGAAAAGAGAAATCGTTAAAAGTGCTGCACGTTGAATACGAAAAAAAGAGAAACCGTTGAAATCGCTGTACGCTGAATACAAAAAAATTATTGTTTAAATAGCTGTACGCTGAATTCGAAAAAAGAGAAATCGTTGAAATCACTGTACGCTGAATAAGGAAAAAAGAGAAATCGTTGAAATCGCTGTAAGCAGAATACGAAAAAATCTTTGAAATCAATGAACGCCGAATACGAAAAAAAATCGTTGAAATCACTCAACGCTGAATGCGAATAAAATGGTTGAAATCGCTATACGCTGAATACGAAGAAAAGAGAAAGCGTCGAAATCGCTGTATGCTGAATACGAAAAAAATCGTTGACATATCTGTACGCCGAATACAAAAAAATCGTAGAAATCGCTGTACGCTGTATACAAAAAATAGTTGAAATCTCCTTAGGCTGATTACGAAAAAAGAGGAATTGTTGAAATCGCTGTACGCTTAATACGAAAAAATGGTTGAAATATCTGTACGTAGCACACGAATAAAAGGGAAATTGTTTAAATCGCTGTACTCGGAATACAAAAATATATAGATGAAATAGCTGTACGTTGAATACGAAGAAAAGAGAAATCTTTGAAATCGCTGCAGGTTGAATACGAAAAAAGAGAAACCGTTGAAATCGCTGTACGCTGAATACAAAAAAAATATTGTTTAAATAACTGTACGTTGAATAAAAAAAGAGAAATCGTTGAAATCGCTGTACGCTGAATACGAAAAAAGAGAAATCGCTGTACGTTGAATACGAAAAAAATAGAAATCTTTGTAATCGCATTATGCTGAATACGAAAAAAGAGAAATCGTTGAAATCGCTGTATACTGAATACGAGAGAAAGAAAAAATCGCTGAAATAGCTGTACACTGAATCCGAAAAAAATTGTTCAAATAGCTGTACGCTGAATACGAAAAAAATATTTGAGACAGCTGTACGCCAAACACAAAAAAATACCGTTGAAATCGTTGTCTTCTGAATACGAAATTGGAAGAAATCGTTGAAATAGCTGTACGCTGAATAGGAAAGAAATCGTTGAAGTCACTTTACGCTGAATGTGAAAAAAGTCGTTGAAATCGCTGTAGGTTGACTACGAAAAAATATCCTTGATATTGCTGTACGCTGAATACGAAAGAATATCGTTGAAATATCTGTACGCTGAATACGGAAAAAAATATCGTTGAAGTCGCTGTACGCTGAACACGAAAAAAAGAGAAATAGTTGAAATCGCTTTACGTTGAATAAGAAAAAAGAGAAATAGTTGATATTGCTGTAAGATGAATACGAAAAAAGAGAAAACGTTGAAATCGGTGTACGTTGAATAAGAAACAAAATCGTTGAAACAACAGTACGCTGAACACTAAAAAAGTAGTAGAAATCGCTGAAAGGTTGACATAAAAAAATCGTAAAAATCGCTCAACGTTGGACACAAAAAAATCGTAGAAATCGCTGGACGTAGATAACTAATAAAAATTCATAGAAACTACAGAGCGTTGAATACGAAAAAAACAGGTGAAATCGTTGACAGATTAATGCGAAAAAAAAATCGTTAGAACCGCTGAAAGCTGAATGCGAAAAAAATAGTAGCAGAGATCACTGTACGGTGAACAAGAAACAAAAATCGTAGAAATCGTTGTAAGGTCAATGGGAAAAAAGGAATTTTTGATATCGCTGAACGCTGAATACGAAAAAATTTGTAAAGGCCACTGTAAAGTAGTCATAAAATGATTATAGAAATCGCTATACGCAGAAAACCAAAAAAATTTCGTAGAAATAACAGTGCGCTGAATATGAAAGAATAGTTGAAATCGCAGTACGCTGGATACGACAAAAATCGCTGAAATCACTGTAGGCTAAATACGAAAAAAACGTTGAAATAGCTGTACGCTGAATACGAAAAAAATCGTTGAAATCACTGTACGTAGAATACGAAAAAATCGTTGAAATTGCTGTACGCTGAACACGAAAAAAGGAAATCGTTGAAATCGTTGTACGCTGTATACGAAACAAGAGAAATCGTTGAATTCGCTGTACGCTGAATACGAAAATAATCGTTGAAAACGCTCTACGTCCAATACAGAAAAAAGTCGTAGAAATTATTGTTGACTGAATACGAAAAAAAGAGAAATCGCTGAAATAAGTGTACGCTGATTACGAAAAAAGAGAAATCGTTGAAATCACTGTACGCTGAATAAGAAAAAAAGAGAAATCGTTGAAATCGCTGTAAGGAGAATACGAAAAAAATCTTTGAAATCTCTGTACGCTTAATACGAAAAAATGGTTGAATTATCTGTACGTAGCACACGAATAAAAGGGAAATCGTTTAAATCGCTGTAGTCTGAATACAAAAAAATATGGATCAAATAACTGTACGTTGAATACGAAAAGAGAAATCGTTAAAAGTGCTGCACGTTGAATACGAAAAAAAGAGAAACCGTTGAAATCGCTGTACGCTGAATACAAAAAAAATTATTGTTTAAATAGCTGTACGCTGAATTCGAAAAAAGAGAAATCGTTGAAATCACTGTACGCTGAATAAGGAAAAAAGAGAAATCGTTGAAATCGCTGTAAGCAGAATACGAAAAAATCTTTGAAATCAATGAACGCCGAATACGAAAAAAAATCGTTGAAATCACTCAACGCTGAATGCGAATAAAATGGTTGAAATCGCTATACGCTGAATACGAAGAAAAGAGAAAGCGTCGAAATCGCTGTATGCTGAATACGAAAAAAATCGTTGACATATCTGTACGCCGAATACAAAAAAATCGTAGAAATCGCTGTACGCTGTATACAAAAAATAGTTGAAATCTCCTTAGGCTGATTACGAAAAAAGAGAAATTGTTGAAATCGCTGTACGCTTAATACGAAAAAATGGTTGAAATATCTGTACGTAGCACACGAATGAAAGGGAAATTGTTTAAATCGCTGTACTCGGAATACAAAAATATATAGATGAAATAGCTGTACGTTGAATACGAAGAAAAGAGAAATCTTTGAAATCGCTGCAGGTTGAATACGAAAAAAGAGAAACCGTTGAAATCGCTGTACGCTGAATACAAAAAAAATATTGTTTAAATAACTGTACGTTGAATAAAAAAAGAGAAATCGTTGAAATCGCTGTACGCTGAATACGAAAAAAGAGAAATCGCTGTACGTTGAATACGAAAAAAATAGAAATCTTTGTAATCGCATTATGCTGAATACGAAAAAAGAGAAATCGTTGAAATCGCTGTATACTGAATACGAGAGAAAGAAAAAATCGCTGAAATAGCTGTACACTGAATCCGAAAAAAATTGTTCAAATAGCTGTACGCTGAATACGAAAAAAATATTTGAGACAGCTGTACGCCAAACACAAAAAAATACCGTTGAAATCGTTGTCTTCTGAATACGAAAATGGAAGAAATCGTTGAAATAGCTGTACGCTGAATAGGAAAGAAATCGTTGAAGTCACTTTACGCTGAATGTGAAAAAAGTCGTTGAAATCGCTGTAGGTTGACTACGAAAAAATATCCTTGATATTGCTGTACGCTGAATACGAAAGAATATCGTTGAAATATCTGTACGCTGAATACGGAAAAAAATATCGTTGAAGTCGCTGTACGCTGAACACGAAAAAAAGAGAAATAGTTGAAATCGCTTTACGTTGAATAAGAAAAAAGAGAAATAGTTGATATTGCTGTAAGATGAATACGAAAAAAGAGAAAACGTTGAAATCGGTGTACGTTGAATAAGAAACAAAATCGTTGAAACAACAGTACGCTGAACACTAAAAAAGTAGTAGAAATCGCTGAAAGGTTGACATAAAAAAATCGTAAAAATCGCTCAACGTTGGACATAAAAAAATCGTAGAAATCGCTGGACGTAGATAACTAATAAAAATTCATAGAAACTACAGAGCGTTGAATACGAAAAAAACAGGTGAAATCGTTGACAGATTAATGCGAAAAAAAAAATCGTTAGAACCGCTGAAAGCTGAATGCGAAAAAAATAGTAGCAGAGATCACTGTACGGTGAACAAGAAACAAAAATCGTAGAAATCGTTGTAAGGTCAATGGGAAAAAAGGAATTTTTGATATCGCTGAACGCTGAATACGAAAAAATTTGTAAAGGCCACTGTAAAGTAGTCATAAAATGATTATAGAAATCGCTATACGCAGAAAACCAAAAAAATTTCGTAGAAATAACAGTGCGCTGAATATGAAAGAATAGTTGAAATCGCAGTACGCTGGATACGACAAAAATCGCTGAAATCACTGTAGGCTAAATACGAAAAAAACGTTGAAATAGCTGTACGCTGAATACGAAAAAAATCGTTGAAATCACTGTACGTAGAATACGAAAAAATCGTTGAAATTGCTGTACGCTGAACACGAAAAAAAGAAATAGTTGAAATCGCTGTACTGTGACAACGAAAAAAGTGAAATCGGTGAAATCGCTGTACGATCAATACGAAAAAAGGGATGTCGTTGAAATTGCTGCACTCTTAACAAGAAAAAAGAGAAATCGTTGAAATCGCTGTACGCTGAATACAAAAAAATCGTTGAAATCGCTCTACGCTCAATACTAAAAAACTAGTTGAATTAGTTGTTCGCTGAATTCGAAAAAATGAGAAATCGTTGAAATAACTGTAGGCTGAATACGAAAAAAGAGAAATCGTTGAAATCGCTCTATGCTGAATACGAAACAAATCGTTGAAATCGCTATACGTTAAGTACAAAAAAAGAGAAATTGTTGATATCGCTTTACGCTGAATACGAAAAGAGAAAAATTGTTGAAATTGCTCTATGCTGAATACGAAAAAAACGTTGAAATCACTGTATGTTGAATACGAAAAAAATCCTTGAAATGGCAGTACGCAGAATACGAAAGGAGATCGTTGAAATATCTGTAAGCTGAGTACGAAAAGAATATCGATGAAATCGCTGTACGCTGAATACGCAAAAAAAGAGAAATAGTTGAAATCGCTGTACGTGAATTCGAAAAAAAAAAGAAAACGTTGATATCGCTATACATTGATTACGAAAGATGAGAAACCGTTGAAGTCGCTTTACTTTGAATACGAAAGTCGTTGAGGCAACTCTACGCTGAATACGAAAAAAATCGTTACAATCGATGTTCGCTGAATTCGAAAAAAAATAGAAATCGTTGAAATTGCTGTATATTGAATACGAAAAAAAAGCGAAATCGTTAATATCGCTTTACGCTGAAAACGAAAGAAAAGAAATCGATGAAATCGCAGTACGTTCAATACGAAAAAAGAAAAATCGTTGAAATCGCTGTACTCTGAAGAAGAAAAGAGAGAATTCGCTAAAATCGCTGTAGGCTGAATAAGAAAAAAAAGAGAAATCGTTGAAATCGCTGTACAATGAATACAAAAAAAAAAATCGTCGAAATCGCTCTACGTTCATTAGAGAAAAAAAGTCGTTGAAATTATTGTTGTCCGAATAAAAAAAAGAGAAATCGCTGAAATAAGTGTACGCTGAATACGAAGAAGCGAAATCGTTGAAATCACTGTACGTTGAATAAGAAATAATAGAAATCGTTGAAATCGCTGTAAGCAGAATACGAAAAAATTTTTGAAATCGCTGTACACCGAATACGAAAAAAACTCGTTGAAATCACTCTATGCTGAATACGGATAAAATCGTTGAAATCGCTATACGCTGAATACGAAGAAAAGAGAAATCGTTGAAATCGCTGTACGCTGAATACGAAAAAAATCATTAAAATATCTATACGTTGAATACAAAAAATCGTAGAAATCGCTGTACGCTGAATACAAATAATCGTTGAACTCTCTTTAGGCTGATCACGAAAAAAGAGAAATTGTTGAAATCGCTGTACGTTGAATACGAAAAAAATGGTTGCAATATTTGTACGTAGCACAGGAATAAAAGGGAAATCGTTTAAATCGATGTACTCTGAATAAAAAAAATATGGATGAAATAGCTGTACGTTGAATACGAAGAAAAGAGAAATCGTTGAAACCGCTGCACGTTGAATACGAAAAAAGAGGAACCGTTGAAATCGCTGTACGCTGAATACAAAAAATTATTGTTTAAATAGCTGTACGTTGAATAAAAAAGAGAAATCGTTGAAATCGCTGTACGCTGAATACGAAAAGAAGAGAAATCGCTGTACGTTGAATACGAAAAAAATAGAAATCTTTGAAATCGCATTATGCTGAATACGAAAAAAGAGAAATTTTTGAAATCGGTGTACGCAGGATACGAAAAAAGAGAAATCGTTGAAATCGCTGTATGCTGAATACGAAAGAAAGGAAAAATCGCTGAAATAGCTGTACACTGAATCCGAAAAAAATTGTTGAAATAGCTGTACGCTGAATACGAAAAAATAATGGAAACAGCTGTACGCTGAATACGAAAAGAAATCGTTGAAAACGCTGTACGCTAAATACGAAAAAATACCGTTGAAATCGTTGTACGCTGAATACGAAAAAGTAAGATATCGTTGAAATTGCTGTACGCTGAATAAGAAAAAAAACTGATGAAATCGCTTTACGCTGAATACGAAAAAGGAGAAATCGTTGAATTAGCTGTACGCTGAATAGGAAAGAAATGGTTGGAATCGCTTTAAGGTGAATGTGAAAAAAATAGTTGAAATCACTGTAGGTTGAATACGAAAAAATATGCTTGCTATTGCTGTACGCTGAATACGAAAGAATATCGTTGAAATATCGGTACGCTGAATACGAAAAAAATATCTTTGAAGTCGCTGTACGCTGAACACGAAAAGAAGAGAAATAGTTGAAATCGCTTTACGTTGAATACGTAAAAGAGAAATAGTTGAAATCGCTGTACGATGAATAGGAAAGAATAGAAAAAGTTTAAATTGCTGTACGTTGAATACGAAGGAAAATCGTTGTAACAACTGTACGCTGAATACTAAAAAAATAGTAGAAATCGCTGAAAGGTTGACATAATAAATCCTAAAAATCGCTGTACGTTGGACATAAAAAAATCGTAGAAATCGCTGGACGTAGAAAACTAAAAAAATTCATAGACATTACAGAGCGTTGAATAGGAAAAAAGCAGATGAAATCGTTGAAATATTAATGCGAAAAAAAATCGTTAGAACCGCTGAAAGCTGAATGCGAAAAAAATAGTAGTAGAAATCGCAATACGGGGAGTCCAAGATGGCAACTTGTGTGTGATGAGGGTGATGATCAAGTGTTACGTTAACAGCGTAATTGAGAGTTCGTTGATCATTTGTGTAGGAAATGTGCTTGGATTTCAAAAGTATATTTGAAATGGTAGGTCTGTGAGTGTTAGTGTCGTAAGATTCATTATAGTTAAGATATAGAATGCTAAAGTGGTGAGTAAGGATCGGGTGAATTTTAACAAGTAAAATTGTTCGGCTAACGGATCGCTACATGTATGCAGACGGTATCCAGTGTGCAGTGTGTTAGAAAAGCCATTCACGTGCATCAGGGGAGAGAAGGCTTATAGGTGCGTCGGATTTGGAGAGAGAGAAGCCTTATAGGTGCGATGGAGAAGACCTCAACAATAACACTTTTGTGTTAAGAAGTGTATTTGCTCAAGTGCCCTCCTGGAAATGTTGTGTGGGAGGGGTGGCTTGTTTTTGTAGGTACGTTTTCGGGCTGTGGTTCTGCAAATATTAGCATCATAGTGTAAATTATAATTGTGATACAAGATCCGAAGGTATGTGATTGGAACTCGGTCAGCGCCAACAAGTTCATGCCCATGCGGTTTCGCTCTACCGGAGAGAAGACATCCCATTGATTTTATCAGAAGTTGTATTATACACGTGTATGAGATTTCTGAACCTGTGGTATTGAACTACCAAATGGCCATGTCTATTGATGTTGCATCTCTGTTCTGCTCTGCAGAAAATGAATTTAAAAAGATATTTGAAGTGTTAAGTATGGACAAAAGGACAGATCGTAAGTGGTGTGAGGGAGTCATGAACTCAGTGAATAGTATTAATTAAGTTCTAGTGGTCTTCAAAGATTCTTTAATGGAAATACATGCCAGTGCTAACGTACAGAAGACCACACATCCTCATTCATATGCCCAAGCAGTCTCAACACCGACAAAGACTAGAAATATAGTAATTGTGTCACCGAGAACGCCAGACATTGTGAAAGATTCAGAACAAACTTTAAAAATAATTAAGGAAACAACTGTGAACAAAATTCAAGTCGGCATCAACAGTGTAAAGAAAGTAAGGAATAAAAGTGTTGTCATTGAGCTTCGTAGCAAAGAAGAATGTGAGGCTTTCATGAAGAAGGTGGAAACCAATAGTCAACATCTAACGGCGAGGATACCCACGAAACGAAATCCTGAAATAATAATTCATGGTATTGAGGCTGGCATTGGAAACGATGATTTGATTCAATGTATTATGGACCAAAATCCTAAAATAAAACATTGCCTGGATTCAGGTGAACAGATGGAAATACGATTCATGAAGAGATCCAGAGACAACACAACCCAGTTTGCTGTGCTCAGAGTAACTCCAACGATCTATCATGCAATGAGGAACGGAGGAAAGGTATACATTGGCTACAGTCGTTGTCCAGTGAAAGACCATATACCTGTTACACGCTGCTATACATGCTGTGGATACGGCCATATAAGCAAGGATTGTACGTTCGAGAGGCATTGTAGGCGATGCGCAGAAGATCACAGTTTTGATATTTGTCCACAGGAAAAGACTGTATGTATCAACTGCTTGAAATTTAACACTAAAATGTCCAGTAGGAAAAATCCTGAAATGTGCGCCACTAATCATGATGCTACTGACACTAACTGCCCTGCATACAAGAAAATTGTGGAAATTATAACTTCTAAAATTAATTATGGCTAGGCTAACCATCTTCAATCAGAACGTGCACAAATCATTAGTTTCAACGCACGATTCAATAACTACCTCAGACTTTCATTCACCGGTTATCGATACTGACATTAAAATGCTTTGTGTACAGGAACCTAATGTTACGCAAAACCGTGTGGCAGGCTTTGGTCCTGGCTGCAATTTGTACATCGGTACAGGGATAAGAAGTGACACTAACAATGAAAGACCTAGAGCAGCTATAATTACAAAATACTCACACGTACTACACCTACCTCAATATTGTACACCCGATTTGGTTTTAGTTTGTGTGAACTGGTGTGGAATTGAAATTTACATTTGTGGTGTTTACTGCGAACCAGGGCGTGATCTGACTGTTGAACTTAACTATCTTCAGCGTGTATGTGAGAAATTAAAGGGAAAACCTCTGTTTATCACAGGGGACATCAATTCAAAACACTGTGCATGGGGCAGTCCAGTGGATGATGCTCGGAGTAAAATGTTCTATGATCTTTTCTATGCTCACAATTTAGTTATTCTTAACAATGGGATTATTCCAACATATAGGTGTAGCAATTCCAGCAGCTTTTTAGATGTTAGTGTTTGTATCACCAACCATCCAGCCAGTTCTTTTGAGTGTCCCCAATACAAGAAAATAGTCATCACAATATCCAAAATCAACTATGGGTGAACTTACCATTTACCAACAAAACCTGCACAAATCACTTACGCCTTTTCAAGAACTGGTTCATAACGCAGATTTTTCATCCAGTACAATAGACAACAAAATTAAATTACTTTGTGTTCAAGAACCCAATACCAAACGAAACCGTGCTTCTGGATTTGGCTCTAATACCTTCATATTCGAACATAATAATAATGAAACTGTAAATAATCAGGGCAATAACATAAGGGCAGCAACAATAACAAGACACAATAATGTTATTAATCTTATTCAGTACTGCACCCCTGACAGAGTAGTGGTATGTGTTGATCTTTTCGGTCAAGATATATATGTCTGTAATATCTATTGCGACCCGGACTGTGACTTCTCGGAGATACTGAATGAGTTGGAGGCTATTTGCTCAGATCTTAAGGGAAAACATCTGTTAATTGTAGGGGACATCAACGCCAAACATCATACTTGGAATAGTCCTGTTAGCGATTCTAAAGGAAAGCAATTCTTTGATTTCTGTTGCTCACACAATTTAGCTATCCTGAACACTGGCAACAAACCTACCTTCAGACGCAACAACTCCACGAGTTTCATCGACGTGAGTGTATGTAGTCATTCTCTAACACCGTTCATCGTAGAATGGAAAGTTAGTGACTTTCACACAATGTCTGATCATGAATTAATCATAATCGACATAAAACTACAACCAAAGTTATATACTAATGCAGGAAGTGCACGCATTTACAAAACCAACAACGTCAAATGGTCGCGATTCCAAAGAGCAGCACGACTCAAACTGCGTCGAACATCCATAAACATTAATAATAGCAACACACCGGAATCACTTAACTCAGCTATAGAACAACTGACTAGAAACATAACAGAACTATGTGAAGCTCATCTGCCAAAGAAATCTCAAACCGCGATCAAAAACTACTGGTGGACCGCAGAGTTAAACATAATGAGAAAACGAGTGTTAGCCAGCCACAGACGATACAAACGATGTAAATGTGAAACGCTTCGAATTAAATACGAGCAATTTTACAACATTAAAACAGATTACAAAAACAAAATTTTGCAGGCTAAAACTAAGGCATGGAAGGAGTTCTGCTCATCGCAAAGTCCACAAAACCCATGGGGTATAATTTATAAAATGTGTCGAAAACCCGAGAACTTCAACAGATCTCTCAATACTATCCAAACCGACAACGGGTTTACCTCTAATACATACGAAACAGCTAGTGTCCTAATCAATAAATTCTTTCCTGATGATTCTATAGACACGGATGTGCACAAGCGTACCAGACTTGAATCCGAGCTGTTACCTGACACGGAAGATGAACCACAATTCACAGCAGAAGAGGTAGAGAGGGCAATAAAAAAATTGAATGATAAAAAAGCACCAGGGATTGATGCAATCTCTGCCAATATAATTAAAAATGTACATACGAGCTGTGCCGATCTCTTTGTGAGTATTTTCAATAAATGTATGTCATTGCAAGTCTTTCCTGACTGCTGGAAAATCGCAAATGTTAAAATAATACCAAAACCGCACTGTCATAACCGAACAGCAAACGCCTATCGGCCTATCTGTCTGCTACCTGTTATGGGAAAACTCTTGGAGAAACTTATTATAGATAGAATTATGTATAACTTGTATAATACAAATATGTTAAAAGGGAATCAATATGGGTTCACACCGCAAAAATCCACAGAAGATGCAGTGCTTCATGTTGTGAACTGGGCAAATCAAACTCTAAGACGTCGGCAGTTCGGATTACTCATATCACTGGACATTTCGGGGGCATTTGACAACGCTTGGTGGCCTAAAATTATGTCTCAACTGAAGAAAAAAGGTTGTCCTAGAAACCTATATAACCTAGTCAAAAATTACTTTAGCAATCGCAAAGTACAACTCACGATAGGAACTACTACTCTAATGAAAGACGTTAATAAAGGATGTCCCCAGAGTTCCTGCTGTAGTCCAGGGCTTTGGAATATCTTATATGACGACCTGCTACAGATGGATCTGCCAAATGATTGTCAATTAATAGCATATGCTGATGACGCTCTCGTCCTAATAACAGCTGACAATATAAACTGTATTGAAAACAAAGCCAATGAAACGCTGACTTCCATATCCAAGTGGGGAAAAGACAACAAACTACAGTTCAACCCTCTTAAGACAAAAGCCTTGCTGATTACAAGGAAAAGAAATTACGACCTACCACACATACAGATGGACATGAAGGATATCGACATAGTAGAGACACTCTTGTATTTAGGCGTCACTCTCGACAAACGTATGTCTTTTAAGGCACATATTGATTCACTAGTCACTAAATCACACCAGTTTCAATCTGCTTTGCATAGGGCCACCAGACCAACCTGGGGTCTTAGTCCTGATATATTGCGAACAATATATCATGGCGCTTTCGAACCATTGATATTATACTGTGTCTCGGCATTTCAAAATATACTTCACAAAAAGTGGGTTCAAAATAAATTAATACAAATCCAGCGTGGATTCATTCTACGAATCACGAAGGCTTACAGAACCACATCGACAGACGCAGCCCTAGTGATCGCGGGTATACCACCATTGTTCTTAACAGCCATGGCTAAAGCTGAAATCTCTAACGTGAAAAGAAATGGGATATTTATAGAACAAGAATCATATCTTGAGGTGGAAAAAAGATCACACTTTCAATTAACTGGTCATCCGAAAGATTTTCACCGTGCATCAAATACATGTACAGATCGACATGAATACAACATCTATACTGACGGCTCTCGGTTGCAAAAGGAGAACGACGTCACCTTGGTGGGCTGTGCTTTTGTTACCTACTACAACACTACTGAAGTCCACTCTGCCACGTTCCGCCTGGCGCCCATGTGCTCCGTGTTCCAAGCAGAACTCTTTGCCATCTTGCAAGCAGTGAAATGGAGCATTACCAACGGGATTGACTCATGTATTCACAGCGACTCTCAATCTGCCTTACAAACCATTGACGATAAATACAACTTGCATTCTATAGCCGTCGAAATCAGATCCCTAATACTTAAATTTGAAGGTCGTATTTGCTTAATGTGGGTGCGCGGCCACACAGGTACTGAAGGAAACGAAAGAGCGGATACATTAGCGAAGCAAGCGGCCTCAACCAACTCAGAATATAAATATTCCACCTGTCCTATTTCGTACATCAAGCAGAAGATCAAGCACACAACTACACTCAAGTGGAATACATACTGGAACTCTAGTGTTAAAGGCTCTGTGACCAAGAAATTATTCTTTCCCAATGTACAAGACAGACTATGTTGCAGTCAGTTCTCAACCGACTTCTTTTACACCCAATTTATGACCGGCCACGGAAAATTCGGTTCCTACTTTGAAAGATTTAGGATCAAAAGTGCAGAAGAATCTCTGTGCATATGCAAAGAGAATCAGACTGTTGAACATTTGATTTTTTACTGTCCAGTGTTCGAAAGGAAAAGACACTTTTTAAGATATCATATCTCGGATTGCAATTTAAATTACTCCACACCTCTTTACCATTTTCTTAGAAAAAAATGTTGTTACAAACAATTCACAGAGTTTATACACCACATCCACGCAAGACTGTAGCTGTTAATTGTATATAAATTAATGATGTTATAAAATCCTAATGCACTATGTAAAACAAGGTGTCTATCTTTGGGACATAATAATAGTAATGACAACAATAACTATGTTTGTATTATAGATTTTACTATTGTTGAGTATTTGATGACAGGTATATAGTTTGTAACCATAAGTAATTTTGTTTTTATTTTTTCTTTACTATCGCAAACCAACTATATAATAGGTATTTTATTTGTAACTACGCCAATTCTGTGCATTATCTCATTAATATTGCTTAAAATTATGTATAAGATCACAAATTAATGTAATAATCTTGCAATTTCTCTACACCTTCGATTATAATTTCTAATTTTACTTCATTTTGTTTTAACTGAAAGTAATTATTGCATAACGTATTTAGTATTGTTTACTGTCTCTTAATTAGTGTATTTATATTGTAACTATGATTCACACCTACTATTAATTCTTTAAAATTGTGTATTATCACTACATAATGTATTTCACATGTAACAAACTACAACCCTAATATACCAAAGGTAAAATAGGGTTTCAATATTTGGATAACAATAGTAATAATAATACGGGGAACAAGAAACAAAAATCGTAGAAATCGTTCCAAGGTCAATGGAAAAAAAAGAAATTTTTGATATCGCTGAACGCTGAATACGAAAAAAATTGTAAAGGCCGCTGTAAAGTAGCCATAAAAAATTATAGAAATCGCTGTAAGCAGAAAACCAAAAAAATTTCATAGAAATAACAGTGCGCTGAATACGAAAAAATAGTTGAAATCGCAGTACGCTGGATACGACAAAAAATCGTTGAAATCAGTGTACGCTGAATACGAAAAAACGTTGAAATAGCTGTACGCTGAATACGAAAAAAGCGTTGAAATCGTTGTACGCTGAATACGAAAAAACCGTTGAAATCGTTGCACGATGAACACGAAAAAAAAGAAATAGTTAAAATCGCTATACTCTGAAAACGAAAAAAGTGAAATCGCTGTACGATCAATACGAAAAAAGAGAAATCGTTGAAATTGCTGCACTGTTAACAAGAAAAAAGAGAAATCGTTGAAATCGCTGTACGCTGAATACAAAAAAATCGTTGAAATCCCTCTACGCTCAATACAAAAAACTAGTTGAATTAGTTGTTCGCTGAATTCGGTAAAAAGAGAAATCTTTGAAATAACTCTAGGCTGAATACGAAAAAAAGAGAAATCGTTGAAATCGCTCTATGCTGAATACGAAACAAATCGTTGCAATCGCTATACGCTGAGTAAAAAAAAGAGAAATCGTTGATATCGCTTTACGCTGAATACGAAAAGAGAAAAATCGTTGAAATCGCTCTATGCTGAATACAAAAAAAACGTTGAACTCGCTGTAGGTTGCATACAAAAAAAATCCTTGAAATGGCTGTACGCAGAATACGAAAGAAGATCGCTGAAATAACTGTAAGCTGAGTACGAAAAGAATATCGATGAAATTCCTGTAGGCTGAATACGAAAATAAAGAGAAATTGTTGAATTCGCTGTACGTTGAATTCGAAAAAAGAGAAATCGTTGAAATCGCTATACATTGAATACGACAAATGAGAAACCGTTGAAGTCGCTTTACGTTGAATACGAAAGAAAATCGTTGAGGCTGAATAAAAAAAAATCGTTACAATCGATGTTCGCTGAATTCGAAAAAAAGAGAAATCGTTGAAATCGCTGTATATTGAATACGAAAAAAAAGGGAAATCGTTGACATCGCTGGACGCTGAGAACGAAAAAAGATAAATCGCTGAAATCGCTTTAAGTTCAATACGAGAAAGAAAAATCGTTGAAATCGCTGTATTCTAAAAAAGAAAAAAGAGAACTAGCTGAAATCGATGTAGGCTGAATAAGAAAAAAAGAGAAATCGTTGAAATCTCTGTACGCTGAATACAAAAAAATTGTTGAAATCGCTCTACGTTCAATACAGAAAAAAGTCGTTGAAATTATTGTTGGCTGAATACGAAAAAAAGAGAAATCGCTGAAATAAGTGTACGCTGAATACGAAAAAAGAGAAATCGTTGAAATCACTGTAAGCTGAATAAGAAAAAATAGAAATCGTTGAAATCGCTGTACGCTGAATACGAAAAAATCGTTGAAATCGCTGCACGCTGAACACGAAATAATACAAATAGTTGAAATCGCTGTACTCTCAAAACGAAAAAAGTGAAATCGCTGAAATTGCTGTACGATCAATACGAAAAAAGAGAAATCGTTGAAATTGCTGTACTCAGAATACAAAAAACTTTGAAATCACTCTACGCTCAATACAAAAAACTAGTTGAATTAGTTGTTCGCTGAATTCGAAAAAAGAGAAATCGTTGAAATCGCTATACATTGAATACGAAAGATGAGAAACCGTTGAAGTCGCTTTACGTTGAATACGAAAGAAAATCGTTGAGGCAAATGTACGCTGAATAGGAAAAAAATCGTTAC
This sequence comes from Periplaneta americana, assembly GCF_040183065.1. Classification (NCBI taxonomy): domain Eukaryota; kingdom Metazoa; phylum Arthropoda; class Insecta; order Blattodea; family Blattidae; genus Periplaneta; species Periplaneta americana. The sequence continues at coordinate 174,326,921 of NC_091131.1, forward strand.
AATCGATGTTCGCTGAATTCGAAAAAAAAGAGAAATCGTTGAAATCGCTGTATATTGAATACGAAGAAAAAGAGAAATCGTTGACATCGTTGGACGCTGAAAACGAAAAAAGATAAATCGCCGAAATCGCTGTAAGTTCAATACGAAAAAGAAAAATCGTTGAAATCGCTGTATTCTGAAAAATAAAAAAGAGAAATTGCTGAAATCGCTGTAGGCTGAATAAGAAGAAAAGAGATATCGTTGAAATCGCTGTACGCTGAATACAAAAAAATCGTTGAAATCGCTCTACGCTCAATACAAAAAACTAGTTGAATTAGTTGTTCGCTGAATTCGAAAAAAAGAGAAATCGTTGAAATAACTGTAGGCTGAATACGAAAAAAGAGAAATCGTTGAAATCGCTCTATGCTGAATACTAAACAAATCGTTGAAATCGCTATACGCTGAGTACAAAAAAAGAGAAATTGTTGATATCGCTTTACGCTGAATACGAAAAGAGAAAAATTGTTGAAATTACTCTATGCTGAATACGAAAAAAACGTTGAAATCACTGTATGTTGAATACGAAAAAAATCCTTGAAATGGCTGTACGCAGAATACGAAAGGAGATCGTTGAAATATCTGTAAGCTGAGTACGAAAAGAATATCGATGAAATCGCTGTACGCTGAATACGCAAAAAAAGAGAAACAGTTGAAATCGCTGTACGTTGAATTCGAAAAAAAAAGAAAACGTTGATATCGCTATACATTGATTACGAAAGATGAGAAACCGTTGAAGTCGCTTTACTTTGAATACGAAAGTCGTTGAGGCAACTCTACGCTGAATACGAAAAAAATCGTTACAATCGATGTTCGCTGAATTCGAAAAAAATAGAAATCGTTGAAATTGCTCTATATTGAATACGAAAAAAAAAAAGCGAAATCGTTAATATCGCTTTACGCTGAAAACGAAAGAAGAGAAATCGATGAAATCGCAGTACGTTCAATACGAAAAAAGAAAAATCGTTGAAATCGCTGTACTCTGAAGAAGAAAAAAGAGAATTCGCTAAAATCGCTGTAGGCTGAATAAGAAAAAAAAGAGAAATCGTTGAAATCGCTGTACAATGAATAGAAAAAAAAACGTCGAAATCGCTCTACGTTCATTAGAGAAAAAAAGTCGTTGAAATTATTGTTGTCCGAATAAAAAAAAGAGAAATCGCTGAAATAAGTGTACGCTGAATACGAAGAAAGCGAAATCGTTGAAATCACTGTACGTTGAATAAGAAATAATAGAAATCGTTGAAATCGCTGTAAGCAGAATACGAAAAGTTTTTGAAATCGCTGTACACCGAATACGAAAAAAAATCGTTGAAATCACTCTATGCTGAATACGAATAAAATCGTTGAAATCGCTATACGCTGAATACGAAGAAAAGAGAAATCGTTGAAATCGCTGTACGCTGAATACGAAAAAAAATCATTAAAATATCTATACGTTGAATACAAAAAAATCGTAGAAATCGCTGTACGCTGAATACAAATAATCGTTGAACTCTCTTTAGGCTGATCACGAAAAAAGAGAAATTGTTGAAATCGCTGTACGTTGAATACGAAAAAAATGGTTGCAATATCTGTACGTAGCACAGGAATAAAAGGGAAATCGTTTAAATCGATGTACTCTGAATAAAAAAAATATGGATGAAATAGCTGTACGTTGAATACGAAGAAAAGAGAAATCGTTGAAACCGCTGCACGTTGAATACGAAAAAAGAGGAACCGTTGAAATCGCTGTACGCTGAATACAAAAAATTATTGTTTAAATAGCTGTACGTTGAATAAAAAAGAGAAATCGTTGAAATCGCTGTACGCTGAATACGAAAAGAAGAGAAATCGCTGTACGTTGAATACGAAAAAAATAGAAATCTTTGAAATCGCATTATGCTGAATACGAAAAAAGAGAAATTTTTGAAATCGGTGTACGCAGGATACGAAAAAAGAGAAATCGTTGAAATCGCTGTATGCTGAATACGAAAGAAAGGAAAAATCGCTGAAATAGCTGTACACTGAATCCGAAAAAAATTGTTGAAATAGCTGTACGCTGAATACGAAAAAATAATGGAAACAGCTGTACGCTGAATACGAAAAGAAATCGTTGAAAACGCTGTACGCTAAATACGAAAAAATACCGTTGAAATCGTTGTACGCTGAATACGAAAAAGTAAGATATCGTTGAAATTGCTGTACGCTGAATAAGAAAAAAAACTGATGAAATCGCTTTACGCTGAATACGAAAAAGGAGAAATCGTTGAATTATCTGTACGCTGAATAGGAAAGAAATCGTTGGAATCGCTTTAAGGTGAATGTGAAAAAAATAGTTGAAATCACTGTAGGTTGAATACGAAAAAATATGCTTGCTATTGCTGTACGCTGAATACGAAAGAATATCGTTGAAATATCGGTACGCTGAATACGAAAAAAATATCTTTGAAGTCGCTGTACGCTGAACACGAAAAAAAGAGAAATAGTTGAAATCGCTTTACGTTGAATACGTAAAAGAGAAATAGTTGAAATCGCTGTACGATGAATAGGAAAGAATAGAAAAAGTTTAAATTGCTGTACGTTGAATACGAAGGAAAATCGTTGTAACAACTGTACGCTGAATACTAAAAAAATAGTAGAAATCGCTGAAAGGTTGACATAATAAATCCTAAAAATCGCTGTACGTTGGACATAAAAAAATCGTAGAAATCGCTGGACGTAGAAAACTAAAAAAATTCATAGACATTACAGAGCGTTGAATAGGAAAAAAGCAGATGAAATCGTTGAAATATTAATGCGAAAAAAAATCGTTAGAACCGCTGAAAGCTGAATGCGAAAAAAATAGTAGTAGAAATCGCAATACGGGGAACAAGAAACAAAAATCGTAGAAATCGTTCCAAGGTCAATGGGAAAAAAAGAAATTTTTGATATCGCTGAACGCTGAATACGAAAAAAATTGTAAAGGACGCTGTAAAGTAGCCATGAAAAATTATAGAAATCGCTGTAAGCAGAAAATCAAAAAAATTTCATAGAAATAACAGTGCGCTGAATGCGAAAAAATAGTTGAAATCGCAGTACGCTGGATACGACAAAAAAATCGTTGAAATCAGTGTACGCTGAATACGAAAAAACCTTGAAATAGCTGTACGCTGAATACGAAAAAAGCGTTGAAATCGTTGTACGCTGAATACGAAAAAACCGTTGAAATCTCTGCACGATGAACACGAAAAAAAAGAAATAGTTAAAATCGCTGTACTCTGAACACGATAAAAGTGAAATCGCTGTACGATCAATACGAAAAAAGAGAAATCGTTGAAATTGCTGCACTGTTAACAAGAAAAAAGAGAAATCGTTGAAATCGCTGTACGCTGAATACAAAAAATCGTTGAAATCCCTCTACGCTCAATACAAAAAACTAGTTGAATTAGTTGTTCGCTGAATTCGGTAAAAAGAGAAATCTTTGAAATAACTCTAGGCTGAATACGAAAAAAGAGAAATCGTTGAAATCGCTCTATGCTGAATACGAAACAAATCGTTGAAATCGCTATACGCTGAGTAAAAAAAAAGAGAAATCGTTGATATCGCTTTACGCTGAATACGAAAAGAGAAAAATCGTTGAAATCGCTCTATGCTGAATACAAAAAAAACGTTGAACTCGCTGTAGGTTGCATACAAAAAAAATCCTTGAAATGGCTGTACCCAGAATACGAAAGAAGATCGCTGAAATAACTGTAAGCTGAGTACGAAAAGAATATCGATGAAATCCCTGTACGCTGAATACGCAAATAAAGAGAAATTGTTGAATTCGCTGTACGTTGAATTCGAAAAAAGAGAAATCGTTGAAATCGCTATACATTGAATACGACAAATGAGAAACCATTGAAGTCGCTTTACGTTGAATACGAAAGAAAATCGTTGAGGCTGAATAAAAAAAAATCGTTACAATCGATGTTCGTTGAATTCGAAAAAAAGAGAAATCGTTGAAATCGCTGTATATTGAATACGAAAAAAAAGGGAAATCGTTAACATCGCTGGACGCTGAGAACGAAAAAAGATAAATCGCTGAAATCGCTTTAAGTTCAATACGAGAAAGAAAAATCGTTGAAATCGCTGTATTCTAAAAAAGAAAAAAGAGAACTAGCTGAAATCGATGTAGGCTGAATAAGAAAAAAAGAGAAATCGTTGAAATCTCTGTACGCTGAATACAAAAAAATTGTTGAAATCGCTCTACGTTCAATACAGAAAAAAGTCGTTGAAATTATTGTTGGCTGAATACGAAAAAAAGAGAAATCGCTGAAATAAGTGTACGCTGAATACGAAAAAAGAGAAATCGTTGAAATCACTGTAAGCTGAATAAGAAAAAATAGAAATCGTTGAAATCGCTGTACGCTGAATACGAAAAAATCGTTGAAATCGCTGCACGCTGAACACGAAATAATACAAATAGTTGAAATCGCTGTACTCTCAAAACGAAAAAAGTGAAATCGCTGAAATTGCTGTACGATCAATACGAAAAAAGAGAAATCGTTGAAATTGCTGCACACTTAACAAGAAAAAAGAGAAATCGTTGAAATTGCTGTACTCACAATACAAAAAACTTTGAAATCACTCTACGCTCAATACAAAAAAATAGTTGAATTAGTTGTTCGCTGAATTCGAAAAAAGAGAAATCGTTGAAATCGCTATACATTGAATACGAAAGATGAGAAACCGTTGAAGTCGCTTTACGTTGAATACGAAAGAAAATCGTTGAGGTAAATGTACGCTGAATAGGAAAAAAATCGTTACAATCGATGTTCGCTGAATTCGAAAAAAAGAGAAATCGTTGAAATCGCTGTATATTGAATACGAAGAAAAAGAGAAATCGTTGACATCGTTGGACGCTGAAAACGAAAAAAGATAAATCGCCGAAATCGCTGTAAGTTCAATACGAAAAAGAAAAATCGTTGAAATCGCTGTATTCTGAAAAATAAAAAAGAGAAATTGCTGAAATCGCTGTAGGCTGAATAAGAAGAAAAGAGATATCGTTGAAATCGCTGTACGCTGAATACAAAAAAATCGTTGAAATCGCTCTACGTTCAATACAGAAAATAGTCGTTGAAATTATTGTTGGCTGAATACGAAAAAAAGAGAAATCGCTGAAATAAGTGTAGACTGAATACGAAAAAAGAGAAATCGTTAAAATCACTGTACGCTGAATAAGATAAAATAGAAATCGTTGAAATCGCTGTAAGCAAAATACGAAAAAAAATTGAAATTGCTGTATGCCGAATACGAAAAAAAATCGTTGAAATCACTCGACGCTGAATAAAAATAAAATCGTTGAAATCGCTATACGCTGAATACGAAGAAAAGGGAAATCGTTGAAATCGCTGTAGGCTGAATACGAAAACAAATCATTGAAATACCTGTACGCTGAATACAAAAATGTCGTAAAAATCGCTGTACGCTGAATATAAAAAATCGTTGAAGTCTCTTTAGGCTGATTACGAAAAAAGAGGAATTGTTGAAATCGCTGTACGCTGAATACGAAAAAATGGTTGAAATATCTGTACGTAGCACAAGATTACAAGGGAAAACGTTTAAATCGCTGTACTCTGAACACAAAAAATATGGATGAATTAGCTGTACGTGGAATACGAAGAAAAGATAAATCGTTGAAATCGCTGCACGTTGAATATGAAAAAAAAGAGAAACCGTTGAAATCGCTGTACGCTGAATTCAAAAAAATTATTGTTTAAATAGCTGTACGTTGAATAAGAAAAGTAAAATCGTTGAAATCGCTGTACGCTGAATACGAAAAGAAGAGAAATCGCTGTACGTTGAATACGAAAAAAATATAAATCTTTGAAATTGCATTATGCTGAATACGAAAAAAGACAAATCGTTGAAATCGCTGTACGCTGAATACGAAAAAAGAGAAATCGTTGAAGTCGCTGTATGCTGAATGCGAAAGGAAGAAAAAATCGCTGAAATAGCCGTACACTGAATCCGAAAAAAATTGTTGAAATAGCCGTACGCTGAATACGAAAAAAATATTGGAAACAGCTGTACTCTGAATACGAAAAGAAATCGTTGAAAACGCTGTACGCTAAATACGAAAAATATACCGTTGAAATCGTTGTACGCTGAATACAAAAAAGGAAGAAATCGTTGAAATTGCTGTACGCTGAATAGGAAAAAAGAGAAACCGTTGAAATCGCTTTACGCTGAATACGAAAAAACAGAAATCGTTGAAATAGCTGTACGCCGAATACGAAAGAAATCGTTGGAATCGCTATAAGCTGAATGTGAAAAAAATCGTTGAAATCGCTGTAGGTTGAATACGAAAAAATATCCTTGATATTGCTGTACGCTGAATACGAAAGAATATCGTTGAAATATCTGTACGCTGAATACGAAAAAAATATCGTTGAAGTCGCTGTACGCTGAACACGAAAAAAAGAGAAATAGTTGAAATCGCTTTACGTTGAATACGAAAAAGGGAAATAGTTGAAATCGCTGTACGATGAATACGAAAGAAGAGAAATCGTTGAAATCGCTGTACGTTGAATACCAAACAAAATCGATGAAACAACAGTACGCTGAATACTAAAAAAATAGTAGAAATCGCTGGAAGGTTGACATAAAAAAATCGTAAAAATCGCTCTACTTTGGACATAAAAAAAATCGTAGAAATCGCTGGACGTAGAAAACGAAAAAAAATTCATAGAAATTACAGAGCGTTGAATACGAAAAAAAACGGGTGAAATCGTTGAAAGATTAATGCGAAAAAAAATCGTTAGAACTGCTGAAAGCAGAATGCGAAAAAAATAGTAGTAGAAATCGCTGTACGGTGAACAAGAAACAAAAATCGTAGAAATCGTTGTAAGGTCAATGGGAAAAAAAAGAAATTTATGATATCGCTGAACGCTGAATACGAAAAGATTGTAAAGGCCGCTGTAAAGTAGCCATAAAAATTACAGAAATCGCTGTATGCAGAAAACAAAAAAAAAATCATAGGAATAACAGTGCGCTGAATACGAAAAAATAGTTGAAATCGCAGTACGCTGGATACGACAAAAAATCGTTGAAATCATTGTACGCTGAATACGAAAAAAACGTTGAAATAGCTGTACGCTGAATACGAAAAAAATCGTTGAAATCGCTGTACGCTGGATACGAAAAAAATCGTTGAAATCGCTGTACGCTGAATACGAAAACATCGTTGAAATCGCTGAACGCTGAATGCATTTCGTAAATTGAGTTTGTCGTCCTTCTATGTTATTTACCTTGGGTATGCGGACGACAAACTAACCGATTTTGGTAGTTACCAAACAAGTATGACGAATTATAATAATTGTGTCTCATATAAGTGAGAGTCAACATCTGTGGAGTAACGGTCAGCGTCGCACGGGCCGCGAAACTATGTGGCCCGGGTTCGATTCCCGTTCGGGTCAATTTACCTGGTAGAGGTTTTTTCCGGGGTTTTCCCTCAATCCAATATGAGCAAATGCTGGATTACATTCGGTGCGGGACCCCGGACTCATGTCACCGGCATTATTACCTTCATCTCATTCAGACGCTAAATAACATAAGATGTTGATTAGGCGTCTTAAAATAACCTACTAAAAAATAATAGTCTGATCATTGTAATATCTAACTAATCAGTGATGTATGCAATGGAAGGGGAAATGAACTTGCCATTCTACATCATTATCTCTTGGCTTAATTGCCTCAAAAGTGATTCCTTATGAGGTTCATATCTGTTTTAGGACTGCTGGCTAAACAACAATTTGAAATGACGAATAATAAAGGATGACAATGATGAATTGTGAATGATGATGGGCTATGACGACGAGGAGGATGACTATGACGAGTTAAGATTGATGATATATTATGACGGATAATAGAGGATTACAGACAAATTATATGATACGATGATCCAGTACGGCGAATAATGGAGCATGACTGATGAAAGGTGATTGATGAGCACTATTGACGAGTTAACGGGGATGACTACGAAGAATTGTGGCGGACAACTTACGATGAATTGTGGCAGACAAACTATGATAATGAATAATGGTAGATGACGTCCTATGGCAGCGAATAATGTCTGATGACGATGACCTACGATGAAGAGTAATAGAGGATGACTACGATGAATAAAATAAAATAATTAGTAATTATAATGGGTGACGGATAATTACGAATTACGAGTAATAGGGAAGAAGTCTGAATAATTTTCGAGGACAGCGACTATTTCTCACGGACTGTGAAGAATATTAGAATTTACAGTAATGCAGGGTAGGCTACCTACAGAATTAATACCTTCTTCACCCAACATTCCCTGACAATTTTCATCGTGTTCCCAGGCCGTTCTCAAAAATATTATTATTATTATTAATATTATTGTTATTATTATTATTATTATTATTATTATTACTATTAAAAGTAACACGCAATATTATTTAAACTGTACAGTATTATTACTCCTATTTAGGCCTCCTCCCCTATAGCCGACCTTAACTTACCAATTGTCCTTTCCTTTTTTTATTTTCAAATTATATATAATTACAATAAAAATATATCCTAAAGTAAAGACGAGTAATAATAATATACATATTACAAAGTGTATTATATCTAACTAACTAGAGTACAAGTTAATGCAAAATAAACGGATACAAAAGACTAAGTCAACAGAGTTACACAAACCTCTAGGAGAGCAAATCCTTTTTCTTATACCACTAGTTGCATTTATAATAACAATAAAAATTTAATAGAGAAAAAGAGCATTCTACGGATCTCTAGAAAAGCAACTAATGGAAAGACTAGTGAAGTGCTTTGTGTGGAGTGTGATATTGTATAAGGAGGAAACATAGACATTACGACGAAGTGAAGAGAAGAGACTAGAATCATTTGAAATCTAGATATTGAGAAGAATGGAGGGTGTGAAACAGACCGACGGAATAAGAAATGAAGTTGTGTTCAAAAGAAAGGGTGAAGAAAGAATGATGCTGAAGATAATCAGGATGAAAAAAAGGAATTGCCTGGATCAAGGCCTAAGTAGAAACTGCCTAATGAAGGATGCACTGGAAGGAAAGGTGAACGGACAAAAAAAAATTGTTGAAATTGCTGAACGATGAATGGCAAAGAATAGTAGGAATGGCTGTACGGTGAATACGAAAAGAAACATTAAAATCGCTGTAAGCTGAATACGAAAAAAACGTTGAAATAGCTGTACGCTGAATTCGAAAACAAGAGAAAACTTTGATATCGCTGTGCGCTGAACACGCAAAGAAAGAAATCGTTAAAATCTCTGTACGTAGAATATGAAAAAATAGAAATCGAATAAATTGCTGTACGTTGAATAGGAAAAAGAGGGAAATCGTTGATATCGTTGTACGTTGAATACGAAAAAATATAAATCCTTGAAATCACTGTAGGCTCAATTGCAAAAAAAAACCCGTCCAAATCGCTGTAGGCTGAATACGAAAGAAAATCGTAAAAATAGCTATACGCTGAACACCGAAAAAATATCGTTGAAATCGCTGTAAGCAGAATACGAAAATATTTAAGTCGTTGAAATCGCTGTACGTTGAATCCGAAAAAAAGAGAAATCGTCAAAATCGCTGTACGTTGAATACGAAAAATAGAGAAATCCTTGAAATCGCTGTACGTTGAGAACGAAAAAAAGAGAAATCGTTGAAATCGCTGTGCTGTGAACTTGAAAAAGACAAATCCTTGAAAACGCTGTATGCTGAATAAGAAAAACAGAGAAATTGCTAAATCGCTGTACGTTGAATACGAAAAAAAAGAGAAATCGTTGAAATCGTTGTACGTTGAATACGAAAAATAGAGAAATCGTTGAAATCGTTTAACGCTGATTATGAAAAAAAATCGTTGAAACCGCTCTAAACCGAATAAGAAAAAAGACAAATCGTTGAAATCACTGTACGTTGAATACGAAAAAAAGAGAAGTAGTTGAAATCGCTGAACGATGAATACGAAAAAAAGAGAAATCTTTGAATTCGCTGAGCGATGATCACGTTAAAAGAGAAATCGTTAACATCGCTGTACGCACAATATGAAAAAAAGAGAAATCGACGAAATCGCTGTACGTTGAATAGGAAAAAGAGAGAAATCGTTGAAATCTTTGTACGCTGAATACGAAAAAATAGAAATCGTTGAAATCGCTGTACGCTGAAAACGAAATATAGAAATCGTTTAAATCTCTGTACGCTGAATATGAAAGAAGGGAAATCGTTAAAAACGCTGTACGCTGAATATGAAAAAAGAGAAATCGTTGAAAAAGCTTTACGCCGAATACTAAAAAATATCTTTAAAATACCTGTACGCTGAAATCGAAAAAAATTCGTTGATATCGATGTACGCTGAATACGAAAGGAAATCGTTGAAATCGCTGTAAGCTGAATACGAAAAAAAGAGAAATCGTTGAAATGGCTGTACGTTGAATAAGTAAAAAAGAGAAATCGTTAAAATTGCTATACGCTGAATAAGAAAAAAAAGAAATTTTTGGGATCGCTATACGTTGAATAAGAAAAAAAGAGAAATCGTTGAAATCGCCATACGCTGAATACGTAAAAAGAGAAATCGGTGAAATCGCTGTACGCTGAATAAGGGAAAAAGAGATTGTTGAAATCACTGTACCCTGAAAACGAAAATAAAAATTGAAGTCTCTATACGCGGAATACGAAACAAAATCGTTGAAATCGCTGTACGCTCAATACCAAAAAAGAAAAATAGTTGAAATCGCTGTAGGACAAATACGAAAATAAATCGTTGAAATCCCTGAACGCTGAATACGAAAGAAAATCTTTGAAATAGCTGTACGCTGAATACGAAAAAAATATCTTCGAAATCGCTGTAAGCTGAATACGAAAAAAAAGAGAAATCATTTTAATCGCTGTATTTTGAATATGAAAAAAAGAGAAATCGTTTTAATCCCAGTACTTTGAATCCGGAAAAAAGAGAAAACGTTGAAATCGCTGTACACCGAATAAGAAAAAAATTCATTAAAGTCACTGTACACAGAATACGAAAAAAATAAATAGCGTTGAAATCACTTTAAGCTGAATAGACAAAATTAAAATCGTTGAAATAGCTCTACGCTGAATACGAAAAAAAGGGAAATCGTTGAAATCGCTGTAGACCAAATACGAAAAACATCGTTGAAATTGTTGTACCCTCAATACGAAGAAAGACAAATCGTTGAAATTGCTGTGCGCTGAATGCAAAAAAAATTCGTTGAAATCGCTGCACGCTGAATACATAGGAAAAGAAAAATCGTTGAAACCGCTGTAGGACGAATACGAAAAAAAATCGTTTAAATCGCTGTACACTGAATACGAAAAAAAATCGTTAAAATAGCTGTACGCTCAATACGAGAAAATAACATTAAAACATCTGTACGCTGAATACGAAAGAAAGCGGTGAAACCGCTGTACGCTGAATACGAAAAAAGAGAAATCGTTGAAAGCGCTGTACGTTGAATACGAAAAATGAAAAATCGTTGAAATCGCAATACGCTGAATACAAAAACAGAGAAATCGTTGAAATCGCTGTACGCTGAATACGAAAAAAGAGAAACCGTTCAAATCCTGTACGTTGAATACGAAAAAAGAGAAATCGTTGAAATCGCTGTACACCGGATACGAAAAAAAGATAAATCGTTGAAATCACTGTAAGTTGAATAGGAAAAAAAGAGAAATTGTTGAAATCGCTGGACGCTAAATACGAAAAAAAGAGAATTCTTGGGAATCGCTGTACGCTGAATAAGAAAAAAAAGAAATCGATGAAATCGCTGTACGTTAAATATGAAAAAAGAAAAGTTGAAAACGGTGTACGTCGAATCCGAAAAATTAGAAACCGTAGAAATCGCTGTACACCGAATAAGAAAAAAGACAAATCGTTGAAATAAATTTACGTTGAATACGAAAAAAATCGTTGAAATCGCTGAACGCTGAATACGAAAAAATGAGAAATCGTTGAATTCGCTGTTCGCTGAATAGGAGAGAAAGAGAAATGTTTGAAATCGCTGAGCGCTGAACACGTACAAAGAGAAATCGTTAAAATCACTGTACTTAGAATATGAAAAAAAGTGAAATCGATGAAATCGCTTACGTTGAATAAGAAAAAGAGAGAATTGTTGAAATCGTTGTACGCTGAATGCGAAAAAGATAAATCTTTGAAATCGCTGTTCGCTGAACAAATATAAAGAGAATCGCTGTACACAGAATACGAAAAATAGAAACCGTTCAAATCGCTGAAAACGTAGAATAGAAATCGCTGAAATCGCTGTACGTTGAATAGGAAAAAAAGAAAAAAGGTTGAAATCGCTGTTCACTGAATACGAAAAAAAGAGAAATCGTTGAAATCGCTGTACACTGAACCCAAAATTAAAGAAAAAATCGCTAAATCGCCGTACGTTGAATAGGAAAGAAAGAGAAATCGTTGAATTCGCTGTATGCTGAATAAGAAAAAAAAAGGAAGTCGTTAAAATCACTGCACGTTGAATACGAAAAAAAGAGAAATCGCTGAAATCGCTGAAAGCTGATTAGGAAAAAAAGAGAAATCTGTGAAATCGCGGTACGCTGAATACGATAAAAAGACAAATCTTTGAAATCCCTGTGCGCTGAACACGCAAAAAGAGAAATCGTTAAAATCGCTGTGCGTAAAATACGAAAAAAAGACAAATCGATTAAATCGGGGTACGTTGAATAGGAAAATGAGAGAAATCGTTGAAATCGTTGCAACCTGAATTCGAAAAAAAGAGAAATCGTTGAAATTGCTTACGTTGAATAGGAAAGAAAGAGTAATGGTTGAAATCTCTGTACGTTTTATAAGAAAAATAGACAAATCGTTGAAATCGCTTTACCCTGAATTCGAAACAATGGGGAAACATTGCAATCGCAGTACGTTGAATACGGAAAAATAGAAATCGCTGTATCATGAATACGAAAAAAAAGAGAAATCGTTGAAATCGCTTTACGCTGAAAACAAAAAAATGGAAAATGTTCAAATCGCAGAAAAAGAAAAACAGAAATCGCTGAAAACTATGTACGTTGAATACGAAAAAAAGAGAAAACGTTGAAATCTCTGTACTCTAAATACGAAAAAAAGAGAAATCGTTGAAATCGCTGTACGCTGAATACGGAAAAAGAGAATTCGTTGAAATCGCTGTTCGCTAAACGCAAAATAAACGAAATCGTTGTAATCGCTGTACGTTGAATAGGAAAAAAAGAGAAGCCGTTCAAATCGCTGTACGTTGAATAAGAAAGAAGACAAATCGTTGAAATCGCTGTACGCTGAATAAGAAAAAAGGAGAAGTCTTTAAAATCACTGTACGTTAAATACGAAAAAAGAGAAATCGTTGAAATCGCTTAACGCTGAATAGGTAAAAAAAGAGAAATTGTTGAAATCGCGGTACGCCAAATACGAAAAAAAGAGAAATCTTTGAAATCGCTGTGCGCTGAACACGTAGAAAGAGAAATAGTTAAAATCGCTGTACGTGGAATACGAAAAAATGTGAAAAAGATTAAATCGGTGTACGTTGAATAGAAAAAGAGAGAAATCGTTGAAATCGTAGTAAGCTGAATAAGAAAAAAAGAGAAAGCATTGAAATCGCTGTACGTTGAATACGAAAAAAATACAAATAGCTGTACCCTGAATACGAAAAAAATAGAAATTGTTGAAATCGCTGTACGGTGAATACGAAAAAATAGAAACCGTTCAAATCGCTGTAGGCTGAATACGAAAGAAAATCGTTGCAATAGGTATACGCTGAATACGGAAACGTTATCTTTGAATTCGCTGTACGCAGAATACGAAAAAAGGGATATCTTTGAAAACGTTGTACGGTGAATACGAAAAAAGGGAAATCGTTGAAATCGCTGTACGCTGAATATGAAAAAAAGAGAATTCGTTGAAATCGCTGTACGCTGAATTCGCAAAAAAGAGAATTCGTTCAAATCGCTGTGAGGTGAACATGAAAAAAAAGAAATCGTAGAAATCGCTGTCGTTGAATACGACGAAAAGAGAAATCGTTGAAATCGCTGTGCGGTGAACATGAAGAAAGAGAATTAGTTGAAATCGCAGTACGTTGAATAAGAAAAAAAAGAAATCGTTGAAATCGCTGTACACTGGATACGAAAAAGAGAAAATCGTTGAAATCGCTGTACGCTGAATACGAAAAAAGGGAAATCGTTGAAATCCCTGTATGCTGAATACGAAAAAATTGAAATCTTTGACATCTCTGCAGGCTGAATATGAAAAAAAGGGAAATCGTTGAAATCGCTGTACGCTAAATAGGAGGAAACGAGAAATCGTTGAAATAGCTGTACGATGAATATGAAATTAAATCTTTCAAATAGCTGTACACAGAATACGAAAAAAATCGTTGAAATCGCTGTACGCTGAATACGAAAAAAAAATCGTGGAAATCGCAGTACTCAGAATAGGAAAAAAATTTGAAATCGCTGTACCCTGAAAAGGAGATAAATCCATTGAAATAGCTGTGCAGTGAATACGAAAAAAAAAGTTGAAATAGTTGTACGCAGAATACGGATAAGAATCGCTGAAGTCGCTGTACGCTGAATACGAAGAAAAGAGAATTCGTTGAAATTGCTGTACTCTGAATACGAAAAAATAGAAATAGTTGAAAACGCTGTACTTTGAATACGGAAAAAAATAATCCTTGAAATCGCTGTACTCTGAATAGAAAAAAGTATGGTTTGAAATAGCTGTACGTTGAATACGAAAGGAAGAGGAATCGTTGAAATCGCTGAAAGCTGAACACGAAAAAAAAGAGAATTCATTGAAATCGCTGAACGCTGAATAGGAAAGAAAATAGTTGAAATAGCTGTACGTTGAATACGGAAAACTAGACAAATCGTTGAAATAGCTGTACGCTGAATACCAGAAGAAAAAAAACACCGTAGTAATCGCAGTACGCTGAATAAGAGAAGGAAGATACCATTGTAATCGCTGTACGCTGAATATGAAAGAAGAAGTATTAATTGAAATCGATGGACGCTGAATTGGAAAAAATGGTTAATAGCTGTACGTTGAATACCAAAAAAAGAGAAATCGTTGAAGTAGCAGTACGTTGAATACAAGAAAAAAAAAGAGAAATCGCTGAAATCGCTGTACACTGAATACGAAATAAATAGTTGAATTAGAGATAAGCATTATATGGAAAAAGAGAAGTCATTGAAATAGCTGTACGCCAGATTCGAAAAAAAAGATACCGTTGAAATCGCTGTACGCTTAACACGAAAAAAAAGTACGACCCCTAAACGCTGAATGCAATTCGTAAATTGAGCTGGACGTCCATCTATGTAATTTACCTTGGGTATGCGGAAGACAAACTGACTAATTTCGGAGGATACCAACGAAGTATGACGAATTATATTAAGTGTGTCTCATAATAGTCTGAGTCCACATCTGTGAAGTAACTGTCAGCGACGCGCTGGCCGCGAAACCGTGTGGCCCGGGTTCGATTCGCGGTCGGGGCAATTTACCTGGTTCAGGTTTTTTCCAGGGTTTTCCCTCAACTCAATATAAGCAAATGCTGGGTAATTTTCGGTGCTGGACCCCGGACTCATTTCACCGGAATTATCACCTTCATCTCATTCAGACACTAAATAACCTAAGATGTTGATAAAGCGTAGTAAAATAACCTGCTAAAAATATTAGTCTGATCAGTGTAATATCTAACTAATCAGCGATGTATGCAATGGAAGGGGAAATGAACTTGCCACTCTACCACATTATCTCTTGGCTTAATTCCCTCATGAGTGATGAATTATGAGGTTCAGATCTGTTTTAGGACTGTTGGCTAAACAACAATTTGAAATCACGAATAATAAAGGTTTACAATGATGAACTGCGATTGATGATGGACTATGACGACAAGGAGGATGACTATGACGAGTTAAGATTGATGATATATTATGACGGATAATAGAGGATTACAGACAAATTATATGATACAATGGTCCAGTACGGCGAATAATGGGGCATGTCTGATGAATGGTGATTGATGAGCAATATTGACGTGTTACGGGGATGACTATGAAGAATTGTGGCGGACAACTTACGATGAATTGTGGCAGACAAACTATGATAATGAATAATGGTAGATGACGTCCTATGGTGGCGAATAATGTCTGATGACGATGACCTACGATGAAAAGTAATAGAGGATGGCTACGATGAATAAAATAAAATAATTAGTAATTATAATGGGTGACGGATAATTACGAATTACGAGTAATAGGGAAGAAGTCTGAATAATTCTCGAGGACAGCGATTACTTCTCACGGACTGTGAAGAATATTAGGATTTACAGTAATGCAGGGTAGGCTACCCACAGAATTAATACCTTCTTCACCCAACATTCCCTGACTATTTTCATCGCGTTCCCAGGCCGTTCTCAAAAAATATTATCATCATCATCATCATCATCATCATCATTATTATTATTATTATTATTATTATTATTATTATCATTAATATTATTATCATTATTATTATTATTATTATTATTATCATCATCATTATTATTATTAAAAGTAAAACGCAATATTATTTAAACTGTACAGTATTATTACTCCTATTTCGGCCTCCTCCTCCCCTCTAGCCGACCTTACCTCTCCAATTGTTCTTCCCTTTTTTTATTTTCAAAATTTATAAATACAATAGAAATATAACCTAAAGTAAAGAAGAGTAATAATACTGTACATATTACAGAGTGTATTATATCTAACTAACTAGAGTTCAAATTAAATTAAATAAATGCATACAAAAGACTAAGTCAACAGAGTTACACAGTCCTTTAGGAGAGCAAACACTTTTTCTTATACCATCAGTTGCATTTATAATAACCATAAAAATTTAATACCGAAAAGGAGCAATCTACGGAACTCTAGAAAAATAAGTAACGGAGAAACTAGTGAAGTGCATTGTGTGGAGTGTGACATTGTATAAGGAGGAAACATAGACATTACGACGAAGTGAAGAGAAGAGACTAGAGCCATTTGAAATGTAGATATGGAGAAGAATGGAGGATGTGAAACAGACAGACAAAATAAGAAATGAAGCTGTGTTGGAAAGAAAGGGTGAAGAAAGCATAATGCTGAAAATAATCAGGATGAAACACAGGAATTGCCTGGGTCAAGGGCTAAGTAGAAACTGCTTAATGAAGGATGCACTGGAAGGAAATGTGAACGGACGAAAAAAATAGTTGAAATTGCTGAACGATGAAAGGGAAAAAATAGTAGGAATGGCTCTACGGTGAATACGAAAAAAACCGTTGAAAACGCTGTACGCTGAATACGAAAACAACCTTGAAATTACTGTACGCTGAATGCAAAAAAAATCGTTGAAATAGCTGTACGCTGAATACAAAAAAAAAAACCTTGGAACCGCTGTACGCAGAATGCAAAAAAATCGTTGATATAGCTGTACGCTGAATATGAAGAAAAGACAAATCGTTGAAATCGCTGTAATCTGAATACGAAAAAAAGGGAAATCGTTGAAATCGCTGTACGGTAAATACGCAGATAAAGAGAAATCGTTGAAATCGCCGTAAGTTGATTACAAAAAAAATCGTTGAAATTCGTGTACCCAGAATACGGAAAAAAATCGTTGAAATCGCTGTACGCTGAATGCGAAAAAAAATAAATCGTCGAAATCGCTGTAGTCCGAACACGAAAAAAAATGGTTGAAATCGCTGTACGCTGAATACGAAAACAAAGAGAAATCGTTGAAATCGGTGTACGTTGAATATGAAGAAAGAGAAAAAATGTTGAAATCGCTATACGCTAAATAGGAAAAAAAGAGAAATCGTTGAAATCACGCTACGATGAATACGAAAAAGAGAGAAACCGTACAAGACCTGTGCGCTGAAAGCGACAGAAGGGAAATCGTTGAAATCGCTGTACATTGAATACGGAAAAAGAGTAATCGTTGAAATCGACGTACACCGAATAAGAAAAAAAAGACAAATCGTTGATCACTGTACGAGGAATACGCAAAAAAGAGAAATCGTTGAAATCGCTGAACACTGAATACAAAAAAAGAGAAATCGTTGAAATCGCTGTTCACTGAATACAGGAAAAAGAGAAATCTTTGAAATCGCAGAGCGCTAAACACTAAAAACATAAATCGTAAAAATCGCTGTACGTAGAATATGAATAAAAGAGAAATCGATGAAATCGCTGTACGTTGAATAGGAAAAAGAGAGCAATCGTTGAAATCGTTGTACGCTGAATACGAAAAAAAGAGAAATCGTTGAAATCGCTGTACGCTGAATACGAAAAATAGAAATCGTTGAAAACGCTGTTAGCTGAATACGAAAAAGAGTAATCGTTGAAGTCGCAGTACGCTGAATATAAAAAAGAAGAAATCGTTGAATTCACTGTACGCTGAATACGAAAAAAGAGAAATCGTTGAAAGAGCACGCAGAATATGAAAGAAAATAGTTGAGATAGCTGTACGCGGAATACGAAAATACATCTTCGAAATAACTGTTCGCTGAACACGTAAAAAAATCTTCGAAATCGATATACGCTGAATGCGAATAAAAGGCGTTGAAATCGCTGTAAGTTGAATACGAAAGAAGAGAAATAGTTGAAATCGCTATACGCTGAATAAGAAAAAAAGATAAATTTTTGGGATCGCTATATGTTGAATAAAAATAAAGGGAAATCGTTGAAATCGCCGTACTCTGAATACATAAAAAGAGAAATCGTTGAAATCGCTGTAGGGCGAATACGAAAATAAATCGTTGAAATCGCTGTACGCTGAATACGAAACAAAATCGTTGAAACAGCTGTACGCTGAATACGAAAAAAATATCTTCGAAATCGCCGTAAGCTGAATACGAAGAAAAGAGAAATCATTTTAATCGCTGTATTTTGAATACGAAAAAAAGAGAAATGGTTTTAAAACCTGTACTTTGAATTCGGGAAAAAGAGAAAACTTTGAAATCGCTGTACACCGAATAAGAAAAAAAATCATTAAAGTCACTGTACACAGAATATGAAAAAAAAAATAGCGTTGAAATCGCTTTACGCTGAATACAAAAAATATAAAAATCGTTGAAATAGCTGTACGCTGAATACGAAAAGATGGAAATCGTTGAAATCGCTGTAGGCCAAATACGAAAAAAAAAAGTTGAAATTGCTGTATGCTCAATACGAAGAAAGACAAATAGTTGAAATCGCTGTACGCTGAATGCGAAAAAAAATTCGCTGAAATCGCTGCACGCTGAATACGAAGAAAAAGAAAAATTGTTGAAACCGCTGTAGGACGAATACGAAAAAAAAAAATCGTTTAAATCGCTGTACACTGAATACGAAAGAAAATCTTTGAAATAGCTGTACGCTGAATACGAAAAAATTATCGTTGTAATCGCTGTAAGCTGAATACGAGAAAAAGAGAAATCGTTTTAATCGCTGTACTTTGAATACGAAAAAAAGAGAAATCGTTGAAATGGCTATACGTTGAATACGAAAAAAGAGAAATCGTTGAAATCGCTGTACGTTGAATATGAAAAAATAGAAATTGTTGAAACCGGTGTACGTCAAATCCGAAAAATGAGAAACCGTAGAAATCGCTGTACACCGAATAAGAAAAAAAGACAATTCGTTGAAATCAATGTACGCTGAATAAGAAAAAAAATCGTTGAAATCGCTGAACGCTGAATGCGAAAAAAAGAGAAATCGTTGAGTTCGCAGTTCGCTGAATAGGAGAGAAAGAGAAACGTTTGAAATCGCTGATCGCTGAACACGTACAAAGAGAAATCGTTAAAATCACTGTACTTAGAATATGAAAAAAAAGTGAAATCGATGAAATCGCTTACGTTGAATAAGAAAAAGAGAGATTTGTTGAAATCGTTGTAGGCTGAATACGAAAAAAAGAGAAATCCTTCAAATCGCTGTTCGCTGAACAAATAAAAAGAGAATCGCTGTACACATAATACGAAAAATAGAAAAAGTTCAAATCGCTGAACACGAAGAATAGAAATCGCTGAAATCGTTGTACGTTGAATTCGAAAATAAAGAGAAAAGGTTGAAGTCGCTGTTCATTGAATACGAAAAAAAAGAGAAATCGTTGAAATTGCTCTACTCTGAATACGGAAAAACAGAAATAGTTGAAATCGCTGTGCACTGAACCCAAAATTAAAGAAAAATCGCTAAATCGCCGTACGTTGAATAGGAAAGAAAGAGAAATCGTTGAATTCGCTGTACGCTGAACAAGAAAAAAAAGAAGTCGTTAAAATCACTGTACGTTGAATACGAAAAAAAGAGAAATCGCTGAAATCGCTGAACACTGAATAGGAAAAAAAGAGAAATCTTTGAAATCGCGGTACGCTGCATACGAAAAAAGAGAAATCTTTGAAATCGCTGTGCGCTGAAGACGTAAAAAGAGAAATCGTTAAAATCGCTGTGCGTAAAATACGAAAAAAAGATAAATCGATTAAATCGGTGTACGTTGAATAGGAAGAAAAAGAAAAAAATGTTGAAATCGCTATGCGCTAAATACGAAAAAAAGAGAAATCGTTGAAATCGCGATACGATGAGTACGAAAATGAGAGAAACCGTACAAGTCCTGTGCGCTGAATGTGACAGAAGGGAAATCGTTGAAATCGCTGTACGTTGAACACTAAAAAAGAGAAATCGTTGAAATCGATGTACTCCGAATACAAAAAAATACAAATCGTTGATCACTGTACGTGGAATACGCAAAAAAGAGAAATCGTTGAAATCGCTGAACGCTGAATACTAAAAAGAGAAATCGTTGAAATCGCTGTTCACTGAATACAGGAAAAAGAGAAATCTTTGAAATCGCAGAGCTCTGAACACTAAAAAGACAAATCGTAAAAATCGCTGTACGTAGTATATGAGAAAAAGAGAAATCGATGAAATCGCTGTGCGTTGAATAGGAAAAGGAGAGAAATCGTTGAAATCGTTGTACGCTGAATACGAAAAAAGGAGAAATCGTTGAAATCGCTGTACGCTGAATACGAAAAATAGAAATCGTTGAAAACGCTGTATGCTGAATACGAAAAAGAGAAATCGTTGAAGTCGCAGTACGCTCAATATAAAAAAGAAGAAATTGTTGAATTCGCTGTACGCTGAATACGAAAAAAGAGAAATCGTTGAAAGAGCACGCAGAATATGAAAGAAAATCGTTGAGATAGCTGTACGCGGAATACGAAAATACATCTTCGAAATAACTGTTCGCTGAACACGTAAAAAAAATCTTCGAAATCGATAAACGCTGAATACGAAAAAAAAGAAACCGTTCAAGTCCTGTACGTTGAATACGAAAAAAGAGAAATCGCTGAAATCGCTGTACACCGGATACGAAAAAAAGAGAAATCGTTGAAATCACTGTACGTTGAATAGGAAAAAAGAGAAATTGTTGAAATCGCTGGACGCTGAATACGAAAAAAAAAGAGAAATCTTGGGAATCGCTGTACGCTGAATAAGAAAAAAAGAGAAATCGATGAAATCGCTGTACGTTGAATATGAAAAAATAGAAATCGTTGAAACCGGTGTACGTCGAACCCGAAAAATGAGAAACCGTAGAAATCGCTGTACACCGAATAAGAAAAAAGAGAAATCGTTGAAATCAATGTACGCTGAATACGAAAAAAAATCGTTGAAATAGCTGAACGAAGAATGCGAAAAAATATCTTCGAAATCGCTGAAAAACTGAATAAGAAAATAGAGAAATCGTTTCAATCGCTGTTTTTTGAATACGAAAAAAAGAGAAATCGTTTTAATCCTTGTACTTTGAATTCGGGAAAAAGAGAAAACGTTGAAATCGCTGTACACCGAATAAGAAAAATATCATTAAAGTCACTGTACACAGAATAAGAAAAAAATAAATAGCGTTGAAATCGCTTTACGCTGAAAACAAAAAATAAAAATCGTTAAATAACTGTAGGCTGAAAAGGAAAAAAGGGAATCGTTGAAATCTCTGTAGGCCAAAAACGAAAATAAACGTTGAAATTGCTGTACCATTAATACGAATAAAGAAAAATCGTTGAAATTGATGTACGAAACATGCGAAAAGTAATTCGTTGAAATCGCTGCACTCTGAATACGAAGAAAAAGAAAAATCGATGAAACCGCTGTAGGACGAATACGAAAAAAAATCGTTTAAATCGCTGTACTCTGAATACGAAAGGAAATCTTTGAAATAGCTGTACGCTGAATACGAAAAAAATATCATTGTAATCGCTGTAAGCTGAATAGTTAAAAAGAGAGATAGTTTTAATCGCTGTACTTTGAATACGAAAACATGAGAAATCGTTGAAATGGCTATACGGTGAATATGAAAGAAAATCGTTGAAATAGCTATACGTTCAATACGAGAAAAAAAAACTAAAATTCTGTACGCTGAATACGAAAGAAAGCTGTGAAACCGCTGTACGCTGAATACGAAAAAAGAGAAATCGTTGAAAGCGCTGTACGTAGAATACGAAAAATGAAAAATCGTTGAAATCGCAATACGCTGAATACAAAAACAGAGAAATCGTTGAAATCGCTGTACGTTGAATACGAAAAAAAGAGAAATCTCTGAAATAGCTGAACGCTGAATAGGAAAAAAAGGAAATCTGTGAAATCGCGGTACGCTGAATACGAAAATGAGAAATCTTTGAAATCGCTGTGCGCTGAACACGTAAAAAGGGAAATCGTTAAAATCGCTGTGCGTAAAATACGAAAAAAAAGAAATCGATTAAATCGGTGTACGTTGAATAGGAAAATGAGAGAAATCGTTAAAATCGTTGCAACCTGAATTCGAAAAAAAGAGAAATCGTTGAAATCGCTGTACGTTGAATAGGAAAGAAAGAGTAATGGTTGAAATCTCTGTACGTTTTATAAGGAAAATAGACAAATCGTTGAAATCGCTTTACTCTGAATTCGAAACAAAGGAAAAACATTGAAATCGCAGTACGTTGAATACGGAAAAATGGAAATTGCTGTACGCTGAATACGAAAAAAAGAGAAATCGTTGAAATCGCTGTACGCTGAAAACAAAAAAATGGAAAATGTTCAAATCGCTGAACAAGAAAAACAGAAATCGCTGAAAACTCTGTACGTTGAATACGAAAAAAAAGAGAAAATTTTGAAATCGCTGTACACTAAATACGAAAAAAAGAGAAATCGTTCAAATCGCTGTACGCTGAATACGGAAAAACAGAATTCGTTGAAATCGCTGTTCGTTTAACCCAAAATAAAGGAAATCGTAATCGCTGTACGTTGAAGAAGAAAAAAGAGAAATCGTTGAAATCGCTGTACGCTGAATAAGAAAAAAGGAGAAGTCTTTAAGATCTCTTTACGTTTATTACGAAAAAAGAGAAATCGTTGAAATCGCTGTAAGCTGAATACGAAAAAAAGAGAAATCGCTGAAATCGCTGAACGCTGAATAGGAAAAAAAGAGAAATCTGTGAAATCGCGGTACGCTGAATACGAAAAAAAAAATCTTTCAAATTGCTATACGGTGAATATGAAAGAAAATCGTTGAAATAGCTGTACGTTCAATACGAGAAAAAAAAATTAAAACTTCTGTACGCTGAATACGAAAGAAAGCTGAGAAACCGCTGTACGCTGAATACGAAAAAAGAGAAATCGTTGAAAGCGCTGTACGTTGAATACGAAAAATGAAAAATCGTTGAAATCGCAATACGCTGAATACAAAAACAGAGAAATCGTAGAAATCGCTGTACGCTCAATACGAAAAAAAAGAAACCGTTCAAGTACTGTACGTTGAATACGTAAAAAGAGAAATCGTTGAAATCGCTGTACACCGGATACGAAAAAAGAGAAATCGTTGAAATCACTGTACGTTGAATAGGAAAAAAAGAGAAATTGTTGAAATCGCTGGACGCTCAATACGAAAAAAAAGAGAATTCTTGGGAATGGCTGTACGCTGAATAAGAAAAAAAGAGAAATCGATGAAATCGCTGTACGTTGAATATGAAAAAATTGAAATCGTTGAAACCGGTGTACGTCGAATCCGAAAAATGAGAAACCGTAGAATTCGCTGTACACCGAATAAGAAAAAAGACAAATCGTTAAAATCAATGTACGTTGAATACGAAAAAAAATCGTTTAAATCGCTGAACGCTGAATACGAAAAAAAAAAAAAGAGAAATCGTTGAATTCGCTGTTCGCTGAATAGGAGAGAAAGACAAATGTTTGAAATCGCTGAGCGCTGAACACGTACAAAGAGAAATCGTTAAAATCACTGTACTTAGAATATGAAAAAAAGTGAAATCGATGAAATCGCTTACGTTGAATAAGAAAAAGAGAGAATTGTTGAAATCGTTGTACGCTGAATACGAAAAAAAGAGAAATTTTTGAAATCGCTGTTCCCTGAACAAATAAAAAGAGAATCGCTGTACACAGAATACGAAAAATAGAAACCGTTCAAATCGCTGAACACGAAGAATAGAAATCGCTGAAAACGCTGTACGTTGAATACGAAAAAAAGAGAAAAGGTTGAAGTCGCTGTTCACTGAATACGAAAAAAAGAGAAATAGTTGAAATCGCTCTACTCTGAATACGGAAAAACAGAAATAGTTGAAATCGCTGTGCACTGAACCCTAAATTAAAGAAAAATCGCTAACTCGCCGTACGTTGAATTGGAAAGAAAGAGAAATCGTTGAATTCGCTGTACGCTGAATAAGAAATAAAGGAAGTCGTTAAAATCACTGTACGTTGAATACAAAAAAAGAGAAATCTCTGAAATCGCTGAACGCTGAAAAGGAAAAAAGAGAAATCTGTGAAATCGCGGTACGCTGTATACGAAAAAAAGAGAATTCTTTGTAATCGCTGTGCGCTGAACACGTAAAAAGGGCAATCGTTAAAATCGCTGTGCGTAAAATACGAAAAAAAAGAAATCGATTAAATCGGTGTACGTTGAATAGGAAAGAAAGAGTAATGGTTGAAATCTCTGTACGTTTTATAAGAAAAATAGACTAATCGTTGAAGTCAATTTACCCTGATTTTGAAACAAAGGGAAAACATTGAAATCGCAGTACGTTGAATACGGAAAAATGGAAATTGCTGTACGCTGAATACGAAAAAAAGAGAAATCGTTGAAATCGCTGTACGCTGAAAACAATAAAATGGAAAATGTTCAAATCGCTGAACAAGAAAAACAGAAATCGCTGAAAACTCTGTACGTTGAAGGAAAAAAAGGGAAAACTTTGAAATCGCTGTGCACTAAATACGAAAAAAAGAAAAATCGTTGAAATCGCTGTACGCTGAATACGGAAAAACAGAATTCGTTGAAATCGCTGTTCGCTTAACCCAAAATAAAGGAAATCGTTGTAATCGCTGTACGTTGAAGAAGAAAAAAGAGAAATCGTTAAAATCGCTGTACGCTGAATAAGAAAATAGGAGAAGTCTTTAAAATCTCTTTACGTTTATTACGAAAAAAGAGAAATCGTTGAAATCGCTGTAAGCTGAATACGAAAAAAAGAGAAGTCGCTGAAATCGCTGAACGCTGAATAGGAAAAAAAGAGAAATCTGTGAAATCGCGGTACGCTGAATACGAAAAAAGAAAAATCTTTGAAATTGCTATACGGTGAATATGAAAGAAAATCGTTGAAATAGCTGTACGTTCAATACGAGAAAAAAAATTAAAACTTCTGTACGCTGAATACGAAAGAAAGCTGATAAACCGCTGTACGCTGAATACGAAAAAAGAGAAATCGTTGAAAGCGCTGTACGTTGAATACGAAAAATGAAACATCGTTGAAATCGCAATACGCTAAATACAAAAACAGAGAAATCGTAGAAATCGCTGTACGCTCAATACGAAAAAAAAAAACCGTTCAAGTCCTGTACGTTGAATACGTAAAAAGAGAAATCGTTGAAATCGCTGTACACCGGATACGAAAAAAAGAGAAATCGTTGAAATCACTGTACGTTGAATAGGAAAAAAAGAGAAAATGTTGAAATCGCTGGACGCTCAATACGAAAAAAAGAGAATTCTTGGGAATCGCTGTACGCTGAATAAGAAAAAAAGAGAAATCGATGAAATCGCTGTACATTGAATATGAAAAAGTAGAAATCGTTGAAACCGGTGTACGTCGAATCCGAAAAATGAGAAACAGTAGAAATCGCTGTACACCGAATAAGAAAAAAGACAAATCGTTAAAATCAATGTGCGTTGAATAAGAAAAAAAAATCGTTTAAATCGCTGAACGCTGAATACGAAAAAAAAGAGAAATCGTTGAATTCGCTGTTCGCTGAATAGGAGAGAAAGACAAATGTTTGAAATCGCTGAGCGCTGAACACGTACAAAGAGAAATCTTTAAAATCACTGTACTTAGAATATGAAAAAAAGTGAAATCGTTGAAATCGCTTACGTTGAATAAGAAAAACAGAGAATTGTTGAAATCGTTGTACGCTGAATACGAAAAAAAGAGAAATTTTTGAAATCGCTGTTCCCTGAACAAATAAAAAGAGAATCGCTGTACACAGAATACGAAAAATAGAAAACGTACAAATCGCTGAACACGAAGAATAGAAATCGCTGAAATCGCTGTACGTTGAATAAGAAAAAAAGAGAATAGGTTGAAGTCGCTGTTCACTGAATACGAAAAAAAGAGAAATAGTTGAAATCGCTCTACTCTGAATACGGAAAAACAGAAATAGTTGAAATCGCTGTGCACTGAACCCAAAATTAAAGAAAAATCGCTAAATCGCTGTACGTTGAATTGGAAAGAAAGAGAAATCGTTGAATTCGTTGTACGCTGAATAAGAAATAAAGGAAGTCGTTAAAATCACTGTACGTTGAATAAGAAAAAAAGAGAAATCTCTGAAATCGCTGAACGCTGAATAGGAAAAAATAGAAAACTGTGAAATCGCGGTACGCTGAATACGAAAAAAAGAGAATTCTTTGTAATCGCTGTGCGCTGAACACGCAAAAAGAGAAATCGTTAAAATCGCTGTGCCTAAAATACGAAAAAAAGAGAAATCGGTTAAATCGGTATACGTTGAATAGGAAAATGAGAGAAATCGTTAAAATCGTTGCAACCTGAATTCTAAAAAAAGAGAAATCGTTGAAATCGCTGTACGTCGAATAGGAAAGAAAGAGTAATGGTTGAAATCTCTGTACGTTTTATAAGAAAAATAGACAAATCGTTGAAATCGCTTTACCCTGATTTCGAAACAAAGGGAAAACATTGAAATCGCAGTACGTTAAATACGGAAAAATGGAAATTGCTGTACGCTGAATATGAAAAAAAGAGAAATCGTTGAAATCGCTGTACGCTGAAAACAAAAAAATGGAAAATGTTCAAATCGCTGAACAAGAAATACAGAAATCGCTGAAAACACTGTACGTTGAATACGAAAAAAGAGAAAACTTTGAAATCGCTGTATGCTGAATACGAAAAAAAGAGAAATCGCTGTAATCGCTGAACGCTGAGTAGGAATAAAAGAGAAATCTGTGAAATCGCGGTACGCTGAATACGAAAAAAGAGAAGTCTTTGTAATCGCTGTGCGCTGAACACGTAAAAAGAGAAATCGTTAAAATCGCTGTGCGTAAAATAAGAAAAAAAGAGAAATCGATTAAATCGGTATACGTTGAATAGGAAGAAAGAGAAAAAAATGTTGAAATCGCTATGCGCTAAATACGAAAAAAAGAGAAATCGTTGAAATCGCGCTACGAGGAGTACGAAAAAGAGAGAAACCGTACAAGTCCTGTGCGCTGAAAGCGACAGAATGGAAATCGTTGAAATCGCTGTACGTTGAATACGAAAAAAGAGAAATCGTTGAAATCGTTGTACGCTGAATACGAAAAAAAGAGAAATCGTTGAAATCGCTGTACGCTGAATACGAAAAATAGAAATCGTTGAAAACGCTGTAAGCTGAATACGAAAAAGAGAAATCGTTGAAGTCGCAGTACGCTAAACATAAAAAAGAAGAAATCGTTGAATTCGCTGTACGCAGAATACGAAAAAAGAGAAATCGTTGAAAGAGCACGCAGAATATGAAAGAAAATCATTGAGATAGCTTTACGCGGAATACGAAAATACATCTTCGAAATAACTGTTCGCTGAACACGTAAAAAATTCTTCGAAATCGATATACGCTGAATAGGAATAAAAGGCGTTGAAATCGCTTTATGGTGAATACGAAAAAAGAGAAATCGTTGAAATTGCTATACGCTGAAAAAAAAGAGAAAAATTTTGGGATCGCTATACGTTGAATGAGAAAAAAGAGAAATCGTTGAAATCGCTGTACGCTGAATGAGGAAAAAAGAGATTGTTGAAATCGCTGTACTCTGAATACGAAAAAAATCATTGAAGTCTCAATACGTTGAATGCGAAACAAAATCGTTGAAATCGCTGTACGCTCAATACGAAAAAAGAAAAATCGTTGAAATCGCTGTAGGACGAATACGAAAATAAATCGTTAAAATCGCTGTACGCTGAACACGAAAGAAAATCGTTGAAATAGCTGTACGCTGAATACGAAAAAAATATCTTCGAAATCGCTATAAGCTGAATACGAAAACAAGAGAAATCGTTTTAATCGCTGTATTTTGAATACGAAAAAAAAGAGAAATCGTTTTAATCCCTGTACTTTCAATTCGGAAAAAAGAGAAAACGTTGAAATCGCTGTACACCGAATAAGAAAAAAGATCATTAAAGTCACTGTACACAGAATACGAAAAAAATAAATAGCATTGAAATCGCCTTACGCTGAACACAAAAAATAAAAATCGTTAAATATCTGTATCCTGAATAGGAAAAAATGGAAATCGTTGAAATCACTGTAAGCGAAATACGAAAAAAATCGTTGAAATTGCTGTACGCTTAATACGAAGAAAGACAAATCGTTAAAATCGCTGTACGCTGAATGCGAAAAAATATTCGTTGAAATCGCTGCACGCTGAAATCGAAGAAAAAGAAAAATCGTTGAAACCGCTGTAGGACGAATACGAAAAAAATCGTTTTAATCGCTGTACACTGAATAAGAAAGAAAATCTTTGAAATAGCTGTACGCTGAATACGAAAAAAATATCGTTGTAATCGCTGTAAGCTGAATACTTAAAAAAGAGAAATCGTTTTAATCGCTGTACTTTGAATACGAAAAAATGAGAAATCGTTGAAATGGCTATACGGAGAATATGAAAGAAAATCGTTGAAATATCTGTACTTTCAACACGAGAAAAAAACATTAAAACCTATGTACTCTGAATACGAAAGAAAGCTGTGAAACCGCTTTACGCTGAATACGAAAAAAGAGAAATCGTTGAAAGCGCTGTACGTAGAATACGAAAAATGAAAAATCGTTGAATTCGCAATACGCCGAATACAAAAACAGAGAAATCGTTGAAATCGCTGTACGCTGAATACGAAAGAAAAGAAACCGTTCAAGTCCTGTACGTTGAATACGAAAAAAGAGAAATCGTTGAAATCGCTGTACACCGGATACGAAAAAAAGAGAAATCGTTGAAATCACCGTACGTTCAATAAGAAAACAAGTGAAATTGTTGAAATCGGTGGAAGCTGAATACGAAAAAAAAGAGAAATCTTGGGAATCGCTGTACGCTGAATAAGAAAAAAAAGAGAAATCGATGAAATCGCTGTACGTTGAATATGAAAAAATTGAAATTGTTGAAACCAGTGTACGTCGAATCCGAAAAATGAGAAACCGTAGAAATCGCTGTACACCGAATAAGAAAAAAGACAAATCCTTGAAATCAATGTACGTTGAATACGAAAAAAAATCGTTGAAATCGCTGAACGCCGAATGCAAAAAAAAGAGAAATCGTTGAATTCGCTGTTGGCTGAATAGGAGAGAAAGAGAAATGTTTGAAATCGCTGAGCGCTGAACACGTACAAAGAGAAATCGTTAAAATCACTGTACTTAGAATATGAAAAAATGTGAAATCGATGAAA
Source organism: Periplaneta americana (assembly GCF_040183065.1). Taxonomy (NCBI): domain Eukaryota; kingdom Metazoa; phylum Arthropoda; class Insecta; order Blattodea; family Blattidae; genus Periplaneta; species Periplaneta americana. Next base: position 174,356,880 of record NC_091131.1, read on the forward strand.
TCGCTTACGTTGAATAAGAAAAAGAGAGAATTGTTGAAATCGTTGTACGCTGAATACGAAAAAAAGAGAAGTCTTTGAAATCGCTGTTCGCTGGACAAATAAAAAGAGAATCGCTGTACACAGAATACGAAAAATAAAAACCATTCAAATCGCTGAACACGAAGAATAGAAATCGCTGAAATCGCTGTACGTTGAATACGAAAAAAAAGAAAAAAGGTAGAAGTCGCTGTTCACTGAATACGAAAAAAAGAGAAATCATTAAAATCGCTCTACTCTGAATACGGAAAAACAGAAATAGTTGAAATCGCTGTGCACTGAACCCAAAATTAAAGAAAAATCGCTAAATCGCCTTACGTCGAAAAGGAAAGAAAGAGAAATCGTTGAATTTGCTGTACGCTGAATAAGAAAAAAAGGAAGTCTTTAAAATCACTGTAAGTTGAATACGAAATAAAGAGAAATCGCTGAAATCGCTGAACGCTGAATAGGAAAAAAAAGAGAAATCTGTGAAATCGCGGTACGCTAAATACGAAAAAAGGGAAACCTTTGAAATCGCTGTGCGCTGAACACGTAAAAAGAGAAATCGTTAAAATCGCTGTGCGTAAAATACGAAAAAAAGAGAAATCGATTAAATCGGTGTACGTTGAATAAGAAAATGGGAGAAATCGTTAAAATCGTTGCAACCTGAATTCGAAAAAAGAGAAATCGTTGAAATCGCTGTACGTTGAATAGGAATCAAAGAGTAATGATTGAAATCTCTATTTTATAAGAAAAATAGACAAATCGTTGAAATCGCTTTACCCTGAATTCGAAACAAAGGGAAAACATTTAAATCGCAGGACGTTGAATACGGACAAATAGAAATCGCTGTACTCAGAATACGAAAAAAAGAGAAATCGTTGAAATCGCTGTACGCTGAATACAAACAAATGGAAACTGTTCAAATCGCTGAACAAGAAAAACAGAAATCGCTGAAAACTCTGTACGTTGAATACGAAAAAATGAGAAAACGTTGAAATCGCTGTATACTAAATACGAAAGAAAGAGAAATCGTTGAAATCGCTGTACACTGAATACGGAATAACAGAATTCGTTGAAATCGCTGATCGCTTAACCCAAAATAAAGGAAATCGTTGTAATCACTGTACGTTGAATAGGCAAAGAAGAGAAGCCGATCAAATCACTGTACGTTGAATAAGAAAAAAGAGAAATCGTTGAAATCCCTGTACGCTGAATAAGAAGAAAGGAGAAGTCTTTAAAATCACTGTACGTTTAATACGAAGAAAAGAGAAATCGTTGAAATCGCTTAACGCTGAATAGGTAAAAAAAAGAGAAATTGTTGAAATCGCGGTACGCCGAATACGAAAAAAAGTGATATCTTCGAAATCGCTGTGCGCTGAACACGTAGAAAGAGAAATAGTTAAGATCGCTGTACGTGGAATACGAAAAAAATGTGAAAAAGATTAAATGGGTGTACGTTGAATAGAAAAAGAGAGGAATCGTTGAAATCGTAGAAAGCTGAATAAGAAAAAAAGAGAAAACATTGAAATCGCTGTACGTTGAATACGAAAAAAATAGAAATCGCTGTACCCTGAATACGAACAAAAGAGAAATCGTTGAAATCGCTCTACGGTGAATACGAACAAATAGAAACCGTTCAAATCGCTTTGGGCTGAATACGAAAGAAAATCGTTGAAATAGGTATACGCTGAATACCGAAACGTTATCTTTGAAGTCGCTGTACGCAGAATAGGAAAAAAGGGATATGTTTGAAAACGCTGTACGTTGAATACGAAAAAAGGGAAATCGTTGAAATTTCTGTACGCTGAATACGACAAAAAGAGAATTCGTTGAAATCGCTGTACGCTGAATTCGGAAAAAGAGAATTCGTTGAAATCGCTGTTCGCTAAACACAAAATAAAGGAAATCGTTGTAATCGCTGTACGTTGAATAGGAAAAAAAGAGAAGCCGTTCAAATCGCTGTACGTTGAATAAGAAAGAAGACAAATCGTTGAAATCGCTGTACGCTGAATAAGAAAAAAGGAGAAGTCTTTAAAATCACTGTACGTTAAATACGAAAAAAGAGAAATCGTTGAAATCGCTTAACGCTGAATAGGTAAAAAAAGAGAAATTGTTGAAATCGCGGTACGCCAAATACGAAAAAAAGAGAAATCTTTGAAATCGCTGTGCGCTGAACACGTAGAAAGAGAAATAGTTAAAATCGCTGTACGTGGAATACGAAAAAATGTGAAAAAGATTAAATCGGTGTACGTTGAATAGAAAAAGAGAGAAATCGTTGAAATCGTAGTAAGCTGAATAAGAAAAAAAGAGAAAGCATTGAAATCGCTGTACGTTGAATACGAAAAAAATACAAATAGCTGTACCCTGAATACGAAAAAAATAGAAATTGTTGAAATCGCTGTACGGTGAATACGAAAAAATAGAAACCGTTCAAATCGCTGTAGGCTGAATACGAAAGAAAATCGTTGCAATAGGTATACGCTGAATACGGAAACGTTATCTTTGAATTCGCTGTACGCAGAATACCAAAAAAGGGATATCTTTGAAAACGTTGTACGGTGAATACGAAAAAAGGGAAATCGTTGAAATCGCTGTACGCTGAATATGAAAAAAAGAGAATTCGTTGAAATCGCTGTACGCTGAATTCGCAAAAAAGAGAATTCGTTCAAATCGCTGTGAGGTGAACATGAAAAAAAAGAAATCGTAGAAATCGCTGTCGTTGAATACGACGAAAAGAGAAATCGTTGAAATCGCTGTGCGGTGAACATGAAGAAAGAGAATTAGTTGAAATCGCAGTACGTTGATTAAGAAAAAAAAAGAAATCGTTGAAATCGCTGTACACTGGATACGAAAAAGAGAAAATCGTTGAAATCGCTGTACGCTGAATACGAAAAAAGGGAAATCGTTGAAATCCCTGTACGCTGAATACGAAAAAATTGAAATCTTTGACATCTCTGTAGGCTGAATATGAAAAAAAGGGAAATCGTTGAAATCGCTGTACGCTAAATAGGAGGAAACGAGAAATCGTTGAAATAGCTGTACGATGAATATGAAATTAAATCGTTCAAATAGCTTTACACAGAATACGAAAAAAATCGTTGAAATCGCTGTACGCTGAATACGAAAAAAAAATCGTGGAAATCGCAGTACTCAGAATAGGAAAAAAATTTGAAATCGCTGTACCCTGAAAAGGAGATAAATCCATTGAAATAGCTGTGCAGTGAATACGAAAAAAAAAGTTGAAATAGTTGTACGCAGAATACGGATAAGAATCGCTGAAATCGCTGTACGCTGAATACGAAGAAAAGAGAATTCGTTGAAATTGCTGTACTCTGAATACGAAAAAATAGAAATAGTTGAAAACGCTGTACTTTGAATACGGAAAAAAATAATCCTTGAAATCGCTGTACTATGAATAGAAAAAAGTATGGTTTGAAATAGCTGTACGTTGAATACGAAAGGAAGAGGAATCGTTGAAATCGCTGAAAGCTGAACACGAAAAAAAAGAGAATTCATTGAAATCGCTGAACGCTGAATAGGAAAGAAAATAGTTGAAATAGCTGTACGTTGAATACGGAAAACTAGACAAATCGTTGAAATAGCTGTACGCTGAATACCAGAAGAAAAAAAACACCGTAGTAATCGCAGTACGCTGAATAAGAGAAGGAAGATACCATTGTAATCCCTGTACGCTGAATATGAAAGAAGAAGTATTAATTGAAATCGATGGACGCTGAATTGGAAAAAATGGTTAATAGCTATACGTTGAATACCGAAAAAAGAGAAATCGTTGAAGTAGCAGTACGTTGAATACAGGAAAAAAAAGAGAAATCGCTGAAATCGCTGTACACTGAATACGAAATAAATAGTTGAATTAGCGATAAGCATTATATGGAAAAAGAGAAGTCGTTGAAATAGCTGTACGCCAGATTCGAAAAAAAAAGATACCGTTGAAATCGCTGTACGCTGAACACGAAAAAAAAGTACGACCCCTAAACGCTGAATGCAATTCGTAAATTGAGCTGGACGTCCATCTATGTAATTTACCTTGGGTATGCGGAAGACAAACTGACTAATTTCGGAGGATACCAACGAAGTATGACGAATTATATTAATTGTGTCTCATAATAGTCTGAGTCCACATCTGTGAAGTAACTGTCAGCGACGCGCTGGCCGCGAAACCGTGTGGCCCGGGTTCGATTCGCGGTCGGGGCAATTTACCTGGTTCAGGTTTTTTCCAGGGTTTTCCCTCAACTCAATATAAGCAAATGCTGGGTAATTTTCGGTGCTCGACCCCGGACTCATTTCCCCGGCATTATCACCTTCATCTCATTCAGACACTAAATAACCTAAGATGTTGATAAAGCGTAGTAAAATAACCTGCTAAACAACTTGCGGACAACTTACGATGAATTGTGGCAGACAAACTATGATAATGAATAATGGTAGATGACGTCCTATGGTGGCGAATAATGTCTGATGACGATGACCTACGATGAAGAGTAATAGAGGATGGCTACGATGAATAAAATAAAATAATTAGTAATTATAATGGGTGACGGATAATTACGAATTACGAGTAATAGGGAAGAAGTCTGAATAATTCTCGAGGACAGCGACTACTTCTCACGGACTGTGAAGAATATTAGGATTTACAGTAATGCAGGGTAGGCTACCCACAGAATTAATACCTTCTTCACCCAACATTCCCTGACTATTTTCATCGCGTTCCCAGGCCGTTCTCAAAAAATATTATCATCATCATCATCATCATCATCATCATCATTATTATTATTATTATTATTATTATCATTAATATTATTATCATTATTATTATTATTATCATCATCATTATTATTATTAAAAGTAACACGCAATATTATTTAAACTGTACAGTATTATTACTCCTATTTCGGCCTCCTCCTCCCCTCTAGCCGACCTTACCTCTCCAATTGTTCTTCCCTTTTTTTATTTTCAAAATTTATAAATACAATAGAAATATATCCTAAAGTAAAGAAGAGTAATAATACTGTATATATTACAGAGTGTATTATATCTAACTAACTAGAGTTCAAATTAAATTAAATAAATGCATACAAAAGACTAAGTCAACAGAGTTACACAGTCCTTTAGGAGAGCAAACACTTTTTCTTATACCGTCAGTTGCATTTATAATAACCATAAAAATTTAATACCGAAAAGGAGCAATCTACGGAACTCTAGAAAAATAAGTAACGGAGAAACTAGTGAAGTGCATTGTGTGGAGTGTGACATTGTATAAGGAGGAAACATAGACATTACGACGAAGTGAAGAGAAGAGACTAGAGCCATTTGAAATGTAGATATGGAGAAGAATGGAGGATGTGAAACAGACAGACAAAATAAGAAATGAAGCTGTGTTGGAAAGAAAGGGTGAAGAAAGCATAATGCTGAAAATAATCAGGATGAAACAAAGGAATTGCCTGGGTCAAGGGCTAAGTAGAAACTGCTTAATGAAGGATGCACTGGAAGGAAATGTGAACGGACGAAAAAATAGTTGAAATTGCTGAACGATGAAAGGGAAAAAATAGTAGGAATGGCTCTACGGTGAATACGAAAAAAACCGTTGAAAACGCTGTACGCTGAATACGAAAACAACCTTGAAATCACTGTACGCTGAATGCAAAAAAAATCGTTGAAATAGCTGTACGCTGAATACAAAAAAAAAACCTTGGAACCGCTGTACGCAGAATGCAAAAAAATCGTTGATATAGCTGTACGCTGAATACGAAGAAAAGACAAATCGTTGAAATCGCTGTAATCTGAATACGAATAAAAGGGAAATCGTTGAAATCGCTGTACGGTAAATACGCAGATAAAGAGAAATCGTTGAAATCGCCGTAAGTTGATTACAAAAAAAATCGTTGAAATTCGTGTACCCTGAATACGGAAAAAAATCGTTGAAATCGCTGTACGCTGAATGCGAAAAAAAATAAATCGTCGAAATCGCTGTAGTCCGAACACGAAAAAAAATGGTTGAAATCGCTGTACGCTGAATACGAAAAAAAGAGAAATCGTTGAAATCGGTGTACGTTGAATATGAAGAAAGAGAAAAATGTTGAAATCGCTATACGCTAAATAGGAAAAAAAGAGAAATCGTTGAAATCGCGCTACGATGAATACGAAAAAGAGAGAAACCGTACAAGACCTGTGCGCTGAAAGCGACAGAAGGGAAATCGTTGAAATCGCTGTACATTGAATACGGAAAAAGAGTAATCGTTGAAATAGATGTACACCGAATAAGAAAATAAAGACAAATCGTTGATCACTGTACGAGGAATACGCAAAAAAGAGAAATAGTTGAAATCGCTGAACACTGAATACAAAAAAAGAGAAATCGTTGAAATCGCTGTTCACTGAATACAGGAAAAAGAGAAATCTTTGAAATCGCAGAGCGTTAAACACTAAAAACATAAATCGTAAAAATCGCTATACGTAGAATATGAATAAAAGAGAAATCGATGAAATCGCTGTACGTTGAATAGGAAAAAGAGAGCAATCGTTGAAATCGTTGTACGCTGAATACGAAAAAAAGAGAAATCGTTGAAATCGCTGTACGCTGAATACGAAAAATAGAAATCGTTGAAAACGCTGTTAGCTGAATACGAAAAAGAGTAATCGTTGAAGTCGCAGTACGCTGAATATAAAAAAGAAGAAATCGTTGAATTCACTGTACGCTGAATACGAAAAAAGAGAAATCGTTGAAAGAGCACGCAGAATATGAAAGAAAATAGTTGAGATAGCTGTACGCGGAATACGAAAATACATCTTCGAAATAACTGTTCGCTGAACACGTAAAAAAATCTTCGAAATCGATATACGCTGAATGCGAATAAAAGGCGTTGAAATCGCTGTAAGTTGAATACGAAAGAAGAGAAATAGTTGAAATCGCTATACGCTGAATAAGAAAAAAAGATAAATTTTTGGGATCGCTATATGTTGAATAAAAATAAAGGGAAATCGTTGAAATCGCCGTACTCTGAATACATAAAAAGAGAAATCGTTGAAATCGCTGTAGGGCGAATACGGAAATAAATCGTTGAAATCGCTGTACGCTGAATACGAAACAAAATCGTTGAAACAGCTGTACGCTGAATACGAAAAAAATATCTTCGAAATCGCCGTAAGCTGAATACGAAGAAAAGAGAAATCATTTTAATCGCTGTATTTTGAATACGAAAAAAAGAGAAATGGTTTTAAAACCTGTACTTTGAATTCGGGAAAAAGAGAAAACTTTGAAATCGCTGTACACCGAATAAGAAAAAAAATCATTAAAGTCACTGTACACAGAATATGAAAAAAATAAATAGCGTTGAAATCGCTTTACGCTGAATACAAAAAATATAAAAATCGTTGAAATAGCTGTACGCTGAATACGAAAAGATGGAAATCGTTGAAATCGCTGTATGCCAAATACGAAAAAAAAATCGTTGAAATTGCTGTACGCTCAATACGAAGAAAGACAAATAGTTGAAATCGCTGTACGCTGAATGCGAAAAAAAATTCGTTGAAATCGCTGCACGCTGAATACGAAGAAAAAGAAAAATTGTTGAAACCGCTGTAGGACGAATACGAAAAAAAAATCGTTTAAATCGCTGTACACTGAATACGAAAGAAAATCTTTGAAATAGCTGTACGCTTTATACGAAAAAATTATCGTTGTAATCGCTGTAAGCTGAATACGAGAAAAAGAGAAATCGTTTTAATCGCTGTACTTTGAATACGAAAAAAAGAGAAATCGTTGAAATGGCTATACGGTGAATATGAAAGAAAATCGTTGAAATAGCTGTACTCTCAATACAAGAAAAAAACATTAAAACCTCTGTACGCTGAATACGAAGGAAAGCGGTGAAAGCGCCGTACGATGAATACGAAAAAGACAAATCGTTGAAATTGCTGTACGCTGAATACGTAAAAAGAGAAATCGTTGAAATCGCTGTACGCTGAATGAGGGAAAAAGGGATTGTTGAAATCGCTGTACCCTGAATACGAAAAAAATCATTGAAGTCTCTATACGCTGAATACGAAACAAAATCGTTGAAATCGCTGTACGCTCAATACGAAAAAAGAAAAATCTTTGAAATCGCTGTAGGACGTATACGAAAATAAAGAGTTGAAATCGCTGTACGCTGAATACGAAAGAAAATCAATGAAATAGCTGTACGCTGAATACGAAATAAATATCTTCGAAATCGCTGTAAGCTGAATACGAAAAAAAGAGAAATCGTTTTAATCGCTGTATTTTGAATGCGAAAAAAAGTGAAATCGTTTTAAAACCTGTACTTTGAATTCGGGAAAAAGAGAAAACGTTGAAATCGCTGTACACCGAATAAGAAAAAAAATCATTAAAGTCACTGTACACAGAATACAAAAAAAAATAAATAGCGTTGAAATCGCTTTACGCTGAATACAAAAAATATAAAAAATCGTTGAAATAGCTGTACGCTGAATACGAAAAGAGGGAAATCTTTGAAATCGCTGTAGGCCAAATACGAAAAAAAATCGTTGAAATTGCTGTACGCTCAATACGAAGAAAGTCAAATCGTTGAAATCGCTGTACGCTGAATGCGAAAAAAAATTCGTTGAAATCGCTGCACGCTGAATACGAAGAAAAAGAAAAATTGTTGAAACCGCTGTAGGACGAATACGAAAAAAAATCGTTTAATTCGCTGTACACTGAATACGAAAGGAAATCTTTGAAATAGCTGTACGCAGAATACGAAAAAATTATCGTTGTAATCGCTGTAAGCTGAATACGAAAAAAAGAGAAATGGTTTTAATCGCTGTACTTTGAATACGAAAAAAAGAGAAATCGTTGAAATGGCTATACGTTGAATACGAAAAAAGAGAAATCGTTGAAATCGCTGTACGTTGAATATGAAAAAATAGAAATTGTTGAAACCGGTGTACGTCGAATCCGAAAAATGAGAAACCGTAGAAATCGCTGTACACCGAATAAGAAAAAAAGACAATTCGTTGAATTCAATGTACGCTGATTAGAAAAAAAATCGTTGAAATCGCTGAAAGCTGAATGCGAAAAAAAAAGAGAAATCGTTGAGTTCGCAGTTCGCTGAATAGGAGAGAAAGAGAAACGTTTGAAATCGCTGATCGCTGAACACGTACAAAGAGAAATCGTTAAAATCACTGTACTTAGAATATGAAAAAAAAGTGAAATCGATGAAATCGTTTACGTTGAATAAGAAAAAGAGAGATTTGTTGAAATCGTTGTAGGCTGAATACGAAAAAAAGAGAAATCCTTCAAATCGCTGTTCGCTGAACAAATAAAAAGAGAATCTCTGTACACATAATACGAAAAATAGAAAAAGTTCAAATCGCTGAACACGAAGAATAGAAATCGCTGAAATCGCTGTACGTTGAATTCGAAAATAAAGAGAAAAGGTTGAAGTCGCTGTTCACTGAATACGAAAAAAAAGAGAAATCGTTGAAATTGCTCTACTCTGAATACGGAAAAACAGAAATAGTTGAAATCGCTGTGCACTGAACCCAAAATTAAAGAAAAATCGCTAATACGCTGAATACGAAACAAAATCGTTGAAATCGCTTTACGCTCAATACGAAAAAAGAAAAATCGTTGAAATCGCTGTAGGACGAATACGAAAACAAATCGTTAAAATCACTGCACGCTGAATACGAAAAAAAATCGTTGAAATATCTGTACGCTGAATACGAAATAATATCTTCGAAATCGCTGTAAGATGAATACGAAAAAATGAGAAATCGTGTTAATCGCTGTATTTTGAATACGAAAAAAAAGAGAAATCGTTTTAATTCCTGTACTTTGGATTCGGAAAAAAGAGAAAATTTTGAAATCTCTGTACACCGAATAAGAAAAAAATCATTAAAGTAACTGTACACAGAATACGAAAAAAATAAATAGGGTTGAAAACGCTTTACGCTGAATACAAAAATTAAAAATCGTTAAATAACTGTACGCTGAATAGGAAAAAAGGGAAATCGTTGAAATCTCTGTAGGCCAAATACGACAAAAAATCGTTGTAATTGCTCTACTCTCAATACGAAGAAAGACAAATCGTTGAAATCGCTGTACGCTGAATGCGAAAAAAAATTCTTTGAAATCGCTGCACGCTGAATACGAAGAAAAAGAAAAATCGTTGAAACCGCTGTAGGACGAATACGAAAGAAAATCGTTTAAATCGGTGTACACTGAATACGAAAGAAAATCTTTGAAATAGCTGTACGCTGAATAGGAAAAAAATATCGTTTTAATCGCTGTAAGCTGAATACTTAAAAAAGAGAAAACATTTTAATCGCTGTACTTTGAATACGAAAAAATGAGAAATCGTTGAAATGGCTATACGGTGAATATGAAAGAAAATCGTTGAAATAGCTGTACGTTCAATACGAGAAAAAACATTAAAACCTCTGTACGCTGAATACGAAAGAAAGCTGTAAAACCGCTGTACGCTGAATACGAAAAAAAGAGAAATAGTTGAAAGCGCTGTACGTTGAATACGAAAAATGAAAAATCGTTGAAATCGCAATACGCTGAATACAAAAACAGAGAAATCGTTGAAATCGCTGTACGCTGAATACGAAAAAAAAGAAACCGTTCAAGTCCTGTACGTTGAATACGAAAAAAGAGAAATCGCTGAAATCGCTGTACACCGGATACGAAAAAAAGAGAAATCGTTGAAATCACTGTACGTTGAATAGGAAAAAAGAGAAATTGTTGAAATCGCTGGACGATGAATACGAAAAAAAAGAGAAATCTTGGGAATCGCTGTACGCTGAATAAGAAAAAAAGAGAAATCGATGAAATCGCTGTACGTTGAATATGAAAAAATTGAAATCGTTGAAACCGGTGTACGTCGAACCCGAAAAATGAGAAACCGTAGAAATCGCTGTACACCGAATAAGAAAAAAGAGAAATCGTTGAAATCAATGTACGCTGAATACGAAAAAAAATCGTTGAAATCGCTAAACGCTGAATGCGAAAAAAAAGAGAAAACGTTGAATTCGCAGTTCGCTGATTAGGAGAGAAAGAGAAACGTTTGAAATCGCTGAGCGCTGAACACGTACAAAGAGAAATCGTTAAAATCACTGTACTTAGAATATGAAAAAAGTGAAATCGATGAAATCGCTTACGTTGAATAAGAAAAAGAGAGATTTGTTGAAATCGTTGTAGGCTGAATACGAAAAAAGAGAAATCTTTGAAATCGCTGTTCGCTGAACAAATAAAACGAGAATCGCTGTACACAGAATACGAAAAATAGAAACCGTTCAAATCGCTGAACACGAAGAATAGAAATCGCTGAAATCGCTGTACGTTGAATACGAAAATAAAGAGAAAAGGTTGAAATCGCTGTTCACTGAATACGAAAAAAAAGAGAAATCGTTGAAATCGCTCTACTCTGAATACGGAAAAACTGAAATAGTTGAAATCGCTGTGCGCTGAACCCAAAATTAAAGAAAAATCGCTAAATCGCCGTACATTGAATAGGAAACAAAGAGAAATCGTTGAATTTGCTGTACGCTGAATAAGAAAAAAAGGAAGTCGTTAAAATCACTGTATGTTTAATACGAAAAAAAGAGAAATCGCTGAAATCGCTGAACGCTGAATAGGAAAAAAAGAGAAATCTGTGAAATCGCGGTACGCTGAATACGAAAAAAGAGAAATCTTTGAAATCGCTGTGCGCTGAAGACGTAAAAAGAGAAATCGTTAAAATCGCTGTGCGTAAAATAGGAAAAAAAGAGAAATCGATTAAATCGGTGTACGTTGAATAGGAAAATGAGAGAAATCGTTAAAATCGTTGCAACCTGAATTCGAAAAAAAGTGAAATCGTTGAAATCGCTGTAAGTTGAATAGGAAGGAAAGAGTAATGGTTGAAATCTCTGTACGTTCTATAAGAAAAATAGACAAATCGTTGAAATCGCTTTACCCTGAATTCGAAACAAAGGGAAAACATTGAAATCGCAGTACGTTGAATACGGAAAAATAGAAATCGCTGTACGCTGAATACGAAAAAAAGAGAAATCGTTGAAATCGCTGTACGCTGAAAACAAAAAAATGAAAACTGTTCAAATCGCTGAACAAGAAAAACAGAAATCGCTGAAAACTCTGTGCGTTGAATACGAAAAAAAGATAAAACGTTGAAATCGCTGTACACTAAATACGAAAAAAGAGAAATCATTGAAATCACTGTACGCTGAATACGGAAAAACAGAATTCGTTGAAATCGCTGTTCGCTGAACCCAAAATAAACGAAATCGTTGTAATCGCTGTACGTTGAATATGAAAAAAGAGAAGCCATTCAAATCGCTGTACGTTGAAGAAAAAAAAGGGAAATCGTTGAAATCGCTGGACGCTGAATAAGAAAAAAGGAGAAATCTTTAAAATCACCGTGCGTTTAATACGAAATAAAGAGAAATCGTTGAAATCGCTTAACGCTGAATAGGTAAAAAGAAGAGAAATTGTTGAAATCGCGGTACGCCGAATATGAAAAAAAGAGAAATCTTTGAAATCGCTGTGCGCTGAACACGTAGAAAAAGAAAAAGTTAAAATCACTGTACGTGCAATACGAAAAAATGTGAAAAAGATTAAATCGGTGTGCGTTGAATAAAAAAGAGAGAAATCGTTGAAATCGTAGTAAGCTGAATAAGAAAAAAAGAGAAAGCATTGAAATCGCTCTACGTTGAAAACGAAAAAAAAAATAGATATCGCTGTACCCTGAATACGAAAAAAAGAGAAATCGTTGAAATCGCTGTACGGTGAATACGAAAAAATAGAAACCGTTCAAATCGCTGCAGGCTGAATACCAAAGAAAATCGTTGAAGAAGGTATAAGCTGAATACCGAAACGTTATCTTTGAAGTCGCTGTACGCAGAATACGAAAAAATGGATATCTTTGAAAACGCTGTACGTTGAATACGTAAAAAGGGAAATCGTTGAAATCGCTGTACGCTGAATACGAAAAAAAGAGAATTCGTTGATATCGCTGTACGCTGAATTCTTAAAAAGGAGAATTCGTTCAAATCGCTGTGAGGTGAACATGAAAAAAGAGAAATCGTAGAAATCGCTGTCGTTGAATACGACGAAAAGAGAAATCGTTGAAATCGCTGTGCGGTGAACATGAAGAAAGAGAATTAGTTGAAATCGATGTACGTTGAATAGGAAAAAAAGAGAAATCGTTGAAATCGCTGTGTGGTCATTTTAAAAAGGAGAAATCGTTAAAATCCCTGTACGTTGAATCCGAAAAATAGAGAAATTGTTGAAACCGCTTTACGCCGAATACGATAAAATAGAGAAATCGTTGAAACCGCTGTACACTAATACGAAAAAAAAGAAGTCGTTGAAATCGCTGTGCACTGGATACGAAAAAGAGACAAATAGTTCAAATCGCTGTACGCTGAATACGAAAAAAGGGAAATCGTTGAAATCGCTGTATGCTGAATACGAAAAAATTGAAATCTTTGACATCTCTGTAGCTGAATATGAAAAAAAGAGAAATCGTTGAAATCGCTGTATGCTAAATAGGAGGAAACGAGAAATCGTTGAAATAGCTGTACGATGAATATGAAAAGAAATTGTTCAAATAGTTGGACACAGAATTCGAAAAAAATGGTTGAAATCGCTGTACGCTGAATACGAAAAAAAATCGTAGAAATCGCAGTACGCAGAATACGAAAAAAAGTTGAAATCGCTGTACCATGAATAGGAGATAAATCCATTGAAATAGCTGTGCAGTGAATACGAAAAGAAACGTTGAAATAGTTGTACGCAGAATACGGATAAGAATCGTTGATGTCGCTGTACGCTGAATACGAAAAAAAAAGAGAATTCGTTGAAATTGCTGTACTCTGAATACGAAAAAATAGAAATAGTTGAAAACGCTGTACTTTGAATACGGAAAAAAAATAATCCTTGAAATCGCTGTACTCTGAATAGAAAAAAGTACGGTTGAAGTAGCTGTACGTTGAATACGAAAGAAAGAGGAATCGTTGAAATCGCTGAAAGCTGAACACGAAAAAAGAGAATTCATTGAAATCACTGAACGCTGAATAGGAAAGAAAATAATTGAAATAGCTGTACGTTGAATACGGAAAACAAGAGAAATCGTTGAAATAGCTGTACGCTGAATACCAGAACAAAAAACACCGTAGTAATCGTAGTACGCTGAATAAGAGAAGGAAGATACCATTGAAATCGCTGTACGCTGAATATGAAAGAAGAAGTATTAATTGTAATCGATGGACGCTGAATTGGAACAAATGGTTAATAGCTGTACGTTGAATACGAAAAAAAGAGAAATCGTTGAAGTAGCAGTACGTTGAATACAAGAAAAAAAAGAGAAATCGCTGAAATAGCTGTACACTGAATACGAAATAAATAGTTGAATTAGCGATAAGCATTATATGGAAAAAGAGAAGTCGTTGAAATAGCTGTACGCCAGGTTCGAAGAAAAAGATACCGTTGAAATCGCTGTACGCTGAACACGAAAAAAAAAGTACGACCCCTAAACTCAATTCGTAAATTGTGCTGGACGTCCTTCTATGTTATTTACCTTGGGTATGCAGACGACAAACTGACTAATTTCGGAGGATACCAACGAAGTATGACGAATTATATTAATTGTGTCTCATAATAGTCTGAGTCCACATCTGTGAAGTAACTGTCAGCGACGCGCTGGCCGCGAAACCATGTGGTCCGGGTTCGATTCGCGGTCGGGGCAATTTACCTGGTTCAGGTTTTTTCCAGGTTTTCCCTCAACTCAATATGAGCAAATGCTGGGTAATTTTCGGTGCTGGACCCCGTGCTCATTTCACCGGCATTATCACCTTCATCTCATTCAGACACTAAATAACCTAAGATGATGATAAAGCGTCGTAAAATAACCTGCTAAAAATATTAGTCTGATCAGTGTAATATCTAACTAATCAGCGATGTATGCAATGGAAGGGGAAATGAACTTGCCACTCTACCACATCATCTCTTGACTTAATTGCCTCATGAGTGATGAATTATGAGGTTCAGATCTGTTTTAGGACTGTTGGCTAAACAACAATTTGAAATCACGAATAATAAAGGTTTACAATGATGAACTGTGATTGATGATGGACTATAACGACGAGGAGGATGACTATGACGAGTTAAGATTGATGATATATTATGACGGATAATAGAGGATTACAGACAAATTATATGATACGATGATCCAGTACGGCGAATAATGGGGCATGTCTGATGAATGGTGGTTGATGAGCAATATTGACGTGTTACGGGAATGACTATGAAGAATTGTGGCGGACAACTTACGGTGAATTGTGGCAGACAAAACTATGATAATGAATAATGGTAGATGACGTCCTATGGTGGCGAATAATGTCTGTTGACGATGACCTACGATGAAGAGTAATAGAGGATGGCTACGATGAATAAAATAAAATAATTAGTAATTATAATGGGTGACGGATAATTACGAATTACGTGTAAAAGGAAAGAAGTATGAATAATTCTCGAGGACAGCGACTACTTCTCACGGACTGTGAAGAATATTAGGATTTACAGTAATGCAGGGTAGGCAACCTACAGAATTAATACCTTCTTCACCCAACATTCCCTGACTATTTTCATCGCGTTCCCAGGCCGTTCTCAAAATATATTATCATTATCATCATCATTATTATTATTATTATTATTATTATTATTATTATTATTATTATTATTATTATTATCATCATCATCATTATTATTATTATCATCATTATTATTATTAAAAGTAACACGCAATATTATTTAAACTGTACAGTATTATTACTCCTATTTCGGCCTCCTCCTCCCCTCTAGCCGACCTTACCTCTCCAATTGTTCTTCCCTTTTTTAATTTTCAAAATTTATAAAAACAATAAAAATATATCCTAAAGTAAAGAAGTGTAATAATACTGTACATATTACAAAGTGTATTATATCTAACTAACTAGAGTTCAAATTAATTTAAATAAATGCATACAAAAGACTAAGTCAACAGAGTTACACAGTCCTTTAGGAGAGCAAATACTTTTTCTTATACCATCAGTTGCATTTATAATAACCATAAAAATTTAATACAGAAAAGGAGCAATCTACGGAACTCTAAAAAATAAGTAATGGAGAGACTAGTGAAGTGCTTTGTGTGGAGTGTGACATTGTATAAGGAGGAAACATAGACATTACGACGAACTGAAGAGAAGAGACTAGAGCCATTTGAAATGTAGATATGGAGAAGAATGGAGGATGTGAAACAGACAGACAAAATAAGAAATGAAGCTGTGTTGGAAAGAAAGGGTGAAGAAAGCATAATGCTGAAAATAATCAGGATGAAACAAAGGAATTGCCTGGGTCAAGGGCTAAGTAGAAACTGCTTAATGAAGGATGCACTGGAAGGAAATGTGAACGGACGAAAAAAATAGTTGAAATTGCTGAACGATGAAAGGGAAAAAATAGTAGGGATGGCTCTACGGTGAATACGAAAAAAACCGTTGAAAACGCTGTACGCTGAATACGAAAACAACCTTGAAATCACTGTACGCTGAATGCAAAAAAAATCGTTGAAATAGCTGTACGCTGTATACAAAAAAAAAACTTGCAACCGCTGTACGCAGAATGCAAAAAAATCGTTGATATAGCTGTACGCTGAATACGAAGAAAAGACAAATCGTTGAAATCGCTGTAATCTCAATACAGGAAAGAGAGAAATCTTTGAAATCGCAGAGCGCTGAACACTAAAAAGGTAAATCGTAAAAATCGCTGTAAGTAGAATATGAATAAAAGAGAAATCGATGAAATCGCTGTACGTTGAATAGGAAAAAGAGAGAAATCGTTGAAATCGTTGTACGCTGAATACGAAAAAAGGAGAAATCGTTGAAATCGCTGTACGCTGAATACGAAAAATAGAAATCGTTGAAAACGCTGTAAGCTGAATACTAAAGAGAGAAATCGTTGAAGTCGCAGTACGCTGAATATAAAAAAGAAGAAATCGTTGAATTCATTGTACGCTGAATACGAAAAAAGAGAAATCGTTGAAAGAGCACGAAGAATATGAAAGAAAATCGTTGAGATAGCTGTACGCGGAATACGAAAACACATCTTCGAAATAACTGTTCGCTGAAAACGTAAAATAAATCTTCGAAATCGATATACGTTGAATGCGAATAGAAGGCGTTGAAATCGCTGTAAGTTGAATACGAAAGAAGAGAAATAGTTGAAATCGCTATACGCAGAATAAGAAAAAAAGAGAAATTTTTGGGATCGCTATACGTTGAATAAGAAAAAAGAGAACTCGTTGAAATCGCTGTACGCTGAATACGTAAAAAGAGAAATCGTTGAAATCGCTGTACGCTGAATGAGGAAAAAAGAGATTGTAGAAATCGCTGTACCCTGAATACGAAAAAATCATTGAAGTCTCTATATGCTGAATATGAAACAAAATCGTTGAAATCGCTGTACGCTCAATACGAAAAAAGAAAAACCGTTGAAATCGCTGTAGGACGAATACGAAAAAAAATCGTTGAAATCGCTGTACGCTGAATTCGAAAGAAAATCGTTGAAATAGCTGAACGAAGAATGCGAAAAAATATCTTCGAAATCGCTGAAAAACTGAATAAGAAAAAAGAGAAATCGTTTCAATCGTTGTTTTTTGAATACGAAAAAAAGAGAAATCGTTTTAATCCTTGTACTTTGAATTCGGGAAAAAGAGAAAACGTTGAAATGGCTGTACACCGAATAAGAAAAATATCATTAAAGTCACTGTACATAGAATACGAAAAAAATAAATAGCGTTGAAATCGCTTTACCCTGAAAACAAAAAATAAAAATCGTTAAATAACTGTAGGCTGAAAAGGAAAAAAGGGAATCGTTTAAATCTCTGTAGGCCAAATACGAAAATAAACGTTGAAATTGCTGTACCATTAATACGAATAAAGAAAAGTCGTTGAAATCGCTGTACGAAAAATGCGAAAAGTAATTCGTTGAAATCGCTGCACTCTGAATACGAAGAAAAAGAAAAATCGATGAAACCGCTGTAGGACGAATACGAAAAAAAATCGTTTAAATCGCTGTACACTGAATACGAAAGGAAATCTTTGAAATAGCTGTACGCTGAATAGGAAAAAAATATCATTGTAATCGCTGTAAGCTGAATAGTTAAAAAGAGAGATAGTTTTAATCGCTGTACTTTGAATACGAAAAAATGAGAAATCGTTGAAATGGCTATACGGTGAATAGGAAAGAAAATCGTTGAAATAGTTGTACGTTCAATACGAGAAAAAAAATTAAAACTTCTGTACGCTGAATACGAAAGAAAGCTGTGAAACCGCTGTACGCTGAATACGAAAAAAGAGAAATCGTTGAAAGCGCTGTACGTAGAATACGAAAAATGAAAAATCGTTCAAATCGCAATACGCTGAATACAAAAACAGAGAAATCGTTGAAATCGCTGTACGTTGAATACGAAAAAAAGAGAAATCTCTGAAATAGCTGAACGCTGAATAGGAAAAAAAAAGAAATATGTGAAATCGCGATACGCTGAATACGAAAATGAGAAATCTTTGAAATCGCTGTGCGCTGAACACGTAAAAAGGGAAATCGTTAAAATCGCTGTGCGTAAAATACGAAAAAAAAAAGAAATCGATTAAATCGGTGTACGTTGAATAGGAAAATGAGAGAAATCGTTAAAATCGTTGCAACCTGAATTCGAAAAAAAGAGAAATCGTTGAAATCGCTGTACGTTGAATAGGAAAGAAAGAGTAATGGTTGAAATCTCTGTACGTTTTATAAGAAAAATAGACAAATCGTTGAAATCGCTTTACTCTGAATTCGAAACAAAGGAAAAACATTGAAATCGCAGTACGTTGAATACGGAAAAATGGAAATTGCTGTACGCTGAATACGAAAAAAAGAGAAATCGTTGAAATCGCTGTACGCTGAAAACAAAAAAATGGAAAATGTTCAAATCGCTGAACAAGAAAAACAGAAATCGCTGAAAACTCTGTACGTTGAATACGAAAAAAAAAGAGAAAATTTTGAAATCGCTGTACACTAAATACGAAAAAAAGAGAAATCGTTCAAATCGCTGTACGCTGAATACGGAAAAACAGAATTCGTTGAAATCGCTGTTCGTTTAACCCAAAATAAAGGAAATCGTAATCGCTGTACGTTGAAGAAGAAAAAAGAGAAATCGTTGAAATCGCTGTACGCTGAATAAGGAAAAAGGAGAAGTCTTTAAGATCTCTTTACGTTTATTACGAAAAAAGAGAAATCGTTGAAATCGCTGTAAGCTGAATACGAAAAAAAGAGAAATCGCTGAAATCGCTGAACGCTGAATAGGAAAAAAAGAGAAATCTGTGAAATCGCGGTACGCTGAATACGAAAAAAAAAATCTTTCAAATTGCTATACGGTGAATATGAAAGAAAATCGTTGAAATAGCTGTACGTTCAATACGAGAAAAAAAAATTAAAACTTCTGTACGCTGAATACGAAAGAAAGCTGAGAAACCGCTGTACGCTGAATACGAAAAAAGAGAAATCGTTGAAAGCGCTGTACGTTGAATACGAAAAATGAAAAATCGTTGAAATCGCAATACGCTGAATACAAAAACAGAGAAATCGTAGAAATCGCTGTACGCTGAATACGAAAAAAAAGAAACCGTTCAAGTACTGTACGTTGAATACGTAAAAAGAGAAATCGTTGAAATCGCTGTACACCGGATACGAAAAAAGAGAAATCGTTGAAATCACTGTACGTTGAATAGGAAAAAAAGAGAAATTGTTGAAATCGCTGGACGCTCAATACGAAAAAAAAGAGAATTCTTGGGAATGGCTGTACGCTGAATAAGAAAAAAAGAGAAATCGATGAAATCGCTGTACGTTGAATATGAAAAAATTGAAATCGTTGAAACCGGTGTACGTCGAATCCGAAAAATGAGAAACCGTAGAATTCGCTGTACACCGAATAAGAAAAAAGACAAATCGTTAAAATCAATGTACGTTGAATACGAAAAAAAATCGTTTAAATCGCTGAACGCTGAATACGAAAAAAAAAGAGAAATCGTTGAATTCGCTGTTCGCTGAATAGGAGAGAAAGACAAATGTTTGAAATCGCTGAGCGCTGAACACGTACAAAGAGAAATCGTTAAAATCACTGTACTTAGAATATGAAAAAAAGTGAAATCGATGAAATCGCTTACGTTGAATAAGAAAAAGAGAGAATTGTTGAAATCGTTGTACGCTGAATACGAAAAAAAGAGAAATTTTTTAAATCGCTGTTCCCTGAACAAATAAAAAGAGAATCGCTGTACACAGAATACGAAAAATAGAAACCGTTCAAATCGCTGAACACGAAGAATAGAAATCGCTGAAAACGCTGTACGTTGAATACGAAAAAAAGAGAAAAGGTTGAAGTCGCTGTTCACTGAATACGAAAAAAAGAGAAATAGTTGAAATCGCTCTACTCTGAATACGGAAAAACAGAAATAGTTGAAATCGCTGTGCACTGAACCCTAAATTAAAGAAAAATCGCTAACTCGCCGTACGTTGAATTGGAAAGAAAGAGAAATCGTTGAATTCGCTGTACGCTGAATAAGAAATAAAGGAAGTCGTTAAAATCACTGTACGTTGAATACGAAAAAAAGAGAAATCTCTGAAATCGCTGAACGCTGAAAAGGAAAAAAGAGAAATCTGTGAAATCGCGGTACGCTGTATACGAAAAAAAGAGAATTCTTTGTAATCGCTGTGCGCTGAACACGTAAAAAGGGAAATCGTTAAAATCGCTGTGCTTAAAATACGAAAAAAAAGAAATCGATTAAATCGTTGTACGTTGAATAGGAAAATGAGAGAAATCGTTAAAATTGTTGCAACCTGAATTCGAAAAAAAGAGAAATCGTTGAAATCGCTGTATGTTGAATAGGAAAGAAAGAGTAATGGTTGAAATCTCTGTACGTTTTATAAGGAAAATAGACTAATCGTTGAAATCGCTTTACCCTGAAATCGAAACAAAGGGAAAACATTGAAATCGCAGTACGTTGAATACGGAAAAATGGAAATTGCTGTACGCTGAATACGAAAAAAAGAGAAATCGTTGAAATCGCTGTACGCTGAAAACAAAAAAATGGAAAATGTTCAAATCGCTGAACAAGAAAAACAGAAATCGCTGAAAACTCTGTACGTTGAATACGAAAAAAAGAGAAAACTTTGAAATCGCTGTACACTAAATACGAAAAAAAGAGAAATCGTTGAAATCGCTGTACGCTGAATACGGAAAAACAGAATTCGTTGAAATCGCTGTTCGCTTAACCCAAAATAAAGGAAATCGTTGTAATCGCTGTACGTTGAAGAAGAAAAAAGAGAAATCGTTAAAATCGCTGTACGCTGAATAAGAAAAAAGGAGAAGTCTTTAAAATCTCTTTACGTTTATTACGAAAAAAGAGAAATCGTTGAAATCGCTGTAAGCTGAATACGAAAAAAAAGAGAAGTCGCTGAAATCGCTGAACGCTGAATAGGAAAAAAAAGAGAAATCTGTGAAATCGCGGTACGCTGAATACGAAAAAAGAAAAATCTTTGAAATTGCTATACGGTGAATATGAAAGAAAATCGTTGAAATAGCTGTACGTTCAATAAGAGAAAAAAAATTAAAACTTCTGTACGCTGAATACGAAAGAAAGCTGATAAACCGCTGTACGCAGAATACGAAAAAAGAGAAATCGTTGAAAGCGCTGTACGTTGAATACGAAAAATGAAACATCGTTGAAATCGCAATACGCTGAATACAAAAACAGAGAAATCGTAGAAATCGCTGTACGCTCAATACGAAAAAAAAAACCGTTCAAGTCCTGTACGTTGAATACGTAAAAAGAGAAATCGTTGAAATCGCTGTACACCGGATACGAAAAAAAAAGAAATCGTTGAAATCACTGTACGTTGAATAGGAAAAAAAGAGAAATTGTTGAAATCGCTGGACGCTCAATACGAAAAAAAGAGAATTCTTGGGAATCGCTGTACGCTGAATAAGAAAAAAAGAGAAATCGATGAAATCGCTGTACATTGAATATGAAAAAATTGAAATCGTTGAAACCGGTGTACGCTGAATACGAAAAAAAGAGAAATCGTTGAAATCGCTGTACGCTGAAAACAAAAAAATGGAAAATGTTCAAATCGCTGAACAAGAAAAACAGAAATCGCTGAAAACACTGTACGTTGAATACGAAAAAAGAGAAAACTTTGAAATCGCTGTATGCTGAATACGAAAAAAAGAGAAATCGCTGTAATCGCTGAACGCTGAATAGGAAAAAAAGAGAAATCTGTGAAATCGCGGTACGCTGAATACGAAAAAAGAGAAGTCTTGGTAATCGCTGTGCGCTGAACACGTAAAAAGAGAAATCGTTAAAATCGCTGTGCGTAAAATAAGAAAAAAAGAGAAATCGATTAAATCGGTATACGTTGAATAGGAAGAAAGAGAAAAAAATGCAGAAATCGCTATGCGCTAAATACGAAAAAAAGAGAAATCGTTGAAATCGCGCTACGATGAGTACGAAAAAGAGAGAAACCGTACAAGTCCTGTGCGCTGAAAGCGACAGAATGGAAATCGTTGAAATCGCTGTTCGTTGAATACGAAAAAAGAGAAATCGTTGAAATCGATGTACACCGATTACGAAAAAAAAGACAAATCGTTGATCACTGTACGTGGAATACGCAAAAAAAGAAATCGTTGAAATCGCTGAACGCTGAATACAGTAAAAGAGAAATCGTTGAAATCGTTGTTCACTGAATACAGGAAAAAGAGAAATCTTTGAAATCGTAGAGCTCTGAACACTAAAAAGATAAATCGCAAAATCGCTATAAGTAGTATATGAAAAAAAGGGAAATCGATTAAATCGCTGTGCGTTGAATAGGAAAAAGAGAGAAATCGTTGAAATCGTTGTACGCTGAATACGAAAAAAAGAGAAATCGTTGAAATCGCTGTACGCTGAATACGAAAAATAGAAATCGTTGAAAACGCTGTAAGCTGAATACGAAAAAGAGAAATCGTTGAAGTCGCAGTACGCTGAACATAAAAAAGAAGAAATCGTTGAATTCGCTGTACGCTGAATACGAAAAAAGAGAAATCGTTGAAAGAGCACGCAGAATATGAAAGAAAATCGTTGAGATAGCTTTAAGCGGAATACGAAAATACATCTTCGAAATAACTGTTCGCTGAACACGTAAAAAATCTTCGAAATCGATATACGCTGAATAGGAATAAAAGGCGTTGAAATCGCTGTATGGTGAATACGAAAAAAGAGAAATCGTTGAAATTGCTATACGCTGAAAAAAAAGAGAAAAATTTTGGG
Source organism: Periplaneta americana (assembly GCF_040183065.1). Classification (NCBI taxonomy): domain Eukaryota; kingdom Metazoa; phylum Arthropoda; class Insecta; order Blattodea; family Blattidae; genus Periplaneta; species Periplaneta americana. Next base: position 174,380,277 of record NC_091131.1, read on the forward strand.
ATCGCTATACCTTGAATAAGAAAAAAGAGAAATCGTTGAAATCGCTGTACGCTGAATGAGGAAAAAAGAGATTGTTGAAATCGCTGTACTCTGAATACGAAAAAAATCACTGAAGTCTCAATACGTTGAATGCGAAACAAAATCGTTGAAATCGCTGTACGCTCAATACGAAAAAAGAAAAATCGTTGAAATCGCTGTAGGACGAATACGAAAATAAATCGTTAAAATCGCTGTGCGCTGAACACGAGAGAAAATCGTTGAAATAGCTGTACGCTGAATACGAAAAAAATATCTTCGAAATCGCTATAAGCTGAATACGAAAAAAAGAGAAATCGTTTTAATCGCTGTATTTTGAATACGAAAAAAAAAGAGAAATCGTTTTAATCCCTGTACTTTGAATTCGGAAAAAAGAGAAAACGTTGAAATCGCTGTACACCGAATAAGAAAAAAGATCATTAAAGTCACTGTACACAGAATACGAAAAAAATAAACAGCGTTGAAATCGCCTTACGCTGAACAAAAAAAATAAAAATCGTTAAATATCTGTATCCAGAATAGGAAAAAATGGAAATCGTTGAAATCGCTGTAAGCGAAATACGAAAAAAATCGTTGAAATTGTTGTACGCTTAATACGAAGAAAGACAAATCGTTAAAATCGCTGTACGCTGAATGCGAAAAAATATTCGTTGAAATCGCTGCACGCTGAATACGAAGAAAAAAATCTTTCAAATTGCTATACGGTGAATATGAAAGAAAATCGTTGAAATAGCTGTACGTTCAATACGAGAAAAAAAAATTAAAACTTCTGTACGCTGAATACGAAAGAAAGCTGAGAAACCGCTGTACGCTGAATACGAAAAAAGAGAAATCGTTGAAAGCGCTGTACGTTGAATACGAAAAATGAAAAATCGTTGAAATCGCAATACGCTGAATACAAAAACAGAGAAATCGTAGAAATCGCTGTACGCTGAATAGGAAAAAAAAGAAACCGTTCAAGTACTGTACGTTGAATACGTAAAAAGAGAAATCGTTGAAATCGCTGTACACCGGATACGAAAAAAGAGAAATCGTTGAAATCACTGTACGTTGAATAGGAAAAAAAGAGAAATTGTTGAAATCGCTGGACGCTCAATACGAAAAAAAAGAGAATTCTTGGGAATGGCTGTACGCTGAATAAGAAAAAAAGAGAAATCGATGAAATCGCTGTACGTTGAATATGAAAAAATTGAAATCGTTGAAACCGGTGTACGTCGAATCCGAAAAATGAGAAACCGTAGAATTCGCTGTACACCGAATAAGAAAAAAGACAAATCGTTAAAATCAATGTACGTTGAATACGAAAAAAAATCGTTTAAATCGCTGAACGCTGAATACGAAAAAAAAAGAGAAATCGTTGAATTCGCTGTTCGCTGAATAGGAGAGAAAGACAAATGTTTGAAATCGCTGAGCGCTGAACACGTACAAAGAGAAATCGTTAAAATCACTGTACTTAGAATATGAAAAAAAGTGAAATCGATGAAATCGCTTACGTTGAATAAGAAAAAGAGAGAATTGTTGAAATCGTTGTACGCTGAATACGAAAAAAAGAGAAATTTTTTAAATCGCTGTTCCCTGAACAAATAAAAAGAGAATCGCTGTACACAGAATACGAAAAATAGAAACCGTTCAAATCGCTGAACACGAAGAATAGAAATCGCTGAAAACGCTGTACGTTGAATACGAAAAAAAGAGAAAAGGTTGAAGTCGCTGTTCACTGAATACGAAAAAAAGAGAAATAGTTGAAATCGCTCTACTCTGAATACGGAAAAACAGAAATAGTTGAAATCGCTGTGCACTGAACCCTAAATTAAAGAAAAATCGCTAACTCGCCGTACGTTGAATTGGAAAGAAAGAGAAATCGTTGAATTCGCTGTACGCTGAATAAGAAAAAAAGGAAGTCGTTAAAATCACTGTACGTTGAATACGAAAAAAAGAGAAATCTCTGAAATCGCTGAACGCTGAAAAGGAAAAAAGAGAAATCTGTGAAATCGCGGTACGCTGTATACGAAAAAAAGAGAATTCTTTGTAATCGCTGTGCGCTGAACACGTAAAAAGGGAAATCGTTAAAATCGCTGTGCTTAAAATACGAAAAAAAAGAAATCGATTAAATCGTTGTACGTTGAATAGGAAAATGAGAGAAATCGTTAAAATTGTTGCAACCTGAATTCGAAAAAAAGAGAAATCGTTGAAATCGCTGTATGTTGAATAGGAAAGAAAGAGTAATGGTTGAAATCTCTGTACGTTTTATAAGGAAAATAGACTAATCGTTGAAATCGCTTTACCCTGAAATCGAAACAAAGGGAAAACATTGAAATCGCAGTACGTTGAATACGGAAAAATGGAAATTGCTGTACGCTGAATACGAAAAAAAGAGAAATCGTTGAAATCGCTGTACGCTGAAAACAAAAAAATGGAAAATGTTCAAATCGCTGAACAAGAAAAACAGAAATCGCTGAAAACTCTGTACGTTGAATACGAAAAAAAGAGAAAACTTTGAAATCGCTGTACACTAAATACGAAAAAAAGAGAAATCGTTGAAATCGCTGTACGCTGAATACGGAAAAACAGAATTCGTTGAAATCGCTGTTCGCTTAACCCAAAATAAAGGAAATCGTTGTAATCGCTGTACGTTGAAGAAGAAAAAAGAGAAATCGTTAAAATCGCTGTACGCTGAATAAGAAAAAAGGAGAAGTCTTTAAAATCTCTTTACGTTTATTACGAAAAAAGAGAAATCGTTGAAATCGCTGTAAGCTGAATACGAAAAAAAAGAGAAGTCGCTGAAATCGCTGAACGCTGAATAGGAAAAAAAAGAGAAATCTGTGAAATCGCGGTACGCTGAATACGAAAAAAGAAAAATCTTTGAAATTGCTATACGGTGAATATGAAAGAAAATCGTTGAAATAGCTGTACGTTCAATAAGAGAAAAAAAATTAAAACTTCTGTACGCTGAATACGAAAGAAAGCTGATAAACCGCTGTACGCAGAATACGAAAAAAGAGAAATCGTTGAAAGCGCTGTACGTTGAATACGAAAAATGAAACATCGTTGAAATCGCAATACGCTGAATACAAAAACAGAGAAATCGTAGAAATCGCTGTACGCTCAATACGAAAAAAAAAACCGTTCAAGTCCTGTACGTTGAATACGTAAAAAGAGAAATCGTTGAAATCGCTGTACACCGGATACGAAAAAAAAAGAAATCGTTGAAATCACTGTACGTTGAATAGGAAAAAAAGAGAAATTGTTGAAATCGCTGGACGCTCAATACGAAAAAAAGAGAATTCTTGGGAATCGCTGTACGCTGAATAAGAAAAAAAGAGAAATCGATGAAATCGCTGTACATTGAATATGAAAAAATTGAAATCGTTGAAACCGGTGTACGCTGAATACGAAAAAAAGAGAAATCGTTGAAATCGCTGTACGCTGAAAACAAAAAAATGGAAAATGTTCAAATCGCTGAACAAGAAAAACAGAAATCGCTGAAAACACTGTACGTTGAATACGAAAAAAGAGAAAACTTTGAAATCGCTGTATGCTGAATACGAAAAAAAGAGAAATCGCTGTAATCGCTGAACGCTGAATAGGAAAAAAAGAGAAATCTGTGAAATCGCGGTACGCTGAATACGAAAAAAGAGAAGTCTTGGTAATCGCTGTGCGCTGAACACGTAAAAAGAGAAATCGTTAAAATCGCTGTGCGTAAAATAAGAAAAAAAGAGAAATCGATTAAATCGGTATACGTTGAATAGGAAGAAAGAGAAAAAAATGCAGAAATCGCTATGCGCTAAATACGAAAAAAAGAGAAATCGTTGAAATCGCGCTACGATGAGTACGAAAAAGAGAGAAACCGTACAAGTCCTGTGCGCTGAAAGCGACAGAATGGAAATCGTTGAAATCGCTGTTCGTTGAATACGAAAAAAGAGAAATCGTTGAAATCGATGTACACCGATTACGAAAAAAAAGACAAATCGTTGATCACTGTACGTGGAATACGCAAAAAAAGAAATCGTTGAAATCGCTGAACGCTGAATACAGTAAAAGAGAAATCGTTGAAATCGTTGTTCACTGAATACAGGAAAAAGAGAAATCTTTGAAATCGTAGAGCTCTGAACACTAAAAAGATAAATCGCAAAATCGCTATAAGTAGTATATGAAAAAAAGGGAAATCGATTAAATCGCTGTGCGTTGAATAGGAAAAAGAGAGAAATCGTTGAAATCGTTGTACGCTGAATACGAAAAAAAGAGAAATCGTTGAAATCGCTGTACGCTGAATACGAAAAATAGAAATCGTTGAAAACGCTGTAAGCTGAATACGAAAAAGAGAAATCGTTGAAGTCGCAGTACGCTGAACATAAAAAAGAAGAAATCGTTGAATTCGCTGTACGCTGAATACGAAAAAAGAGAAATCGTTGAAAGAGCACGCAGAATATGAAAGAAAATCGTTGAGATAGCTTTAAGCGGAATACGAAAATACATCTTCGAAATAACTGTTCGCTGAACACGTAAAAAATCTTCGAAATCGATATACGCTGAATAGGAATAAAAGGCGTTGAAATCGCTGTATGGTGAATACGAAAAAAGAGAAATCGTTGAAATTGCTATACGCTGAAAAAAAAGAGAAAAATTTTGGGATCGCTATACCTTGAATAAGAAAAAAGAGAAATCGTTGAAATCGCTGTACGCTGAATGAGGAAAAAAGAGATTGTTGAAATCGCTGTACTCTGAATACGAAAAAAATCACTGAAGTCTCAATACGTTGAATGCGAAACAAAATCGTTGAAATCGCTGTACGCTCAATACGAAAAAAGAAAAATCGTTGAAATCGCTGTAGGACGAATACGAAAATAAATCGTTAAAATCGCTGTGCGCTGAACACGAGAGAAAATCGTTGAAATAGCTGTACGCTGAATACGAAAAAAATATCTTCGAAATCGCTATAAGCTGAATACGAAAAAAAGAGAAATCGTTTTAATCGCTGTATTTTGAATACGAAAAAAAAAGAGAAATCGTTTTAATCCCTGTACTTTGAATTCGGAAAAAAGAGAAAACGTTGAAATCGCTGTACACCGAATAAGAAAAAAGATCATTAAAGTCACTGTACACAGAATACGAAAAAAATAAACAGCGTTGAAATCGCCTTACGCTGAACAAAAAAAATAAAAATCGTTAAATATCTGTATCCAGAATAGGAAAAAATGGAAATCGTTGAAATCGCTGTAAGCGAAATACGAAAAAAATCGTTGAAATTGTTGTACGCTTAATACGAAGAAAGACAAATCGTTAAAATCGCTGTACGCTGAATGCGAAAAAATATTCGTTGAAATCGCTGCACGCTGAATACGAAGAAAAAGAAAAATCGTTGAAACCGCTGTAGGACGAATACGAAAAAAATTGTTTTAATCGCTGTACACTGAATACGAAAGAAAATCTTTGAAATATCTGTACGCTGAATACGAAAAAAATATCGTTGTAATCGCTGTAAGCTGTATACTTAAAAAAGAGAAATGGTTTTAATCGCTGTACTTTGAATACGAAAAAATGAGAAATCGTTGAAATGGCTATACGGAGAATATGAAAGAAAATCGTTGAAATATCTGTACTTTCAATACGAGAAAAAAACATTAAAACCTATGTACTCTGAATACGAAAGAAAGCTGTGAAACCGCTTTACGCTGAATACGAAAAAAGAGAAATCGTTGAAAGCGCTGTACGTAGAATACGAAAAATGAAAAATCGTTGAATTCGCAATACGCCGAATACAAAAACAGAGAAATCGTTGAAATCGCTGTACGCTGAATACGAAAGAAAAGAAACCGTTCAAGTCCTGTACGTTGAATACGAAAAAAGAGAAATCGTTGAAATCGCTGTACACCGGATACGAAAAAAAGAGAAATCGTTGAAATCACCGTACGTTCAATAAGAAAACAAGAGAAATTGTTGAAATCGGTGGAAGCTGAATACGAAAAAAAAGAGAAATCTTGGGAATCGCTGTAAGCTGAATAAGAAAAAAAAGAGAAATCGATGAAATCGCTGTACGTTGAATATGAAAAAATTGAAATCGTTGAAACCTGTGTACGTCGAATCCGAAAAATGAGAAACCGTAGAAATCGCTGTACACCGAATAAGAAAAAAGACAAATCCTTGAAATCAATGTACGTTGAATACGAAAAAAAATCGTTGAAATCGCTGAACGCCGAATGCGAAAAAAAAGAGAAATCGTTGAATTCGCTGTTCGCTGAATAGGAGAGAAAGAGAAATGTTTGAAATCGCTGAGCGCTGAACACGTACAAAGAGAAATCGTTAAAATCACTGTACTTAGAATATTAAAAAATGTGAAATCGATGAAATCGCTTACGTTGAATAAGAAAAAGAGAGAATTGTTGAAATCGTTGTACGCTGAATACGAAAAAAAGAGAAATCTTTGAAATCGCTGTTCGCTGAACAAATAAAAAGAGAATCGCTGTACACAGAATACGAAAAATAGAAACCGTTCAAATCGCTGAACACGAAGAATAGAAATCGCTGAAATCGCTGTACGTTGAATACGAAAAAAAAGAAAAAAGGTAGAAGTCGCTGTTCACTGAATACGAAAAAAAAGAGAAATCGTTAAAATCGCTCTACTCTGAATACGGAAAAACAGAAATAGTTGAAATCGCTGTGCACTGAACCCAAAATTAAAGAAAAATCGCTAAATCGCCGTACGTCGAAAAGGAAAGAAAGAGAAATCGTTGAATTCGCTGTACGCTGAATAAGAAAAAAAGGAAGTCTTTAAAATCACTGTAAGTTGAATACGAAATAAAGAGAAATCGCTGAACGCTGAATAGGAAAAAAAAGAGAAATCTGTGAAATCGCGGTACGCTAAATACGAAAATGAGAAATCTTTGAAATCGCTGTGCGCTGAACACGTAAAAAGAGAAATCGTTAAAATCGCTGTGCGTAAAATACGAAAAAAAGAGAAATCGATTAAATCGGTGTACGTTGAATAAGAAAATGGGAGAAATCGTTAAAATCGTTGCAACCTGAATTCGAAAAAAAGAGAATTCGTTGAAATCGCTGTACGTTGAATAGGAATCAAAGAGTAATGATTACAATCTCTATTTTATAAGAAAAATAGACAAATCGTTGAAATCGCTTTACCCTGAATTCGAAACAAAGGGAAAACATTTAAATCGCAGGACGTTGAATACGGAAAAATAGAAATCGCTGTACTCAGAATACGAAAAAAAGAGAAATCGTTGAAATCGCTGTACGCTGAATACAAAAAAATGGAAACTGTTCAAATCGCTGAACAAGAAAAACAGAAATCGCTGAAAACTCTGTACGTTGAATACGAAAAAATGAGAAAACGTTGAAATCGCTGTATACTAAATACGAAAGAAAGAGAAATCGTTGAAATCGCTGTACACTGAATACGGAATAACAGAATTCGTTGAAATCGCTTTTCGCTTAACCCAAAATAGAGGAAATCGTTGTAATCACTGTACGTTGAATAGGCAAAGAAGAGAAGCCGATCAAATCGCTGTACGTTGAATAAGAAAAAAGAGAAATCGTTGAAATCCCTGTACGCTGAATAAGAAGAAAGGAGAAGTCTTTAAAATCACTGTACGTTTAATACGAAAAAAAGAGAAATCGTTGAAATCGCTTAACGCTGAATAGGTAATAAAAAAGAGAAATTGTTGAAATCGCGGTACGCCGAATACGAAAAAAAGTGATATCTTTGAAATCGCTGTGCGCTGAACACGTAGAAAGAGAAATAGTTAAGATCGCTGTACGTGGAATACGAAAAAAATGTGAAAAAGATTAAATGGGTGTACGTTGAATAGAAAAAGAGAGGAATCGTTGAAATCGTAGAAAGCTGAATAAGAAAAAAAGAGAAAACATTGAAATCGCTGTACGTTGAATACGAAAAAAATAGAAATCGCTGTACCCTGAATACGAACAAAAGAGAAATCGTTGAAATCGCTCTACGGTGAATACGAACAAATAGAAACCGTTCAAATCGCATTGGTCTGAATAAGAAAGAAAATCGTTGAAATAGGTATACGCTGAATACCGAAACGTTATCTTTGAAGTCGCTGTACGCAGAATAGGAAAAAAGGGATATGTTTGAAAACGCTGTACGTTGAATACGAAAAAAGGGAAATCGTTGAAATTTCTGTACGCTGAATACGACAAAAAAGAGAATTCGTTGAAATCGCTGTACGCTGAATTCGGAAAAAGAGAATTCGTTGAAATCGCTGTTCGCTAAACGCAAAATAAAGGAAATCGTTGTAATCGCTGTACGTTGAATAGGAAAAAAAGAGAAGCCGTTCAAATCGCTGTACGTTGAATAAGAAAGAAGACAAATCGTTGAAATCGCTGTACGCTGAATAAGAAAAAAGGAGAAGTCTTTAAAATCACTGTACGTTAAATACGAAAAAAGAGAAATCGTTGAAATCGCTTAACGCTGAATAGGTAAAAAAAGAGAAATTGTTGAAATCGCGGTACGCCAAATACGAAAAAAAGAGAAATCTTTGAAATCGCTGTGCGCTGAACACGTAGAAAGAGAAATAGTTAAAATCGCTGTACGTGGAATACGAAAAAATGTGAAAAAGATTAAATCGGTGTACGTTGAATAGAAAAAGAGAGAAATCGTTGAAATCGTAGTAAGCTGAATAAGAAAAAAAGAGAAAGCATTGAAATCGCTGTACGTTGAATACGAAAAAAATACAAATAGCTGTACCCTGAATACGAAAAAAATAGAAATCGTTGAAATCGCTGTACGGTGAATACGAAAAAATAGAAACCGTTCAAATCGCTGTAGGCTGAATACGAAAGAAAATCGTTGCAATAGGTTTACGCTGAATACGGAAACGTTATCTTTGAATTCGCTGTACGCAGAATACGAAAAAAGGGATATCTTTGAAAACGTTGTACGGTGAATACGAAAAAAGGGAAATCGTTGAAATCGCTGTACGCTGAATATGAAAAAAAGAGAATTCGTTGAAATCGCTGTACGCTGAATTCGCAAAAAAGAGAATTCGTTCAAATCGCTGTGAGGTGAACATGAAAAAAAAGAAATCGTAGAAATCGCTGTCGTTGAATACGACGAAAAGGGAAATCGTTGAAATCGCTGTGCGGTGAACATGAAGAAAGAGAATTAGTTGAAATCGCAGTACGTTGAATAAGAAAAAAAAAGAAATCGTTGAAATCGCTGTACACTGGATACGAAAAAGAGAAAATCGTTGAAATCGCTGTACGCTGAATACGAAAAAAGGGAAATCGTTGAAATCCCTGTACGCTGAATACGAAAAAATTGAAATCTTTGACATCTCTGTAGGCTGAATATGAAAAAAAGGTAAATCGTTGAAATCGCTGTACGCTAAATAGGAGGAAACGAGAAATCGTTGAAATAGCTGTACGACGAATATGAAATTAAATCTTTCAAATAGCTGTACACAGAATACGAAAAAAATCGTTGAAATCGCTGTACGCTAAATACGAAAAAAAATCGTGGAAATCGCAGTACTCAGAATAGGAAAAAAATTTGAAATCGCTGTACCCTGAAAAGGAGATAAATCCATTGAAATAGCTGTGCAGTGAATACGAAAAAAAAAGTTGAAATAGTTGTACGCAGAATACGGATAAGAATCGCGAAGTCGCTGTACGCTGAATACGAAGAAAAGAGAATTCGTTGAAATTGCTGTACTCTGAATACGAAAAAATAGAAATAGTTGAAAACGCTGTACTTTGAATACGGAAAAAAATAATCCTTGAAATCGCTGTACTCTGAATAGAAAAAAGTATGGTTTGAAATAGCTGTACGTTGAATACGAAAGGAAGAGGAATCGTTGAAATCGCTGAAAGCTGAACACGAAAAAAAAGAGAATTCATTGAAATCGCTGAACGCTGAATAGGAAAGAAAATAGTTGAAATAGCTGTACGTTGAATACGGAAAACTAGACAAATCGTTGAAATAGCTGTACGCTGAATACCAGAAGAAAAAAAACACCGTAGTAATCGCAGTACGCTGAATAAGAGAAGGAAGATACCATTGTAATCGCTGTACGCTGAATATGAAAGAAGAAGTATTAATTGAAATCGATGGACGCTGAATTGGAAAAAATGGTTAATAGCTGTACGTTGAATACCGAAAAAAGAGAAATCGTTGAAGTAGCAGTACGTTGAAAACAAGAAAAAAAAGAGAAATCGCTGAAATCGCTGTACACTGAATACGAAATAAATAGTTGAATTAGCGATAAGCATTATATGGAAAAAGAGAAGTCGTTGAAATAGCTGTACGCCAGATTCGAAAAAAAAGATACCGTTGAAATCGCTGTACGCTGAACACGAAAAAAAAGTACGACCCCTAAACGCTGAATGCAATTCGTAAATTGAGCTGGACGTCCATCTATGTAATTTACCTTGGGTATGCGGAAGACAAACTGACTAATTTCGGAGGATACCAACGAAGTATGACGAATTATATTAAGTGTGTCTCATAATAGTCTGAGTCCACATCTGTGAAGTAACTGTCAGCGACGCGCTGGCCGCGAAACCATGTGGCCCGTGTTCGATTCGCGGTCGGGGCAATTTACCTGGTTCAGGTTTTTTCCAGGGTTTTCCCTCAACTCAATATAAGCAAATGCTGGGTAATTTTCGGTGCTGGACCCCGGACACATTTCACCGGCATTATCACCTTCATCTCATTCAGACACTAAATAACCTAAGATGTTGATAAAGCGTAGTAAAATAACCTGCTAAAAATATTAGTCTGATCAGTGTAATATCTAACTAATCAGCGATGTATGCAATGGAAGGGGAAATGAACTTGCCACTCTACCACATTATCTCTTGGCTTAATTCCCTCATGAGTGATGAATTATGAGGTTCAGATCTGTTTTAGGACTGTTGGCTAAACAACAATTTGAAATCACGAATAATAAAGGTTTACAATGATGAACTGCGATTGATGATGGACTATGACGACAAGGAGGATGACTATGACGAGTTAAGATTGATGATATATTATGACGGATAATAGAGGATTACAGACAAATTATATGATACAATGGTCCAGTACGGCGAATAATGGGGCATGTCTGATGAATGGTGATTGATGAGCAATATTGACGTGTTACGGGGATGACTATGAAGAATTGTGGCGGACAACTTACGTGGCAGACAAACTATGATAATGAATAATGGTAGATGACGTCCTATGGTGGCGAATAATGTCTGATGACGATGACCTACGATGAAGAGTAATAGAGGATGGCTACGATGAATAAAATAAAATAATTAGTAATTATAATGGGTGACGGATAATTACGAATTACGAGTAATAGGGAAGAAGTCTGAATAATTCTCGAGGACAGCGACTACTTCTCACGGACTGTGAAGAATATTAGGATTTACAGTAATGCAGGGTAGGCTACCCACAGAATTAATACCTTCTTCACCCAACATTCCCTGACTATTTTCATCGCGTTCCCAGGCCGTTCTCAAAAAATATTATCATCATCATCATCATCATCATCATCATTATTATTATTATTATTATTATTATTATTATTATTATCATTAATATTATTATCATTATTATTATTATTATTATTATTATTATTATTATTATTATCATCATCATTATTATTATTAAAAGTAACACGCAATATTATTTAAACTGTACAGTATTATTACTCCTATTTCGGCCTCCTCCTCCCCTCTAGCCGACCTTACCTCTCCAAATGTTCTTCCCTTTTTTTATTTTCAAAATTTATAAATACAATAAAAATATATCCTAAAGTAAAGAAGAGTAATAATACTGTACATATTACAGAGTGTATTATATCTAACTAACTAGAGTTCAAATTAAATTAAATAAATGCATACAAAAGACTAAGTCAACAGAGTTACACAGTCCTTTAGGAGAGCAAACATTTTTTCTTATACCATCAGTTGCATTTATAATAACCATAAAAATTTAATACCGAAAAGGAGCAATCTACGGAACTCTAGAAAAATAAGTAACGGAGAAAGTAGTGAAGTGCATTGTGTGGAGTGTGACATTGTATAAGGAGGAAACATAGACATTACGACGAAGTGAAGAGAAGAGACTAGAGCCATTTGAAATGTAGATATGGAGAAGAATGGAGGATGTGAAACAGACAGACAAAATAAGAAATGAAGCTGTGTTGGAAAGAAAGGGTGAAGAAAGCATAATGCTGAAAATAATCAGGATGAAACAAAGGAATTGCCTGGGTCAAGGGCTAAGTAGAAACTGCTTAATGAAGGATGCACTGGAAGGAAATGTGAACGGACGAAAAAAATAGTTGAAATTGCTGAACGATGAAAGGGAAAAAATAGTAGGGATGGCTCTACGGTGAATACGAAAAAAACCGTTGAAAACGCTGTACGCTGAATACGAAAACAACCTTGAAATCACTGTACGCTGAATGCAAAAAAAATCGTTGAAATAGCTGTACGCTGAATACAAAAAAAAAACCTTGGAAACGCTGTACGCAGAATGCAAAAAAATCGTTGATATAGCTGTACGCTGAATAAGAAGAAAAGACAAATCGTTGAAATCGCTGTAATCTGAATACGAAAAAAAGGGAAATCGTTGAAATCGCTGTACGGTAAATACGCAGATAAAGAGAAATCGTTGAAATCGCCGTAAGTTGATTACAAAAAAAATCGTTGAAATTCGTGTACCCTGAATACGGAAAAAAATCGTTGAAATCGCTGTACGCTGAATGCGAAAAAAAATAAATCGTCGAAATCGCTGTAGTCCGAACACGAAAAAAAATGGTTGAAATCGCTGTACGTTGAATACGAAAAAAAGAGAAATCGTTGAAATCGGTGTACGTTGAATATGAAGAAAGAGAAAAAATGTTGAAATCGCTATACGCTAAATAGGAAAAAAAGAGAAATCGTTGAAATCGCGCTACGATAAATACGAAAAAGAGAGAAACCGTACAAGACCTGTGCGCTGAAAGCGACAGAAGGGAAATCGTTGAAATCGCTGTACATTGAATACGGAAAAAGAGTAATCGTTGAAATCGATGTACACCGAATAAGAAAAAAAAGACAAATCGTTGATCACTGTACGAGGAATACGCAAAAAAGAGAAATCGTTGAAATCGCTGAACACCGAATACAAAAAAAGAGAAATCGTTGAAATCGCTGTTCACTGAATACAGGAAAAAGAGAAATCTTTGAAATCGCAGAGCGCTAAACACTAAAAACATAAATCGTAAAAATCGCTGTACGTAGAATATGAATAAAAGAGAAATCGATGAAATCGCTGTACGTTGAATAGGAAAAAGAGAGCAATCGTTGAAATCGTTGTACGCTGAATACGAAAAAAAGAGAAATCGTTGAAATCGCTGTACGCTGAATACGAAAAATAGAAATCGTTGAAAACGCTGTTAGCTGAATACGAAAAAGAGTAATCGTTGAAGTCGCAGTACGCTGAATATAAAAAAGAAGAAATCGTTGAATTCACTGTACGCTGAATACGAAAAAAGAGAAATCGTTGAAAGAGCACGCAGAATATGAAAGAAAATAGTTGAGATAGCTGTACGCGGAATACGAAAATACATCTTCGAAATAACTGTTCGCTGAACACGTAAAAAAATCTTCGAAATCGATATACGCTGAATGCGAATAAAAGGCGTTGAAATCGCTGTAAGTTGAATACGAAAGAAGAGAAATAGTTGAAATCGCTATACGCTGAATAAGAAAAAAAGATAAATTTTTGGGATCGCTATATGTTGAATAAAAATAAAGGGAAATCGTTGAAATCGCCGTACTCTGAATACATAAAAAGAGAAATCGTTGAAATCGCTGTAGGGCGAATACGAAAATAAATCGTTGAAATCGCTGTACGCTGAATACGAAACAAAATCGTTGAAACAGCTGTACGCTGAATACGAAAAAAATATCTTCGAAATCGCCGTAAGCTGAATACGAAGAAAAGAGAAATCATTTTAATCGCTGTATTTTGAATACGAAAAAAAGAGAAATGGTTTTAAAACCTGTACTTTGAATTCGGGAAAAAGAGAAAACTTTGAAATCGCTGTACACCGAATAAGAAAAAAAATCATTAAAGTCACTGTACACAGAATATGAAAAAAAAAATAGCGTTGAAATCGCTTTACGCTGAATACAAAAAATATAAAAATCGTTGAAATAGCTGTACGCTGAATACGAAAAGATGGAAATCGTTGAAATCGCTGTAGGCCAAATACGAAAAAAAATCGTTGAAATTGCTGTACGCTCAATACGAAGAAAGACAAATAGTTGAAATCGCTGTACGCTGAATGCGAAAAAAAATTCGCTGAAATCGCTGCACGCTGAATACGAAGAAAAAGAAAAATTGTTGAAACCGCTGTAGGACGAATACGAAAAAAAAATCGTTTAAATCGCTGTACACTGAATACGAAAGAAAATCTTTGAAATAGCTGTACGCTTTATACGAAAAAATTATCGTTGTAATCGCTGTAAGCTGAATACGAGAAAAAGAGAAATCGTTTTAATCGCTGTACTTTGAATACGAAAAAAAGAGAAATCGTTGAAATGGCTATACGGTGAATATGAAAGAAAATCGTTGAAATAACTGTACTTTCAATACGAGAAAAAAACATTACAACCTCTGTACGCTGAATACGAAGGAAAGCGGTGAAAGCGCCGTACGATGAATACGAAAAAGACAAATCGTTGAAATTGCTGTACGCTGAATACGTAAAAAGAGAAATCGTTGAAATCGCTGTACGCTGAATGAGGGAAAAAGGGATTGTTGAAATCGCTGTACCCTGAATACGAAAAAAATCATTGAAGTCTCTATACGCTGAATACGAAACAAAATCGTTGAAATCGCTGTACGCTCAATACGAAAAAAGAAAAATCGTTGAAATCGCTGTAGGACGTATACGAAAATAAAGAGTTGAAATCGCTGTACGCTGAATACGAAAGAAAATCAATGAAATAGCTGTACGCTGAATACGAAATAAATATCTTCGAAATCGCTGTAAGCTGAATACGAAAAAAAGAGAAATCGTTTTAATCGCTGTATTTTGAATACGAAAAAAAGAGAAATCGTTTTAAAACCTGTACTTTGAATTCGGGAAAAAGAGAAAACGTTGAAATCGCTGTACACCGAATAAGAAAAAAAATCATTAATGTCACTGTACACAGAATACAAAAAAAAATAATTAGCGTTGAAATCGCTTTACGCTGAATACAAAAAATATAATAAAATCGTTGAAATAGCTGTACGCTGAATACGAAAAGAGGGAAATCTTTGAAATCGCTGTAGGCCAAACACGAAAAAAATTCGTTGAAATTGCTGTACGCTCAATACGAAGAAAGTCAAATCGTTGAAATCGCTGTACGCTGAATGCGAAAAAAAATTCGTTGAAATCGCTGCACGCTGAATACGAAGAAAAAGAAAAATTGATGAAACCGCTGTAGGACGAATACGAAAAAAAATCGTTTAAATCGCTGTACACTGAATACGAAAGGAAATCTTTGAAATAGCTGTACGCAGAATACGAAAAAAATATCGTTGTAATCGCTGTAAGCTGAATACGAAAAAAAGAGAAATGGTTTTAATCGCTGTACTTTGAATACGAAAAAAAGAGAAATCGTTGAAATGGCTATACGTTGAATACGAAAAAAGAGAAATCGTTGAAATCGCTGTACGTTGAATATGAAAAAATAGAAATTGTAGAAACCGGTGTATGTCGAATCCGAAAAATGAGAAACCGTAGAAATCGCTGTACACCGAATAAGAAAAAAAGACAATTCGTTGAATTCAATGTACGCTGAATAAGAAAAAAAATCGTTGAAATCGCTGAACGCTGAATGCGAAAAAAAAGAGAAATCGTTGAGTTCGCAGTTCGCTGAATAGGAGAGAAAGAGAAACGTTTGAAATCGCTGATCGCTGAACACGTACAAAGAGAAATCGTTAAAATCACTGTACTTAGAATATGAAAAAAAATGAAATCGATGAAATCGCTTACGTTGAATAAGAAAAAGAGAGATTTGTTGAAATCGTTGTAGGCTGAATACGAAAAAAAGAGAAATCCTTCAAATCGCTGTTCGCTGAACAAATAAAAAGAGAATCGCTGTGCACATAATACGAAAAATAGAAAAACTTCAAATCGCTGAACACGAAGAATAGAAATCGCTGAAATCGCTGTACGTTGAATTCGAAAATAAAGAGAAAAGGTTGAAGTCGCTGTTCACTGAATACGAAAAAAAAGAGAAATCGTTGAAATTGCTCTACTCTGAATACGGGAAAACAGAAATAGTTGAAATCGCTGTGCACTGAACCCAAAATTAAAGAAAAATCGCTAAATCGCCGTACGTTGAATAGGAAAGAAAGAGAAATCGTTGAATTCGCTGTACGCTGAATAAGAAAAAAAAGAAGTCGTTAAAATCACTGTACGTTGAATACGAAAAAAAGAGAAATCGCTGAAATCGCTGAACACTGAATAGGAAAAAAAGAGAAATCTGTGAAATCGCGGAACGCTGCATACGAAAAAAGAGAAATCTTTGAAATCGCTGTGCGCTGAAGACGTAAAAAGAGAAATCGTTAAAATCGCTGTGCGTAAAATACGAAAAAAAGATAAATCGATTAAATCGGTGTACGTTGAATAGGAAGAAAAAGAAAAAAATGTTGAAATCGCTATGCGCTAAATACGAAAAAAAGAGAAATCGTTGAAATCGCGATACGATGAGTACGAAAAAGAGAGAAACCGTACAAGTCCTGTGCGCTGAATGTGACAGAAGGGAAATCGTTGAAATGGCTGTACGTTGAACACTAAAAAAGAGAAATCGTTGAAATCGATGTACTCCGAATACGAAAAAAAATACAAATCGTTGATCACTGTACGTGGAATAAGCAAAAAAGAGAAATCGTTGAAATCGCTGAACGCTGAATACAGTAAAAGAGAAATCGTTGAAATCGCTGTTCACTGAATACAGGAAAAAGAGAAATCTTTGAAATCGCAGAGCTCTGAACACTAAAAAGACAAATCGTAAAAATCGCTGTACGTAGTATATGAAAAAAAGAGAAATCGATGAAATCGCTGTGCGTTGAATAGGAAAAAGAGAAATCGTTGAAATCGTTGTACGCTGAATACGAAAAAAGGAGAAATCGTTGAAATCGCTGTACGCTGAATACGAAAAATAGAAATCGTTGAAAACGCTGTATGCTGAATACGAAAAAGAGAAATCGTTGAAGTCGCAGTACGCTCAATATAAAAAAGAAGAAATTGTTGAATTCGCTGTACGCTGAATACGAAAAAAGAGAAATCGTTGAAAGAGCACGCAGAATATGAAAGAAAATCGTTGAGATAGCTGTACGCGGAATACGAAAATACATCTTCGAAATAACTGTTCGCTGAACACGTAAAAAAATCTTCGAAATCGATATACGCTGAATACGAATAAAAGGCGTTGAAATCGCTGTAAGGTGAATACGAAAGAAGAGAAATCGTTGAAATCGCTATACGCTGAATAAGAAAAAAAGAGAAATTTTTGGGATCGCTATACGTTGAATAAGAAAAAAGAGAAATCATTGAAGTCGCCGTACGCTGAATACGAAACAAAATCGTTGAAATCGCTTTACGCTCAATACGAAAAAAGAAAAATCGTTGAAATCGCTGTAGGACGAATACGAAAACAAATCGTTAAAATCACTGCACGCTGAATACGAAAAAAAATCGTTGAAATATCTGTACGCTGAATACGAAAAAAATATCTTCGAAATCGCTGTAAAATGAATACAAAAAAAAGGGAAATCGTTTTAATCGCTGTATTTTGAATAAGAAAAAAAGGGAAATCGTTTTAATTCCTGTACTTTGGATTCGGAAAAAAGAGAAAATTTTGAAATCTCTGTACACCGAATAAGAAAAAAATCATTAAAGTAACTGTACACAGAATACGAAAAAAATAAATAGGGTTGAAAACGCTTTACGCTGAATACAAAAATTAAAAATCGTTAAATAACTGTACGCTGAATAGGAAAAAAGGGAAATCGTTGAAATCACTGTAGGCCAAATACGACAAAAAATCGTTGTAATTGCTCTACTCTCAATACGAAGAAAGACAAATCGTTGAAATCGCTGTACGCTGAATGCGAAAAAAAATTCTTTGAAATCGCTGCACGCTGAATACGAAGAAAAAGAAAAATCGTTGAAACCGCTGTAGGACGAATACGAAAGAAAATCGTTTAAATCGGTGTACACTGAATACGAAAGAAAATCTTTGAAATAGCTGTACGCTGAATAGGAAAAAAATATCGTTTTAATCGCTGTAAGCTGAATACTTAAAAAAGAGAAAACATTTTAATCGCTGTACTTTGAATACGAAAAAATGAGAAATCGTTGAAATGGCTATACGGTGAATATGAAAGAAAATCGTTGAAATAGCTGTACGTTCAATACGAGAAAAAACATTAAAACCTCTGTACGCTGAATAAGAAAGAAAGCTGTAAAACCGCTGTACGCTGAATACGAAAAAAAGAGAAATAGTTGAAAGCGCTGTACGTTGAATACGAAAAATGAAAAATCGTTGAAATCGCAATACGCTGAATACAAAAACAGAGAAATCGTTGAAATCGCTGTACGCTGAATACGAAAAAAAAGAAACCGTTCAAGTCCTGTACGTTGAATACGAAAAAAGAGATATCGCTGAAATCGCTGTACACCGGATACGAAAAAAAAGAGAAATCGTTGAAATCACTGTACGTTGAATAGGAAAAAAGAGAAATTGTTGAAATCGCTGGACGCTGAATACGAAAAAAAAAAAAGAGAAATCTTGGGAATCGCTGTACGCTGAACAAGAAAAAAAGAGAAATCGATGAAATCGCTAAACGTTGAATATGAAAAAATAGAAATCGTTGAAACCGGTGTACGTCGAACCCGAAAAATGAGAAACCGTAGAAATCGCTGTACACCGAATAAGAAAAAAGAGAAATCGTTGAAATCAATGTACGCTGAATACGAAAAAAAATCGTTGAAATCGCTAAACGCTGAATGCGAAAAAAAAGAGAAAACGTTGAATTCGCAGTTCGCTGACTAGGAGAGAAAGAGAAACGTTTGAAATCGCTGAGCGCTGAACACGTACAAAGAGAAATCGTTAAAATCACTGTACTTAGAATATGAAAAAAGTGAAATCGATGAAATCGCTTACGTTGAATAAGAAAAAGAGAGATTTGTTGAAATCGTTGTAGGCTGAATACGAAAAAAGAGAAATCTTTGAAATCGCTGTTCGCTGAACAAATAAAACGAGAATCGCTGTACACAGAATACGAAAAATAGAAACCGTTCAAATCGCTGAACACGAAGAATAGAAATCGCTGAAATCGCTGTACGTTGAATACGAAAATAAAGAGAAAAGGTTGAAGTCGCTGTTCACTGAATACAAAAAAAAAGAGAAATCGTTGAAATCGCTCTACTCTGAATACGAAAAAACTGAAATAGTTGAAATCGCTGTGCGCTGAACCCAAAATTAAAGAAAAATCGCTAAATCGCCGTACATTGAATAGGAAAGAAAGAGAAATCGTTGAATTTGCTGTACGCTGAATAAGAAAAAAAGGAAGTCGTTAAAATCACTGTATGTTTAATACGAAAAAAAGAGAAATCGCTGAAATCGCTGAACGCTGAATAGGAAAAAAAGAGAAATCTGTGAAATCGCGGTACGCTGAATACGAAAAAAAAAAGCGTCTTTGAAATCGCTGTGCGCTGAAGACGTAAAAAGAAAAATCGTTAAAATCGCTGTGCGTAAAATAGGAAAAAAAGAGAAATCGATTAAATCGGTGTACGTTGAATAGGAAAATGAGAGAAATCGTTAAAATCGTTGCAACCTGAATTCGAAAAAAAGAGAAATCGTTGAAATCGCTGTAAGTTGAATAGGAAGGAAAGAGTAATGGTTGAAATCTCTGTACGTTCTATAAGAAAAATAGACAAATCGTTGAAATCGCTTTACCCTGAATTCGAAACAAAGGGGGTAAACATTGAAATCGCAGTACGTTGAATACGGAAAAATAGAAATCGCTGTACGCTGAATACGAAAAAAAGAGAAATCGTTGAAATCGCTGTACGCTGAAAACAAAAAAATGAAAACTGTTCAATTCGCTGAACAAGAAAAACAGAAATCGCTGAAAACTCTGTGCGTTGAATACGAAAAAAAGAGAAAACGTTGAAATCGCTGTACACTAAATACGAAAAAAAGAGAAATCATTGAAATCACTGTACGCTGAATACGGAAAAACAGAATTCGTTGAAATCGCTGTTCGCTGAACCCAAAATAAACGAAATCGTTGTAATCGCTGTACGTTGAATATGAAAAAAAGAGAAGCCATTCAAATCGCTGTACGTTGAAGAAAAAAAAAGGGAAATCGTTGAAATCGCTGGACGCTGAATAAGAAAATAGGAGAAGTCTTTAAAATCACTGTGCGTTTAATACGAAAAAAAGAGAAATCGTTGAAGTCGCTTAACGCTGAATAGGTAAAAAGAAGAGAAATTGTTGAAATCGCGGTACGCCGAATATGAAAAAAAAGAGAAATCTTTGAAATCGCTGTGCGCTGAACACGTAGAAAAAGAAAAAGTTAAAATCACTGTACGTGCAATACGAAAAAATGTGAAAAAGATTAAATCGGTGTGCGTTGAATAAAAAAGAGAGAAATCGTTGAAATCGTAGTAAGCTGAATAAGAAAAAAAGAGAAAGCATTGAAATCGCTCTACGTTGAATACGAAAAAAAAAAATAGAAATCGCTGCACCCTGAATACGAAAAAAAGAGAAATCGTTGAAATCGCTGTACGGTGAATACGAAAAAATAGAAACCGTTCAAATCGCTGTAGGCTGAATACCAAAGAAAATCGTTGAAGAAGGTATAAGCTGAATACCGAAACGTTATCTTTGAAGTCGCTGTACGCAGAATACGAAAAAATGGATATCTTTGAAAACGCTGTACGTTGAATACGTAAAAAGGGAAATCGTTGAAATCGCTGTACGCTGAATACGAAAAAAAGAGAATTCGTTGATATCGCTGTACGCTGAATTCTTAAAAAGGAGAATTCGTTCAAATCGCTGTGAGGTGAACATGAAAAAAGAGAAATCGTAGAAATCGCTGTCGTTGAATACGACGAAAAGAGAAATCGTTGAAATCGCTGTGCGGTGAACATGAAGAAAGAGAATTAGTTGAAATCGATGTACGTTGAATAGGAAAAAAAGAGGAATCGTTGAAATCGCTGTGTGGTCATTTTAAAAAGGAGAAATCGTTAAAATCCCTGTACGTTGAATCCGAAAAATGGAGAAATTGTTGAAACCGCTTTACGCCGAATACGATAAAATAGAGAAATCGTTGAAACCGCTGTACACTAATACGAAAAAAAAGAAGTCGTTGAAATCGCTGTGCACTGGATACGAAAAAGAGACAAATAGTTCAAATCGCTGTACGCTGAATACGAAAAAAGGGAAATCGTTGAAATCGCTGTATGCTGAATACGAAAAAATTGAAATCTTTGACATCTCTGTAGCTGAATATGAAAAAAAGAGAAATCGTTGAAATTGCTGTACTCTGAATACGAAAAAATAGAAATAGTTGAAAACGCTGTACTTTGAATACGGAAAAAAATAATCCTTGAAATCGCTGTACTCTGAATAGAAAAAAGTATGGTTTGAAATAGCTGTACGTTGAATACGAAAGGAAGACGAATCGTTGAAATCGCTGAAAGCTGAACACGAAAAAAAAAGAGAATTCATTGAAATCGCTGAACGCTGAATAGGAAAGAAAATAGTTGAAATAGCTGTACGTTGAATACGGAAAACTAGACAAATCGTTGAAATAGCTGTACGCTGAATACCAGAAGAAAAAAAACACCGTAGTAATCGCAGTACGCTGAATAAGAGAAGGAAGATACCATTGTAATCGCTGTACGCTGAATATGAAAGAAGAAGTATTAATTGAAATCGATGGACGCTGAATTGGAAAAAATGGTTAATAGCTGTACGTTGAATACCGAAAAAAGAGAAATCGTTGAAGTAGCAGTACGTTGAATACAAGAAAAAAAAGAGAAATCGCTGAAATCGCTGTACACTGAATACGAAATAAATAGTTGAATTAGCGATAAGCATTATATGGAAAAAGAGAAGTCATTGAAATAGCTGTACGCCAGATTCGAAAAAAAAGATACCGTTGAAATCGCTGTACGCTTAACACGAAAAAAAAGTACGACCCCTAAACGCTGAATGCAATTCGTAAATTGAGCTGGACGTCCATCTATGTAATTTACCTTGGGTATGCGGAAGACAAACTGACTAATTTCGGAGGATACCAACGAAGTATGACGAATTATATTAATTGTGTCTCATAATAGTCTGAGTCCACATCTGTGAAGTAACTGTCAGCGACGCGCTGGCCGCGAAACCATGTGGCCCGGGTTCGATTCGCGGTCGGGGCAATTTACCTGGTTCAGGTTTTTTCCAGGTTTTCCCTCAACTCAATATGAGCAAATGCTGGGTAATTTTCGGTGCTGGACCCCGGACTCATTTCACCGGCATTATCACCTTCATCTCATTCAGACACTAAATAACCTAAGATGTTGATAAAGCGTCGTAAAATAACCTGCTAAAAATATTAGTCTGATCAGTGTAATATCTAACTAATCAGCGATATATGCAATGGAAGGGGAAATGAACTTGCCACTCTACCACATCATCTCTTGACTTAATTGCCTCATGAGTGATGAATTATGAGGTTCAGATCTGTTTTAGGACTGTTGGCTAAACAACAATTTGAAATCACGAATAATAAAGGTTTACAATGATGAACTGTGATTGATGATGGAGTATGACGACGAGGAGGATGACTATGACGAGTTAAGATTGATGATATATTATGACGGATAATAGAGGATTACAGACAAATTATATGATACGATGATCCAGTACGGCGAATAATGGGGCATGTCTGATGAATGGTGGTTGATGAGCAATATTGACGTGTTACGGGAATGACTATGAAGAATTGTGGCGGACAACTTACGATGAATTGTGGCAGACAAACTATGATAATGAATAATGGTAGATGACGTCCTATGGTGGCGAATAATGTCTGTTGACGATGACCTACGATGAAGAGTAATAGAGGATGGCTACGATGAATAAAATAAAATAATTAGTAATTATAATGGGTGACGGATAATTACGAATTACGTGTAAAAGGAAAGAAGTATGAATAATTCTCGAGGACAGCGACTACTTCTCACGGACTGTGAAGAATATTAGGATTTACAGTAATGCAGGGTAGGCAACCTACAGAATTAATACCTTCTTCACCCAACATTCCCTGACTATTTTCATCGCGTTCCCAGGCCGTTCTCAAAATATATTATCATTATCATCATCATCATCATCATCATTATTATTATTATTATTATTATTATTATTATTATTATCATCATCATTATTATTATTATCATCATTATTATTATTAAAAGTAACACGCAATATTATTTAAACTGTACAGTATTATTACTCCTATTTCGGCCTCCTCCTCCCCTCTAGCCGACCTTACCTCTCCAATTGTTCTCCCCTTTTTTAATTTTCAAAATTTATAAATACAATAAAAATATATCCTAAAGTAAAGAAGTGTAATAATACTGTACATATTACAAAGTGTATTATATCTAACTAACTAGAGTTCAAATTAATTTAAATAAATGCATACAAAAGACTAAGTCAACAGAGCTACACAGTCCTTTAGGAGAGCAAATACTTTTTCTTATACCATCAGTTGCATTTATAATAACCATAAAAATTTAATACCGAAAAGGAGCAATCTACGGAACTCTAGAAAAATAAGTAACGGAGAAACTAGTGAAGTGCATTGTGTGGAGTGTGACATTGTATAAGGAGGAAACATAGACATTACGACGAAGTGAAGAGAAGAGACTAGAGCCATTTGAAATGTAGATATGGAGAAGAATGGAGGATGTGAAACAGACAGACAAAATAAGAAATGAAGCTGTGTTGGAAAGAAAGGGTGAAGAAAGCATAATGCTGAAAATAATCAGGATGAAACAAAGGAATTGCCTGGGTCAAGGGCTAAGTAGAAACTGCTAAATGAAGGATGCACTGAAGGAAATGTGAACGGATGAAAAAAATAGTTGAAATTGCTGAACGATGAAAGGGAAAAAATAGTAGGAATGGCTCTACGGTGAATACGAAAAAAACCGTTGAAAACGCTGTACGCTGAATACGAAAACAACCTTGAAATCACTGTACGCTGAATGCAAAAAAAAATCGTTGAAATAGCTGTACGCTGAATACAAAAAAAAACCTTGGAACCGCTGTACGCAGAATGCAAAAAAATCGTTGATATAGCTGTACGTTGAATACGAAGAAAAGACAAATCGTTGAAATCGCTGTAATCTCAATACAGGAAAGAGAGAAATCTTTGAAATCGCAGAGCGCTGAACACTAAAAAGGTAAATCGTAAAAATCGCTGTACGTAGAATATGAATAAAAGAGAAATCGATGAAATCGCTGTACGTTGAATAGGAAAAAGAGAGAAATCGTTGAAATCGTTGTACGCTGAATACGAAAAAAGGAGAAATCGTTGAAATCGCTGTACGCTGAATACGAAAAATAGAAATCGTTGAAAACGCTGTAAGCTGAATACTAAAGGGAGAAATCGTTGAAGTCGCAGTACGCTGAATATAAAAAAGAAGAAATCGTTGAATTCATTGTACGCTGAATACGAAAAAAGAGAAATCGTTGAAAGAGCACGAAGAATATGAAAGAAAATCGTTGAGATAGCTGTACGCGGAATACGAAAACACATCTTCGAAATAACTGTTCGCTGAAAACGTAAAATAAATCTTCGAAATCGATATACGTTGAATGCGAATAGAAGGCGTTGAAATCGCTGTAAGTTGAATACGAAAGAAGAGAAATAGTTGAAATCGCTATACGCTGAATAAGAAAAAAAGAGAAATTTTTGGGATCGCTATACGTTGAATAAGAAAAAAGAGAAATCGTTGAAATCGCCGTACGCTGAAAACGTAAAAAGAGAAATCGTTGAAATCGCTGTACGCTGAATGAGGAAAAAAGAGATTGTAGAAATCGCTGTACCCTGAATACGAAAAAAATCATTGAAGTCTCTGTACGCTGAATATGAAACAAAATCGTTGAAATCGCTGTACGCTCAATACGAAAAAAGAAAAACCGTTGAAATCGCTGTAGGACGAATACGAAAAACAATCGTCGAAATCGCTGTACGCTGAATACGAAAGAAAATCGTTGAAATAGCTGAACGAAGAATGCGAAAAAATATCTTCGAAATCGCTGAGAAACTGAATAAGAAAAAAGAGAAATCGTTTCAATCGCTGTTTTTTGAATACGAAAAAAAGAGAAATCGTTTTAATCCTTGTACTTTGAATTCGGGAAAAAGAGAAAACGTTGAAATCGCTGTACACCGAATAAGAAAAATATCATTAAAGTCACTGTACATAGAATACGAAAAAAATAAATAGCGTTGAAATCGCTTTACCCTGAAAACAAAAAATAAAAATCGTTAAATAACTGTAGGCTGAAAAGGAAAAAAGGGAATCGTTGAAATCTCTGTAGGCCAAATACGAAAATAAACGTTGAAATTGCTGTACCATTAATACGAATAAAGAAAAGTCGTTGAAATCGCTGTACGAAATATGCGAAAAGTAATTCGTTGAAATCGCTGCACTCTGAATACGAAGAAAAAGAAAAATCGATGAAACCGCTGTAGGACGAATACGAAAAAAAATCGTTTAAATCGCTGTACACTGAATACGAAAAAAATAACATTGTAATCGCTGTAAGCTGAATAGTTAAAAAGAGAGATAGTTTTAATCGCTGTACTTTGAATACGAAAAAATGAGAAATCGTTGAAATGGCTATACGGTGAATATGAAAGAAAATCGTTGAAATAGCTGTACGTTCAATACGAGAAAAAAAATTAAAACTTCTGTATGCTGAATACGAAAGAAAGCTGTGAAACCGCTGTACGCTGAATACGAAAAAAGAGAAATCGTTGAAAGCGCTGTACGTAGAATACGAAAAATGAAAAATCGTTGAAATCGCAATACGCTGAATACAAAAACAGAGAAATCGTTGAAATCGCTGTACGTTGAATACGAAAAAAAGAGAAATCTCTGAAATAGCTGAACGCTGAATAGGAAAAAAAAAGAAATCTGTGAAATCGCGGTACGCTGAATACGAAAATGAGAAATCTTTGAAATCGCTGTGCGCTGAACACGTAAAAAGGGAAATCGTTAAAATCGCTGTGCGTAAAATAAGAAAAAAAAGAAATCGATTAAATCGGTGTACGATGAATAGGAAAATGAGAGAAATCGTTAAAATCGTTGCAACCTGAATTCGAAAAAAAGAGAAATCGTTGAAATCGCTGTACGTTGAATAGGAAAGAAAGAGTAATGGTTGAAATCTCTGTACGTTTTATAAGAAAAATAGACAAATCGTTGAAATCGCTTTTACTCTGAATTCGAAACAAAGGAAAAACATTGAAATCGCAGTACGTTGAATACGGAAAAATGGAAATTGCTGTACGCTGAATACGAAAAAAAGAGAAATCGTTGAAATCACTGTACGCTGAAAACAAAAAAATGGAAAATGTTCAAATCGCTGAACAAGAAAAACAGAAATCGCTGAAAACTCTGTACGTTGAATACGAAAAAAAAGAGAAAATTTTGAAATCGCTGTACACTAAATACGAAAAAAAGAGAAATCGTTCAAATCGCTGTACGCTGAATACGGAAAAACAGAATTCGTTGAAATCGCTGTTCGTTTAACCCAAAATAAAGGAAATCGTTGTAATCGCTGTACGTTGAAGAAGAAAAAAGAGAAATCGTTGAAATCGCTGTACGCTGAATAAGAAAAAAGGAGAAGTCTTTAAGATCTCTTTACGTTTATTACGAAAAAAGAGAAATCGTTGAAATCGCTGTAAGCTGAATACGAAAAAAAGAGAAATCGCTGAAATCGCTGAACGCTGAATAGGAAAAAAAAGAGAAATCTGTGAAATCGCGGTACGCTGAATACGAAAAAAAAATCTTTCAAATTGCTATACGGTGAATATGAAAGAAAATCGTTGAAATAGCTGTACGTTCAATACGAGAAAAAAAATTAAAACTTCTGTACGCTGAATACGAAAGAAAGCTGAGAAACGGCTGTACGCTGAATACGAAAAAAGAGAAATCGTTGAAAGCGCTGTACGTTGAATACGAAAAATGAAAAATCGTTGAAATCGCAATACGCTGAATACAAAAACAGAGAAATCGTAGAAATCGCTGTACGCTGAATACGAAAAAAAAGAAACCGTTCAAGTACTGTACGTTTGAATACGTAAAAAGAGAAATCGTTGAAATCGCTGTACACAGGATACGAAAAAAGAGAAATCGTTGAAATCACTGTACGTTGAATAGGAAAAAAAGAGAAATTGTTGAAATCGCTGGACGCTCAATACGAAAAAAAAGATAATTCTTGGGAATGGCTGTACGCTGAATAAGAAAAAAAGAGAAATCGATGAAATCGCTGTACGTTGAATATGAAAAAATTGAAATCGTTGAAACCGGTGTACGTCGAATCCGAAAAATGAGAAACCGTAGAAATCGCTGTACACCGAATAAGAAAAAAGACAAATCGCTGAAATCAATGTACGTTGAATACGAAAAAAAATCGTTTAAATCGCTGAACGCTGAATACGAAAAAAAAGAGAAATCGTTGAATTCGCTGTTCGCTGAATAGGAGAGAAAGACAAATATTTGAAATCGCTGAGCGCTGAACACGTACAAAGAGAAATCGTTAAAATCACTGTACCTAGAATATGAAAAAAGGTGAAATCGATGAAATCGCTTACGTTGAATAAGAAAAAGAGAGAATTGTTGAAATCGTTGTACGCTGAATACGAAAAAAAGAGAAATTTTTGAAATCGCTGTTCCCTGAACAAATAAAAAGAGAATCGCTGTACACAGAATACGAAAAATAGAAACCGTTCAAATCGCTGAACACGAAGAATAGAAATCGCTGAAAACGCTGTACGTTGAATACGAAAAAAAAAAGGTTGAAGTCGCTGTTCACTGAACACGAAAAAAAGAGAAATAGTTGAAATCGCTCTACTCTGAATACGGAAAAACAGAAATAGTTGAAATCGCTGTGCACTGAACCCTAAATTAAAGAAAAATCGCTAACTCGCCGTACGTTGAATTGGAAAGAAAGAGAAATCGTTGAATTCGCTGCACGCTGAATAAGAAATAAAGGAAGTCGTTAAAATCACTGTACGTTGAATACGAAAAAAAGAGAAGTCTCTGAAATCGCTGAACGCTGAAAAGGAAAAAAGAGAAATCTGTGAAATCGCGGTACGCTGTATACGAAAAAAAGAGAATTCTTTGTAATCGCTGTGCGCTGAACACGTAAAAAGAGAAATCGTTAAAATCGCTGTGCGTAAAATACGAAAAAAAAGAAATCGATTAAATCGGTGTACGTTGTATAGGAAAATGAGAGAAATCGTTAAAATCGTTGCAACCTGAATTCGAAAAAAAGAGAAATCGTTGATATCGCTGTACGTTGAATAGGAAAGAAAGAGTAATGTTTGAAATCTCTGTACGTTTTATAAGAAAAATAGACTAATCGTTGAAATCGCTTTACCCTGATTTCGAAACAAAGGAAAAACATTGAAATCGCAGTACGTTGGATACGGAAAAATGGAAATTGCTGTACGCTGAATACGAAAAAAAGAGAAATCGTTGAAATCGCTGTACGCTGAAAACAAAAAACTGGAAAATGTTCAAATCGCTGAACAAGAAAAACAGAAATCGCTGAAAACTCTGTACCTTGAATACGAAAAAAAGAGAAAACTTTGAAATCGCTGTACACTAAATACGAAAAAAAGAGAAATCGTTGAAATCGCTGTACGCTGAATACGGAAAAACAGAATTCGTTGAAATCGCTGTTCGCTTAACCCAAAATAAAGGAAATCGTTGTAATCGCTGTACGTTGAAGAAGAAAAAAGAGAAATCGTTAAAATCGCTGTACGCTGAATAAGAAAAAAGGAGAAGTCTTTAAAATCTCTTTACGTTTATTACGAAAAAAGAGAAATCGTTGAAATCGCTGTAAGCTGAATACGAAAAAAAGAGAAGTCGCTGAAATCGCTGAACGCTGAATAGGAAAAAAAGAGAAATCTGTGAAATCGCGGTACGCTGAATACGAAAAAAGAAAAATCTTTGAAATTGCTATACGGTGAATATGAAAGAAAATCGTTGAAATAGCTGTACGTTCAATACGAGAAAAAAAATTAAAACTTCTGTACGCAGAATACGAAAGAAAGCTGATAAACCGCTGTACGCTGAATACGAAAAAAGAGAAATCGTTGAAAGCGCTGTACGTTGAATACGAAAAATGAAACATCGTTGAAATCGCAATAAGCTGAATACAAAACAGAGAAATCGTAGAAATCGCTGTACGCTCAATACGAAAAAAAACCGTTCAAGTCCTGTACGTTGAATACGTAAAAAGAGAAATCGTTGAAATTGCTGTACACCGGATACGAAAAAAAGAGAAATCGTTGAAATCACTGTACGTTGAATAGGAAAAAAAGAGAAATTGTTGAAATCGCTGGACGCTCAATACGAAAAAAGAGAATTCTTGGAAATCGCTGTACGCTGAATAAGAAAAAAAGAGAAATCGATGAAATCGCTGTACCTAGAATATGAAAAAAGGTGAAATCGATGAAATCGCTTACGTTGAATAAGAAAAAGAGAGAATTGTTGAAATCGTTGTACGCTGAATACGAAAAAAAGAGAAATCTTTGAAATCGCTGTTCGCTGAACAAATAAAAAGAGAATCGCTGTACACAGAATACGAAAAATAGAAACCGTTCAAATCGCTGAACACGAAGAATAGAAATCGCTGAAATCGCTGTACGTTGAATACGAAAAAAAAGAAAAAAGGTAGAAGTCGCTGTTCACTGAATACGAAAAAAAAGAGAAATCGTTAAAATCGCTCTACTCTGAATACGGAAAAACAGAAATAGTTGAAATCGCTGTGCACTGGACCCTAAATTAAAGAAAAATCGCTAACTCGCCGTACGTTGAATTGGAAAGAAAGAGAAATCGTTGAATTCGCTGTACGCTGAATAAGAAAAAAAGGAAGTCTTTAAAATCACTGTAAGTTGAATACGAAATAAAGAGAAATCGCTGAAATCGCTGAACGCTGAATAGGAAAAAAAAGAGAAATCTGTGAAATCGCGGTACGCTAAATACGAAAAAAGAGAAATCTTTGAAATCGCTGTGCGCTGAACACGTAAAAAGAGAAATCGTTAAAATCGCTGTGCGTAAAATACGAAAAAAAGAGAAATCGATTAAATCGGTGTACGTTGAATAAGAAAATGGGAGAAATCGTTAAAATCGTTGCAACCTGAATTCGAAAAAAAGAGAAATCGTTGAAATCGCTGTACGTTGAATAGGAATCAAAGAGTAATGATTGAAATCTCTATTTTATAAGAAAAATAGACAAATCGTTGAAATCGCTTTACCCTGAATTCGAAACAAAGGGAAAACATTTAAATCGCAGGACGTTGAATACGGAAAAATAGAAATCGCTGTACTCAGAATACGAAAAAAAGAGAAATCGTTGAAATCGCTGTACGCTGAATACAAAAAAATGGAAACTGTTCAAATCGCTGAACAAGAAAAACAGAAATCGCTGAAAACTCTGTACGTTGAATACGAAAAAATGAGAAAACGTTGAAATCGCTGTATACAAAATACGAAAGAAAGAGAAATCGTTGAAATCGCTGTACACTGAATACGGAATAACAGAATTCGTTGAAATCGCTGATCGCTTAACCCAAAATAGAGGAAAACGTTGTAATCACTGTACGTTGAATAGGCAAAGAAGACAAGCCGATCAAATCGCTGTACGTTGAATAAGAAAAAAGAGAAATCGTTGAAATCCCTGTACGCTGAATAAGAAGAAAGGAGAAGTCTTTAAAATCACTGTACGTTTAATACGAAAAAAAGAGAAATCGTTGAAATCGCTTAACGCTAAATAGGTAAAAAAAAAAGAGAAATTGTTGAAATCGCGGTACGCCGAATACGAAAAAAAGTGATATCTTTGAAATCGCTGTGCGCTGAACACGTAGAAAGAGAAATAGTTAAGATCGCTGTACGTGGAATACGAAAAAAATGTGAAAAAGATTAAATGGGTGTACGTTGAATAGAAAAAGAGAGGAATCGTTGAAATCGTAGAAAGCTGAATAAGAAAAAAAGAGAAAACATTGAAATCGCTGTACGTTGAATACGAAAAAAATAGAAATCGCTGTACCCTGAATACGAACAAAAGAGAAATCGTTGAAATCGCTCTACGGTGAATACGAACAAATAGAAACCGTTCAAATCGCTTTGGGCAGAATACGAAAGAAACTCGTTGAAATAGGTATACGCTGAATACCGAAACGTTATCTTTGAAGTCGCTGTACGCAGAATAGGAAAAAAGGGATATGTTTGAAAACGCTGTACGTTGAATACGAAAAAAGGGAAATCGTTGAAATTTCTGTACGCTGAATACGACAAAAAAGAGAATTCGTTGAAATCGCTGTACGCTGAATTCGGAAAAAGAGAATTCGTTGAAATCGCTGTTCGCTAAACGCAAAATAAAGGAAATCGTTGTAATCGCTGTACGTTGAATAGGAAAAAAAGAGAAGACGTTCAAATCGCTGTACGTTGAATAAGAAAGAAGACAAATCGTTGAAATCGCTGTACGCTGAATAAGAAAAAAGGAGAAGTCTTTAAAATCACTGTACGTTAAATACGAAAAAAGAGAAATCGTTGAAATCGCTTAACGCTGAATAGGTAAAAAAAGAGAAATTGTTGAAATCGCGGTACGCCAAATACGAAAAAAAGAGAAATCTTTGAAATCGCTGTGCGCTGAACACGTAGAAAGAGAAATAGTTAAAATCGCTGTACGTGGAATACGAAAAAATGTGAAAAAGATTAAATCGGTGTACGTTGAATAGAAAAAGAGAGAAATCGTTGAAATCGTAGTAAGCTGAATAAGAAAAAAAGAGAAAGCATTGAAATCGCTGTACGTTGAATACGAAAGAAATACAAATAGCTGTACCCTGAATACGAAAAAAATAGAAATCGTTGAAATCGCTGTACGGTGAATACGAAAAAATAGAAACGGTTCAAATCGCTGTAGGCTGAATACGAAAGAAAATCGTTGCAATAGGTATACGCTGAATACGGAAACGTTATCTTTGAATTCGCTGTACGCAGAATACGAAAAAAGGGATATCTTTGAAAACGTTGTACGGTGAATACGAAAAAAGGGAAATCGTTGAAATCGCTGTACGCTGAATATGAAAAAAAGGGAATTCGTTGAAATCGCTGTACGCTGAATTCGCAAAAAAGAGAATTCGTTCAAATCGCTGTGAGGTGAACATGAAAAAAAAGAAATCGTAGAAATCGCTGTCGTTGAATACGACGAAAAGAGAAATTGTTGAAATCGCTGTGCGGTGAACATGAAGAAAGAGAATTAGTTGAAATCGCAGTACGTTGAATAAGAAAAAAAAAGAAATCGTTGAAATCGCTGTACACTGGATACGAAAAAGAGAAAATCGTTGAAATCGCTGTACGCTGAATACGAAAAAAGGGAAATCGTTGAAATCGCTGTACGCTAAATAGGAGGAAACGAGAAATCGTTGAAATAGCTGTACGATGAATATGAAATTAAATCTTTCAAATAGCTGTACACAGAATACGAAAAAAATCGTTGAAATCGCTGTACGCTGAATACGAAAAAAAAATCGTGGAAATCGCAGTACTCAGAATAGGAAAAAAATTTGAAATCGCTGTACCCTGAAAAGGAGGTAAATCCATTGAAATAGCTGTGCAGTGAATACGAAAAAAAAAGTTGAAATAGTTGTACGCAGAATACGGATAAGAATCGCGAAGTCGCTGTACGCTGAATACGAAGAAAAGAGAATTCGTTGAAATTGCTGTACTCTGAATACGAAAAAATAGAAATAGTTGAAAACGCTGTACTTTGAATACGGAGAAAAATAATCCTTGAAATCGCTGTACTCTGAATAGAAAAAAGTATGGTTTGAAATAGCTGTACGTTGAATACGAAAGGAAGACGAATCGTTGAAATCGCTGAAAGCTGAACACGAAAAAAAAAGAGAATTCATTGAAATCGCTGAACGCTGAATAGGAAAGAAAATAGTTGAAATAGCTGTACGTTGAATACGGAAAACTAGACAAATCGTTGAAATAGCTGTACGCTGAATACCAGAAGAAAAAAAACACCGTAGTAATCGCAGTACGCTGAATAAGAGAAGGAAGATACCATTGTAATCGCTGTACGCTGAATATGAAAGAAGAAGTATTAATTGAAATCGATGGACGCTGAATTGGAAAAAATGGTTAATAGCTGTACGTTGAATACCGAAAAAAGAGAAATCGTTGAAGTAGCAGTACGTTGAAAACAAGAAAAAAAAGAGAAATCGCTGAAATCGCTGTACACTGAATACGAAATAAATAGTTGAATTAGCGATAAGCATTATATGGAAAAAGAGAAGTCGTTGAAATAGCTGTACGCCAGATTCGAAAAAAAAGATACCGTTGAAATCGCTGTACGCTGAACACGAAAAAAAAGTACGACCCCTAAACGCTGAATGCAATTCGTAAATTGAGCTGGACGTCCATCTATGTAATTTACCTTGGGTATGCGGAAGACAAACTGACTAATTTCGGAGGATACCAACGAAGTATGACGAATTATATTAATTGTGTCTCATAATAGTCTGAGTCCACATCTGTGAAGTAACTGTCAGCGACGCGCTGGCCGCGAAACCATGTGGCCCGGGTTCGATTCGCGGTCGGGGCAATTTACCTGGTTCAGGTTTTTTCCAGGGTTTTCCCTCAACTCAATATAAGCAAATGCTGGGTAATTTTCGGTGCTGGACCCCGGACTCATTTCACCGGCATTATCACCTTCATCTCATACAGACACTAAATAACCTAAGATGTTGATAAAGCGTAGTAAAATAACCTGCTAAAAATATTAGTCTGATCAGTGTAATATCTAACTAATCAGCGATGTATGCAATGGAAGGGGAAATGAACTTGCCACTCTACCACATTATCTCTTGGCTTAATTCCCTCATGAGTGATGAATTATGAGGTTCAGATCTGTTTTAGGACTGTTGGCTAAACAACAATTTGAAATCACGAATAATAAAGGTTTACAATGATGAACTGCGATTGATGATGGACTATGACGACAAGGAGGATGACTATGACGAGTTAAGATTGATGATATATTATGACGGATAATAGAGGATTACAGACAAATTATATGATACAATGGTCCAGTACGGCGAATAATGGGGCATGTCTGATGAATGGTGATTGATGAGCAATATTGACGTGTTACGGGGATGACTATGAAGAATTGTGGCGGACAACTTACGTGGCAGACAAACTATGATAATGAATAATGGTAGATGACGTCCTATGGTGGCGAATAATGTCTGATGACGATGACCTACGATGAAGAGTAATAGAGGATGGCTACGATGAATAAAATAAAATAATTAGTAATTATAATGGGTGACGGATAATTACGAATTACGAGTAATAGGGAAGAAGTCTGAATAATTCTCGAGGACAGCGACTACTTCTCACGGACTGTGAAGAATATTAGGATTTACAGTAATGCAGGGTAGGCTACCCACAGAATTAATACCTTCTTCACCCAACATTCCCTGACTATTTTCATCGCGTTCCCAGGCCGTTCTCAAAAAATATTATCATCATCATCATCATCATCATCATCATTATTATTATTATTATTATTATTATTATTATTATCATTAATATTATTATCATTATTATTATTATTATTATTATTATTATTATCATCATCATTATTATTATTAAAAGTAAAACGCAATATTATTTAAACTGTACAGTATTATTACTCCTATTTCGGCCTCCTCCTCCCCTCTAGCCGACCTTACCTCTCCAATTGTTCTTCCCTTTTTTTATTTTCAAAATTTATAAATACAATAAAAATATATCCTAAAGTAAAGAAGAGTAATAATACTGTACATATTACAGAGTGTATTATATCTAACTAACTAGAGTTCAAATTAAATTAAATAAATGCATACAAAAGACTAAGTCAACAGAGTTACACAGTCCTTTAGGAGAGCAAACACTTTTTCTTATACCATCAGTTGCATTTATAATAACCATAAAAATTTAATACCGAAAAGGAGCAATCTACGGAACTCTAGAAAAATATGTAACGGAGAAACTAGTGAAGTGCATTGTGTGGAGTGTGACATTGTATAAGGAGGAAACATAGACATTACGATGAAGTGAAGAGAAGAGACTAGAGCCATTTGAAATGTAGATATGGAGAAGAATGGAGGATGTGAAACAGACAGACAAAATAAGAAATGAAGCTGTGTTGGAAAGAAAGGGTGAAGAAAGCATAATGCTGAAAATAATCAGGATGAAACAAAGGAATTGCCTGGGTCAAGGGCTAAGTAGAAACTGCTTAATGAAGGATGCACTGGAAGGAAATGTGAACGGACGAAAAAAATAGTTGAAATTGCTGAACGATGAAAGGGAAAAAATAGTAGGAATGGCTCTACGGTGAATACGAAAAAAACCGTTGAAAACGCTGTACGCTGAATACGAAAACAACCTTGATATCACTGTACGCTGAATGCAAAAAAAATCGTTGAAATAGCTGTACGCTGAATACAAAAAAATACCTTGGAACCGCTGTACGCAGAATGCAAAAAAATCGTTGATATAGCTGTACGCTGAATACGAAGAAAAGACAAATCGTTGAAATCGCTGTAATCTGAATACGAAAAAAAGGGAAATCGTTGAAATCGCTGTACGGTAAATACGCAGATAAAGAGAAATCGTTGAAATCGCCGTAAGTTGATTACAAAAAAAAATCGTTGAAATTCGTGTACCCTGAATACGGAAAAAAATCGTTGAAATCGCTGTACGCTGAATGCGAAAAATAATAAATCGTCGAAATCGCTGTAGTCCGAACACGAAAAAAAATGGTTCAAATCGCTGTACGCTGAATACGAAAAAAAGAGAAATCGTTGAAATCGGTGTACGTTGAATATGAAGAAAGAGAAAAAATGTTGAAATCGCTATACGCTAAATAGGAAAAAAAGAGAAATCGTTGAAATCGCGCTACGATGAATACGAAAAAGAGAGAAACCGTACAAGACCTGTGCGCTGAAAGCGACAGAATGGAAATCGTTGAAATCGCTGTACATTGAATACGGAAAAAGAGTAATCGTTGAAATCGATGTACACCGAATAAGAAAAAAAAGACAAATCGTTGATCACTGTACGAGGAATACGCAAAAAAGAGAAATCGTTGAAATCGCTGAACACTGAATACAAAAAAAGAGAAATCGTTGAAATCGCTGTTCACTGAATACAGGAAAAAGAGAAATCTTTGAAATCGCAGAGCGCTAAACACTAAAAACATAAATCGTAAAAATCGCTGTACGTAGAATATGAATAAAAGAGAAATCGATGAAATCGCTGTACGTTGAATAGGAAAAAGAGAGCAATCGTTGAAATCGTTGTACGCTGAATACGAAAAAAAGAGAAATCGTTGAAATCGCTGTACGCTGAATACGAAAAATAGAAATCGTTGAAAACGCTGTTAGCTGAATACGAAAAAGAGTAATCGTTGAAGTCGCAGTACGCTGAATATAAAAAAGAAGAAATCGTTGAATTCACTGTACGCTGAATACGAAAAAAGAGAAATCGTTGAAAGAGCACGCAGAATATGAAAGAAAATAGTTGAGATAGCTGTACGCGGAATACGAAAATACATCTTCGAAATAACTGTTCGCTGAACACGTAAAAAAATCTTCGAAATCGATATACGCTGAATGCGAATAAAAGGCGTTGAAATCGCTGTAAGTTGAATACGAAAGAAGAGAAATAGTTGAAATCGCTATACGCTGAATAAGAAAAAAAGATAAATTTTTGGGATCGCTATATGTTGAATAAAAATAAAGGGAAATCGTTGAAATCGCCGTACTCTGAATACATAAAAAGAGAAATCGTTGAAATCGCTATAGGGCGAATACGAAAATAAATCGTTGAAATCGCTGTACGCTGAATACGAAACAAAATCGTTGAAAGAGCTGTACGCTGAATACGAAAAAAATATCTTCGAAATCGCCGTAAGCTGAATACGAAGAAAAGAGAAATCATTTTAATCGCTGTATTTTGAATACGAAAAAAAGAGAAATGGTTTTAAAACCTGTACTTTGAATTCGGAAAAAAGAGAAAACTTTGAAATCGCTGTACACCGAATAAGAAAAAAAATCATTAAAGTCACTGTACACAGAATATGAAAAAAATAAATAGCGTTGAAATCGCTTTACGCTGAATACAAAAAATATAAAAATCGTTGAAATAGCTGTACGCTGAATACGAAAAGATGGAAATCGTTGAAATCGCTGTAGGCCAAATACGAAAAAAAATCGTTGAAATTGCTGTACGCTCAATACGAAGAAAGACATATAGTTGAAATCGCTGTACGCTGAATGCGAAAAAAATTCGTTGAAATCGCTGCACGCTGAATACGAAGAAAAAGAAAAATTGTTGAAACCGCTGTAGGACGAATACGAAAAAAAAATCGTTTAAATCGCTGTACACTGAATACGAAAGAAAATCTTTGAAACAGCTGTACGCTTTATACGAAAAAATTATCGTTGTAATCGCTGTAAGCTGAATACGAGAAAAAGAGAAATCGTTTTAATCGCTGTACTTTGAATACGAAAAAAAGAGAAATCGTTGAAATGGCTATACGGTGAATATGAAAGAAAATCGTTGAAATAGCTGTACTCTCAATACGAGAAAACAACATTAAAACCTCTGTACGCTGAATACGAAGGAAAGCGGTGAAAGCGCCGTACGATGAATACGAAAAAGACAAATCGTTGAAATTGCTGTACGCTGAATACGTAAAAAGAGAAATCGTTGAAATCGCTGTACGCTGAATGAGGGAAAAAGAGATTGTTGAAATCGCTGTACCCTGAATACGAAAAAAATCATTGAAGTCTCTATACGCTGAATACGAAACAAAATCGTTGAAATCGCTGTACGCTCAATACGAAGAAAGAAAAATCGTTGAAATCGCTGTAGGACGTATACGAAAATAAAGAGTTGAAATCGCTGTACGCTGAATACGAAAGAAAATCAATGAAATAGCTGTACGCTGAATACGAAATAAATATCTTCGAAATCGCTGTAAGCTGAATACGAAAAAAAGAGAAATCGTTTTAATCGCTGTATTTTGAATACGAAAAAAAGAGAAATCGTTTTAAAACCTGTACTTTGAATTCGGGAAAAAGAGAAAACGTTGAAATCGCTGTACACCGAATAAGAAAAAAAATCATTAAAGTCACTGTACACAGAATACAAAAAAAATAAATAGCGTTGAAATCGCTTTACGCTGAATACAAAAAATATAAAAAAATCGTTGAAATTGCTGTACGCTGAATACGAAAAAAATATCGTTGTAATCGC
The DNA here is from genome assembly GCF_040183065.1 of Periplaneta americana. NCBI lineage: Eukaryota > Metazoa > Arthropoda > Insecta > Blattodea > Blattidae > Periplaneta > Periplaneta americana. The sequence continues at coordinate 174,418,949 of NC_091131.1, forward strand.
TGTAAGCTGAATACGAAAAAAAGAGAAATCGTTTTAATCGCTGTACTTTGAATACGAAAAAAAGAGAAATCGTTGAAATGGCTATACGTTGAATACGAAAAAAGAGAAATCGTTGAAATCGCTGTACGTTGAATATGAAAAAATAGAAATTGTTGAAACCGGTGTACGTCGAATCCGAAAAATGAGAAACCGTAGAAATCGCTGTACACCGAATACGAAAAAAGACAATTCGTTGAAATCAATGTACGTTGAATACGAAAAAAAATCGTTGAAATCGCTGAACGCTGAATGCGAAAAAAAAGAGAAATCGTTGAGTTCGCAGTTCGCTGAATAGGAGAGAAAGAGAAACGTTTGAAATCGCTGATCGCTGAACACGTACAAAGAGAAATCGTTAAAATCACTGTACTTAGAACATGAAAAAAAAGTGAAATCGATGAAATCGCTTACGTTGAATAAGAAAAAGAGAGATTTGTTGAAATCGTTGTAGGCTGAATACGAAAAAAAGAGAAATCCTTCAAATCGCTGTTCGCTGAACAAATAAAAAGAGAATCGCTGTACACATAATACGAAAAATAGAAAAAGTTCAAATCGCTGAACACGAAGAATAGAAATCGCTGAAATCGCTGTACGTTGAATTCGAAAATAAAGAGAAAAGGTTGAAGTCGCTGTTCACTGAATACGAAAAAAAAGAGAAATCGTTGAAATTGCTCTACTCTGAATACGGAAAAACAGAAATAGTTGAAATCGCTGTGCCCTGAACCCAAAATTAAAGAAAAATCGCTAAATCGCCGTACGTTGAATAGGAAAGAAAGAGAAATCGTTGAATTCGCTGTACGCTGAATAAGAAAAAAAAGAAGTCGTTAAAATCACTGTACGTTGAATACGAAAAAAAGAGAAATCGCTGAAATCGCTGAACACTGACTAGGAAAAAAAGAGAAATCTGTGAAATCGCGGTACGCTGCATACGAAAAAAGAGAAATCTTTGAAATCGCTGTGCGCTGAAGACGTAAAAAGAGAAATCGTTAAAATCGCTGTGCGTAAAATATGAAAAAAAGATAAATCGATTAAATCGGTGTACGTTGAATAGGAAGAAAAAGAAAAAAATGTTGAAATCGCTATGCGCTAAATACGAAAAAAAGAGAAATCGTTGAAATCGCGATACGATGAGTACGAAAAAGAGAGAAACCGTACAAGTCCTGTGCGCTGAATGTGACAGAAGGGAAATCGTTGAAATCGCTGTACGTTGAACACTAAAAAAGAGAAATCGTTGAAATCGATGTACTCCGAATACGAAAAAAAAATACAAATCGTTGATCACTGTACGTGGAATACGCAAAAAAGAGAAATCGTTGAAATCGCTGAACGCTGAATACTAAAAAGAGAAATCGTTGAAATCGCTGTTCACTGAATACAGGAAAAAGAGAAATCTTTGAAATCGCAGAGCTCTGAACACTAAAAAGACAAATCGTAAAAATCGCTGTACGTAGTATATGAAAAAAAGAGAAATCGATGAAATCGCTGTGCGTTGAATAGGAAAAGGAGAGAAATCGTTGAAATCGTTGTACGCTGAATACGAAAAAAGGAGAAATCGTTGAAATCGCTGTACGCTGAATACGAAAAATAGAAATCGTTGAAAACGCTGTATGCTGAATACGAAAAAGAGAAATCGCTGAAGTCGCAGTACGCTCAATATAAAAAAGAAGAAATTGTTGAATTCGCTGTACGCTGAATACGAAAAAAGAGAAATCGTTGAAAGAGCACGCAGAATATGAAAGAAAATCGTTGAGATAGCTGTACGCGGAATACGAAAATACATCTTCGAAATAACTGTTCGCTGAACACGTAAAAAAATCTTCGAAATCGATATACGCTGAATACGAATAAAAGGCGTTGAAATCGCTGTAAGGTGAATACGAAAGAAGAGAAATCGTTGAAATCGCTATACGCTGAATGAGAAAAAAAGAGAAATTTTTGGGATCGCTATACGTTGAATAAGAAAAAAGAGAAATCATTGAAGTCGCCATACGCTGAATACGAAACAAAATCGTTGAAATCGCTTTACGCTCAATACGAAAAAAGAAAAATCGTTGAAATCGCTGTAGGACGAATACGAAAACAAATCGTTAAAATCACTGCACGCTGAATACGAAAAAAAAATCGTTGAAATATCTGTACGCTGAATACGAAAAAAATATCTTCGAAATCGCTGTAAGATGAATACGAAAAAAAGAGAAATCGTTTTAATCGCTGTATTTTGAATACGAAAAAAAAGAGAAATCGTTTTAATTCCTGTACTTTGGATTCGGAAAAAAGAGAAAATTTTGAAATCCCTGTACACCGAATAAGAAAAAAATCATTAAAGTAACTGTACACAGAATACGAAAAAAATAAATAGGGTTGAAAACGCTTTACGCTGAATACAAAAATTAAAAAATCGTTAAATAACTGTACGCTGAATACGAAAAAGGTAAATCGTTGAAATCTCTGTAGGCCAAATACGACAAAAAATCGTTCTCATTGCTCCACTCTCAATACGAAGAAAGACAAATCGTTGTTATCGCTGTACGCTGAATGCGAAAAAAAATTCTTTGAAATCGCTGCACGCTGAATACGAAGAAAAAGAAAAATCGTTGAAACCGCTGCAGGACGAATACGAAAGAAAATCGTTTAAATCGGTGTACACGGAATACGAAAGAAAATCTTTGAAATAGCTGTACGCTGAACAGGAAAAAAATATCGTTTTAATCGCTGTAAGCTGAATACTTAAAAAAGAGAAAACATTTTAATCGCTCTACTTTGAATACGAAAAAATGAGAAATCGTTGAAATGGCTATACGGTGAATATGAAAGAAAATCGTTGAAACAGCTGTACGTTAAATACGAGAAAAAACATTAAAACCTCTGTACGCTGAATAAGAAAGAAAGCTGTAAAACCGCTGTACGCTGAATACGAAAAAAAGAGAAATAGTTGAAAGCGCTGTACGTTGAATACGAAAAATGAAAAATCGTTGAAATCGCAATACGCTGAATACAAAAACAGAGAAATCGTTGAAATCGCTGTACGCTGAACACGAAAAAAAAGAAACCGTTCAAATCGCCGTACATTGAATAGGAAAGAAAGAGAAATCGTTGAATTTGCTGTACGCTGAATAAGAAAAAAAGGAAGTGGTTAAAATCACTGTATGTTTAATACGAAAAAAAGAGAAATCGCTGAAATCGCTGAACGCTGAATAGGAAAAAAAAAGAAATCTGTGAAATCGCGGTACGCTGAATACGAAAAAAGAGAAATCTTTGAAATCGCTGTGCGCTGAAGACGTAAAAAGAGAAATCGTTAAAATCGCTGTGCGTAAAATAGGAAAAAAAGAGAAATCGATTAAATCGGTGTACGTTGAATAGGAAAATGAGAGAAATCGTTAAAATCGTTGCAACCTGAATTCGAAAAAAAGAGAAATCGTTGAAATCGCTGTAAGTTGAATAGGAAGGAAAGAGTAATGGTTGAAATCTCTGTACGTTCTATAAGAAAAATAGACAAATCGTTGAAATCGCTTTACCCTGAATTCGAAGCAAAGGGAAAACATTGAAATCGCAGTACGTTGAATACGGAAAAATAGAAATCGCTGTACGCTGAATACGAAAAAAAGAGAAATCGTTGAAATCGCTGTACGCTGAAAACAAAAAAATGAAAACTGTTCAAATCGCTGAACAAGAAAAACAGAAATCGCTGAAAACTCTGTGCGTTGAATACGAAAAAAAGAGAAAACGTTGAAATCGCCGTACACTAAGTACGAAAAAAGAGAAATCATTGAAATCACTGTACGCTGAATACGGAAAAACAGAATTCGTTGAAATCGCTGTTCGTTGAACCCAAAATAAACGAAATCGTTGTAATCGCTGTACGTTGAATATGAAAAAAAGAGAAGCCATTCAAATCGCTGTACGTTGAAGAAAAAAAAGGGAAATCGCTGAAATCGCTGGACGCTGAATAAGAAAAAAGGAGAAGTCTTTAAAATCACTGTGCGTTTAATACGAAAAAAAGAGAAATCGTTGAAATCGCTTAACGCTGAATAGGTAAAAAGAAGAGAAATTGTTGAAATCGCGGTACGCCGAATATGAAAAAAAGAGAAATCTTTGAAATCGCTGTGCGCTGAACACGTAGAAAAAGAAAAAGTTAAAATCACTGTACGTGCAATACGAAAAAATGTGAAAAAGATTAAATCGGTGTGCGTTGAATAAAAAAGAGAGAAATCGTTGAAATCGTAGTAAGCTGAATAAGAAAAAAAGAGAAAGCATTGAAATCGCTCTACGTTGAATACGAAAAAAAAATAGAAATCGCTGTACCCTGAATACGAAAAAAAGAGAAATCGTTGAAATCGCTGTACGGTGAATACGAAAAAATAGAAACCGTTCAAATCGCTGTAGGCTGAATACCAAAGAAAATCGTTGAAGAAGGTATAAGCTGAATACCGAAACGTTATCTTTGAAGTCGCTGTACGCAGAATACGAAAAAATGGATATCTTTGAAAACGCTGTACGTTGAATACGTAAAAAGGGAAATCGTTGAAATCGCTGTACGCTGAATACGAAAAAAAGAGAATTCGTTGATATCGCTGTACGCTGAATTCTTAAAAAGGAGAATTCGTTCAAATCGCTGTGAGGTGAACATGAAAAAAGAGAAATCGTAGAAATCGCTGTCGTTGAATACGACGAAAAGAGAAATCGTTGAAATCGCTGTGCGGTGAACATGAAGAAAGAGAATTAGTTGAAATCGATGTACCTTGAATAGGAAAAAAAGAGAAATCGTTGAAATCGCTGTGTGGTCATTTTAAAATGGAGAAATCGTTAAAATCCCTGTACGTTGAATCCGAAAAATAGAGAAATTGTTGAAACCGCTTTACGCCGAATACGATAAAATAGAGAAATCGTTGAAACCGCTGTACACTAATACGAAAAAAAAGAAGTCGTTGAAATCGCTGTGCACTGGATACCAAAAAGAGACAAATAGTTCAAATCGCTGTACGCTGAATACGAAAAAAGGGAAATCGTTGAAATCGCTGTATGCTGAATACGAAAAAATTGAAATCTTTGACATCTCTGTAGCTGAATATGAAAAAAAGAGAAATCGTTGAAATCGCTGTATGCTAAATACGAGGAAACGAGAAATCGTTGAAATAGCTGTACGATGAATATGAAAAGAAATTGTTCAAATAGTTGGACACAGAATACGAAAAAAATGGTTGAAATCGCTGTACGCTGAATACGAAAAAAAATCGTAGAAATCGCAGTACGCAGAATACGAAAAAAAGTTGAAATCGCTGTACCATGAATAGGAGATAAATCCATTGAAATAGCTGTGCAGTGAATACGAAAAGAAACGTTGAAATAGTTGTACGCAGAATACGGATAAGAATCGTTGAAGTCGCTGTACGCTGAATACGAAAAAAAGAGAATTCGTTGAAATTGCTGTACTCTGAATACGAAAAAATAGAAATAGTTGAAAACGCTGTACTTTGAATACGGAAAAAAAATAATCCTTGAAATCGCTGTACTCTGAATAGAAAAAAGTACGGTTGAAGTAGCTGTACGTTGAATACGAAAGAAAGAGGAATCGTTGAAATCGCTGAAAGCTGAACACGAAAAAAGAGAATTCATTGAAATCGCTGAACGCTGAATAGGAAAGAAAATAATTGAAATAGCTGTACGTTGAATACGGAAAACAAGAGAAATCGTTGAAATAGCTGTACGCTGAATACCAGAACAAAAAACACCGTAGTAATCGCAGTACGCTGAATAAGAGAAGGAAGATACCATTGAAATCGCTGTACGCTGAATATGAAAGAAGAAGTATTAATTGTAATCGATGGACGCTGAATTGGAAAAAATGGTTAATAGCTGTACGTTGAATACGAAAAAAAGAGAAATCGTTGAAGTAGCAGTACGTTGAATACAAGAAAAAAAAGAGAAATCGCTGAAATAGCTGTACACTGAATACGAAATAAATAGTTGAATTAGCGATAAGCATTATATGGAAAAAGAGAAGTCGTTGAAATAGCTGTACGCCAGGTTCGAAAAAAAAGATACCGTTGAAATCGCTGTACGCTGAACACATAAAAAAAGTACGACCCCTAAACTCAATTCGTAAATTGTGCTGGACGTCCTTCTATGTTATTTACCTTGGGTATGCAGACGACAAACTGACTAATTTCGGAGGATACCAACGAAGTATGACGAATTATATTAATTGTGTCTCATAATAGTCTGAGTCCACATCTGTGAAGTAACTGTCAGCGACGCGCTGGCCGCGAAACCATGTGGCCCGGGTTCGATTCGCGGTCGGGGCAATTTACCTGGTTCAGGTTTTTTCCAGGTTTTCCCTCAACTCAATATGAGCAAATGCTGGGTAAATTTCGGTGCTGGACCCCGGGCTCATTTCACCGGCATTATCACCTTCATCTCATTCAGACACTAAATAACCTAAGATGTTGATAAAGCGTCGTAAAATAACCTGCTAAAAATATTAGTCTGATCAGTGTAATATCTAACTAATCAGCGATGTATGCAATGGAAGGGGAAATGAACTTGCCACTCTACCACATCATCTCTTGACTTAATTGCCTCATGAGTGATGAATTATGAGGTTCAGATCTGTTTTAGGACTGTTGGCTAAACAACAATTTGAAATCACGAATAATAAAGGTTTACAATGATGAACTGTGATTGATGATGGACTATGACGACGAGGAGGATGACTATGACGAGTTAAGATTGATGATATATTATGACGGATAATAGAGGATTACAGACAAATTATATGATACGATGATCCAGTACGGCGAATAATGGGGCATGTCTGATGAATGGTGGTTGATGAGCAATATTGACGTGTTACGGGAATGACTATGAAGAATTGTGGCGGACAACTTACGATGAATTGTGGCAGACAAACTATGATAATGAATAATGGTAGATGACGTCCTATGGTGGCGAATAATGTCTGTTGACGATGACCTACGATGAAGAGTAATAGAGGATGGCTACGATGAATAAAATAAAATAATTAGTAATTATAATGGGTGACGGATAATTACGAATTACGTGTAAAAGGAAAGAAGTATGAATAATTCTCGAGGACAGCGACTACTTCTCACGGACTGTGAAGAATATTAGGATTTACAGTAATGCAGGGTAGGCAACCTACAGAATTAATACCTTCTTGACCCAACATTCCCTGACTATTTTCATCGCGTTCCCAGGCCGTTCTCAAGAAATATTATCATTTTCATCATCATCATTATTATTATTATTATTATTATTATTATTATTATTATTATTATTATTATTATTATTATTATTATTATTATCATCATTATTATTATTATCATCATTATTATTATTAAAAGTAACACGCAATATTATTTAAACTGTACAGTATTATTACTCCTATTTCGGCCTCCTCCTCCCCTCTAGCCGACCTTACCTCTCCAATTGTTCTTCCCTTTTTTAATTTTCAAAATTTATAAATACAATAAAAATATATCCTAAAGTAAAGAAGTGTAATAATACTGTACATATTACAAAGTGTATTATATCTAACTAACTAGAGTTCAAATTAATTTAAATAAATGCATACAAAAGACTAAGTCAACAGAGTTACACAGTCCTTTAGGAGAGCAAATACTTTTTCTTAAACCATCATTTGCATTTATAATAACCATAAAAATTTAATACCGAAAAGGAGCAATCTACGGAACTCTAGAAAAATAAGTAATGGAGAGACTAGTGAAGTGCATTGTGTGGAGTGTGACATTGTATAAGGAGGAAACATAGACATTACGACGAAGTGAAGAGAAGAGACTAGAGCCATTTGAAATGTAGATATGGAGAAGAATGGAGGTTGTGAAACAGACAGACAAAATAAGAAATGAAGCTGTGTTGGAAAGAAAGGGTGAAGAAAGCATAATGCTGAAAATAATCAGGATGAAACAAAGGAATTGCCTGGGTCAAGGGCTAAGTAGAAACTGCTTAATGAAGGATGCACTGGAAGGAAATGTGAACGGACGAAAAAAATAGTTGAAATTGCTGAACGATGAAAGGGAAAAAATAGTAGGAATGGCTCTACGGTGAATACGAAAAAAACCGTTGAAAACGCTGTACGCAGAATACGAAAACAACCTTGAAATCACTGTACGCTGAATGCAAAAAAAATCGTTGAAATAGCTGTACGCTGAATACAAAAAAAACCTTGGAACCGCTGTACGCAGAATGCGAAAAAATCGTTGATATAGCTGTACGCTGAATACGAAGAAAAGACAAATCGTTGAAATCGCTGTAATCTCAATACAGGAAAGAGAGAAATCTTTGAAATCGCAGAGCGCTGAACACTAAAAAGGTAAATCGTAAAAATCGCTGTACGTAGAATATGAATAAAAGAGAAATCGATGAAATCGCTGTACGTTGAATAGGAAAAAGAGAGAAATCGTTGAAATCGTTGTACGCTGAATACGAAAACAGGAGAAATCGTTGAAATCGCTGTACGCTGAATACGAAAAATAGAAATCGTTGAAAACGCTGTAAGCTGAATACTAAAGAGAGAAATCGTTGAAGTCGCAGTACGCTGAATATAAAAAAGAAGAAATCGTTGAATTCATTGTACGCTGAATGCGAAAAAAGAGAAATCGTTGAAAGAGCACGATGAATATGAAAGAAAATCGTTGAGATAGCTGTACGCGGAATACGAAAACACATCTTCGAAATAACTGTTGGCTGAAAACGTAAAATAAATCTTCGAAATCGATATACGCTGAATGCGAATAGAAGGCGTTGAAATCGCTGTAAGTTGAATACGAAAGAAGAGAAATAGTTGAAATCGCTATACGCTGAATAAGAAAAAAAGAGAAATTTTTGGGATCGCTATACGTTGAATAAGAAAAAAGAGAAATCGTTGAAATCGCCGTACGCTGAATACGTAAAAAGAGAAATCGTTGAAATCGCTGTACGCTGAATGAGGAAAAAAGAGATTGTAGAAATCGCTGTACCCTGAATACGAAAAAAATCATTGAAGTCTCTATACGCTGAATATGAAACAAAATCGTTGAAATCGCTGTACGCTCAATACGAAAAAAGAAAAACCGTTGAAATCGCTGTAGGACGAATACGAAAAAAAATCGTTGAAATCGCTGTACGCTGAATACGAAAGAAAATCGTTGAAATAGCTGAACGAAGAATGCGAAAAAATATCTTCGAAATCGCTGAAAAACTGAATAAGAGAAAGGAGAAATCGTTTCAATCGCTGTTTTTTGAATACGAAAAAAAGAGAAATCGTTTTAATCCTTGTACTTTGAATTCGGGAAAAAGAGAAAACGTTGAAATCGCTGTACACCGAATAAGAAAAAAAAATCATTAAAGTCACTGTACACAGAATACGAAAAAAATAAGTAGCGTTGAAATCGCTTTACGCTGAAAACAAAAAATAAAAATCGTTAAATAACTGTAGGGTGAAAAGGAAAAAAGGGAATCGTTGAAATTTCTGTAGGCCAAATACGAAAATAAACGTTGAAATTGCTGTACCATTAATACGAATAAAGAAAAATCGTTGAAATCGCTGTACGAAAAATGCGAAAAGTAATTCGTTGAAATCGCTGCACTCTGAATACGAAGAAAAAGAAAAATCGATGAAACAGCTGTAGGACGAATACGAAAAAAAATCATTTAAATCGCTGTACACTGAATACGAAAGGAAATCTTTGAAATAACTGTACGCTGAATACGAAAAAAATATCATTGTAATCGCTGTAAGCTGAATAGTTAACAAGAGAGATAGTTTTAATCGCGGTACTTTGAATACGAAAAAATGAGAAATCGTTGAAATGGCTATACGGTGAATATGAAAGAAAATCGTTGAAATAGCTGTACGTTCAATACGAGAAAAAAAATTAAAACTTCTGTACGCTGAATACGAAAGAAATCTGTGAAACCGCTGTACGCTGAATACGAAAAAAGAGAAATCGTTGAAAGCGCTGTACGTAGAATACGAAAAATGAAAAATCGTTGATATCGCAATACGCTGAATACAAAAACAGAGAAATCGTTGAAATCGCTGTACGCTGAATACGAAAAAAAAGAAACCGTTCAAGTCCTGTACGTTGAATACGAAAAAAGAGAAATCGTTGAAATCGCTGTACACCGGATACGAAAAAAAGAGAAATCGTTGAAATCCCTGTACGTTGAATAGGAAAAAAAGAGAAATTGTTGAAATCGCTGGAGGCTGAATACGAAAAAAAGAGAAGTCTTGGGAATCGCTGTACGCTGAATAAGAAAAAAAGAGAAATCGATGAAATCGCTGTACGTTGAATATGAAAAAATAGAAATCGTTGAAACCGGTGTACGTCGAATCCGAAAAATGAGAAACCGTAGAAAAAGCTGTACACGGAATAAGAAAAAAGACAAATCGTTGAAATCAATGTACGTTGAATACGAAAAAAATCGTTTAAATCGCTGAACGCTGAATACGAAAAAAAAGAGAAATCGTTGAATTCGCAGTTCGCTGACTAGGAGAGAAAGAGAAATGTTTGAAATCGCTGAGCGCTGAACACGTACAAAGAGAAATCGTTAAAATCACTGTACTTAGAATATGAAAAAAAGTGAAATCGATGAAATCGCTTACATTGAATAAGAAAAAGAGAGAATTGTTGAAATCGTTGTACGCTGAATACGAAAAAAAGAGACATTTTTGAAATCGCTGTTCCCTGAACAAATAAAAAGAGAATCGCTGTACACAGAATACGAAAAATAGAAACCATTCAAATCGCAGAACACGAAGAATAGAATTCGCTGAAATCGCTGTACGTTGAATACGAAAAAACGAGTAAAGTTTGAAGTCGCTGTTCACTGTATACGAAAAAAAAGAGAAATTGTTGAAATCGCTCTACTCTGAATACGGAAAAACAGAAATAGTTGAAATCGCTGTGCACTGAACACAAAATTAAAGAAAAATCGCTAAATCGCCGTACATCGAAAAGGAAATAAAGAGAAATCTTTGAATTCGCTGTACGCTGAATAAGAAATACAGGAAGTGGTTAAAAACACTTTACGTTGAATACGAAAAAAAGAGAAATCTCTGAAATAGCTGAACGCTGAATAGGAAAAAAAAGAAATCTGAGAAATCGCGATACGCTGAATACGAAAATGAGAAATCTTTGAAATCGCTGTGCGCTGAACACGTAAAAAGGGAAATCGTTAAAATCGCTGTGCGTAAAATACGAAAACAAAGAAATCCATTAAATCGGTGTACGTTGAATAGGAAAATGAGAGAAAACGTTAAAATCGTTGCAACCTGAATTCGAAAAAAAGAGAAATCGTTGAAATCGCTGTACGTTGAATAGGAAAGAAAGAGTAATGGTTGAAATCTCTGTACGTTTTATAAGAAAAATAGACAAATCGTTGAAATCGCTTTACTCTGAATTCGAAACAAAGGAAAAACATTGAAATCGCAGTACGTTGAATACGGAAAAATGGAAATTGCTGTACGCCGAATACGAAAAAAAGAGAAATCGTTGAAATCGCTGTACGCTGAAAACAAAAAAATGGAAAATGTTCAAATCGCTGAAAAAGAAAAACAGAAATCGCTGAAAAATCTGTACGTTGAATACGAAAAAAAAGAGAAAACTTTGAAATCGCTGTACACTAAATACGAAAAAAAGAGAAATTGTTCAAATCGCTGTACGCTGAATACGGCAAAACAGAATTCGTTGAAATCGCTGTTCGTTTAACCCAAAATAAAGGAAATCGTTGTAATCGCTGTACGTTGAAGAAGAAAAAAGAGAAATCGTTGAAATCGCTGTACGCTGAATAAGAAAAAAGGAGAAGTCTTTAAGATCTCTTTACGTTTATTACGAAAAAAGAGAAATCGTTGAAATCGCTGTAAGCTGAATACGAAAAAAAGAGAAATCGCTGAAATCGCTGAACGCTGAATAGGAAAAAAAGAGAAATCTGTGAAATCGCGGTACGCTGAATACGAAAAAAGAAAAATCTTTGAAATTGCTATACGGTGAATATGAAAGAAAATCGTTGAAATAGCTGTACGTTCAATACGAGAAAAAAAAAATTAAAACTTCTGTACGCTAAATACGAAAGAAAGCTGAGAAACGGCTGTACGCTGAATACGAAAAAAGAGAAATCGTTGAAAGCGCTGTACGTTGAATACGAAAAATGAAAAATCGTTGAAATCGCAATACGCTGAATACAAAAACAGAGAAATCGTAGAAATCGCTGTACGCTGAATACGAAAAAAAAGAAACCGTTCAAGTACTGTACGTTGAATACGTAAAAAGAGAAATAGTTGAAATTGCTGTACACCGGATACGAAAAAAGAGAAATCGTTGAAATCACTGTGCGTTGAATAGGAAAAAAAGAGAAATTGTTGAAATCGCTGGACGCTCAATACGAAAAAAAGAGAATTCTTGGGAATGGCTGTACGCTGAATAAGAAAAAAAGAGAAATCGATGAAATCGCTGTACGTTGAATATGAAAAAATTGAAAACGTTGAAACCGGTGTACGTCGAATCCGAAAAATGAGAAACCGTAGAAATCGCTGTACACCGAATAAGCAAAAAGACAAATCGTTGAAATCAATGTACGTTGAATACGAAAAAAAAATCGTTTAAATCGCTGAACGCTGAATACGAAAAAAAAAAAAGAGAAATAGTTGAATTCGCTGTTCGCTGAATAGGAGAGAAAGACAAATATTTGAAATCGCTGAGCGCTGAACACGTACAAAGAGAAATCGATAAAATCACTGTACTTAGAATATGAAAAAAAGTGAAATCGATGAAATCGCTTACGTTGAATAAGAAAAAGAGAGAATTGTTGAAATCGTTCTACGCTGAATACGAAAAAAAGAGAAATTTTTGAAATCGCTGTTCCCTGAACAAATAAAAAGAGAATCGCTGTACACAGAATACGAAAAATAGAAACCGTTCAAATCGCTGAACACGAAGAATAGAAATCGCTGAAATCGCAGTACGTTGAATACGAAAAAACGAGAAAAGGTAGAAGTCGCTGTTCACTGTATACGAAAAAAAAAGAGAAATAGTTGAAATCGCTCTACTCTGAATACGGAAAAACAGAAATAGTTGAAATCGCTGTGCTCTGAACCCAAAATTAAAGAAAAATCGCTAAATCGCCGTACGTTGAATTGGAAAGAAAGAGAAATCGTTGAATTCGCTGTACGCTGAATAAGAAATAAAGGAAGTCGTTAAAAACACTGTACGTTGAATACGAAAAAAAGAGAAATCTCTGAAATAGCTGAACGCTGAATAGGAAAAAAAAGAGAAATCTGTAAAATCGCGGTACGCTGAATACGAAAATGAGAAATCTTTGAAATCGCTGTGCGCTGAACACGTAAAAAGGGAAATCGTTAAAATCGCTGTGCGTAAAATACGAAAAAAAAGAAATCCATTAAATCGGTGTACGTTGAATAGGAAAATGAGAGAAATTGTTAAAATCGTTGCAACCTGAATTCGAAAAAAAGAGAAATCGTTGAAATCGCTGTACGTTGAATAGGAAAGAAAGAGTAATGGTTGAAATCTCTGTACGTTTTATAAGAAAAATAGACTAATCGTTGAAATCGCTTTACCCCGAATTCGAAACAAAGGGAAAACATTGAAATCGCAGTACGTTGAATACGGAAAAATGGAAATTGCTGTACGCTGAATACGAAAAAAAGAGAAATCGTTGAAATCGCTGTACGCTGAAAACAAAAAAATGGAAAATGTTCAAATCGCTGAACAAGAAAAACAGAAATCGCTGAAAACTCTGTACGTTGAATACGAAAAAAAGAGAAAACTTTGAAATCGCTGTACACTAAATACGAAAAAAAGAGAAATAATTGAAATCGCTGTACGCTGAATACGGAAAAACAGAATTCGTTGAAATCGCTGTTCGCTTAACCCAAAATAAAGGAAATCGTTGTAATCGCTGTACGTTGAAGAAGAAAAAAGAGAAATCGTTGAAATCGCTGTACGCTGAATAAGAAAAAAGGAGAAGTCTTTAAAATCTCTTTACGTTTATTACGAAAAAAGAGAAATCGTTGAAATCGCTGTAAGCTGAATACGAAAAAAAGAGAAATCGCTGAAATCGCGGAACACTGAATAGGAAAAAAAGAGAAATCTGTGAAATCGCGGTACGCTGAATACGAAAAAAGAAAAATCTTTGAAATTGCTATACGGTGAATATGAAAGAAAATCGTTGAAATAGCTGTACGTTCAATACGAGAAAAAAAATTAAAACTTCTGTACGCTGAATACGAAAGAAAGCTGATAAACCGCTGTACGCTGAATACGAAAAAAGAGAAATCGTTGAAAGCGCTGTACGTTGAATACGAAAAATGAAACATCGTTGAAATCGCAATACGCTGAATACAAAAACAGAGAAATCGTAGAAATCGCTGTACGCTCAATACGAAAAAAAACCGTTCAAGTCCTGTACGTTGAATACGTAAAAAGAGAAATCGTTGAAATCGCTGTACACCGGATACGAAAAAAAGAGAAATCGTTGAAATCACTGTACGTTGAATAGGAAAAAAAGAGAAATTGTTGAAATCGCTGGACGCTCAATACGAAAAAAAGAGAATTCTTGGGAATCGCTGTACGCTGAATAAGAAAAAAAGAGAAATCGATGAAATCGCTGTACATTGAATATGAAAAAATTGAAATCGTTGAAACCGGTGTACGTCGAATCCGAAAAATGAGAAACCGTAGAAATCGCTGTACACCGAATAAGAAAAAAGACAAATCGTTGAAATCAATGTACGTTGAATACGAAAAAAAAATCGTTTAAATCACTGAACGCTGAATAAGAAAAAAAAGAGAAATCGTTGAATTCGCTGTTCGCTGAATAAGAGAGAAAGACAAATGTTTGAAATCGCTGAGCGCTGAACACGTACAAAGAGAAATCGTTAAAATCACTGTACTTAGAATATGAAAAAAGTGAAATCGATGAAATCGCTTACGTTGAATAAGAAAAACCGAGAATTGTTGAAATCGTTTTACGCTGATTACGAAAAAAAGAGAAATTTTTGAAATCGCTGTTCTCTGAACAAATAAAAAGAGAATCGCTGTACACAGAATACGAAAAATAGAAACCGTACAAATCGCTGAACACGAAGAATAGAAATCGCTGAAATCGCTGTACGTTGAATAAGAAAAAAAGAGAAAAGGTTGAAGTCGCTGTTCACTGAATACGAAAAAAAGAGAAATAGTTGAAATCGCTCTACTCTGAATACAGAAAAACAGAAATAGTTGAAATCGCTGTGCACTGAACCCAAAATTAAAGAAAAATCGCTAAATCGCCGTACGTTGAATTGGAAAGAAAGAGAAATCGTTGAATTCGCTGTACGCTGAATAAGAAATAAAGGAAGTCGTTAAAATCACTGTACGTTGAATACGAAAAAAAGAGAAATCTCAGAAATCGCTGAACGCTGAATAGGAAAAAATAGAAATCTGTGAAATCGCAGTACGCTGAATACGAAAGAAAGAGAATTCTTTGTAATCGCTGTGCGCTGAACACGCAAAAAGAGAAATCGTTAAAATCGCTGTGCGTAAAATACGAAAAAAAAAGAGAAATCGGTTAAATCGGTGTACGTTGAATAGGAAAATGAGAGAAATCGTTAAAATCGTTGCAACCTGAATTCGAAAAAAAGAGAAATCGTTGAAATCGCTGTACGTCGAATAGGAAAGAAAGAGTAATGGTTGAAATCTCTGTACGTTTTATAAGAAAAATAGACAAATCGTTGAAATCGCTTTACCCTGATTTCGAAACAAAGGGAAAACATTGAAATCGCAGTACGTTAAATACGGAAAAATGGAAATTGCTGTACGCTGAATACGAAAAAAAGAGAAATCGTTGAAATCGCTGTACGCTGAAAACAAAAAAATGGAAAATGTTCAAATCGCTGAACAAGAAAAACAGAAATGGCTGAAAACACTGTACGTTGAATACGAAAAAAGAGAAAACTTTGAAATCGCTGTATGCTGAATACGAAAAAAAGAGAAATCGCTGTAATCGCTGAACGCTGAATAGGAAAAAAAGAGAAATCTGTGAAATCGCGGTACGCTGAATACGAAAAAAGAGAAGTCTTTGTAAACGCTGTGCGCTGAACACGTAAAAAGAGAAATCGTTAAAATCGCTGTGCGTAAAATACGAAAAAAATAGAAATCGATTAAATCGGTATACGTTGAATAGGAAGAAAGAGAAAAAAATGTAGAAATCGCTATGCGCTAAATACGAAAAAAAGAGAAATCGTTGAAATCGCGCTACGATGAGTACGAAAAAGAGAGAAACCGTACAAGTCCTGTGCGCTGAAAGCGACAGAATGGAAATCGTTGAAATCGCTGTACGTTGAATACGAAAAAAAAGAAATCGTTGAAATCGATGTACACCGAATACGAAAAAAAAGACAAATCGTTGATCACTATACGTGGAATACGCAAAAAAGAGAAATCGTTGAAATCGCTGAACGTTGAATACAGTAAAAGAGAAATCGTTGAAATCGCTGTTCACTGAATACAGGAAAAAGAGAAATCTTTGAAATCGTAGAGCTCTGAACACTAAAAAGATAAATCGCAAAATCGCTGTACGTAGTATATGGAAAAAAGGGAAATCGATTAAATCGCTGTGCGTTGAATAGGAAAAAGAGAGAAATCGTTGAAATCGTTGTACGCTGAATACGAAAAAAAGAGAAATCGTTGAAATCGCTGTACGCTGAATACGAAAAATAGAAATCGTTGAAAACGCTGTAAGCTGAATACGAAAAAGAGAAATCGTTGAAGTCGCAGTACGCTGAACATAAAAAAGAAGAAATCGTTGAATTCGCTGTACGCTGAATACGAAAAAAGAGAAATCGTTGAAAGAGCACGCAGAATATGAAAGAAAATCGTTGAGATAGCTTTAAGCGGAATACGAAAATACATCTTCGAAATAACTGTTCGCTGAACACGCAAAAAATCTTCGAAATCGATATACGCTGAATAGGAATAAAAGGCGTTGAAATCGCTGTATGGTGATTACGAAAAAAGAGAAATCGTTGAAATTGCTATACGCTGAAAAAAAAGAGAAAAATTTTGGGATCGCTATACCTTGAATAAGAAAAAAGAGAAATCGTTGAAATCGCTGTACGCTGAATGAGGAAAAAAGAGATTGTTGAAATCGCTGTACTCTGAATACGAAAAAAATCATTGAAGTCTCAATACGTTGAATGCGAAACAAAATCGTTGAAATCGCTGTACGCTCAATACGAAAAAAGAAAAATCGTTGAAATCGCTGTAGGACGAATACGAAAATAAATCGTTAAAATCGCTGTACGCTGAACACGAAAGAAAATCGTTGAAATAGCTGTACGCTGAATACGAATAAAATATCTTCGAAATCGCTATAAGCTGAATACGAAAAAAAGAGAAATCGTTTTAATCGCTGTATTTTGAATACGAAAAAAAAAGAGAAATCGTTTTAATCCCTGTACTTTGAATTCGGAAAAAGAGAAAACGTTGAAATCGCTGTACACCGAATAAGAAAAAAGATCATTAAAGTCACTGTACACAGAATACGAAAAAAGTAAATAGCGTTGAAATCGCCTTACGCTGAACACAAAAAATAAAAATCGTTAAATATCTGTATCCAGAATAGGAAAAAATGGAAATCGTTGAAATCGCTGTAAGCGAAATACGAAAAAAATCGTTGAAATTGCTGTACGCTTAATACGAAGAAAGACAAATCGTTAAAATCGCTGTACGCTGAATGCGAAAAAATATTCGTTGAAATCGCTGCACGCTGAATACGAAGAAAAAGAAAAATCGTTGAAACCGCTGTAGGACGAATACGAAAAAAATCGTTTTAATCGCTGTACACTGAATACGAAAGAAAATCTTTGAAATATCTGTACGCTGAATACGAAAAAAATATCGTTGTAATCGCTGTAAGCTGAATACTTAAAAAAGAGAAATCGTTTTAATCGCTGTACTTTGAATACGAAAAAATGAGAAATCGTTGAAATGGCTATACGGAGAATATGAAAGAAAATCGTTGAAATATCTGTACTTTCAATACGAGAAAAAAACATTAAAACCTATGTACGCTGAATACGAAAGAAAGCTGTGAAACCGCTTTACGCTGAATACGAAAAAAGAGAAATCGT
The DNA here is from genome assembly GCF_040183065.1 of Periplaneta americana. Classification (NCBI taxonomy): domain Eukaryota; kingdom Metazoa; phylum Arthropoda; class Insecta; order Blattodea; family Blattidae; genus Periplaneta; species Periplaneta americana. The sequence continues at coordinate 174,437,133 of NC_091131.1, forward strand.
TGAAAGCGCTGTACGTAGAATACGAAAAATGAAAAATCGTTGAATTCGCAATACGCCGAATACAAAAACAGAGAAATCGTTGAAATCGCTGTACGCTGAATACGAAAGAAAAGAAACCGTTCAAGTCCTGTACGTTGAATACGAAAAAAGAGAAATCGTTGAAATCGCTGTACACCGGATACGAAAAAAAAAGAGAAATCGTTGAAATCACCGTACGTTCAATAAGAAAACAAGAGAAATTGTTGAAATCGGTGGAAGCTGAATACGAAAAAAAAAAAAGAAATCTTGGGAATCGCTGTACGCTGAATAAGAAAAAAAGAGAAATCGATGAAATCGCCGTACGTTGAATATGAAAAAATTGAAATCGTTGAAACCAGTGTACGTCGAATCCGAAAAATGAGAAACCGTAGAAATCGCTGTACACCGAATAAGAAAAAAGACAAATCCTTGAAATCAATGTACGTTGAATACGAAAAAAAATTGTTGATATCGCTGAACGCCGAATGCGAAAAAAAGAGAAATCGTAGAATTCGCTGTTCGCTGAATAGGAGAGAAAGAGAAATGTTTGAAATCGCTGAGCGCTGAACACGTACAAAGAGAAATCGTTAAAATCACTGTACTTAGAATATGAAAAAAATGTGAAATCGATGAAATCGCTTACGTTGAATAAGAAAAAGAGAGAATTGTTGAAATCGTTGTACGCTGAATACGAAAAAAAGAGAAATCTTTGAAATCTCTGTTCGCTGAACAAATAAAAAGAGAATCGCTGTACACAGAATACGAAAAATAGAAACCGTTCAAATCGCTGAACAAGAAGAATAGAAATCGCTGAAATCGCTGTACGTTGAATACAAAAAAAAGAAAAAAGGTAGAAGTCGCTGTTCACTGAATAAGAAAAAAAAAGAGAAATCGTTAAAATCGCTCTACTCTGAATACGGTAAAACAGAAATAGTTGAAATCGCTGTGCGCTGAACCCAAAATTAAAGAAAAATCGCTAAATCGCCGTACGTTGAAAAGGAAAGAAAGAGAAATCGTTGAATTCGCTGTACGCTGAATAAGAAAAAAAGGAAGTCTTTAAAATCACTGTAAGTTGCATACGAAATAAAGAGAAATCGCTGAAATCGCTGAACACTGAATAGGAAAAAAAAGAGAAATCTGTGAAATCGCGGTACGCAAAATACGAAAAAAGAGAAATCTTTGAAATCGCTGTGCGCTGAACACGTAAAAAGAGAAATCGTTAAAATCGCTGTGCGTAAAATACGAAAAAATGAGAAATCGATTAAATCGGTGTACGTTGAATAAGAAAATGGGAGAAATCGTTAAAATCGTTGCAACCTGAATTCGAAAAAAAGAGAAATCGTTGAAATCGCTGTACGTTGAATAGGAATCAAAGAGTAATGATTGAAATCTCTATTTTATAAGAAAAATAGACAAATCGTTGAAATCGCTTTACCCTGAATTCGAAACAAAGGGAAAACATTTAAATCGCAGGACGTTGAATACGGAAAAATAGAAATCGCTGTACTCAGAATACGAAAAAAAGAGAAATCGTTGAAATCGCTGTACGCTGAAAACAAAAAAATGGAAAATGTTCAAATCGCTGAACAAGAAAAACAGAAATCGCTGAAAACTCTGTACGTTGAATACGAAAAAATGAGAAAACGTTGAAATCGCTGTATACTAAATACGAAAGAAAGAGAAATCGTTGAAATCGCTGTACGCAGAATACGGAAAAACAGAATTCGTTTAAATCGCTGTTCGCTTAACCCAAAATAAAGGAAATCGTTGTAATCGCTGTACGTTGAAGAAGAAAAAAGAGAAATCGTTAAAATCGCTGTACGCTGATTAAGAAAAAAGGAGAAGTCTTTAAAATCTCGTTACGTTTATTACGAAAAAAGAGAAATCGTTGAAATCGCTGTAAGCTGAATACGAAAAAAAGGGAAATCGCTGAAATCGTTCAACGCTGAATAGGAAAAAAAGAGAAATCTGTGAAATCGCGGTACGCTGAATACGAAAAAAGAAAAATCTTTGAAATTGCTATACGGTGAATATGAAAGAAAATCGTTGAAATAGCTGTACGTTCAATACGAGAAAAAAAATTAAAACTTCTGTACGCTGAATACGAGAGAAAGCTGATAAACCGCTGTACGCTGAATACGAAAAAAGAGAAATCGTTGAAAGCGCTGTACGTTGAATACGAAAAATGAAACATCGTTGAAATCGCAATACGCTGAATACAAAAACAGAGAAATCGTAGAAATCGCTGTACGCCAATACGAAAAAAAATACCGTTCAAGTCCTGTACGTTGAATACGTAAAAAGAGAAATCGTTGAAATCGCTGTACACCGGATACGAAAAAAAGAGAAATCGTTGAAATCACTGTACGTTGAATAGGAAAAAAAGAGAAATTGTTGAAATCGCTGGACGCTCAATACGAAAAAAAGAGAATTCTTGGGAATCGCTGTACGCTGAATAAGAAAAAAAGAGAAATCGATGAAATCGCTGTACATTGAATATGAAAAAATAGAAATCGTTGAGACCGGTGTACGTCGAATCCGAAAAATGAGAAACCGTAGAAATCGCTGTACACCGAATAAGAAAAAAGACAAATCGTTGAAATCAATGTACGTTGAATACGAAAAAAAAAATCGTTTAAATCGCTGAACGCTGAATACGAAAAAAAAGAGAAATCGTTGAATTCGCTGTTCGCTGAATAGGAGAGAAAGACAAATGTTTGAAATCGCTGAGCGCTGAACACGTACAAAGAGAAATCGTTAAAATCACTGTACTTAGAATATGAAAAAAAGTGAAATCGATGAAATCGCTTACGTTGAATAAGAAAAACAGAGAATTGTTGAAATCGTTGTACGCTGAATACGAAAAAAAGAGAAATTTTTGAAATCGCTGTTCCCTGAACAAATAAAAAGAGAATCGCTGTACACAGAATACGAAAAATAGAAACCGTACAAATCGCTGAACACGAAGAATAGAAATCGCTGAAATCGCTGTACGTTGAATAAGAAAAAAGAGAAAAGGTTGAAGTCGCTGTTCACTGAATACGAAAAAAAGAGAAATAGTTGAAATCGCTCTACTCTGAATACGGAAAAACAGAAATAGTTGAAATCGCTGTGCACTGAACCCAAAAATAAAGAAAAATCGCTAAATCGCCGTACGTTGAATTGCAAAGAAAGAGAAATCGTTGAATTCGCTGTACGCTGAATAAGAAATAAAGGAAGTCGTTAAAATCACTGTACGTTGAATACGAAAAAAAGAGAAATCTCTGAAATCGCTGAACGCTGAATAGGAAAAAATAGAAATCTGTGAAATCGCGGTACGCTGAATACGAAAGAAAGAGAATTCTTTGTAATCGCTGTGCGCTGAACACGCAAAAAGAGAAATCGTTAAAATCGCTGTGCGTAAAATACGAAAAAAAGAGAAATCGGTTAAATCGGTGTACGTTGAATAGGAAAATGAGAGAAATCGTTAAAATCGTTGCAACCTGAATTCGAAAAAAAGAGAAATCGTTGAAATCGCTGTACGTCGAATAGGAAAGAAAGAGTAATGGTTGAAATCTCTGTACGTTTTATAAGAAAAATAGACAAATCGTTCAAATCGCTTTACCCTGATTTCGAAACAAAGGGAAAACATTGAAATCGCAGTACGTTAAATACGGAAAAATGGAAATTGCTGTACGCTGAATACGAAAAAAAGAGAAATCGTTGAAATCGCTGTACGCTGAAAACAAAAAAATGGAAAATGTTCAAATCGCTGAACAAGAAAAACAGAAATCGCTGAAAACACTGTACGTTGAATACGAAAAAAGAGAAAACTTTGAAATCGCTGTATGCTGAATACGAAAAAAAGAGAAATCGCTGTAATCGCTGAACGCTTAATAGGAAAAAAAGAGAAATCTGTGAAATCGCGGTACGCTGAATACGAAAAAAGAGAAGTCTTTGTAAACGCTGTGCGCTGAACACGTAAAAAGAGAAATCGTTAAAATCGCTGTGCGTAAAATACGAAAAAAAGAGAAATCGAATAAATCGGTATACGTTGAATAGGAAGAAAGAGAAAAAAATGTAGAAATCGCTATGCGCTAAATACGAAAAAAAGAGAAATCGTTGAAATCGCGCTACGATGAGTACGAAAAAGAGAGAAACCGTACAAGTCCTGTGCGCTGAAAGCGACAGAATGGAAATCGTTGAAATCGCTGTACGTTGAATACGAAAAAAGAGAAATCGTTGAAATCGATGTACACCGAATACGAAAAAAAAGACAAATCGTTGATCACTATACGTGGAATACGCAAAAAAGAGAAATCGTTGAAATCGCTGAACGCTGAATACAGTAAAAGAGAAATCGTTGAAATCGCTGTTCACTGAATACAGGAAAAAGAGAAATCTTTGAAATCGTAGAGCTCTGAACACTAAAAAGATAAATCGCAAAATCGCTGTACGTAGTATATGAAAAAAAGGGAAATCGATTAAATCGCTGTGCGTTGAATAGGAAAAAGAGAGAAATCGTTGAAATCGTTGTACGCTGAATACGAAAAAAAGAGAAATCGTTGAAATCGCTGTACGCTGAATACGAAAAATAGAAATCGTTGAAAACGCTGTAAGCTGAATACGAAAAAGAGAAATCGTTGAAGTCGCATTACGCTGAACATAAAAAAGAAGAAATCGTTAAATTCGCTGTACGCTGAATACGAAAAAAGAGAAATCGTTGAAAGAGCACGCAGAATATGAAAGAAAATCTTTGAGATAGCTTTACGCGGAATACGAAAATACATCTTCGAAATAACTGTTCGCTGAACACGTAAGAAAATCTTCGAAATCGATATACGCTGAATAGGAATAAAAGGCGTTGAAATCGCTGTATGGTGAATACGAAAATAGAGAAATCGTTGAAATTGCTATACGCTGAAAAAAAAGAGAAAAATTTTGGGATCGCTATACCTTGAATAAGAAAAAAGAGAAATCGTTGAAATCGCTGTACGGTGAATGAGGAAAAAAGAGATTGTTGAAATCGCTGTACTCTGAATACGAAAAAAATCATTGAAGTCTCAATACGTTGAATGCGAAACAAAATCGTTGAAATCGCTGTACGCTCAATACGAAAAAAGAAAAATCGTTGAAATCGCTGTAGGACGAATACGAAAATAAATCGTTAAAATCGCTGTACGCTGAACACGAAAGAAAATCGTTGAAATAGCTGTACGCTGAATACGAAAAAAATATCTTCGAAATCGCTATAAGCTGAATACGAAAAAAAGAGAAATCGTTTTAATCGCTGTATTTTGAATACGAAAAAAAAGAGAAATCGTTTTAATCCCTGTACTTTGAATTCGGAAAAAAGAGAAAACGTTGAAATCGCTGTACACCGAATAAGAAAAAAGATCATTAGAGTCACTGTACACAGAATACGAAAAAAATAAATAGCGTTGAAATCGCCTTACGCTGAACACAAAAAATAAAAATCGTTAAATATCTGTATCCAGAATAGGAAAAAATGGAAATCGTTGAAATCGCTGTAAGCGAAATACGAAAAAAATCGTTGAAATTGCTGTACTCTTAATACGAAGAAAGACAAATCGTTAAAATCGCTGTACGCTGAATGCGAAAAAATATTCGTTGAAATCGCTGCACGCTGAATACGAAGAAAAAGAAAAATCGTTGAAACCGCTGTAGGACGAATACGAAAAAAATCGTTTTAATCGCTGTACACTGAATACGAAAGAAAATCTTTGAAATAGCTGTACGCTGAATACGAAAAAAATATCGTTGTAATCGCTGTAAGCTGAATACTTAAAAAAGAGAAATCGTTTTAATCGCTGTACTTTGAATACGAAAAAATGAGAAATCGTTGAAATGGCTATACGGAGAATATGAAAGAAAATCGTTGAAATATCTGTACTTTCAATACGAGAAAAAAACATTAAAACCTATGTACGCTGAATACGAAAGAAAGCTGTGAAACCGCTTTACGCTGAATACGAAAAAAGAGAAATCGTTGAAAGCGCTGTACGTAGAATACGAAAAATGAAAAATCGTTGAATTCGCAATACGCCGAATACAAAAACAGAGAAATCGTTGAAATCGCTGTACGCTGAATACGAAAGAAAAGAAACCGTTCAAGTCCTGTACGTTGAATACGAAAAAAGAGAAATCGTTGAAATCGCTGTACACCGGATACGAAAAAAAGAGAAATCGTTGAAATCACCGTACGTTCAATAAGAAAACAAGAGAAATTGTTGAAATCGGTGGAAGCTGAATACGAAAAAAAAAAAAGAAATCTTGGGAATCGCTGTACGCTGAATAAGAAAAAAAGAGAAATCGATGAAATCGCTGTACGTTGAATATGAAAAAATTGAAATCGTTGAAACCAGTGTACGTCGAATCCGAAAAATGAGAAACCGTAGAAATCGCTGTACACCGAATAAGAAAAAAGACAAATCCTTGAAATCAATGTACGTTGAATACGAAAAAATATCGTTGAAATCGCTGAACGCCGAATGCGAAAAAAAGAGAAATCGTAGAATTCGCTGTTCGCTGAATAGGAGAGAAAGAGAAATGTTTGAAATCGCTGAGCGCTGAACACGTACAAAGAGAAATCGTTAAAATCACTGTACTTAGAATATGAAAAAATGTGAAATCGATGAAATCGCTTACGTTGAATAAGAAAAAGAGAGAATTGTTGAAATCGTTGTACGCTGAATACGAAAAAAAGAGAAATCTTTGAAATCGCTGTTCGCTGAACAAATAAAAAGAGAATCGCTGTACACAGAATACGAAAAATAGAAACCGTTCAAATCGCTGAACACGAAGAATAGAAATCGCTGAAATCGCTGTACGTTGAATACGAAAAAAAAGAAAAAAGGTAGAAGTCGCTGTTCACTGAATACGAAAAAAAAAGAGAAATCGTTAAAATCGCTCAACTCTGAATACGGAAAACAGAAATAGTTGAAATCGCTGTGCACTGAACCCAAAATTAAAGAAAAATCGCTAAATCGCCGTACGTCGAAAAGGAAAGAAAGAGAAATCGTTGAATTCGCTGTACGCTGAATAAGAAAAAAAGGAAGTCTTTAAAATCACTGTTAGTTGCATACGAAATAAAGAGAAATCGCTGAACGCTGAATAGGAAAAAAAAGAGAAATCTGTGAAATCGCGGTACGCTAAATACGAAAAAAGTGAAATCTTTGAAATCGCTGTGCGCTGAACACGTAAAAAGAGAAATCGTTAAAATCGCTGTGCGTAAAATACGAAAAAAAAGAGAAATCGATTAAATCGGTGTACGTTGAATAAGAAAATGGGAGAAATCGTTAAAATCGTTGCAACCTGAATTCGAAAAAAAGAGAAATCGTTGAAATCGCTGTACGTTGAATAGGAATCAAAGAGTAATGATTGAAATCTCTATTTTATAAGAAAAATAGACAAATCGTTGAAATCGCTTTACCCTGAATTCGAAACAAAGGGAAAACATTTAAATCGCAGGACGTTGAATACGGAAAAATAGAAATCGCTGTACTCAGAATACGAAAAAAAGAGAAATCGTTGAAATCGCTTAACGCTGAATAGGTAAAAAAAAGAGAAATTGTTGAAATCGCGGTACGCCGAATACGAAAAAAGTGATATCATTGAAATCGCTGTGCGCTGAACACGTAGAAAGAGAAATAGTTAAGATCGCTGTACGTGGAATACGAAAAAAATGTGAAAAAGATTAAATGGGTGTACGTTGAATAGAAAAAAGAGAGGAATCGTTGAAATCGTAGTAAGCTGAATAAGAAAAAAAGAGAAAACATTGAAATCGCTGTACGTTGAATACGAAAAAAATAGAAATCGCTGTACCCTGAATACGAACAAAAGAGAAATCGTAGAAATCGCTCTACGGTGAATACGAACAAATAGAAACCGTTCAAATCGCTTTGGGCTGAATACGAAAGAAAATCGTTGAAATAGGTATACGCTGAATAACGAAACGTTAGCTTTGAAGTCGCTGTACGCAGAATAGGAAAAAAGGGATATGTTTGAAAACGCTGTACGTTGAATACGAAAAAAGGGAAATCGTTGAAATTTCTGTACGCTGAATACGACAAAAAGAGAATTCGTTGAAATCGCTGTACGCTGAATTCGCAAAAAAGAGAATTCGTTCAAATCGCTGTGAAGTGAACATGAAAAAAGAGAAACCGTAGAAATCGCTGTCGTTGAATACGACGAAAAGAGAAATCGTTGAAATCGCTGTGCGGTGAACATGAAGAAAGAGAATTATTTGAAATCGCTGTACGTTGAATAAGAAAAAAAGAGTAATCGTTTTAATCCCTGTACGTTGAATCCGAAAAATAGAGTAATTGTTGAAACCGCTTTACGCCGAATACGATAAAATAGAGAAATCGTTGAAATCGCTGTACGATAATACGAAGAAAAATAAATCGTTGAAATAGCTGTACATTGGATACGAAAAAGAGACAAATCGTTGAAATAGCTGTACGCTGAATAAAAAAAGGGAAATAGTTGAAATCGCTGTACGCTGAATACGAAAATATTGAAATATTTGACATCTCTGTAGGCTGAATATGAAAAAAAGAGAAATCGTTGAAATCGCTGTACGCTAAATAGGAGGAAACGAGAAATCGTTGAAATAGCTGTACGATGAATATGAAAGGAAATCGTTCAAATAGCTGTACATAGAATAGGAAAAATTTGTTAAAATCGCTGTACGCTGATTACGAAAAAAAGAGAAATCGTTGAAATCCCTCTACACCGAATACGAAAAAAAGACAAATAGTTAAAATCACTCTACGTTGAATACGGAAAAAAGAGAAAACCTTGAAATCGCTGTACGCTGAATACGAAAAATAGAGAAATCGTTGAAATCGCTTTACGCTGAATACGAAAAAGGAGAAATCGTTGTAATCCCTGTACGCTAATACGAATAAAATACAAATCGTTGAAATCGCTGTACACTGAATACGAAAAAAAAATAGAATTCGTGGAAATCGCTGTAGGACGAATACAAGAAAAAATCGTTGAAATCGCTATACGCTGAATACGAAAACAAATAGAAATCGTGGCAATCGGTGTAGGTCGAATACGAAATAAAATCGTTGTAATCGCTGTACGCTGAAAACGGAAGAAATTCATTGAAGTAGCTGTATGCTGAATACGAAAAAATGTCGTTAAAATCGCTGTAAGCTGAATACGAAAAAAGGAGTAATTGTTTTAATCGCTGTGCTTAGAATACGAAAAGAAAGAGAAATCGTTGAAATGGCTATACGCTGAATATGAAAGAAAATCGTTGAAATAGCTGTAGAGTGAAAAAAATAATCTTTGAAATCGCCGTACACTCATTATGAAATAAACGTTGAAATCGCTGTAAGCAGAATACGAAAAAAAGAGAAATCGTTGAAATCGCTCTCCGTTGAAAATGAAAAAAGAGAAAACTTTGAAATCGCTATACGCTGAATATGAAAAAGAGAAATCGTTGCAATCGCTTTACGCTGAATACGAAAAAAAGAGAAACCGTTCAAGTCCTGTTCGCTGAACACGAAGAAAGAGAAATCGTTGAAATCGCTGTACGTTGAATACGAAAAAAGAGAAATCGTTGAAATCTCTGTACACGGGATAAGAAAAGGAAGAAATCGTTGAAATCACTGTACGTTAAATACGAAAATAAGACAAAATCGTTGAAATCGCTGTCCGTGGAATATGAAAAAAGAGAAATCTTTGAAATCGCTATACACTGAATACGAAAAAAGAGAAATCGTTGAATTCGCTGAAGGCTGAATACGAAAAAAAGAAACACTTGAAGTCGTGTGCGCTGAACACGAAAAAAGAGAAACCGCTGAAATTGCTGTACGATGAATACGAAAAAAGTAGTTGAGATAGTTGAAATAGCTGTACGCTGAATATGAAAGAAAATCGTTGATATAGCTGTACGGTGAATACAAAAAAATCGTTGACAACGCTGTACGCAGAATAAGAAAAAAATCGCTGAAATCGCTGTACGCTGAGTACGGAAAAAATCGTTGAATTCGCTGTACGCTGAATAAGAGATAAATTCGTAGATATAGCTGTATGATGAACAAGAACAAAACGTTGAAATAATTGTACGCTGAATACGAAAAAAGAATCGTTGAAGTCACTGTATGCTGAATACGAAAAAACGAGAAATCGTTGATATCGCTGTACGATGAATACGAAAAAAAGAGGAATCGTTGAAATCGCTGTACGCTGAATACGAAAAAATGAGTATTCATTGAAATCTCTGCACGCTGAATGGGAAAAATGGTTGAAAAAACTACGTGGAACAGGATAAACAAAAGATATCGTTGAAATAGCTGTACGTTGAATACGAAAAAAAGAGAAATCGCTGAAATCGCTTTACACTAAATACGAGAAATAATAGTTGAAATAGCGGTACGCTGAATACGAAAAAAAGAGAAATCGTTGAAATCGCTGTATGCTGAATACGAAAAAAGAGAATCCCTTGAAGTACTGTGCGCTGAACACAAAAAAAGAAAAATCGTTGAAATCGCTGTACGTTGAATACAATCAAAGAGAAATCGTTGACATCGCTGTACACCGAATACGAAAAAAAGACAAATAGTTAAAATCACTGTACGTTGAATACGAAAAAAAAGAGAAATCCTTGAAATCGCTGTACGCTGAATACGAAAAGAAAAGAGAAATCGTTGAAATCGCTGTACGCTGAATAAGAAAGAAGAGAATTAGATGAAATCACTGTACGCTGAATACGAAAAAAAGAGAAATCGTTGAAATCGCTGTACGATGAATATGAAAAAAGAGAAATCGTTGAAATCGCTTTAAGTTGAATATGAAAAATAGAGAAATCGTTGAAATCGCTGAACGCTGAATACGAAGAAACGAGAAATCGTTGCAATCGCTGTATGTTGAATACGAAAAATAGAGAAATCGTTGAAATCGCTTTACACTGAATACGAAAAAAGAGAAATGGTTGAAATCCCTGTACGCTAATACGAATAAAATACAAATCGTTGAAATCGCTGTACACAGAATACGACAAAAAATAGAAATCGTGGAAATCGCTGTAGGACGAATACAAAAAAAATCGTTGAAATCGCTATACTCTGAATACGAAAACAAATAGTAATCGTGGCAATCGCTGTAGGTCGGATACGAAATAAAATCGTTGTAATCGCTGTACGCTGAAAACGGAAGAAATTCGTTGAATTAGCTGTACGCTGAATACGAAAAAATGTCGTTGAAATCTCTGTATGCTGAATACGAAAAAAGAGAATCCCTTGAAGTACTGTGCGCTGAACACGAAAAAAGAAAAATCGTTAAAATCGCTGTACGTTGAATACAAAAAAGAGAAATCGTTGAAATCGCTGTACACCGAATACGAAAAAAAGACAAATGGTTAAAATCACTGTACGTTGATTATGAAAAAAAGAGAAATCCTTGAAATCGCTGTACGCTGAATACGAAAAGAAAAGAGAAATCGTTGAAATCGCTGTAAGCTGAATAAGAAATAAAGAGAATAAGATGAAATCAATGTACGCTTAATACGACAAATAGAGAAATCGTGAAATCGCTGTACGTTGAATATGAAAAAAAGAGAAATCGTTGAAATGGCTGTACGTTGATTATGAAAAATAGAGAAATCTTTGAAATCGCTGAATGCCGAATAAGAAAAAACGAGAAATCGTTGAAATCGCTGTGCGTTGAATACGAAAAATAGAGAAATCGTTGAAATCGCTTTACGCTGAAAACGAAAAAAAGAGAAATCGTTGAAATCCCTGTACGTTAATACGAATAAAGTACAAATCGTTGAAATCGCTGTACACAGAATACGAAAAAGAAATAGAAATCTTGGAAATCGCTGTAGGACGAATACGAAAAAAAATCATTGAAATCGCTATACGCTGAATACGAAAAAAAAAATAGAAATCGTGGTAATCGCTGTAGGTCGAATACGAAATAAAATCGTTGAAATCGCTGTACGCTGAAAATGGAAGACATTCGTTGAAGTACGCTGAATACGAAAAAATGTCGCTAAATTCGCTGTAAGCTGAATACGAAAAAAAGAGTAATTGTTATATTCGCTGTGCTTTGAATACGAAAAAAGAGAAATCGTTGAAATGGCTATACGCTGAATATGAAAGAAAATCGTTGAAATAGCTGTACGCTGAAAAAAATAATCTTTGAAATCGCCGTACGCAGAATACGAAAAAAATCGTTGAAATCGCTGTACGCTGAATACGAAAAAAAAAAAGAGAAATCATTCATATTGCTGTCCGTTGAATATGAAAAAAGAGAAATCTTTGAAATCTCTATACGCTGAATACGAAGAAAGAGAAATCGTTGAAATCGCTGTACGTTGAATACGAAAAAAGAGAAATCGTTGAAATCGCTGAAAGCTGAATGCGGAAAAAGGAGAAATCGTTTAAATCGCTGTACACAGAATACGAGAAAAAGAGAAATCGTTGAAATCGCTGTACGCTGAATAAGAAAAAAAGAGAAACCTATGAAATCGCTGTACGTTGAATACGAAAAACGGAAATCGTTGTAATCGCTGTATACTGAATATGAATAAAAGAGAAATCGTTGAAATCGCTGTACGCTGAATACGAAAAAAAAAGAGAAATCTTTGAAATCGCTGTACGTTGAATACGAAAAAAAGAGAAATCTTTAAAATCGCGCTACGCTGAATACGAAAAAAAAAGAAATCTTTGATATCGCTGGACGTTGAATACGAAAAAGAGAGAAATCGTTCAAATCGCTGTACGCTGAATTAAAAAAAATGGTTGATATAGTTGAAAGTGAATAGGAGAGAAAGAGAAATCGTTGAAATTGCTGTGCGCTGAATACGATAAAGTGAGAACTCGTTGAAATAGCTGTACGTTAAATGCGAAGAAAGGGAAATCGCTTGAATTTCTGTACCCTGAGTACAAAAAAAATAGTTTTAATAAGTGTACGCTGAATACGAAAAAAGAGAAATCGTTGAAATGTCTGTAAGCTGGATATGAAAAAAATCGTTGAAATAGCTGTACCCTAAATACGAAAAGAATTTTGAGTAGCTGTACGCTGAATACGAAAAAAATAGTTGAAATCTCTGTACGCTGAATAAGAAAATAATTGTTGAAATATCTGTACTCTGAATGTGAGAAAAAGTCGTTGAAATTGCTGTACGATGAATACGAAAATAATAGTTGAGATAGTTGAAATAGCTTTACGCTGAATATGAAAGAAATTCGTTGATATAGCTGTACGGTGAATACAAAAAAATCGTTCAAATCGCTGTACGCAATATACGCAAAAGAATCGCTGAAAACGCTGTACGCTGAGTCCGAAAAAAATCGTTGAAATCGCGGTACGGTGAATAGGAGATAAATTCGTTGATACAGCTGTATGATGAACACGAAAAAACGTTGAAATAATTGTACGCTGAATAAGAAAAAAAAATCGTTGAAGTCGCTGTACGCAGAATACGAAAAAACAAGAAATCGTTGATATCGCTGTACGTTGAATACGAAAAAAGAGTAATCGTTGAAATCGCTGTACGCCCAATACGAAAAACGAGAGAAATCTTTGAAATCTCTGTACGTTGAATACGGAAAAAATGAAATGGTTGAAATGGCTGTAGGCCTACCCTGAATTGAAAGAAGTGTTGTTGAAATAGCTGTACGGTCAATTCGAAAGAAAGAGGAATTGTTGAAATCGCTGTACGCTGAATACGAAAAAAAAGAGAATTCATTGAAATCGCTCCACGCTGAATACGAAAATGGTTGAAATAGCTGTACGTTGAATACGAAAAAAGAGAATTCGTTGAAATAGCTGTACACAGAGTACGAAAAAATAGTTGAAATAGCAGTACGCTGAATACGAAAAAAAGAGAAATCGTAGAAATACCTATTAGCTGAATACCAAGAAAAAAAACACCGTAGAAATCGCAGTACGTTGAATACGAAAAATATACCATTGAAATCGCTGTACGCTGAATACGAAAAAACGAGAATTCATTGCAATCGCTGTACTCTGAATAGGAAAATATGGTTGAAATAGCTGTACGGTGAATACGAAAACAGAGAAATCGTTGAAATAGCTGTACGCTGAATACGAATAAAAGAGAAATCGCTTAAATCGATGTACAATGAATACGAAAAATATAGTTGAATTAACGGTTCGCAGAATACGCAAAAAAGAGAAATCGTTGTAATAATTGTACGCCGAATACCAAAACAAACAAAAAAACACCGTAGCAATCGCTGTACGCTGAATACTAAAGAAAAAAATACCCTTGAAATCGCTGTACGCTGAATACAAACAAAAAGTACAACCCCTAAACGCTGAATGCAATTCATAAATTGAGCTGGACGTCCTTCTACGTTATTTACCTTGGGTATGCGGACGGCAAACTGACTAATTTCGGGGGATACCAACGAAGTATAACGAATTGTATTAATTGTCCCATAATAGTTTGAGTCCACATCTGTGGAGTAATGGTCAGCGACGCGCTGGCCGCGAAACCATGTGGCCCGGGTTCGATTACCGGTCGGGGCAATTTACCTGGTTCAGGCTTTTTTCCGGGGATTTCCCTCAACCTAATATGAGCTAATGCTGGGTAACTTTCGGTGCTGGACCCCTGACTCATTTCACCGGCATTATCACCTTCATCTCATTCAGACGCCAAATAACATAAGATGTTGATAAAGCGTCGTAAAATAACCTACAAAAAATAATAGTCTGAACAGTGTAATATCTAACTAATCAGTGATGTATGCAATGGAAGGGAAAATGAACATGCCACTCTACCTCATTATCTCTTGGCTTAATTGCCTCATGAGTGATGCCTTATAAGGTTCAGATCTGTTTTAGGACTGTTGGCTAAACAACAATTTGAAATGACGAATAATAAAGGATGACAATGATGAACTGTGGTTGATGATGGGCTATGACGACGAGGAGGATGACTATGACGAGTTAAGATTGATGATATATTATGACGGATAATGGAGGATTACAGACGAATTATATGATACGATGGTCCAGTACGACGAATAATCGAGCATGACTGATGAATGGTGATTCATATGCCAATATTGACGAGTTACGGGGATGACTATGAAGAATTGTGGCGGATAAGTTACGATGAATTGTGGCAGACAACCTAAGAAAATGAATAATATTGGATGACGACCTATGGTGGCGAATAATGTCTGATGACGATGACCTACGATGACGAGTAATAGAGGATGACTACGATGAATAAAATAAAATAATTAGTAATTATAATGGGTGACGGATAATTACGAATTACGAGTAATAGGGAAGAAGTCTGAATAATTTTCGAGGACAGCGACTACTTCTGACGGACTGTGAAGAATATTAGAATTTACAGTAATGCAGGTTAGGCTACCTACAGAATTAATACCTTCTTCACCCAATATTCCCTGACAATTTTCATCGCGTTCCCAGGCCGTTCTCAAAAAATATTATTATTATTATTATTATTATTATTATTATTATTATTATTATTATTATTATTATTATTGTTATTAGTATTATTATTAAAACTAACACGCAATATTATTTAAACTGTACAGTATTATTACTCCTATTTCGGCCTCCTCCTCCCCTCTAGCCGACCTTACCTCCCCAATTGTTCTTTCCTTCTTTTTTATTTTCAAAATATATATAATTACAATAAAAATATATCCTAAAGTAAAGAAGAGTAATAATACTGTACATATTACAAAGTGTAATATATCTAACTAACTAGAGTACAAGTTGATGTAATATAAATGTATGCAAAAGATTTAGTCAACAGAGTTACACAGTCCTCTAGGAGAGCGAATCCTTTTTCTTAAAACATTAGTTGCATTTATAATAACAATAAACATTTAATAGAAAAAAAGGGCATTCTACGGAACTCTAGAAAAACTACTAATGGAGAGACTAGTGAATTTCTTTGTGTGGAGTGTGACATTGTATAAGGAGGAAACATAGACATTGCGACGAAGTGAAGAGAAGAGACTAGAGTCATTTGAAATGTAGATATGGAGAAGAATGGATGGTGGGAAACAGACAGACAGAATAAGAAATGAAGCTGTGTTGGAAAGAAAGGGTGAAGAAAGTATGATGCTGAAAATGATCAGGATGAAAAAAAGGAATTGCCTGGGTCAAGGGCTAGGAAGAAACTGTCTACAGAAGGATGCACTGGTAGGAATGGTGAAGGGACGAAATAAAATATTTGAAATTGCTCAACGATGATAGGGAAAAAATAGTAGGAATGGCTGTACGGTGAATACGAAAAAAAAACCGTGGAAATCACTGTACGCTGAATACAAAAAAACGTTGAAATCGCTGTACGCTGAATGAGAAAAAAATCTTTGAAATAGCTGTACGCTGAATACGAAAAAGAGAAAAATCGTTGAAATCGCTGTAAGCTGAATAACAACAAGAGAGAAATCGTTGAAATCGCTGTACGTTGAATACGTAAAAAAAGAGAAATCGTTAAAATCGCTATTCGCTGAATAAGAAAAAAAGAGAAATCGTTGAAATCGCTGTACGCTGAATACGAGAAAAGAGAAATCGTTGAAATCGCTGTACGCTGAAAAAGGAAAAAATAGAAATCGTTGAAATAGCTGTACGCTGAATACGAAAACATATCGTTGAAAATTCTCTACGCTGAATACGAAAAAATATCGTTTAAATCGCTGTACGCTGAATACGAAAAAAAAGTGAAATCGTTAAAATCCCGGTAGGCCGAAAACGAAAAAAAATCGTTGAAATCGCTGTACGCTGAAAATGAAAGAATATCGTTGAAATAGCTGTACGCTGAATACGAAAAAAAAAAAATTTCTTTGAAATCGCTGTAAGCTGAATACGAAAAAAAGAGTAATTGTTTTAATCGCTGTACTTTGAATACGAAAAAAAGAGAAATCGTTGAAATGGCTATACGCTGAACATGAAAGAAAATCGTTGAAATAGCTGTACGCTGAGTACGAAAAAAATTTTTCCAAATCGCTGTACGCTGAATACGAAAAAAACGTTGAAATCGCTGTACGCTCAATACGAAAAAAAAAAGAAATCGTTGAAATCGCTGTACGTTCAATATGAAAAAAGAGAAATCGTTGAAATCGCTATACGCTGAATACGAAAAAAAGAGAAATCGTTGAAATCTCTGTACGCTGAATACGAAAAAAAAGAGAAACCTTTCAAGTCCTGTGCGCTGAACACGAAAAAAAGAGAAGTCGATTAAATCGCTGTATTTTGAATACGAAAAAGGAGAAAGCGTTGAAATCGCTGTACCCTGAATGCGAAAAAGAGAAATCGTTGAAATCGCTGTGTGCAGAATACGAAAATAATGAAATCTTTTGAAATCTCTGTACGCTGAATATGAAAAAAAGAGAAATCGTTGAAATCGCTGTACGCTAAATAAGAAAAAAAGAGAAATCGTTGAAATAGCTGTACGCTGAATATGAAAAACAATCGTTGAAATAGCTGTACGCTAGATACGAAAAAAATCGTTGAAATCGCTGTACGCTGAATACGAAAGAAATCGTTGAAATAGCTGTAGGCCGAATACGAAAAAAAATCGTTGAAATCGCAGTACGTTGAATACGAAAGAAAATCGTTGAAATAGCTGTACGCTGAATATGAAAAACAATCGTTGAAATAGCTGTACGCTAGATACGAAAAAAATCGTTGAAATCGCTGTACGCTGAATACGAAAGAAATCGTTGAAATAGCTGTAGGCCGAATACGAAAAAAAATCGTTGAAATCGCAGTACGTTGAATACGAAAGAAAATCGTTGAAATAGCTGTACGCTGAATACGAAAAAAATATCGTTGAAATCGCTGTAAGCTGAATACGAAAAAAAGAAAAATCGTTTTGATCGTTGTACTTTGAATACGAAAAAAAGAAATCGTTGAAATGGCTATACGCTGAATATGAAAGAAAATCGTTGAAATATCTGTACGCTGAATACGAAAAAAGAATCATTGAAATCGCTGTATGCTGAAAAAAAAACCGTTGAATTCGCTGTACGCCGTATACGAAAAAAAGAGAAATCGTTGAAATCGCTGTACGTTGAATACAAAAAAGAGAGAAATCGTTGAAATCGCTTTACGCTGAATACGAAAAAAATATACATCGTTGAAATCGCTGAATTGAAAGAGAACGATTTAAGTGGTAGGTATGTACATTTAAGCAGAATGAATGAGACATGTACTCCTAAGATGGAATATGAATGGAAGTTGGAGGGAAGAAGAAGACAACGATCACAGACTTACTGGAAACAGAATATGCAGCAACCTATGAGGAATATTGAGATCACAGAGGATGATGCTAAAGATAGAGATCGATGGAGGCAGTTAATAAATGGAAAAAAAGAGTGAAGCTTGTGTGGCTGTAATGTCATACTGTTCTGGCAGGAGAAGAACCTCTGTAGTGAGGAATATTCTCAATGCTTGCTCACTCGCTCGTTCGTTGGTTCCTTGGTTCGTTCGTTCGTCTGTTTTATTTACTTATTTATTTACTTATTTACTTATTTTTATTTACTTATTTACTTATTTACTTATTTATTTATTTATTTATTTATTTATTTATTTATTTATGTATTTACTTATTTATTTATATTTATGTGCTGGTCAACACCCGTTGGCCAATTAAAATACAGTATATAGGTAATAATAATAATAATAATAATAATAATAATAATAATAATAATAGACTAATATTGAAATTATCAAAAAAACAAGAGGTTTTCAAACCAGAACACTCAAACTGCAACTGTGGAACATACGAGAATATTTTCGAAGATCATAAAATTCAGTACTTATATCGAGAAATAATGCAGTTAAATTTACAAACAACCGCTTCATCAAAGGGATGCCATTAAATGTTGCTGCACAAACAGCATAGGCTTTCCAATTCTGTTAGGCCAGTGGTCGTCAGCACTCGCTGAAATGGGTAGAGTGCATGGAGGGTAAGGAACTCTGCTCCGTCGTGCACAAGGAATAGAGAGACAGCATACCCGCCAGCACCGACGATTGCACGCTAGGGCAGTGTCTGTCCGCGGGTAAGTGACGCTAGACCGAGAGTGCAGTGTTCTGATGATCGCTGTGTTAGGCTAAGTACTAGGGCTATAGGTTGACGCGTTAAAGTAATTTAATCAAGTAATTGTCTTGGAAGAGGGCAATTCAATGCATATATTGCAAATCTCATATTATGTGGGGTTGGAGCAGTGCCAATCCGATATTGTAAGAAAGTAATGCAATCTGACATAACTGGGTTACAAAATCATATTAACAATGTGTGAAAGAACAACCTTCCTGATTCGTTTTCTTTATATCGTCGGTTTAGAAGCAAAACACATTAAGTCAAAAATATAACTTCTGAGAAAAAGGCGTATATAATGTGCACAATGCAGTCTATGTGTATAAACTTAGAATTGAACAATCATATACACATAAAGAGAACAACTTACTAAAAATAATACTTTGAGGATTCAGTTTTTCCAAGAACATACAAACGCCGTTTCTCAAAATTAATTAAGCATTGCGTGAAGATTCTTTTCATCAATGGAGCAAATTGAAAAGTAAAGGTTTGGGAGTTGTTTTCTATTCCCACTGGAAGAAAGGTAATTCGTGGATCTCAACCAAAAAGGAACTTTCGAGCAGTCAGTGGACGCAAGCCATTAAGATGAACTGTAATACAATAACTGTACCTACTCTCCCTGGTAGAACTCTTGACTCAACCCGTTGCAGAAGATGCGACGAGCAAGAAACGCTTCCTCACGTCTTGGGTTTCTGCCATCATGGAGAATTGCTCCGAATCAACAGACATAATACGGTTCGTTCTCTCATCGCAGCTTCAATCCGTCAGAATGCTTCCTATGAGGTTTATGAGGAGGTTGGTTGCGTCTCTTCTGATGGCTCTACTAGACGGGCTGATATCATCATAATTGATCGGCAGAAGGATAAGGGTGTCATTCTGGATCCCACAATCCGTTTTGAGATGCATGAGCAACAGCCACAAGAGGTGTATCGTGAAAAACAAGTCATATATGAGCCTTGTTGTCTGCATCTTGGAGCACAATACCACATCACACATTGGACAGTTTTTGGGCTCATGTTCGGTGCCCGTGGCACGATCCCACGTGAAACTTTAAATCAACTTAAACAATATAAAATTTCTGAAGCAACGATTGATGCCATAGGATCTCACGTGTTAAAATCATCCTTAGCTATAATTAGTAATCATTTGTACCCAACAAAATTTTTATTGTAAATGATTTCCTACGTTTTCTTATCTTAATGTTTTTTCTTTTTCTTTCCAAGTGTCACAAAATTGTTTTGTTTACTTATTATTCTTTGTGAATTGATTAGTAGGCCGATCTATCGAACCCTTATTTAGGGCGGCTTTTGTTCCTACAAATTATCTATCTTTTTACTTAAATTGTTTTGCTTGTAAACCGACATTATCAAAGATTTATCCTAAATTACCCTATATTAAAAGAAATACATTAATATTAAAACAGAATGATTTCATCTTAGTTTCACACTTATCCGTATTTGCGTGATGTCAAATTACAAAATACTTTCAATGAATTGAGGCAACATAGCCTTATTGATCCTAAATCTTTAGGTTTAAACCCTGATATAAGTGTTTTAGATTATTGGAAAATGTTTTTTGTTCTCTGAAAAATGCTGCAGACCATCAGGTGTTCCCGAATCTGAAGACTATTTTCTGTCTGCCATTGTCAAATGCATCAGTAGAGAGAGTTTTTAGCCAGCTAAAGCTAATAAAAACTCGTCACAGAAATCAGCTAAAAACAGACACGATGAGTGAAATTATGCGTACCAAAAATGGTGTTCAGGACTGTGTTAAATTTGAACCCGCAAAAAACTATTACAGCAGAACTGGAAATAAGACTGATATAGTTCAATATTAATAGTAAAATAATGCTTTAATAAGCAATTTCTTTTTCCATATCAAAGCTTCTAGTTTCTTCATTATTACCCTAAAATTACCCTAAGAGTAACCTTACCTTAGAATTACTCTATGTAGTACAGAATTACCCTAAAAGTGGCAATAATGTTGTATTTATAGTATTTAAATCTAATTCCATCCAATAAAATACATATTTCGCATACATGGAATGACTTATAACATTATACAGGTTGGAAGGCAACCTATTGCACTAAATCACAGTGGTGATGAAGTCAATGCGAACCAGTTTTGTCAAATAAGTTTTTGATACGTCCAATAGTTTGAGAATAAGAAATGCAAGATGTTGCAACACTGCAACGCTCCTTGAGGTCATTGCTACTCAGTATGGGTGGGTGAGTATAACTGCAATCATCCACTCCGCAAGATTTGCGAGAGGAGAATGTAAACAAAAATGTCTCATCAAATACATTTCAATAAAATTACTGTAGATGAAAACAAAGTATTGAATCAATTAATTACGCAGATTGT
This sequence comes from Periplaneta americana, assembly GCF_040183065.1. Classification (NCBI taxonomy): domain Eukaryota; kingdom Metazoa; phylum Arthropoda; class Insecta; order Blattodea; family Blattidae; genus Periplaneta; species Periplaneta americana. Next base: position 174,458,596 of record NC_091131.1, read on the forward strand.
TTGGTTTTTAGCATTCTTTATTACTTAATCACATGGCAACGCAGAATTCCTGCACCGAAATATCATTATGTACTTCAGTACACCATAATAATATGATATGCGTAAGTAATCACTTAGTGATTTAAGATGGCGTTCATCCTATCGGATTCCGGCCACTTAGTCACTCGTAATGAGTGCACCTCTGTACACAGTGCGTTGGACATTATGCCAATGTCACATATTCTGTGACACAGTACATGAGGGTAGGCCACCAAAGGAAAACTGAGAGATAGAACTTAACTGAGACGGATTCGATCAGGCATCGGAACTATAATCCAGTGTGGCTTAGTAGATAAAGCGTCAGCACGTAGAACTGAAAACGCATATTCGAGTCCTGGTGCCGGAGAGAATTTTTCTCTGTTCTATCCATCCTTTATCATGTGGTAACGCAGAATTTCTGCATGGAAATATCATACTGTTAGTGACTGGTAAATCCGGCCTTAGAACTTGGAGAAGTTAGGGGTGAAAATTGCCCCCCACCCACCACACGCTTCAGTAGCCAGAGTTTGTCAGTCAGTTTATGGTTGTCAGATGGTCAGATCCTCAGTCTTACCTGCCTGTGTGTTGTACGTGTTGAAAACATTTGGTTTGATGATCTTTCGCTTTCGCGTTCTATAATATATTACTAGCTCTTTAGTTTTTGTTATAACAATTTAGTTTAGTTAGTGTGTTCTTCTTTATAATTGTTTCAAGTTTTTAGTTATAATAAATGTCGCCTTGGACTTACTCATTCGGTGTTAACATCCGACTCCCTCTGCCTAGTTTGAAAGCGGGAATCTGATTTCAATGCCAAGCCTGATTTGATAATTACTCATGATGACGGGTAATGAACTTCTTCGTTACTTTAGCCCTTTGTCTATTTCTTAATGATTCGAGGGAGTCTCGCTATCCTTCGGCAGGCCTTCGTACACAACTTCTTTCTTTGTCTTGTTTTATCTCCGCCTTAACCGACTTAACAAGCCAACGAGATGTAGGGGATGGCATATCTCTCACAATACAGGACCATCGTGAAGACGTTACAGGACAAGTGCGAGACCTACCGAGTCCTGTGGCATAGAGACAAAATTTCACCCCACGTCAGGAATGGAACCACGGACTGCCTAGTTGTGAAGCACACGCTGTTGTAACTGCGGATCCTACACTTCTTTCCTGTGAAAATTTAATGCTAGCTACTTTCACAACGCGACTTCTTAAAAGTATTATTTTATTCTATTTTTACAGTAAAGTGCTGGCTGGCACTTTCTCTTAATTTGCAGTTAGCTTATCGAAACAATTTTGAAATTACTGAAGAGTGTGATTAACTCGCAATTTATTAAAGGAGTATGTTAATTCATTTACAGCTGTTGAAAGGACTGCGACTGGATAGGCAAAACGTTTTCCCGTTACTAATTAAACTACATAATAGCGAACTAGTATTTACTATTTAGATGTAGTTATAGTCATTTTCAGAATACCCTCAGATCGCTTTAATGTGTATTTGCTATTTGATGTATTACATTTAGGACACTGCAGTCCTAAGTTTCCAATAATGTTTTAATTACCATTGGTCACAAATGTTTGATGAAATAGTTCATTTCGGCGAACTAATGCACGTAGTAATTTACCAGAAACCTTTTCAAACTTATTTTCCTTCTGATTTTGTTGCCAGAAATATGCAATGTGAATTCATCCCTTTCTTGCAATGTGTCATTTTGGTTAATGTTTGAATTTCGGCATTTCTCGTGTGATTTATCTAAGTGTATCCAACCGTTCATATAGTGCTATTTTTTTTTAAACAGCGCCTTTTTTGTAACAGAAAATAAGCAAGTAATATGTAATAGTAAATAAAATATTTGAACAGGTGAATGTGTTCAGTTTAATGGGATGGCTGTTATCAAATACAACTAAAACGGTTTCTGAGGCTAATGTAATTGAAGCAACAACATTATGATTCACCGGTGAGTAATATGTTTTCTTTATCAATAGTAGCAGTAGCAGGGCTGTCTCTTCTCTACCCTCTACCTCTGTTTGTCGCGTGTTTGTTGACACCTTGCGGACTGTTAGAAGTGGAGTGGGTGAAATTCGTTACAGGGCCGGATTTACCAGTCACCAACAGTACGTACTTCGGTACATCAAAATAATATTCTTTATGACGCTATAACCACTTTAACTTTAAGTTCAGAGCCATGAAACTTAATTTAACATTCACTGTATCTATTTCCATTAAAGATTCCTTTGCATTATATGTAAACTCAAAATAACATTATTACGAATACACATCTTATAACTCAATCTTCATTCAAGTTATTATCTTTGAAGGAATTAAAAATAAATTAATTTAGAAAAGAAATTAAGTTTACAGTATTGTTAAATAATGTGTTAAGTGTTACTATAGTACAGTAATTTGATCGAAACGTATGTGATGAGACGTTTTTGTTTACATTCTCCTCTCGCAAGTCTTGGAGTTACACTCGTCCCCACTGCGGAGCAATGACCTCAAGGAGCGTTGAAACACGTTATATTTCGTACTCCCAAATCTATTGACGTATCAAGAAAATTACCTGTCAAAACTGGTTCGCATGACTTGATCTATTATCTCTGTGAATATTGTAATAGGTTACCTATGTATCTAGTTCCTTCTTATACATAGCACACAATTATTCTCCTTCTAAGAAGAGCATGTAGAAATTATCGTGAAAAATTAATTTACCAAAATTTTATTTAAAGAGCTACTTTTAGTTACTTCGTCAAATATTTAAAAAGACAGTACGTACTATTTCACTCATTCTTATTTATTTAACCGCAATTTTCTGCCAAAAGCAATGTTTGTAGGAAAGCCTGTAGCATTTCCCACGTATCAGGCCAATTAACTCTGAGCACCGAATAGAGGCATCAGCACTGCTACTATCCGTGTGAAAGTCTCTTGTCCGTACCACGAAACTTTGAGGAAATGCATTAGGTTTCATGAACATCACATTCGTGTATACTTCATAACGTGAAAACTAGGAAACTTGGGAAGTTTACAGTCGCCAACGGAGCGACTGCGAGCTTCTCCTGTACAGCAACTCAGCGGAGCGCACAGCTGAATAAAATAACGAAATAGGTTTTTGATTCATTCATAAAACATCAGAGTGGACGCAAAACTGAACGGCACGCAGCATGCAGTTTGACAACCGGAACAAATCTGTCACTCGGTAAATAATTTGTACATATTAAAGTAAAAGCTGCTGCCAGGAAGTCAAAAGGAGGATAGCAATGGCCAAGGAAGCTTTTAATAGAAAAAGGAGCATCTTCTGCGGACCTCTGCAAAACGAACTAAGGAAGAGACCAGTGAAGTGCTTTGTGTGGAGTGTAGCATTGTTTGACGGCAGAAACATAGACGTTACGACGAAGTGAAGAGAAGCGAATAGAAGCATTTGAAATGTGGATATGGAAAAGAATGGAAGGTTGAAGTGGCCAGACAGAATAAGAAATGAAGCTGTGTTGGAAAGAGTAGGTGAAGAAAGAATGATGCTGAAACTGATCAGGAAGAGGAAAAGCAATTGGTTGGGTCACTTGCTAAGAAGAAACTGCCTACTGGAGGATGCACTGGAATGAATGGTAAACGAGAAAAGAGTTCGGGGCAGAAGAAGATATCAGGTGATTAAGATATATGGACATATGTGGAAACAAAGAGAAAGCAGAAAATAGAAAAGGTTAGATTATGGATGACTAAAAGGGGAATTTTGAGGAATTTTGAATGAAATTAGAAGAAAATTAGGTGGAAATAATAAAAAACTTCTCATAAAAAGGAAGTGCGGCCGTTTGCAGTAACGACAAAAAAACACACTATCGTGTGAAAACATCATTTACAGGACATTTCTTTCATAAACGGTGTCAGTGTCCATATAACGATATAAGATCATATGTCCACATCTGTGGAGTAACGGTTAGCGCGTCTGGCCGCGAAACCAGGTGGCCCGGGTTCGATTCCCGGTCGGGGCAAGTTACCTGATTGAGGTTTTATCCGGGATTTTCCCTCAACCCAATATGACCATTTGCTGGGTGACTATCGGTGCTGGACCCCGGACTCAATTCACCGGCATTATCACTTTCATCTCATTCAGAAGCTAAATAACCTAAGATGTCGATAAAACGTCGTAAAATGACCTACTAAAAATTAAAAAAATCAATTTAAATATGTAGGTTTGTAGAGCAAATATATCCAGTAAATATATGAGTGCACTTGTACGAGGTGGAGATAATTATTTTTCTCAGCTAAGAGGCGTAGGGCTCATCTGTAAGGTCTACATTGTGTTACGTTACACAAAGCATTGAAGATTTTACACTATTTTGAAGATGGCAAAAGTGATAACTTGGGGACAAGAGATGACTACAACAATATAGCCTATCACAAAATTACCATATTCAAATTGTACTTTCATTCATTCATTCATTCATAGTGTTCTGTCCAAGGCCAGGTCTTTCACTGCATCCATAATCTCTCCAATAAAACAACACTCTTTCTGAAAATGATTAATGTAACCAAAACCGCTTCCATTTTACCTTACTTGCTTACTTACTGGCTTTTAAGGAACCCGGAGGTTCATTGCCGCCCTCACATAAGCCCGCCATTGGTCACTATCCTGAGCAAGATTACTCCATTCTCTATCATCATATCCCACCTCCCTCAAATCCATTTTTATTATATCTTCACATCTACGTCTCGACCTCCCTAAAGGTCTTTTTCCCTCCGGCCTCCCAACTAACACTCTATATGCATTTCTGGATTCGCCCATACGTGCTACATGCCCTGCCCATCTCAAACGTCTGGATTTAATGTTCCTAATTATGTCAGGTGAAGAATATAATGCGTGCAGTTCTGTGTTGTGTAACTTTCTCCATTCTCCTGTAACTTCATCCCTCTTTGCCTCAAATATTTTCCTAAGCACTTTATTCTCAAACACCCTTAACCTATGTTCCTCTCTCAAAGTGAGAGTCCAAGTTTCACAACCATATAAAACAACCGGTAATATAACTGTTTTATAAATTCTAACTTTCAGATTTTTTGACAGCAGACTGGATAATAAAAGTTTCTCAACCGAATAATAACAGGCATTTCCCATATTTATTCTGTGTTTAATTTCTTCCCGAGTATCATTTATATTTGTTACTGTTGCTCCCAGATATTTGAATTTTTCCACCTCTTCAAAAGATAAATTTCCAATTTTTATATTTCCATTTCGTACAATATTCTCATCACGAGACATAATCATATACTTTGTCTTTTTGGGATTTACTTCCAAACCTATCTCTTTACTTGCCTCCAGTAAAATTTCCGTGTTTTCCCTAATCCTTTGTGGATTTTCTCCTAACATATTCACGTCATCAGCATAGACAAGCAGCTGATGTAACCCGTTCAATTCCAAACCCTCTCTGTTATCTTGAACTTTCCTAATGGCATACTGTAGAGCAAAGTTAAAAAGTAAAGGTGATAGTGCATCTCCTTGCTTCAGCCCACAGTGAATTGGAAACGCATCTGACAGAAACTGACCTATACGAACTCTGCTGTACGCTTCACTGAGACACATTTTAATTAATCGAACTAGTCTCTTGGGAATACCAAATTCAATAAGAATATCATATAAAACTTCTCTCTTAACCGATTGTATATCCATATGGGGGAATGTTGTACTTTTAACAATTAAATTTTTTGATGTGGCAAAGTTGACTAACCTAACTCCATTGTCATTACTACTGGGTGTTCATTTCAAAGTGTGTCATGACGTCACTGTTGTTGGGTCACCGATTTGAAGCGAGTTTCAGCTTATATGTTAGAGAAGTTGCCTATTATTTAAGGCGTTCTTCAATCTGAACTTGAGAACGTGTACGGTATAACTTGAACGTCGTAGCAACAGATGGCGGTCTGTACGGTCTGTGTGCTACCATAACCTCTTTCGAACTGTGTTTTGCGCCGGCAAGTCGTACGCAGGGTATTTGTTATCATCGGTTGCGTATGGTAACATTCCACAACACAAATCAAATGCTTCGTGTCCATGTTGATCGTCGAAGTTAATGTCAACAAATACGTAAGTAATCGTCTTAACCCTCTCCCCATATCCCGACAGTACGTATTTCCAAACAGTTCACATTCCTGTCACTACCGGCGTTACCGTACGTATCGGTACGTACTCTTCAGAATGAACGCCGTACTTGCTAGGCAACTTCTCTGCCTCATAGGTTATACACCTCTGCGGAAGTGTAGGAAGACTGAATTCTCTAGGCTCATCGGCTAGCCACATGACGGCATACAGCGAGCCATGACACACTTTGAACTGAACACCCAGTAGATATGTGTAGGCTCTCTTTTCCAATAGTCGGTTTAAAAATATTCTCCGGTCTTACTTTAGCATTGAAATCCCCCAATAAAATTTTCATGTGATATCTAGGTAACTGATCAAAAGTCTCTCTGCGTCTACTTACTTAAAGCCCGAAAAGGATTCACTTTCATATCATCAGTATATCATTAAGTGTTGCATTAACTATAATAATATTTCATTTTAATGGTAATAATGTCATAAAACATTCTTAAGTTTTGTAGTTCTTAATATCCAATACACAGCTATACTCAGAAAACTACAGACTAAGACTAGAGAATCAGACCTGTAAATTATTTTTATAGGTTATCAAAAAATTACACAAATAAAGATAGACATATTGAATTATGATGTGAAATAATCTGAGCCATCTGAACTCTATGTCAGCAATCCTGTAGGTCATGGCCTCCGTGTAATAGTCTATTGTTTATTGTAGTGTGTGTTTTGTTTTATTCTGATATGCAATTAATTAGTTCTGAAAACTGACGAAAGATGGATTTTGGAAAATAGGAAAATAATGTAGGAAAATTGAAATTTCACTGAAAACTACTATTTTTCTGAAAAACTTTGGGTTCCAAGCTTCAAAATGAGGGGTCATTTATTAAAATCCGTTCAGCCGCTTTCCCGTAATTTCCATTACCAGTTCAAATTATATATACATTATATATCATCTCCCTGTGCCTGATTGTTATACTACAATTGAAATTTTCTTCCTGCATTCAATTTACCTTCCCAGTCACCATCCTGTAATCCTCTCGCTTCCATTACGCCAATAAACACTCTTTAATCAAAGCTTGATTAACTTTGTGGTTCCGATAGCTTAAATAATTTTACTTACAAGTTTTTATTTCCTTCATAACTTATGTTTAATATAAATTTATATTTGAACTAACGTTTTCACTGATGTGATTATTATCAGGTCCTAACAGAGACATACGCAAAGAGTGGAGGGGGTTCGAACCCCCTTTAAACTAAAAAGACATATTTAGATCTGAGTATTTTTAATCCATAATCGTTTTCCCTCTAATTTTTCACGTCAGAGTAACAAAAACTACATCGACATAAGGTATAGTTCTCCTACATCTCCTTCAATATAATCCCTGTGCTTGATGCTTCGGCACGTTCGAATTATAACAATGCTATACTTATTATACCGCCTAGTACCGATCTTGTAATAAAATGAATCTGACACAATATGAAATTTAACTCGTTAAACATATTGAAAAGGTTGTTTTGACAGTTCTGCAGTGCAGACGTTAAATATTGTGCATTGTCGATTTTAAAATCATTTTCAGAGCGGTATTCATCCGTTCCTTAGTTATTATGAAAAGTTCGTTTAACATTTTGTGCATTTGACAGTTCATATCTTTAATACAGTATAAACTTCTTATGTAAGTATAATAATGACACAAGTATTTTTATAATACAAAATTAAACAGAAGTTAAAATTTGTTAACAATTGACTATGAAAAAATCACGTTACAGAGATTTTATAAATATATTTATGAATATGTTCTATTAGAATAGTACAATATTAATAAATAATACCCAACATAATAATAATAATAATAATAATAATAATAATAATAATAATAATAATAATAATAACAATAATAATAATAATAATAATAATAATAACAAAACACAAATTTAAAATATCGATGAAGAAAAATAAAAAAGGTAAACTTTCAAATTCTAAATGAGGCAGTAAAGTAAGTGAACAGCTTCAAATACTTGGAGTGTACTATAAGCAGTAACATGAACTGCTGCCACGAGGTCAAAAGAAGGATAATAATGGCTCAGGAAGCTTTTAATAGAAAAAGGAGCATCTTCTGCGGATTCCAGGAAAAATAACTAAGGAAGAGACTAGTGAAGTGCTTTATATGGAGATGGCATTGTACGAGGCAGAAACATGGACATTACGACGAAGTGAATAGAACCATTTCAAATGTGGATATGGAGAAGAATGGAGTGTGTGAAGTGGACAAACAGTATAAGAAATGAAGTTGTGTTGGAAAGAGTGGGTGAAGAAAGAATTATGCTGAAACTGATCAGGAAGAGGAGAAGGAATTGGTTGGGTCACTGGCTGAGAACAAACTGTCTGCTAAAGGATGTACTGGAAGGAATAGTGAACGGGAGAAGAGTTCGGGGCAGAAGAAGATATCAGATGATAGACGACATTAAGATATGTGGATCATATGTGGAGACTAAGAGTAATTCAGAAAATAGGAACGATTGGAGAAAGCTGGGTTTACAGTGAAAGATCTGCCCTTGGACAGAACAATGAATGAATCAATGAATGAGTCATAGTTTGATGACATTGTGGTTCCGATAACTTAAATAATCTTACTTACAAGTTTTTATTTCCGTCAATAACTCATGTTTAATACAATGTTATATCATTTGAACTAACGTCTTCACTTATGTCGAGCATCATCAGGTCCTAACACGGCCGTACGTAAGAGGGGGTTACGGGATTTTAACCCCCCCCCCTTGAACTTAAAAAATGGCATATTTAGATTTGAGTATTTTTGTATCCATAATCGTTTTCTTTTGCCTAATTTTTCACTGCCAGAGTAACAAAATCTACATCGACATAAGACATAGCCCTCCTAACCCTTGTTCAATACATGTTCATCAATGCTTGATGACGCGGCACGTACGAATTATAATAATGCTACCTTTATTACAAAGAGACCTACAGCCTAATAAAATAAAGCCAACACAATATGAAATCTAACTAATTGTGAAACATTGAAAAGCTTGTTTTGTCAATTCTACAGTGCAGATTTTAAATATTGTGCATTGCCGATTTTAAATTAATCTTAAGAGTGGTATTCACCCGTTCGTTAGTTAGAGTTCTGACTTTATTGTGAAACGTTCGTTTAACGTTTTGTGCATTTGACAGTTCATATTTTTAATTTAAACTTTTAATGTAAGTGTAATAATAACACAAGTATTTTTTATTATACAAATTAAACAGAAGTTGAAATTTATTAAAAATTAGATAACTGTGAAAAAATTACGATTCAAAGATTTTATAAGGATATTCAAGAATATGTTCTATTAAAACAGTACAATATTAATAAATAAATACCTTACTTACTTATGGCTTTTAAAGAGCCCGGAGGTTCATTGCCGCCTTCGCATAAGCCCGCCATCGATCCCTATCCTGAGCAAGATTAATCCAGTCTCTACCATCATATCCCACCTCTCTCAAGTTCATCCCGTCTACGTCTCGGCCTCCCCAAAGGTTTCTGTTTCCCAACTAACACACTATATGCATTTCTGGATTCGGCCATAAGTGCTACATAATAAAAATAAATAATACTGTAACATAATAATAATAATAATAATAATAATAATAATAATAATAATAATAATAATAATACATAACATTTAAAATAACGATAATGTAAATTATAAACAATTTTCATAATGACCGTTATAAACATCTGTTGGTGACAAATCGTTGCCTTGGAATAAAATAGTCACAACTCAAAAATCACCATTTTTTATTTTCCCATAATTTTAATTTTATGTGGAAAACCGTCACAAATTAAATTATTTTACTTTCTGAAAAAATAAAATAATTACACTCTAATAAAATGAAAGCTTCGCCTTTAATTCACCTAAAATGATCTCCGAATTACTGGGGAAAGACCGTCATATTACCGTCATATTACGAGTATTATCATAATACTCAGAGATTAAAATCTAACGTAGCACATAGTATCTTCATTTTCCACATAAAACAGTTTTGTTGTAGGTTAATTTTCGGATTCATATCAGGGTTTATGTAACGCCTAATTTATTTAATGTTTCTCCTGAAAAGAATTTTAATAGTTTGTTACTAGATGTGATTTTAGTCAGTTTGTAAAATATTTTTGGTCCAGGGAAAATATACATCTTTTTATGAATATACAACAATGGCTGACTTAATGGCTTATGCAACGTGAACCGGGTACTAGGAAACTTCCAAAATTAATAATAAGTATACATATTGTTACTTCAATTTCAATCCCATATCCCAAAGAAAACACAGCCACACCATCAGTTCATTATTAAGCTTGCATATTCTGCCCTCCCAAGTCAAAAGGGCGTATCTCAAGGATTTTCTGAAAATCAGTTTTTGAAATAATTGGATAGTTCAGATGCTAATATATCTATTTTCTAAAGGAAATGGCCGTTTCTCAATAAATTGTGCCTTTAAGATGTGATGTAATGAAAGCCGTATCTCAAAATTAATATGAATTCCTAAGCGAATTTGGCGGAAGTTCATTTTTCTAAGCAAAAAGGCCGTTTCTCAAGCATACGTTCTTTTCGCTTAGTATTTCCTATTTGCCATTCTAGTCAAATTAGACGTAACTGCATTAGTAACAAATCCTTCGTGTTTTAATCCGTTCTCAGCATGTAATCGCCACTACCCGAATGCTCAGTTCCCATAATTTAAACATAGTTCTTATAATTAATTCAGTGTTGATCATGAAAATTAATATGCAAGATGTTTTCTAAAACTATTGTTTAATGCCTGACATAGAGCTATTTTTTATTTTCATTTATATTAATTAAATATTACCATATACGTAACATATGACAGTATTTTATGTTCCATAATTATTTAAAAAAATCCAAAGATAGTTATTAACTGTATTATTGTAATTTTATTCCTTGTCAGGCACTAAGGAAGCTTCAAAATGATACCAATATCTTCTTAGTATCATCATATTTTGCTGAGATATCATGTCTCAAAAAATTAAATGTTCTAAAATGATTACTTACAGGAAATGAGCCACAAACTTTCAGAGCCTAGAAGCCTCCAGCATCATATGTCACCCCTTCAGCAGCTTCATGTTGGTCCAGTTTCTGCTTCTTTCTGTCTCTCAGATACCTCTTCGTTTTAACTTCAGGTGTTGATGTTTTCTGGCACTTTTGTCCTCTTTTTCCATTGATGCGGCTTTGTCCTCATTTTCCATTGATGCGGCAAATCCTGCGATGGTGTTTGTTTCAGGGTTTACATCCATCCTCCTTAGAATTTCAATTTCTACTTCTGGATCCAAAAATAAAATGACACACAAATTTACAGTTTCCTGAGCTGTATAAACTTCCTTGGGGCACCTGTTCCATATTGTTCCATTGAACGCCTCGTTCACATTTTGGGTTTTTCTATGTAATCACCTTGCCAACAACTTTAGATCATTCAACCTCTCGTATACAGATTTAATCGCTCTTACGATATCTATTTTCATGCCAGGTCCTTTGTGTTTGTATGTTTCTCCTTTGACTTTCACTACCTGGTAAGGACACCAACTCCCTTCACCCAATGGACGCTTAGCATGGAGAGGCTGGTCATCATCTGCTGCGATATGGAACAAGGAAACCCAGATTGCTCTACAATTATCTTCTACATTGCCAGTATTGTCCCTCAAAGCAATGCCAAAGTAATTCTGGAGCTTGTCGATAAGTTTGTGCGTTTGCCCCACCTCTACAACCTAGATTGTTTGAATTTGCTAGTTGGCGTAGAGCATTTCTAACATGTTTTTAATAGTATTCCACACATTTCAATTTCATAATAGTCTTTCCATTATACGGATCTAGTTCACACACCGTTTCGCTGTCATTGAGTGGTGCACAACCATCTTCACATAGTGAACAGAGTCCAGTTTCCTTTGTGCTACTCATGTCGCAGGTTTCGTGGTATCCAAGTCGATACCAGAGACACTTATCATATTTTCGATCCTACTTTTGAACTGGTTAAAATCTGGAAGAGCAGTTCGAAGTGACGGTAGTGTTCTTGTAGTGCCCAGAAAAATACCTAAACTCACAAATGATGCAGTCCCTTCAAAACTTTCAAATCAGCCATCATATTTGTCCTCTGAATGTAAACAAAAACGTGAAGAACCAGAAGAAAGACGAAAAGAAGCAGAGGCAAGAGATGAAAATGCGTTTAGCAAGTGGTTGGCAAATGACGTGATTTCAGATTTTAACCAGTACAGAAGTAGGATCGAAAATATGAAAATTGATGGGTTCACGGTAATAGTAAATGATATTGAACGTTGTATTTTTTAAAATTGGCAGTACTTCTGTTGTGCCAAAGATTATCGCGAGTTTAAAAGTAATTAACGAACTTAGAATTAATATTCCAAACAACGACATTTCAATTGCTAGTTCTAAATTTAAATGGGTGCTTGGCAAAGATATGGTAATGCATAAGTGGTCTAAATTCGACACTCTTTTGAGTCATTTGAAGTCTTATAAAATTTGGAATTTATCATCAAACGAGAAAATTGAACTAGATTCAAATTTGTTGCGCAACTACTGCGATGAAATTGACGAAAGTCCTGGACTATACAGTAAGGTTACGTTTTTGAAGGAGCAAGCATAGGCGGAGTTATAGGGGGGTGCATGGGGGACACTATCCCCCAAAAATTGTGTCAACTCCTTTTCCGTTATACAGGATGATTCAAAACCTCTGCGACAAACTCTGAGGGGTGATAGATCTAACAATAAGGAACTCTTTTTGTTAAACAACCTATGTCTTTTGACGCGTCGTTTCGAAGTTACCGTTGAAAATATTTTTGCGCGGGCGTATGTCAGTGTAGGCGAATGTGTGAATCCCTGTTTGTTTGTTGAGATGTTTGTAAGAGATGAAAAGGGCTATTGTTGTTTGTTTACGTTTAATGTTCAATATCTTTTCGTTTCAGTTCAGTCTAATCATCAATTGAGAAGGGATGTCTACACTTTTCCCGAGTTAGCCCACATGGTAATGTGTTATGGGGAGGTTCGCGGAAACGGAAGAAGAGCTCTCCACATGTATCAACAACAGTTTCAAAACAGCAATCACCCTCACCACACAATGTTTGCTCGACTTTATCAGCGCCTTCGAGACGATGGGTCTCTTCGTCCCCGGCGCATTGGTGGAAGACCGCGTAGACATCCATTCTCAATTGATATATTGGGTTATTTTACGACACTGTATCAACATCTAGGTTATTTAGCGTCTGAATGAAATGAAGGTGATAATGCCGGTGAAATGAGTCCGGGGTCCAGCACCGAAAGTTACCCAGCATTTGCTTGTATTGGGTAGAGGGAAAACCCCGGAAGAAACCCTAACCAGGTAACTTGCCCCGACCGGGATTCGAACCCGGGCTACCTGGTTTCGCGGCCAGACGCGCTGACCGTTACTCCACAGGTGTGGATTTCTCAATTGATGATTACACTGAACTGAAACGAAAAGGCATTGAACATTAAACGTAAGCAACAACAACCCTTCTCGTTTCTTACAAACATCTCTACAAACAAACAAATAGGGATGAACACATTGACATACATTGACGTACGCCCGCGCAAAAACATTTTCAACGGTAACTTTGAAACGACATAGGTTGTTTAACAAAAAGAGATCTATCACCCCTCATAGTTTGTCGCAGAGGTTTTGAATCACCCTGTATATTAAAGTTAGAAAATAATGAATTCAAAATATGTGTTTTTTTTTTTTTTTGCTTTCGTTTATGATTAAGTTTCTGTGCTTAATTGACGAATTAATGTCTTCAGATCATATGTCTGGACTATAATATATTTTATTTTAAATTTCTCAATGAATAATTATTTCTATACATCATTTGAATGGGAATATTGAGAAACTACACACGTCCATAAAAGTAAAATTTTCAGAAACGACAAAAACCACACAGTACTTTTACCTACTACTTTGACCCAGTAAAAAAAATATATTTGAGTTAAGTACAGTAACTTAAAGATTTTGAGTAGATTTCATCCCTATGAGACATCTCTTTACCGAGAAAAAATATATAAATCCGTTGGATATGTGTTGTTTCTCAATATTTTGAACATACATTAATTAGCAGAATACAATAAAATATTACATCTTTACTCACAACAAATGGTTACTTTGCAAAACTGTCACAGATCATCAATATATCATTTTCATTTGTGTACTTTTACTGTAAACTTCAAAACAGAACAAAAAAAAAATTATTCAGAATAAATTGTTATTTGCGATTGCAAATCCTTCACAGATCATCAATATAATAAAATATTCATTCATTTTCATGACTAGACAAACTTTAAGCATCAGAATAGAACGTTAAAATGATATTCTCATTCAGGAAAAATTGTTACTTATTTCGAAACATTCACAGATCATCAATATAACAGAATATTCATTTATTTTTATGTACACTCAGAGTAAACGTCGGAATAGAACACTAAAATTAGATTTTTATTCAGAACAAAGGGTAAAAGTAAAAAGTAAACCGTCCACACCTGTGGAGTAAAGGCTAGCGCGTCTGGCCGCGAAACTAGGTGGCCCGGGTTCAATTTCCGGTCGGGGCAAGTTACCTGGTTGAGGTTTTTCCCGGGATTTCCCCCCGACCCAATATGAGCAAATGCTGGGTAACTTTCGGTGCTGGGCCCCGAACTCATTTCACCGGCATTATCACCTTCATCTCATTCAGACGCTAAATAACCTACTAAAACAATAATAAAAAAGTAAATCCGTGGCGCTACAACACATGAAGGACCAAGACCGACCAGCCGGTTGCTGAAACAGAGGTAGACGATGATCCAACCAGAATGGAGGTATCGTGTGGTATTTTTAAGTAGGTTATTTTATATCACTTTATCAATATCTTAGGTTATTTAGCGTCTGAATGAGATAAAGATGATAATGCCGGTGAAATGAGTCCGGGGTCCAGCACCGAAAGTTACCCAGCATTTACTCATATTGGGTTGAGGGAAACCCCCGGAAAAAAACCTCAACCAAATAACTTGTCCCGACCGGAAATCGAACCCGGGCTACCTGGTTTCGCGGCCAGACACGCTAACCGTTACCCCACAGGTGTGGACTGGTATCGTGTGGTTAGCACGATGATGCCCCCAGCCGTTATAGCTGGTTTGCGAAACCGGATTTTCGCTACCTATCGCAGCTCCTCAAGTACATCACGATGCTGGGTGCACATCGGTCCCACAGGCCTACACTAGCCGAAATTTCATGAGAAAATTTCTTCCCCCATGACGAGGAAGCGCGCATTCCTCAGAAGAAAGGGTACATATTGCAAATCCTTCACAAATCATCAATATCATATTATAATACTCAATCATTTTCATGTGTAATCATAATGTAAGCTTCCTGCACCCCTTCGTTTTCTGGAAGGAATCTGTGGGACTTTTTCAGATGATTCGTCTTTTGTTTATTAATTGGCAAACTTCCTTTATATGGTATGAGGAATAAATGAACGTTCTGATAATACAAAAGTATGTTCCACTATTCTTCCATGTATGTGTACTTTTGCTTTTACAACTCTGAGATTTTCACTGGAGTAATGAGAGAGAAGAGAAGAAGAAGTAATGAAACTGATGGAATTCAGTTTAAAATAGTTCTTACTGAGAACGTGGACTTCCTCTCACTTGAGTTTCCAGAGACTATGGGTCGATTTCTAAAACACGGACGAAATCGTGGTTCGAAACATCGGGTTTTAAACCGCGATCAAGGTCTGAATCCTTATGAGTTTTCTAAAACGGCATCGAGACGCGGCTTGAGAAGAAACCGAAGTTCGTGGGTTTTATATATGGCAACGCAATAATATGATGTCAGTGAACACAGAAAAAACAAACTTTCAACTCTTCTCATTAAGAAAGAAACCGGTGAAAATAAATCTAAACTATAGAGATGATAAGTTACAAAGAACTGAAAATGCAAAATACCTGGGTATACATTTCGACAATAAACTCACATGGAGAAATCACATTGAACAGATCAGCACAAAGGCAATAAATGATTTAAATTACTAAAAAGACTGGCAGGAACGAAATGGGGTAGCTCAAGGAGTACACTCAACACAACCTACAACACATACATAAAGCCTATATTAACGTACTGTGGTGAAGCACTAATAACCTCATCAACCACAAATAAACATATATTAGAACGCACTCAAAACCAAGCTTTACGTCTCATCACTGGTGCAATCAAAACTACTCCAATTGAAGCCATGCAAATAAATAATCACATCTAATAAACCAGTTGTAACAGGTCTTGAAACACAAGCCCTTTTAATCTATGAAAAATTAAGAAGGCTTCCAAATTGGGATAAATGGAGTAAATACAAAGATTTTAAATTTACATTGAGGACCCAAAACGGATACATACAAGAGGTAGAAAAGCTTAAGCAAAATCTAGAAATACCAAGTGAGAAGGAAAACTTGCTGTCTCGATATAATCCACTTAATAACTTCAAAGTAGATTGCTGCCTTGATCTTGATGAAGTCTTCAACAAAAAAGATATAAATCCAGAAATAGCAAAAGCTATTGCCCTACAAACAATTAATAGAAAATATCCACAGAAGGACTAGTTGTACATTTACACTGATGGATTTCTCCTGGATCAAAATGAAGGAGCTGGAGCAGGAGCTACTTGCCAATACTTTTCTCTTTATAAAAATGTTGGCAAGTACACAACAAATTTTTGATGGCGAAGTTGAAGCCATTTATACATCACTTCAAAATGTATTTGTTTGGCTAAACCAGTGCAAAAACATAGTCATCCTGTCTGACTCCAAAGCTGCAATCCAGTCCATCAGAGCAACTACATCCCCTAAAATGGAAAAAGTAAAAGAAATTCATTACATGGTAAAACAAATTCAAATGCTAAATAAAAAAGTGGTCTTCCAATGGATCCCGGCCCACTGCGGACTGAAAGGTAACGAGAAAGCAGATATGTTAGCAAAGAAAGGAACTTATATCAACTTAAAAACAAATTTCAAGTTCCCATATGAATCAATAAAGCGAGTCATAAAAAGAATAAGTTACAGCGAACAGGCAAAACATCAAAATTCAAAATGGAAAGAATCATTCAAAGATCCAAAACTAATTCCTGATCTACCTCGAAAATCTGCCGTGGCCATGTTTAGATTGATTATTGGTCATGATTGCCTCAGTAAACACCTCCATCGTATTGGAGTACTGAATTCACCTAAACGCTTACTGTGCACCAGAAAAGAGGACATGGAGATGGAGCACCTGGCTAATTGTGAAACTCTTAGGACATTTGTGGACCTTCCATCAAAATATTGGGAAGGAAGAAGAATGATGACTTCATCGTTAAATCCAGAGCATTAGATACACACACACACATATATGGCAACGCAGCTAAGAATCGATTATTCCTGACAAACAGTCGATATTAGAAAGAAATGAACATCGGGATTAATATTTTTATTGAATTGCAGTAAGTCACAATCTTTTGTTCTCAGCTAAGTTATTGTTGTATTTACTGATTTATAGAATATAGGTTATGTGCGTTTAATACTAGCATTACTATTTAATAGGGAACGGATTTTTAGGTACCAGAATGATATTGGCCAAATAATTATCACAAGTCGAGCGTTTATGTTGTAGTTCATCATTTGTTCATAACTACTACCAACATTAACTAAGCACCTGAAAATCCGGTTCTAAGGAATTAATAACCTAAATATTAACTCGATTAATATTTCAATTGAAACTAAAATGTAGTATGGTTGTATTTTCACATATAACTGGCCTACTACGTGGAAAGCCCCAGTAGCATAAAACTTAAAATAAGAAAAGGAAATCACGTTTGCTTCATATTCTTGTAGGTCCACATCATTTTCGAATATTAAATAAAATGTCCAAAACTACTGTAAATACTAAGAATTAAGTTATATCGTCTTATAGGCATAAATATATAATTAATATAAAATATTATATCTTATTTTCCTCAATGCAACAAAGAGTAAAAAAAAATTGGCAACTTGCCGCGTCTTGCATTTCGTTGCAGATTTTTATTTAGCATTCTTGCTAAATTTTGTGTTGATTCCTTCGAAAATCAAAATATTCGTCTGCAATTATTGTCGTTATATAGTTACAAAGAATTGTTTTTATTTCTAATCACTCTAATCCGGGGATTTAATGCTCATAGACACATTTTTTATAATCATCCAGCTGATCTACTACCTCCATCTTATGTACATGAACCCATGGTTTTAAACCTACCCCAGCCGTGGTCTCTGCTTCACACCATGGTTTCGAGCCATGGCTCAAAAAAATGAAAAAGACCTCGTTTTATAAATCCAAACGCGGTTTAAAGCCATAGCCGTGGTTTACACCTTGTTTTAGAAATCGACCCTATGTGTTCTTTAAAATCAATATATTGCAGTACTTTCTGGAACTAACTTTAAGTTAAAGTTATTTTTTTAACTAAATTGTCCTTTTCAGTTTCCTTTCTATAACGCCAAAATCACGGTCGCAGGTGAGGAAGGAATGGCCTCTTATGGGGAAGTAATGTGTGATTGTTTCAAACCTCCTCTGTGCTAAGGAAAATTGTATTTAATATACAGTGTTACCGAACTATGCACATGCTGCCAATCTAAGAATCTAGAATATTGAGAAACCCCATAAATCCTGAACATGTGTAGTTTCTCTTCGTATTGGAAATAAGTTGAACTGAATTCTGGCATAGGGTGTGATGGAAGATGTAGTGTCTCTCTTCAGAATGATGCGTCCTGGTATGTAGAATACAAAATGGCATGTAACTCAATTTCGTAAAAAAGTGGATATGTGGGGTTTCTCAATATTCCCATTCATTTGTGCTGGGTAACTATCGGTGATGGACCCTGGACTCATTTCACCAGCATTATCAGCTTCATTTCATTCAGACGCTAAGTAACCTGAGATGTTGATACAGCGTAGTAAAATAACCTACTTAAAAAAACCATTCATTTGAGGAATGAAAGCATTGTAATGATTCCTTTGTAACAGCCTATACTCATGTGTTAGAAGTCTGCAGGTGTTCAGGCCGCCACTTGGAGAAATGTGAATAACATACTGCACAACATCGCAGCAAAAAGAAAAGTGATTCCGGTGTAATGTGTAAACTTAAAGACGAGATAAATAAAATAGAGTTTACATTTGTTATGATATCTTCAGGAAAGTAAGCTTCATATAAAAAAGTTTGTTAGCACTGTTACGTAATTTTATTGAAGCAAGTAAAGAAATAGGTTTGGAAGTAAATCCCGAAAAGACAAAGTATATGATTACCTATGTCTCGTGACGAGAATACTGTACGAAATGGAAATATAAAAATTGGAAATTTACAATTTGAAGAGGTGGAAAAATTCAAATACCTGGGAGCAACAGTAACAAATATGAATGATACTCGGGAGGAAATTGAACACAGAATAAATATGGGAAATGCCGGTTATTATTCGGTTGAGAAGATTTTATCATCCAGTCTGTTGTCAAAGAATCTGAAAGTTAGAATTTATAAAACAGTCATATTACCGGCTGGTCTTTATGGTTGTGAAACTTGGACTCTCACTTTGAGAGAGGAACATAGGTTAAGGGTGTTTGAGAATAAGATGCTTAGGAAAATATTTGGGGATAAGAGGGATGAAGTTACAGGAGAATGGAGAAAGTTACACAACGCAGAACTGCACGCATTGTATTCTTCACATGACATAATTAGGAACATTAAATCCAGACGTTTGAGATGGGCAGAGCATGTAGCACGTATGGGCGAATCCAGAAATGCATATAGAGTGTTAGTGGGGAGGCCGGAGGAAAAAAGACCTTTAGGGAGGCAGAGACGTAGATGGAAAGATAATATTAAAATGGATTTGAGGGAGGTGGGCTATGATGATAGAGACTGGATTAATCTTGCTCGGGATAGGGACCAATGGCGAGCTTATGTGAGGGCGGCAATGAACCTCCGGGTTCCTTAAAGCCAGTAAGTAAGTATGCATGTATTTCTGTACGACAGAGAAAAAGAGGGAGTTTGTTTTAAGTTTTCCCTATTATAATATGTAGTAGACTTACAGTTCAAGCCCTATACAACTCGGTCCGAAAAATTGCGGATTTGGATGTAACTCTGTAAGATACATGCCCCCGAAAATGGGTACTTTTATTAAATGATCATATTTCGATATACTGTACCACGATCAAGCTGTAACGGGGGAAGGAGGTAAATGATGTCCCCCTAACCCTGTTATATGGGGATTCTATGGTTTTGCTTTACGAGTTTGCAGTATCAATTCTAAACATCCTGAATCAGTACGGATTACAAGTTATCTCTCTCATTTCAGACAACAATAGAATCAACTGGAACAGCGTTTCTCAAACTATGGTCCGAGGACCACCTGTGGTCCTCGAGTTCTGCCCTTTTGGTTCTTCAATAATGACAGAAGAAAAAATAAAATTCAAACGAATTGCGTATCACACTATAGCTGAAAATCTCAGAGTTTGGAAATGAACCATGGCAATCGCCTTTCACTTTTTCTCCCAGTACTGACATTTTATAAAATTTATTACCCTAGTCGTCTACCGAATTTCCACTCTACTCTCAGCAACAAAAGAGGGATGTAAAGTACTACGAACGTGGTGTTTCTTGCCATCTTTTCCCCGCACATCCTGCGTCTGTAACCCAGCCAGGGACCACCCGAATTCATAACAGGGGACCAAAGTACCGAATCTTTTAATGTATTTATGACTTTCTTAATAGTTTTGCCGACACCCAGTCTGCACACTGAAATGGTCACGTACTGTACGTCGTACACCAATAATAGAACGTGCCTAATTGCATATTTACTTCTTGGAAATCGGGCATGTTTCTGCATTAATTCTTTCTGTTTTTCCAGATGACGATATAAGAAATTTTAGACTCTGCCTATTTTAAAATCCGGGCGAATCAGATCGAAAAATTCAAATTACAATACTTTTCTAATTATATTTTTGTACCCAATCACAAGTAACTTAAAAAGGTGGTCCTCACTTCAAAAAAGTTTGAGAAACGCTGTGCTAGAGAAATTATGTAATGGTCTACTTTTAAAATTCCCTTAAAATGGGAGTGGAGATGATTGTAACTACAGGGGAGATTTAGATGCTGTTGTGGAATGTGGTTGTGAAGATGTTATTTTTGTTTGTGAGGATGTTGAGTTAGAGGAAAATAATATGATGGAGCTGATATAGGCCTACTACGTTGCAGGTTATGTTGCCAAGTATGTAAGTGTAGTAGTAGTGTGTTAGATGTTGACAAGTTTATACAGTGATCAGACATTGGAATATTCCAGTTATACAGTAGAATTGAATAATTATTTAAGAATAATAGACAGAGGAGGAGTCATGTGACGCATACAATTCGTAACAAATCTGACTGTACTTGCATATAATGTGTTCCAGTGTTTAATTTCGGACAAATATGAGAGCAACTTCATTAACCCTCTACTACAGGAGTTATTTTCTCAAATGACGTTCAGCTGTTTTATTGGCGCCATAGACTCAGAATACCAACTTCTTAAATTTTCTTCGACTCTGTCTTCGTCGGTGCAACAAATCAAAGGTGTCTCTTAAAAACATTCATACGTGAACAATGTGAAAGTGCTGATAAAAGTGGTGACTTACAGTGTGTGAATGCGGACATTCCACAAGTATGCTAGTTTCTAGAGCCACAACTATATTGGAAAATATTCTAAAATGAAACTAGATAGTATTGCCGGTGCTTCAGGAAAAAGAAGAAAATTGCAGACTTTCATAAAAAACAGGTACCGATAAGAGTGTGTATTTAAATGACATCTGATGAATAAATTTACTGCTTCTACTTCTTTAGAGAACTGCGCATTCCTGTCAATTTTCTGCTTTCTTAACTGTCGTTTTTCTGTACTAACAGTAGTAAGAAACGAGCTTTGAATGACTTCCGCCGAATTTGGAATAGACATCGACTGACTTTAACTGCCAACATAGAAAAAAAATCACTACCTGTTCAAGAGCGCCACACTCAATCGCTTTCACCTTCATCTTGACAATAATAAAAGCCTAAACTAATCTAGGTTGAACGAGGATTGAGCGTATTCTCTTCCTGCACTTTCAGCCATCTTACATGTCATACCAACATAACTTGCGAGGCATTACGAACGTTCCGCGCTAGTTTGCAATGTTCCAGCTGGATGGTTGAGAGAAAATGATTTAAGACCACGGATAAATCGTTTGAAAAGGGAAATTTCTCAGAAAATAAACGATCAGATTATCCAAGCCTGTACTCAAAAAGTTAGTAAATTAGTTACCGACAATATGAGCGAGGTGTGGAAAATCACAAAATTCTTCACTAAGCCATATAGTAATATCCCTCCCATCAAGCACAATGGGAGAATATATAATAGTCCAGAAGAGAAAGCTACGGTTTTTGCGGAAGTCCTCGAGAACTCCTTCAATCCACATGGTGATTTGTATGACAGACAAGTGCATGACCAATTAACACAAGATATAACTACGTACTTAACGTGGACCTCAACAATAACGACGCACCACAGATCCGTCCTGCTAGTGTTCACGAGGTTAAACGGCAAGTTAGACACTTGCCAAATAAAAAAGCTTCTGGCCCAGATGGCATACAGGCTGAAGTACTGAAAGAGCTATCACAAAAATCGTTTAAATTACTTACGAATATCATAAATGCTATCTTTCGGATAGGATATTTTCCTAACATTTGGAAACACTCGAACATTATTCAAATTCCTAAACCAGGAAAGAATAAATCCGATCCACGTAATTATCGCCCCATTAGTTTATTAAATGTTTTAGGTAAAATTGCGGAAAAGATCATACAGAAAAGATTGAAATCCGAACTCGGAAACAATGATCTAATCCGAAACGAACAGTTTGGATTCCGTTCAGGTCACTCGTGCACACAGCAATTGCTGCGCACAACGGAATTCATTACCACCGCATTCAATTTAAATCGAACAGTAGCGGCCATATTCCTAGATCATACACAAGCCTTTGACAGGGTATGGCATGCGGGCTTGATATACAAATTAATTAACAATAATTTAAATTGCCGCCTAGTAAAACTGTTAGAAAATTATATTCGGGGCAGAACGTTCCAGGTTAAACTGAACGACGTGCACTCCACGTCGCGAGGTATTAACACTGGTGTGCCTCAGGGCAGCATTCTGGCACCGACACTTTTCCAAATCTATATTAATGACCTGCCTTGTAATCAAAATTTCAATAATAGTATTTTAGCACTATACGCTGACGATTCGGCATTTCTCACGGCATCGTGGAAGCCAACTGTCGCCATTACCAGGCTACAAGGTCACCTGCGTGACATTGAACCATGGCTCCTCAGATGGAGAATCAAATTAAATATATCTAAAACACAAGCCATCTTATTTAGCAGAAGAAATAAATTCAATAGACCGGGTATAAATCACACGAAGTTAGCTATAAATGGATCACAAATCGAGTGGAAAACCTCAGTTAAATATCTCGGAGTAACACTAGACAGACGGCTCACTTTTTCTGAACATATACTACAAAAACTCAGACTAGCCAATGCTAGAATGGTGGAGCTTTATCCAATATTAAATAAAAGCAGACATCTAAACATACATACAGCTCTAACTTTGTATAAAACATTAATTAGGTCAGTAATACTATATGGTTGCCCTGCTTGGGGACATGCACCTATTACAGTCCGTAAAAAATTACAAGTTTTCCAAAACAAAATTTTAAGATTCATCACACGACTTCCTAGAGTAACTCCTGTTAGATTGATTCGTGAAGAACTAGAAATTTCGACCATTCAAGAATATATTTCAAATCAAGCCTTCTGCACGTACACCAAGTCGTACAGCAGCACAAACCCACTAATTTCTTCACTAGGAAATTACAATCCTGCATTAGATAAACATAAAAGACCTAAGAGTGTACTCCACCCTCTAGCTTGGAACGACAATGTACAAGACGAATAACAACTTGAACTCTAAACAACCATTTGACTCCTTAGACATACATGTCAATTAATGCACTAATAATGTTATTTCTCTGTTCCAGGGTCATCACGTTATTGGCTGCATAGATGCTTTGAATTCTTTGTAACTAATTAATATGTATTTTAATGTTTGAGTACTTCAAATGATTTTTAAATAACAACCTCCAACCACAACATATTCATGACCCCATTGTAGCCAATTGGCTTGTCGTCAGCCCGACACCTCATCCTGCTCAAGGTTTTTCCGTGGTTTCCCTTGAGTAATAAGACAAATGTCGGGATGAGCCCTAAAAGAAACGGGCCACGGACCACTTCCCTTCCCCCACTCTTTCTCTTCTACTATCACAAAGAACTTGCTAATTTCTTAGATATAAACCTGTATTATGATAATAGGGGAAAATAATTATACTGTAAGTTCACAGGGCTAACGGCTTCGAAGCTGGGTACCTGGTTCTAATGAAGTGCACTGGAAGCAATTTAAAACATGGGGGCATGAGATAGTTACTCTGCCTGCCATAAAAATTCACTTCAATTAATCCCCAAGGTAAAAAAGAAAGCTATCGATATAACATTACGAATGTTTCGCGCTAGCTTCTAATGTTCGAGCGGGAATTTCTGTGGAATAGTGTGGAAATGACTGATCGTATTAATATTAGGAAGCTGAGCATACTGAAAATGAAGCGCAACAGTGGTGCCGGGAGAAAGGTCTGCTTCCCGCAAATATGGAGTGTCCACTTTGTGGGGAGTTCCTGTATCATCAATTTGGCAGGAGAGACAAATACGGTTTCTTTCACTGTCAAAAAAAAATGCGCCGGGCATGAGATTTATGGAACATTTAAGTTGTCTGCTGCAAATAACACATTTTTCAGTCGTGCGAGATTGTCAACTATGAGAGTTCTCCTTATAATTTACGGTTTTGCTGTGAAGTTTTCGTACTCCCAAACAATAAGGGAGTGCGATGAGACGAATGTACCAGATGTAGCAGTCAACGATCGCGGATTAGTTTTCACAGTTGAGGGAAGTGTGTAGAGGTAAGAAAATGAACTGTTATGGCAGATTGGGTTAGTTTAGGCTTTTATTATGTCTTTGGTAATTATCTGTGACATGTTAAGTTACTTTAGGATTTTACTGACAGGTTAGGTTAGTTAAGGATTTTACTGACAGGTTAGATTAGGTTAGATAAGGTTAGTGCAAGATTTTAGTGACAGGTTAGGTAAGCTTAGGTTTTTATGATGAGTTACGTAATTATTTGTGACAGGTTAGGTTAGGTTAGGTTAGGTTAGGTTAGTTTAGTTTAGTTTAGTTTAGTTTAGGATTTTAGTGACAGGTTAGGTTAGTTTAGGATTTTAGTGACAGCTTAGTTTAGGATTTTAGGTTAGGTTAGGTTAGGATTTTATGATGCGTTAGATAGTTTTAGCTTTTTCATGCCTTGTGTAGGCAAATCTGTGGCAGGTTAGGTTGGGTTAGGTTAGGTGAGGTGAGGTTAGTTTAGGGTTTTGGTTCGGTTAGGTTAGGTTAGTACAGGTTTTTATGATGCGTTAGGTAGTTTTAGCTTTTTTATGCCTTGTGTAGGCAAATCTGTGGCAGGTTAGGTTGGGTTAGGTTAGGTTAGTTTAGGTTTTTATGATCCGTTAGATAGTTTTAGCTTTTTTATGCCTTGTGTAGGCAAATCTGTAGCAGGTTGGGTTGGGTTAGGTTAGGTTAGTTTAGGGTTTTTGTTAGGTTAGGTTAGGTTAGTTTAGGTTTTTATGATGCGTTAGATAGTTTTAGCTTTTTATGCCTTGTGTAGGCAAATCTGTGGCAGGTTAGGTTGTGTTAGGTTAGGTTAGTTTAGGTTTTTATGATGCGTTAGATAGTTTTAGCTTTTTTATGCCTTGTGTAGGAAAATCTGTGGCAGGTTAGGTTAGGTTAGTTTAGGTTTTTATGATGCGTTAGATAGTTTTAGCTTTTTTAAGCCTTGTGTAGGCAAATCTGTGGCAGGTTAGGTTGGGTTCGGTTAGGTTAGGTTAGTTTAGGGTTTTGGTTAGGTTAGGTTAGGTTAGTACAGGTTTTTATGATGCGTTAGGTAGTTTTAGCTTTTTTATGCCTTGTGTAGGCAAATCTGTGGCAGGTTAGGTTGGGTTAGGAGAGGTTAGTTTAGGTTTTTATGATCCGTTAGATAGTTTTAGCTTTTTTATGCCTTGTGTAGGCAAATCTGTGGCAGGTCGGGTTGGGTTAGGTTAGGTTAGTTTAGGGTTTTTGTTAGGTTAGGTTAGTTTAGGTTTTTATGATGTGTTAGATAGTTTTAGCTTTTTATGCCTTGTGTAGGCAAATCTGTGGCAGGTTAGGTTGTGTTAGGTTAGGTTAGTTTAGGTTTTTATGATGCGTTAGATAGTTTTAGCTTTTTTATGCCTTGTGTAGGAAAATCTGTGGCAGGTTAGGTTAGGTTAGGTTAGTTTAGGTTTTTATGATGCGTTAGATAGTTTTAGCTTTTTTAAGCCTTGTGTAGGCAAATCTGTGGCAGGTTAGGTTGGGTTCGGTTAGGTTAGGTTAGTTTAGGGTTTTGGTTAGGTTAGGTTAGTTTAGGTTTTTATGATGCGTTAGATAGTTTTAGCTTTTTTATGCCTTGTGTAGGCAAATCTGTGGCAGGTTAGGTTGGGTTAGGTTAGTTTAGGTTTTTATGATGCGTTAGATGGTCTTAGCTTTTTTATGCCTTGTGTAGGCAAATCTGTGGCAGGTTAGGTTGGGTTAGGTTAGTTTAGGGTTTTGGTTAGGTTAGGTTAGGTTTTTATGATGCGTTAGATAGTTTTAGCTTTTTTATGCCTTGTGTAGGCAAATCTGTGGCAGGTTAGGTTAGTTTAGGGTTTTGGTTAGGTTAGGTTAGTTTAGGGTTTTATGATGCGTTAGATTGTTTTAGCTTTTTTATGCCTAGTGTAGGCAAATCTGTAACAGGTTAGGTTGGGTTAGGTTAGGTTTTTATGATGCGTTAGATAGTTTTAGCTGTTTTGTGCCTTGTGTAGGCAAATCTGTGGCAGGTTAGATTGCGTTAGTTTAGGATTTTAGTGAGAAGTTCGATTAGGTTAGTTTAGGCTTTTTTATGCTTTGCATATACGAAACTGTACAAGGTTAGGTTAGGATAGTTTAGGTTTTTATTATGCCTTGTATAGGCGTGCTTGCGACAGGTTAGGTTAGGTTAGTTTAGGCTTTTGTTATGGTTTGGATATACGAAACTGTGACAGGTTAGGTTAGGTTTTTGTAGGCTTTTGTTTGCTATAAGTTTTATTTTTTTTCAAACAGTCTGGATCGCCGTTACAAGAACGAACCTAGAATTGGAGGGCCGAATCATATAGTAGAAATTGATGAATGCAAGCTTGGACGTAGAAAATTTGAGGCTGGTCGTGTTGTGGAGGGTTCTTGGGTTTTGGGCATGAGAGGTCGTGAGACGAAGGAAGTGCGATTGGAGATTTGTCCGAATAATAAGAGGGACAAAGATACTTTGCTTCGTCTTATTGGGAAACATGTCGCCGCTCAAAGCACGATAATGACGGACTGCTGGAAGGGATATGAAGGCATGGATGTTAATTTCCGTCATTTGACTGTGAATCACAGCCTCAACTTTGTTGATCCGGAAAGTGGTGCATGCGCGAATTTGATCGAAAACGCATGGCGTGGACTTTGGAGACGTCTGTCTCGGGGAGGCGTGCGCAAGGAAGACCTCAGTGATCACCTTTGTGAATATTTATGGAGGAAGGATTGTTCGAGGCTAGCGCGCGATCCTTTTGAGGCTCTGATTGAAGATGTAAAATTGCTCTACCCCGGAGGTGTCCGTTTCGAAGGAGAAAGCGATTGAGTGTGGCTGTCGTGAAGTAGTGATTTTTTGTTTTTTTTTTTACGTTGGCAGTTGATGTGCGTCATTGTCTATCATAATGGCGGGCTTCGACAGAAAGTTTTCAGTTGTGAAATTTATGTTTATTGTAGTATTATATGTTCTAGTTGTCTAGTTGAGTGTCTTTCAGTGGGTATTGAATTAATAGGAGTTCTGCGTTCTTCACATTACATCGCATCGTGTGTTTCATATCACTAAAATCGTTTCACTGACTAGAAAACAGAACGTTTGCACTTACATTACGTTGGACGTGTCATTTCACAGGTAATTTGCCACATATCTCTAGAATTAGTTTACTTGTAACAATTACGGTAAATACGTAATACGGCGAACGCTAAGCTCCGCCCACGACCCCTTTCCACTTTTCCCCTACAAGCTCACCACATACTCTACGTGATAGTGTTGTGTCGAATGCACATTTCATGTGGGTGGGGATAACTTCCCCTACTGGCGTTCGCCGTATTACGTTTTCGCCCAATTACCAATAGAATGGTTAAGTTTTAAAATGCATCTCCACAAAAAATTCCATCAAATTCGCTTTGTAATTCGAACATTTTCTATTGCAAAATCGTCGGAATCCGCTCAATCCTCGTTTCACCGATTCGCCTATACAAGACATAACAAAAGCCTAAACTTTCCTAACCTAACCTGTTACAGTTTTGTATATGCAAAGCATAATAAAAGCCTA
Organism: Periplaneta americana; assembly: GCF_040183065.1. NCBI lineage: Eukaryota > Metazoa > Arthropoda > Insecta > Blattodea > Blattidae > Periplaneta > Periplaneta americana. The sequence goes on from NC_091131.1 coordinate 174,487,333, forward strand.
AACTAACCTATCCTAATCTGTCACTAAAATCCTAAACTAACCTAACCTAACTTTTCACAGATTCGCCTATACAAGGCATAACAAAAGCCTAAACTACCGGTATCCTAACAGTAGCAGCTCGCCGTCAAAAAAATAGGTGAAGTGCTGTTGACATAAACAAATGCATGAACAGTTTTACCAATATATAATGAGAAGGCCTACTATTCGTAAACTGCGTACACTTTTAATAGTTCTAGAACACATGCAAACAGGAAAACTAATTTATAACAGGACTCAACCAATTTCTTACATACCAAGTCAATCCTCCTATCTTTTACTTTACTTTAGTAGGTTATTTTACGACGCTTTATCAACATCTTAGGCTATTTAGCATCTGAATGAGATGAAAGTGATAATGCCAGTGAAGTGAGTCCAAGGTTCAACACCGAAAGTTACCCAGCATTTGCTCATATTGGGTTGAGGAAAAACCCCGGAAAAAACCTCAACCAGGTAACTTGCCCCGACTGGGAATCGAACCCGGGCCACCTGGTTTCGGGGATAGACGCGCTAACCGTTACTCCACAGGTGTGGACTCCTATCTTTTAAAGCAGCAAACCTGTCGATGATGTCTACATAAAATGTCTGATTTAACTGAGGATGGACAGTATATTCTATGCAAAATGATGAAAGTCCCTCCTGTGGTGTAGCATTCTGAGTGAAATTTTCAATATTTTCAATCAGTAAAGCTTCTTTCATCGGAAGAATATTAAAAAGTTATTTTATACAACTTCTCTATTTTCTTAGCACTTTTTAAAACAAAGAACAAATGGAACTGTAGATCATCAAGAATTTTTTTTATCCTCATATTTAAGTCTACAAAACGACATTTCTAATAAATTACAACTGTGTCATTTTCGGGATACATATTTCGCACTCATTTATCAACATTTTGTATGTACTGGTACCTAAGTACTCGTATTTGATTAAACATATAATACACACTTAGATGTAGGATTAATGCACTATATACACTTATCACTAGTACACTCTAAACACACTAAATAATAAGTTAATATATACGAACATAGTATTAAACTACTTGTGTACATTTACGCGCGCGTTAAACTTTCAAATACAAGAGCTCATGAGAAGAAATAATACACGCCGCCGAAAACAACTTTTAAACTTTGCTAATGTATGTGTGATGTATTCCTGATAAAATAACATAAAGCCAGCTAATTTACCACTGCAGGGGTGGCGCTAAGACACAGAGAATGAGAATACTATTCTCGAGTCAGGTAGTACATACTGTAAAATTTTACAGCCCTTAAACAGTTGCCCCGGCCTTGGAGACCAGCTTCAACCTTTCCCTATTGTTAGTACCATTAGATCTGCAAACTGGTTACTCCACCTACAAGTCTGACAATTCTCTGTAACTGAAAGACGCAGAAACGCACTTCACTCATACAAACTTTCTTTAGTGCGTGACGTCACGTTACCATGGAAATCAAGTGCTGTATGAGAATGGGAGCCCAAATAATTTCACCTCTACAGTGGGATCCTGTCCGCACGGCGAAGCCCTGCGAACTCTAGACACCACCAAGTACGATCAATTATAGCCACTGCCCTTGAACATGCCGATTACAACACCTTTGAAGAAGTACATGGTCTCTCCGTCACTGGCAGTACACGGCGCATAGATATAATAGCTTTCAAGGAATCTACAAGATCTGGATACATAATTGATCCCACTGTGCGTTTCAAAATGGATGAGGAACAGCCAGCAGAAGTGGATAATGAAAAAAAGAATATCTACAATCCTACCATTCCCTATTACCTCAAAAAATACCAGCTCAAAGAGCTTGAAGTAATCGGACTTCTGGTTGGAGCAAGAGGTACTGCTACTCTCTTCATGAAAGATGTGTTTAAGAGACTTGGAATACCTACATCTATTATCCGATTGTAACCTTAGCTGCATTGAAAGGATCAATTGCTCTCCTGAAGAATCACCTATATTCGAAATCAAACTAAGTTCAGTAGCATTCTTTACTTTTTTGTAACACTTACCTTTCTAAAAATAGGTATATTTTCACTAATCTCAAAAAAAAAATTATTTGCAGTTATGTACTTGTAGGAATTTCACTGTTAAAACAAAATCAATGGTTTTTCATGAACTTGTAAAAATTTCTATGGTTAAGTAGGTACTCTTTGTCCCTTGTGGCAGCTCACGAATGGTGAGAAGATATATAAATTATTTGCAAGTTCTAATAGACACCGCTCTTCGCTCATAACAGTTGACATTATTCTATTCAGTGGATGGTTACAGGTACTATTAATACAACTAAACACTGTTCATAACGACTGAAAAGAAAATTTTTTTTTATTTTAGAAATACGGTACCGGTAATAACTAGAATTAATTATTAATACGAGATAAAATTGTGTTTTACACATAAATAGGTGAAATGGTACTTCACCTACTTCACCTGAATAACCGCCCCTATATCCTAACCTAACTTGTCACAGTTTCGTATATGCAAAGATAATAAAAGCCTAAACTAACCTAACCTAACACTAAAATTCTAAACTAACCTAACACAGATTTGCCTATACAAGGCATAACAAACCCTAAACTACCGTAACCTAACCTGTCACAGATAAGTACCGGTACGTAAGACATAATAAAAGTCTAAACTAACCTAGCCTGTCATAACACCCCATTTTCTTACCCCTACACACTTCCCTGAGGTATGAAAATGGTCGAATTTCTATGCTGCTGGAACATTGCAAACTAGCGTGAAATGTTTGTAATGCCTCGTAAGTTATGTTGGTACATGTAAGACTGCTGAACATGCTTATATCCACAATAGGAAAAGAAGTAAATCAACGCTTGTTTAACAACCGCAGTACATAGCAATACTAGTAGTAGTAGTAGTAGTAGTAGTAGTAGTAGTAGTAGTAGTAGTAGTAGTAGTAGTAGTAGTAGTAGATAAAATAATAATTATGCTGATTACTGTCTTGTTAATATAATTTCTATTAACTAGAGTAAATAACGCCAAGCACCGCTATTAAATATACTCAAGAGAAATGGCATGCAGAGCATGCCCCGTTTGTATGAAGTCACGATTCTGCTATCCAGGCCCGATAAAGAACTTACAGCAAAGGCCCCAGCAGATCCTTTGAATGAATGAGTGTACGCCCTCTTGTTCTCTTTTGTATCCACTGTCCATGTAGAACTACGTCTTTCTCCTATGAGTGATAACTCTGGAATTTTTTTTTCTTGTTAGGGGGAAGGGAGGGAGGGAACATGCCACGCACTACGACCTGAGGTCTATTGTACACCCCCTATATGGGTTGAGTTGCGTGCCCACCGATCGATCCCCTATGCGCACTGATCTAACCACTTGACCCCCTTAACAACTCGTCCCTACAGCCAACAGAGTCCATGTACCACTCCCGCTCCGGCAACCCCTCAAAGGCTTCCTTAACGGTCCGAGGCGGAAGTCCTCCACAGAGAAGGTTTGCCCCATCTATCCATCATCACTTGAATACAATCCACAGAGGCCGGTTGAGAGAGCCAGGAGCTTCAGAGGGCCACCTGTAGAACGATCTGAAAACCAGAAGAAGTAACTGGATGATGAATGAAAAGATGATAGGGGAGGAAAGGAAGTGGCGAAGTTGAGTGGGGTTCCAATTGCCTGATAAAGTTACCTGATATTCATCCATAGGAGTGAGGGAAAAACCCCGGAAAAATCTCACCCAGGCAACTCGTCGCAACAGGAATCGAACCCGTGCCCACTGGGTTTAGAGTTAGACTCGCTAAACCCTCAGCCACAACGGTGGACTAACTCTGGAATTAACTGTCACTGTCCTGGTGGAGTGGAAGAGAAGGCCTGATGGCCTTAACCTTACCAGAATAAATAAATAAGTAGTATTATTATTGTTGTTATTATAAATAATCCACACTTGTTCTCCTTGTCTCCTTAGCAATTAGAATAATAGTTGGAGCAAAGGCTAGAGAATCATGTAGACCTTTTTTTTTTTAAATGAGAGATTCTGACCTTAACAAATCAGTACATATACCTACTCTTTAATAAATTTCCTCTTATGTAATAAAGAAAATTTTCTAACTAATTCAGCCATAAATAGCACAAATACCCGCAGAAAGAATGATTTTCATACACCATCATCAAATTTATCATGCTATCAAAGGAGAGTACGTTGCAGGGCGATAAAAATTTTCAATGGTCTTCCTGAAGACATTAAGAATCATAACCAAAACCCTGCATTATTTAAGGTAAAACTAAAAAATTACTTAATATCTCACACTTTTTATTCTCTAGATGAATTCTTGATATTTCACTGTACTATGTAAATATTTTAGTACTATTAAATGATAAACATATTGCATTGTATAATATGTTATTGTTATTGAGGTAAAAAGGTAAAGGTATCCCCGTCACATGCCATGAAGGCACTTGGGGGGCAAGGAGGTAGAACTCCATGCTTTCCATGACCTCAGCACTACCGGTATTAATTCTGTATATATTTCATATTTGCATTTTTATATGTTAAATGTAAGAATTGAATATGTTAGGCTATATTCTATGCTATAAAGCAACTGTAAGAATAGTTATGGAAAAAATTAATCTATCTGCCTGCCTGCCTGCCTGCCTGCCCGCCCGCCCGTCCGTCCGTCCGTCCGTCTGTAAATCTGTCTTCACCTTGATCGTCTTGTATTTTCTTTGTTCTTGTATTCCCCATTTTCTCCTTGTATTTTTAGGAAAAAAAGTTGCATTTGTTTGTACCAAATTTTCTCTTTAAAGGACAAAACTAAAATTCTTTCAAACATCTATTATCATAATACACTGCTCTCTTAAACTGACTGAGCATATGGGGAATTCAATCAATAGATTTCCTAAAATAGGCTATGAAAAGTTTCATATTAAACAATGGAAGATAAAATTAATGTGCATTAAACAGTGAATTACTTGAAAGAAACATCATATATTCTGTGTGACAATGTCATAAACTGTGAAGGAACGAAACTACTCGCATATCATATGAAATATAAATTATCTACAAATCGAAATAATGGTCTTTATACATTGGGAGGAAAAACAAAACAAGAAAAATATATATTTTCGCTGCCAAACACTTCACCATTTTATTTCATCACATTCCTCTTAAGTCATTCAACTTTTTATGTAGGGTTCCAAAACAATTAACAAGTATGTAAAATACGTTCGTTTGTATCCTGGCAGTAATATTAATGCAATATTTACACACCAAAAATGTTGTAAAGTGAGTTTTCAATACATATAATTACAGCTTTAAAGAAACTATTGAAATAATGTCTATAAACTACAAACAAATATTATATGTAGGCTACAGATAAACTAGATTTGAAGACTATGGCTATAGAAACAATTGAGACAAGATACACACATACGGAGTGTTGACAAATTTATACGGATGGATCTCTTATATCATATTCAAGAGGTGCAGAAACTGGGATGAATATGTCCTAACTTTTCATTTTACTATTTTGTCGGAGAATATACAACAAATTTTTAAGTTACTGCTATTTATATTACTTACAAATGGCTTTTAGAGAACCTGGAGGTTCATTGCTGCCCTCACATAAGCACGCTATCGATCTCTATCCCGAGCAAGATTAATCCAGTCTCTATCATCATAATCCACCTCCGTCAAATCCACTTTAATATTATTCCCCCATCTATGTCTAAGCCTCCTCAAAGGTCTTTTTCCCTCTGGCCTACCAACTAACACAATATGCATTTCTGGCTATTTACATATATATTTGCAAAATCTCTTATATTGATTAAATAAATACAGTAACAAATATAAATGACACTTGGGAGGAAATTAAACGCAGAATAAATATGGGAATTGCCTCTTATTATTCGGTTGAGAAGCTTTTGTCATCTAGTCTGCTGTCAAAAAATCTGAAATTTAGAATTTATAAAACAGTTATACTGTATTACCGGTTGTTCTGTATGGCTGTGAAACTTGGACTCTCATTTTGAGAGAGGAACACAGATTAAGGGTGTTTGAGAATAAGATTCTTAGGAAAATATTTGGGGCGAAGAGGGATGAAGTTACAGGAGAATGGAGAAAGTTACACAACGCAGAGCTGCACGCATTATATTCTTCACCTGACATAATTAGGAACATTAAATCCAGACGTTTCAGATGGACAGGGCATGTAGCACGTATGGGCGAATCCAGAAATGCATATAGAGTGTTAGTTGGGAGGCCGGAGGGAAAAAGACCTTTGGGTAGGCCGAGACGTAGATGGGAAGATAATATTAAAATGGATTTGAGGGAGGTGGGATATGATGGTAGAGACTGGATTAATCTTGCTCGGGATAGGGATCAATGGCGGGCTTATGTGAGGGTGGCAATAAACCTCTGGGTTCCTTAAAAGCCAGTAAGTAAGTAAGAAAGAGTAAATAAATTCTAATTATCAGATTGAAGGGCAGCCATACAGACTATAATCTTACAACAGATCACGAAAAAGGCTAAAATAGCCTACAAGATTTAAAAAAGATGCGTTATCTAACTAAACTACAGAAAAAAAAAAAAAAAAGTAGTTGTTTGCTTCCCATTGTGACATAAAAGAAATGAAACAGTAGACTTTTGGCTAAAAAGAAAACTGAAATTTTACAACAATTCTATAACAATTATTCTGTAAAACAACTAATCAGAAGTAAATTCAGATCTGCCCAAAACAGTAAAATTCGGATGGAGCAAATGATACAACCTGGAAATTTTAAATGGTTAACCCCGAGATGATCCCTCAAGGGCCTCATAAATCAGGTTGATAACAAGTCATGTCATGATTATTTGAGAAGCCACCTGAACAGGATAGAAATTTCCCATACATCAGCCCGTGTATTGTGTGATGCAAATGAAGAAATGAACATCGAACACATCAAGGGATGCAAAACATTGCTACAAGATAACATCGTACAAAAATATTGGGGTACAAGACAGCGATTGACTTATTGTCAAGTGCCTAGGGACTGGAACAACAACAATATATCACCTGTACAATCTAAGTACAACATTCGTATAAAAATATGCAACATTCAGAAAGGTAAACATTACACTGCAACCAGACTTGCAATCGAAGTTCATGTTGTAAACATGCCGCGTTCCTATGTGGGCTGTACTTTGTAACTAGGGTGCACAACCCGAGTCTGTAGCTTCAATAAAATCGATTAGGCACGTTACCAGGGGCATATTTAGGCCTAGGCAGACTAGGCAGATTTGAGGGGGCGGCTTTTAAGCTATTACTGATAAATTTTTTTATATTTTTTAAATTTTATTCATAACTCTTTAAAAGAGTACATGAACTTAAACGCACAATGAAAAAGATATCAATAACATTGCCAACAATCAGTTAAAATTTAATCAACACTCTGCCAAGGAAAAATGACAGTTTTTCAATATTAGTGTCACAATGCAATCATAGCACTTTTTTCAATGTTATGCCCTCTCACTGTGAGAGTCTCACATAATAACATTAAAGAACTTATGGTATTAATTATGATACGTTAGGAAGGCAAATCTCGTTGCTCGCAATCATAAGCTTTGTGATGAACTGATGAGAACGCCGCTAACTCTGTCATAAGAGTAGCCAGTATCAACACTCAGTAATCCCCATTCAAACTTAAATTCAAACAAAATACTGCCAGTCATTATGGCCAGCCAGCCGGAGGCTTGGGAGTTCAGTTTAATTCGAAATGGTAAAGAGTGCAGTTGTTTTGTACCTAGGTGATTTATATTTTAATATTCATTATAATGAGTGACAGTCGGAAAAATCTCAGTGGTTCTCAATACCGAAAACACCTCTGATTGAAGTTCTGGCTGATATGTAAATCTATTACCAGACAGTACATCTCATTTGACGATATGTGTCAGAGGAAGAACTGCATCTAAAATCTCATTAGTGTAATATGTAGCTAGTTAGCGGTGTATGCAATGGAGGGGGAAAGGAACTGGTCACCCTACCCCATTATCTCCTGGCCTAGTTGCCTTATGAGTGATGCCTTGATGGTGTCACTTGTGGGGTCCAGACCTGTCTTCGAACAGTTGACTAAACAACAATACCGGAAACTCGAGAAAGACAAGGCAATAAAAAGAGAGGAAATTGTGAGAAAAAGTGGAAAAATATGTGTTATTTAAAAAACAAACATAGCCAGCTTGGTCCAGTTCGAGTCCAGACACATCAGATTGTAATAATGTAGTGAACAGTAGATACCAAAAATAGTGGAGTATGTGGTTTATCTGAGTCAGGCGTCTCTGATATTGGAAACAGTAATAATGACGGGGAATCGATTATTTCAGTTGATACAAAGACTCATATAGGGCGGAAATATTTTTCTCTGCCTAGAGGCGCCAAGTAGCTAGATTCGCCCCTGCACGTTACACACCGGATGATGCAAGAAACATGATGCATGGCACATGGAGTGTGACACATAACGCCATGTTATTTGTTTTAATGAGCCATTCAGTGTGAAGTCATCAGATGATGAAGATCTTCTGCTATTGTCAATAATAAGAATGCGAAGATAAAGGCATAGATTTAGGATTCATTTGTTCAAAACGTTGAAAATCATGGTACTAGTAGTGTTTTATTGGTAGAGTTAGCACAGCATCCAGACAAATTCGCAGAATATTATAGAACGTCTAACGAATTATTTGAAAATACGACAAATTGTGAATATTCTTAATAGATGGAAAACATGTATGAGTATTACACAAGCACATGGACTTTTCACTCTGATTTCTGTTGAAGACTTGGGTAGAAATAGTGTTTGTGCTAGGGTTGCCAACTATTTTTGAAGAAAATACGGGAGACTAAGTGGTCTACAATATTTCACATAAAAAATTGAAAAATTATTAAATTCAGTTAGCAGCACTAAAAACAATTTTATTCTACATTTTGGCAGTTAGGCTTAAATTAGAGTATTTTGAGATATTTTACCTAGTGTAATAGTTTCAAACAAATTGTAAAAATTTCCTACATGAGTAATTGAAGTTGACTGTGATTTGCAGTTCTGATTTGATTAAAGTGTCGCTGTCTTTTTTCGAACATCTGAGGATTGCGAGACTTCATATGTGAGATAGGTATATATCAATGTTAACAGTATTAAAAAAAGCTTGTTAAAATTGGCCATGAAGTCATTTAAATATGTGCTCCTGCATATATGACTTACCGGTATATGTCTAAAATGCAGGTAGTAGGCCATTGATGATATAATGGGGAGAGTTTGGCTGGCACCGTGGATCGTGTCCTGGCATAGCTCAGTTGGAAAGAGCACTCAGCACGCAGAGTTGAGAGGTCCTGGGTTCGATTCCCGGTGCTGGAACGAATTTTTCTCAAAATTAATAGGTATCTACATGTTGACTACTAACAAAAAATAGTAGTCTCGATTATTGAATGAGGATGGCGAGACCTCATATATGAATGTATGTATGTGTATATATATATATATGTATGTATGTGTGTATATATATATATATATATGTATATATATATATATATATATATATGTTCACTGACTTTTCATAAAAGAAAACACTCTTTGTATAAGCTTAGCTGCACATTTCAGTGCATCTCTGGAACAACAGAATCCATCATATAAATCACCTTCAACCATATAAAAATTAAATGTTTCAAATAAATTTTTATATTATGTAAAAATAAGGGAGAAAAAGGATCGAAGAGAAGAAAAATATGGAAGTTGGGAGACTGTTAAAAATTGGGGCTAAATACGGGAGAGTTGGCAACACTAGTTGGTGCTGTGCTGCCCATTACGAACACAAGATAAACTAAACTTTCTTTTTATTTCGCTGATGAGACATTTCCCTTGTTGAAGCATATGATGCGGTCATTGCCCAAGATCATATTGACAAAGGAGCGACGAATAATTCTGTGGTGTTTGGGTAAAGGGAGATAAGACATAAAAATGAGTACGGAGATAAATGAAAATTAAACTTGGAACCCTTATTACAAATAATTTTCTACACAAATAAAACACACCAACTGCTAGTATTCTTTGATTTTTGCACACCCACTTGTATAATTTAACTTGTTTTGTTCATCTGGGGAACAAAATTCCACCTGGACAAAAAAATGACTTATACCCCTTTACCCGAACACCACAGAATTGTTAACTATATGCTATCCTGGGCTAGAAAGAATGTAGAATGTACATTTGGGATGTTATGTTCTAAATTTAAAGTCCTGGACACAGCATTTAACTGTCAATTGGAAACTGTAGGTATCATTATCAAGTGTGCAAGTATTCTGAACAACTTTGTGAAAACAAGAGAAAATATTCCAGACTTTGATGCCACAGTAGTTCGAAATGATTTCCACACACCATATGATGACCAACCTACAGATGAAAATGTCTATACGAGGGATAGATCAGTTTCTTATTTTTTAAGTCTAGCGTAGCTCTTCCTTGGCAATTAATTCCCAGTGACTTAATAAAACTTGTTATGAAGTGGGATATTTATATTTAAGTGGAGATTTATATTTTAAAACAAATAAATAAATGAATGAATACATGTACGAGAACTAAATAGCTACTTTCCCGGACAATCCTATTTCAGTTTATGTTTTACTTCAGCAGCTATCTCTGCCCAAATTTTATCTATGAGATTCTTCTTTGAATAATCTGCTCCTGTATAGTCGTAAATAACTGGATACCTCTACATGACATTCAGTGGCGTAGCATGAAATTTTGAGCAGGAGAAGCTAACTCAAGTTGTCTTTCATGTAATATGAGAAAATGTATTACAAAAATACAGTCTTAAAATAAATAGTAGTCAATGTCAAGTCAGCAGTCGAAGATTGGCTGGAACCTCGTAAGTAACACCAATAAGGCATGACCTCAAATGGTACGTAGTAAAATATGATTTCACGGTTTACACATATCTCTAATAGACACGTATATGTATAACATTAGCTTACTCCCTGTCATACTTAGAGAAATCACAATATTAGTATCATTACGTAAGTATGCGTATGTCTTTTGGTTGTGTCCTTCATTGACAGCAAGGGAGTCGGTCATTTGTTTTTTTAAATCACACTTTTGTTCGTAAGTCAGTCTTGATAATACAATTGTCCTAAAAAAATTCAAGTAAATTAGCGTCAGGAACTGTTATTTCGCTCATTATTTATTATATCAGCCACAGTGCACACTAACACTTCAACTGAACACAACTGACGAAAAGGGATAACTCGGAAACTACATATTTTAAATGTTAAAGCAAGCTTCTTGTGAGCCTTGCGATTAGGGTAGTTTAGTTAGAAAGGGATGGAAAATCTGCGGGGTGGGTTACACAGAAGAACGAGTGTAAGAAACCAGTGTGCTTGGAAGCTGGTGTGTGCAAGATTCTTGTTTACTACTGCATCACAAATCATCCTGAGCTGCCGCATCACAATATTTAATGCGTAAATATAAATTCTATTAAAATTAATACACAATTTTCTCCATAAACTGCAGGTTTATTATGAAATTACTATTAACTGGGGAAGCTAAGCTTTTTAGCTTACATTGACGCTACGCCACTGATCACATTAAATTTCTGGTAGTCCATCATGATCGGAAAGTGTACACTGACAACTGAACTCTGGGCTGTAGTGGCCAGGTTGCGTTATCTTGGTTATGATGCAAGGCACATGCATTATGTTGTTTGTGTCTTGCATTATCTAGCCTGACTAGTAGCACCTAAAGACGTTCGTTTATTCGTCTTTGATGCATGCTTAATGTTCCATGCATACTGCTTCATGTGTCTGTATCGACTGGTGTGTATCCTGTCTTACTTGAACTGCTGTGTTCCGTAGCTTGTCGGTTTTTTGCCGTGACATCAATAGGGGTTTAGCATGCTCGAACTGCATTAAGTGTGGTTGTGCATATGACATTTATTTCAGTCTTCATCAACAGTGAACATAGAGTGCATTGAACAAAATACAACACACTTTAATGAATAATAAAATAAATTCTGTAGAATGCAAAATATAAGGCATTCCAACAAAACTTTGAAGAATACCACAAGAAAATGACCGTCATTCTTCCATCTCTCTGACGGGAGAAAGCAAAACTAAAGAAAACCCCAGGAATAACGAAAACAGATATGTATAAATGCAGTGGTGATATTCTAATTTCCTGGTTCTCTCTCCTAATAACTACAAAATTTTATTATAAAATTTTATTATAAAAAATAGTAAATAAGGTAATAATAAGCAGCTATAAATAAAGGAAAATCGCAATGTATCACGCTAGTACCGGTACAGAATATATATGCAGAGTACTTCATATCATCTACTGTTACATCAAGTTAGTTTAACATTAAATGTTTAGTACATCACCGCCACTTTCTAGCATGCCATATTGTATTTTTGGTCCAGAGAAAATACACTGCTTTTACAATAATACTCGTAAAAAATAAGAACGTTTTCGTAAGAAAGTATTAATATTTTCTCTAGACTAGGGTGACCAGACGCCCCATTTTTAATGGGATTGTCCCTTTTTTTCAGCTTCTTGTCCCCTGTCCCGAGAAAATTATGTTGTTGTTTTCTAATGCCAGGCGTTTGACAATAAAGTCATTTGACCTCTTGCACTCCAATATTTGAAAATGGCAAGTTGTAGCCGATTTAAGTGAACACCATATTTTAACGTTTTGGTGGCTACTTCATTCACACACAACCCCCAGAATGTCTGGAGGACCACACCTGCTGTTGGTCGACGGGTCCATTGGACCTAGCTGGGAGATCTTGTTGATCACCAGCTTTCCCTCCTTAAGCCACTGGCGGACGAATTTAGTGCCATAGCAGGTCAGCACTAGGAACAGAAAAGTAGAAAGAGGAGGAAGGAAAGGGAAATGAACCCCTAGGCCTTGAATGCTCTAAAGCCGTCGGGGTCGAAGAAAGTAAAAGTTCAGTCAGAGGACTGGATAGGAAAGGGTAAAGAGGGAATTAGGTATTGAATAGAGGAAAATTATACCAAATTCAGTCACTAACTCATCAAGCTGACCAGTGCTAATTGATGAGTAGCCCCTCCCTTTAGTTCAGCTTGTAAAATTATGCTTACTAACAGCTGCACCATGGGAAGGTAGGGATGGGACATTAGGTATTTGTCCAGGTTGGTTCCTTAAGGCCTTCAATGGGAAGGATTAATGGCTCTCCCCCCCTGTATCCCACAAATACCCTTTTGCAGCCCCCAAGAAAAGTATGCTCGGTGCGCCAAATGTCTCGTTTTTTTAAATGGCACCGCACTTCCCTAAATTATAATTAAGATATTTATTTTTCTTTTATTTTATTAAGAAAGATAAATACATTAACTTAGTTTTACAAACATAATTCAGATTGTAAGTTTTGTGTTAGGAATACCTGGTACCAATGCATCATCAGAAAGAGTGTTTTCGTTGTTGAATTCAATTTGGTCTGACGAAAGGAATCAGTTTCCAGTTAAAACCATAATCACAAAATGTAATTTCAAAAATGTGTCTTGCATGGACTTTTATAGTTTCTTGAAGGAAAGGCCAACACTTCTACAGCAAATTCACTCATCAAAGAAATATGATACAGATTGTACAGTTGATCTTCATGGAGAATGTTAAAATACTTATTATTTCTCAGTAATATTTGCAATTACCATGGACATATACCGTATATGTTTAACATAGGTACACATGAGTGAATTGGTGTTAAATTTCTTGAATATCACCACTGGTTAAAAGGTAATATGAGGCAAAAAATTTTGTTACGAAAGAAGTTCAGAATATAGTGACATGAATATAATTGTAAGGTCCAATTAACTTGAAGTATTTTTAAACAGATAAGTTAACCTATTTAATTCAGACTAGCTGCAACATAAAAAATTGTCAACAATGACTTAAGCCAAGTATCCATACTACTCTATTATATACTTGCATAATTATTATAGCCTAGTTATTGTGAACAGTATAGTATTTATTACTTTAAAATAAATAAAACTGGACCTTATTGCTCACTGACATTATATAAACACAAGTAGGCTAATAATGAATGTTTAGATAAAATGTTGATTCATGTCAACTTTAATAAATGTCTCGTTTTTTTATTTTGGAAATCTGGTCACCCTACTCTAGACCAAAAATACACTATGGCATTCATAAGAAGTGGCAGTGATGTACTGAAACAACAATATAATAATAATACTTTACTGCTACGAGGGCTATTCATAAAGTAACTTCCGTTTTCATATAGCGTGCATAACAACAGAGACAGTGGCGCCGCTCTGGCGGTGGAGTGTACCTTGAAGCAGTACGCGTCGAGCAGCTGTAGAGTCAAGGTCGTGTCTTTGTTCCTCTCTGAGCCACGTGCTGTCAAAATGTGTGCTGCAATCGCAAGTCCCGCCGGGTGTGAGGTACTTTCTGTAATAAGATTTCTTGTGGCCAAAAACTGTAAAGCCAGTGAAGTTCATCGCCAATTTTGTGAAGTTTATAGGCCAGACGTAAAGAGTGAATGTGGTGTCAGACAATGGTGCTGTATATTCAAAAATGGGCGAACCAATGTCCATGATGAAGAGATAAGTGGTCGACCGAGTATCGTGAATGCAGATCTGATTCGTTTGGTTGACGAAAAGGTTAGAGCAAACCGCAGGTTTACCATGTCAGAGCTTAGTTAGGATCTTCCACAGATTAGTCGTACTCTTCTGTACAAGATGATTACCGAAGATTTGGGCTACTTGACACTTTCTGCCAGATAGGTGCCTAAACTCCTTTCTGAGAAACAAAAGGCAGATGAGGGCAGCACTGTTCTTTCTTGAGCATTACGAAAGCGAAGGTGATGCTTTTCTCGATCAGATTGTGACAGGAGATGAGACTTGGGTGTAGTATGTGAATGCAGAAACAAAGCTTCAATGAATGCAGTGGGGCCATACTCACTCCTGGAAAAAATCCACAAAGTGTCATCAAACACTTTCCATGAGGCAACTCATGGCAACTGTCTTCTGGGACAGAAAAGGAATTTTGCTAGTGGAGTTCTT
The DNA here is from genome assembly GCF_040183065.1 of Periplaneta americana. Lineage (NCBI taxonomy): Eukaryota > Metazoa > Arthropoda > Insecta > Blattodea > Blattidae > Periplaneta > Periplaneta americana. The sequence continues at coordinate 174,502,385 of NC_091131.1, forward strand.
GGAGAGGAATGCCACAATTAACGCTGAGTGTTACTGTAACACACTAACAAACTTGAAAAGGGCCATTCAAAACAAACGTCGTGGCATGTTGAGCTCTGGGGTGATTTTCCTGCATGACAACGCCCAGCCGCATAGAGCGTGTCGTACTGCAATCAAACTGCAAGAGTTCAACTCGGAAGTATTGGATCACCCTCCCTATAGCCCAGATTTGACGCCTAGCGATTACCATCTCTTCATGCACATGAAGACGTGGCTTGGCTCGAAGTGCTTTGATGATGACGAAGAGTTGAAAACCAGCATTGTAGGTTGACCGAATTCTACGATTGCGGAATTTCAAAGCTCGTCAAACGCTACGACAAGTGTCTCAATGTGACTGGAAACTGTGTGGAAAAATAAATTAGAGTGTACAATTTCAAACGTATTGTAACCCAATTCTGTAACGTCATTCACAGGTTTGTAAGAAATAAATGGCTACTTTATGAATAGCCCTCGTAGAACAAAGATACATATTGATTTTTTATATAAAAACATTCTAGCATCCCAAGAAAGATTGAGTTACATACTCGTGCTCAGAGGGCATTCCACATAATGTTAAGACATTTTATTAAATAACAGAGTAAAAAGTAAAAAAAGAAAAAGAAAAGAGAAGAAGAAAAAAGATATCACAATAATTGAACCTTAAATTTTCTCTCTTAAACAGCAATTTTTAATTGATTTTTTTAAATAAGGAGCATTAGTAAATTGTATATTTGGGAATTTAGCTATTAAGTTATCATGTTATAAAGCCTTGGACCGAAGTTGCTACTGTGATTATATGCTACAGCTATGATACATTTAGGTTCTGTTAAGCATAATATGTTTTCTGATCTTTTGGTTTTATATTTATATGAATATAAATTAAATATTTTTCGGTTTTTATGTACGAAATTCAATAATACATCTTGTTATAAATATGATGGAAGTCAAATACTTTAAATCTTGAATACAACAGTTCTGAAGGATAATCAAGGGTTTATTAAGGCATAATTGTATTATTCTTTTCTGTAACAGAGTTATTGGCATGAGGGAGGTACTATTAGCACAATATTAACTTTCTTAAACATCAACCATAGTACACCAACTATTTACTTTTCTTACACATAATGCTACCACCACCACAAAAAATTTTGATCAACACTTCAACCATTAATGCTTCATTATACTACTCTGATTGCTCTCTGCAATTTTTTTAGTTGGTTATTTAACGACCCTGTATTAACTACTAGGAATTTAGCATCGATGGTATTGGTAACAGCATTATGGTATTTGGCAAGATGAGGCCGAGGGTTCACCGTAGATTACTTGACATTCGCATTCGCCTTATGGTTGGAGAAAACCTCGGAAGAAACTACCAGTAATGAGCACAAGCTGGAATCGAACCCATGCTCGAGTGCAACTTTGGATCAGCAGGATCCTTGTCCTTGTAAGCTTTTTATTTGTTATACACATTAATGGTAACATTTTCATAATTCACTTTTCCGCTTTAAAAAACTAACAATTGTGTGTACTTACTGATATTCCACGTTTTTCTTCATTGAAGATTGTTCACCACAGCATAGGATAATGAGTCCACAGAGAACTTGATTTCTTCTTTTCACTTTTCATTGAAAAATATTCCTCCAGCATAAACTTTTCAGAATTATTCCATACTTTTTTTTTTACACCACTCTTCAAACTTCTTATATTCCTCTTCATACCTCTGTCGCGATTTTGTTGGAATTAATAAATCAGTACAGCTGTTAATGCAATACCATTGACACTTATATTTATAAATAGTCATGGTGACAATACCGACAATAATAACATTCTTCAAATGTTTCTTGTACATGGCCTTCTATATGAAATCGATCACGTACAAAGCAAATGTATATAGCTGGCAATAAAAATTTTACATTTAGACAATATTCAATTTTACATTATTTTTTTTATCAAAGTGGATAAAACTTTGTACGATATGCCTACACATGTCGTAAGTTCATATTACAATACTAGACTGGTTATCAAACTCGAACTGCTGCCTTGTTTGACAAAATCTCGTGTTGTAAAATAAAACGGTATATAGTAGGCTATATAGCAATGAAATGATTCAGTAGAAATTAATATAATGCAATTGAAAGCTATCACATTTTTACATGTCGTGTCATTCAGTCAGATCACTGCTTGTTTAATTTGTCCACAATGTAGAACTGGTTGTTAAAGGTTTTAAATGAAAAAAAAAATAGCATTTACAGGATGGAAGAACACTGACAATACGATATTATCAAGCATTTTAATATTGCACAAAACATAATGTAATAGTTATTTAGATACTAATGTCGTAATTCACTGTGGGCTAAAGCAAGGAGATGCACTATCACCTTTACTTTTAACTTTGCTCTAGAGTATGCCATTAGGAAAGTCCAGGATAACAGAGAGGGTTTGGAATTGGACGGGTTACATCAGCTGCTTGTCTATGCGGATGACGTGAATATGTTAGGAGAAAATCCACAAACGATTAGGGAAAACACGGGAACTTTACTGGAAGCAAGTAAACAGATAGGTTTGGAAGCAAATCCCGAAAAGACAAAGTATATGATTATGTCTCGTGACGAGAATATTGTACGAAATGGAAATATAAAAGTTGGAAATTTATCTTTTGAAGAGGTGGAGAAGTTCAAATATCTTGGAGCAACAGTAACAAATATAAATGATACTCGGGAGGAAATTAAACACAGAATAAATATGGGAAATGCCTGTTATTATTCGGTTGAGAAGCTTTTATCATTTAGTCTGCTGTCAAAAAATCTTGAAGTTAGAATTTATAAAACAGTTATATTATCGGTTGTTCTGTATGGTTGTGAAACTTGGACTCTCACTTTGAGAGAGGAGCATAGGTTAAGGGTGTTTGAGAATAAGGTGCTTAGGAAAATATTTGGGGCTAAGAGGGATGAAGTTACAGGAGAATGGAGAAAGTTACACAACACAGAATTGCACGCATTGTATTCTTCACCTGACACAATTAGGAACATTAAATCCAGACGTTTGAGATGGGCAGGGCATGTAGCACGTATGGGCGAATCCAGAAATGCATATAGAATGTTAGTTGGGAGGCTGGAGAGAAAAAGACCTTTAGGGAGGCCGTGATGTAGATGGGAAGATAAAATTAAAATGGATTTGAAGGAGGTGGGATATGATGATAGAGAATGGATTAATCTTGCTCAGGATAGTGACCAATGGCGGGCTTATGTGAGGGCGGTAATAACCTCCGGGTTCCTTAAAAGCGAGTAAGTAAGTAAGTAATGTCGTAACGTTTTATTGGAAATTCCCTAGTACCCGGTACCCGCTGCATAAGCTGTTAAGTCAGCCATTGTTGTATAATCATAAAAGATGTATATTTGCCCTGGACCAAAAATATATTACAAACTGACTAGAATCACATCTAGTAACAAACTATTAAAAGCGAGTAAGTAAGTAAGTAAGTAAGTAATGTAACATTTTATTGGAAATTTCGTAGTACCCGGTACTCGCTGCATAAGCTGATAAGTCGGCCACTGTTGTATAATCATAAAAGATGTATATTTGCCCTGGACCAAAAATATATTACAAACTGACTAGAATCACATCTAGTAACAAACTATTAAAATTCTTTCCAGAAAGAAGCCACTGTGTAAACATAAAAACGACCTATGTAACGAGTACCGGGTACAAGGAAACTACCACCATATCTAAATACTGGTAGGCCTATATACATTTTTTTACATATTACTTATTTTAAAAGTTTCATTTATTGGAACTGACGATATAGTATATCAGAATACACGATTTGTATTCAAGACTTTGCCGTTCCTATGGAAGGACAATCCTCGAGAAGGATTAAACACTGTAAGTTCAATTTCCCCCCCCCTCGCTGTTATTTATACTCGCTTTAACATCTTTTGGTCATATCGCGATAGTTCAATTTTATTTAAATACCAACTTGTATAATGCACGATGCTGTCACATTTTAAATATATTTTAGTGTGAGCACAAAATTTCCATTTCCTATGACAAATTCATAAAGATATTCACACGAAATTATTTTGCTAAGGAATCCATCCTTCATTATGGAAAAAAAAAACTGTGGTAACTCACTTTTAATTGAGTACCTACTTAACCTTACAAAAGGGCTAAAGAGCAAAATTAAAAATAAATAAACAAACAAACAAACAAACAAGGAAACAAGTAAACAAAGAACTACAATTCATGATGTGTGGATAAGCTTCAGGGCTTTTACCGTGTTGTCTTGGTGTTGGTGGCTGACATTTCGACCGCTGTGTTGTGATCATCTTCAGAGCAGTTGTTGGATAAGGAAATAGTCTGCGAGCTCGTATATATATATATATATATATATATATATATATATATATATATATATATATAGTCTCGATGGGGGGAATACTTGCTGTGATAGGTCGTAGGTTCTCCTTCTCCTTACAACGCGGTAGAAGCCCTGAAGCTTATCCACACACCATGTACACCAGCCACGGAAGCCTACGCGAACACTTAAGTACAATTCATATTTTATTGTAGAATGAAGTTATTTCATATTCTGCATTTCCCTACAAGAGTGCTAAGTGAAATTCGTAACTTAGTAAGTACTGGTAGTTTCTATGAGCATCACTTCACTTCACATCCGGTTTACCGACACTGTTGCCAACCTAGTTGAGCTGCTGTGTCAAGAAGACTTTAATATAAATTTCTGTTAGTCACGTAGTATATGCAATAATGGCAATTCGACTGGTTACCATTTCACCCTAGTTCTAGTGATAAATCTAAATAAACATTTAGTTATAGAGTGGGAATGTTGATTAAGTAGATCATGTATGCTCCAAGGGCCTTCAATAGGTAGTATGTCATGTATTTCTGATAATAATTTTTGACTAGCTGGCTTGGAAAAATGTACATCCGAAAAAAATATGGTTCAAGGTCCCAGTCTCACCACATTCACATAAATTGTTAGCATGTCTTTTAATGTTGAAAAGGTATTGCAGAGTTGCGAAAGTTCCCATAACCAGGCGGTAGTGCATGATGATTGCTTTTCGAGGCAGTTTTGAATAGGATGTTGTGAAGTTTTTAATGACTCGAATTTTATCCTCCTCCTCTTTATAATGGATCTCTTCTTGACATCCTTCCATAGGAAGATAAAAATGGTGTCCCAAATCTTGTGGAGTAAGCAGAAAATTGGTTGCGGCATTTGGGAATGATGTAGCTAGTTGTGCTAGTTGGTCGACTTTCTCATTGCCTCTAATGCCTTTGTGACCGGGTATCCGAAGAAACTGCAAACTCATTTGTGATTGTCTCATTTTATTAATAAGTGATTTTAAAAGGATGATATATATTTTTTGTTTGGTATCTGAGTAAGGTTTAAGTAAAGCTTGTGAAGTGCATTTATTGTCCGTGCATATGACTGATTGCGAATATTTATATTTTTGAATGTCCTTCAGAGCAGTATAGATAGCCAGGATCTCCACGTGGAAGATTGATGTGTTATTGTGCAGTCGGATGCCCTTGAGGTAATTGTTACTGGAATTGTAATAGGCTGCTCCAACAAGCTCCTGTTTCTTAGATCCATCCGTGAAGTATATGTACTTGATTTCGGGACCTGGACAAAAAGTTTTGAGATATTCCTCCCATTCTTGGGGGATACAATGGGTTGTTTGTGGTGTAAAAGATGTGTCAACTATTGATTCGTCTATTTCTTGCTGGTCTATAAGGTAGCAAGGAAAGATAGGGGTTTTGTAGATGTTTGGTTGTAGTAAGAAAACTGAAAAAAATTTTTAAAAGCAGGATATTTTGAGTGAAACCATTTGACGGTTGAGCCTGTGCTATTTCGGATAAAAGCCTGAGTTTGTGGAAGAGTGGGGTAGATGTGTGTGAAAACAGTCTGGTAATGAATTTAGTTGCCAATTGGAATTCTCGGTATTTTTTGTCAAAGAACAGAAAAGTTTGTTCCATCTGGACATATGATGGGTTGCCATTGATGTTGAAAATATTTTTTAAGAGATGGTAAAAAAGTTGTCCAGGTAGTAAAATATGTATAAACGTCATTTTGCAGTAGAGATCCATATTCTAATCTAGCTATTATTAAGGGGTATACTAACTTCAATCAGATGTTATGTTCAATGCTCCACAATTTATTAGAAATACATTTGAATAATCGTTGGATATTTTTCACTTTATGTATAACATGTTTCAGATGTTGTCGACCCAAAAGACGATAGTCCAGAATCACTCCGTGAAATCTGCCTGTCCTTTGAGATGTAATATTAACATTCTGTATGCGACTGTTACGTTTGAGGTGTGTGCAACCTTTCTTGAATATTAGAAATTGCGTTTTCGCAGTATTGATCTTGAGTTATTTCGCAAGGAGATAGTTAATAATCTGGTTGTACTGGTTTTCAAATAGTCGTGTTCCTTCTGATATGTGTTTATAATTGTATGACATATATAAAACAATATCATCTGCATATTGAAGGACCTGTATTGAAGTGTTGTTTGGTAAATTCAAAGTTCCAACATATAATGTGTAAAGTAAGGGACTGATTGAAGACCCTTGTGGAATTCCCAGTGATGAATAGCTTTGATGGTGGTTGTTATATTTAGGTGCCAAGGAGACCAATCTGTTACTCATAAGATTATAAATACATTTGATAAGAGGTGGTGGAATATCGTATGCAGGTAGTTGATCCAAAAGTAGGTGCAATTGAACAGAGTCATATGCCTTTGATATGTCTAGGAGTAGAGTGAACATTACCTTGTTAGATTAAAGTGCTAGGTATGCATCAACTACTAGTAGATAAATATTATATGATGTGCTATATCCCTTTCGGAAGCCATATTGATTGCAGGACCATAAATGAAATCTTTCTAAATTGAAAGTAATTCTGTCAGTAAGGATTTTTTCAAATAGTTTGCGAAGTGTATTGGACAAAACTATAGGTCTGTAATCAGTAACTGTTGTTCCTTTCTTGAGGGGTTTAATTATAGGTTGAATATAAAATAACTTCCAGGTATCCGGGACTTCTCCAGTTGTGAGAATCTGATTGAATCTAGGTGCTAGGGGCGATAAATACTTGAATGGAAGCTTCTTGAGTAATAGGTATGGGATATTGTCCAGACCAGGTGCAGTGTTTCTTCGAGAAGCCAAGACGTGCGAGATCTCTTGTGAGGTAATAGGTTTTAAAAGCTGATGATCGTCTGTAGTGCTAGGAATTTCAAAAATAGGTGGAGGAGCTTTAACCGTATCCGGAGAATGATCTTGTAAGAAAGTATCTTGAAGTTCATGATCAATAAAAATCGGGGTGAAGTTAGTTTGCTTGCCTGTCTTATACCAGTTTAATTTCTTCCATATGGTTGTAAACTTAGTTGGAGTTTGTGATGTAATTGATGCAGTATACTTTTTCCATCCGAGACGTTTGTAATAACAGAGCACCTTCTTAGTGAGGGCTTCTTGGTTCCTAGCCCCTAATTGGAAAAATTGGGGGTTAACCTGTATTTCTTATAAGCCAGTCGTCATTTGGCAACTGCTCTGTTGCAGGCTTCATTCCACCAAGGTGGTTTTGGAGGAGTTTTATTTCTAGCAGATTGTTTAGAGAGAGGACATTTCCGGCATTCTTCTATTAACAAGTTATGTATGTCGTCAAAATCCTTTATTGTATCCTGAAAACTCTGTAGTTTAGATATTATCTCATCCACCCTGTTACTATTAATATGTCTGGGTTGTGCTGGATTCGATTGATTGAGGAAAATGGCTTGGTTTAAGTATAAATCTATATCAAGCAGATAGTGATCACTATTCATAGTATCCAAAATTTTATTAATATTAATATGCTGTAGTAAGTCTTTGGATGACCTAATTAAGTCTGGTTGAGAATCATCCTGACCCCATCTTCCTTTTCTAGTTAAAATATGTTCAGATGCAAGTTGCCAATCATGTAATATAGAAAATTCTATGAGAGGATGATGGATTTGCTGCCATCGTCTATGCATATGAAAGTTGACTATATTAAAATCGCCACATATTAGTATGGAAAGAGTAGAAACGTTTGTTAAAATATGATTCCGTTGGTGTAATGATATATTCTCCCTGGGTTTGCAGTATACACCCATGATACTAATATTGTTGACTGTGATAGAGATGATTTGTATTTTATTATTAATATTAAACATTTCATATTTCTTTGTAAGGTGAACAGACTTGTGGATATACATTGAGACACCACCTCCAGTACCGTCCTGGTTGGCGGAGATTAAATGGTAGGATTTAATGTTCTGTTGTCGATAATTTTGAAACCAAGTCTCTGTAATAATGATTATATGATAAAATTTTTTGGATACCAAGTATGATATGTCATGAATCTTATTGTTTAGACTTCTGGCGTTCCAATATAGGATTTGGAGTCGATCCACGCAAAAGTAGTTTTCAAATCTTCCAACAGGGGTCTGGTATAGTCAGGTGCTTCCTGTATAAAGTTATTAATAAAGGCAATGAAGGGAGTTTTATTTAGCTTAGTAGAGACTCGTTTTTGAGATTGAACCTCTTTTTGAGTAGTTGACAATTCCTGTGAATTGTGTTCTATCTCTTTGCTGTGGTATGCAGTTGTCCTAGAAGTAGATTGAGAAGGCTTAGGTGATGTGGGATTAGTTACATAGGGGTCAGGAGGGGTAAATATGAGACACAGAGAAAGTGAGGTAAAACAAGTTTATTATGCGTATATTTTAGTAGACAAAAATATCTATTTAATTTACATCACTCTTCAGTAAGTATAGAAACATCCTTTACAAGATAAAGAATGTAAAAAAATATTTAATGAATTTGGGGGTGGGGGGAAATTCATGCATACTAATTTTCGTAGAACAAATTCAAATTTTCCCTCCAAGCTTTCCTAGTTATTTTGTATCTACATGGTTGGCTGAACTGTTACCAGGCTTTATAGCAGTCATAGTACTTTCTGGTTAGTTTGCTGTAGAGTTGATAGAGAAATGGTGTTGTTTGAAGATTTGAAATTCAGTTTCAAAAGAAAATATTGAAGAGGGGGAAAAAGAAGACAGTCAGGTAAGAGCATGTGCAATTATTCGCAGTGATATTGTTATTGGTGCTTTTGGAACCATTGCTATTTTGGCTGCATCATTTGTTGCAGGTTGACTAGCGTTGTGTACTGCCTAGGTCTAACATATAAAAATGCCTAGGTCTTATGCGAAAAAGAATAAAATCAATGAAGATGATGCACAGAGTGCTGTGAGAGAGTGGAAAGAAAAGAAAGATTCACTGAGAAACATAAAAAAAATACAATTTAGATAAATCATTATTAAGTAGGCGTATTTCTGGACAGGTGTTGCAGAAACGTGGAAGAACGACAGCAATAAGTTTAGAGGCTGAAGGAAAGCTGGCTTCGCATTTAAGGGATATGGCTCAGTGGGGATTTGCTTTAACCACAAAGGAAATAAAAAATGTAGTAGCAACACCTTTTAATAGCAACACAGGAAGGCAAGGAAAGGATTGGATGACTAATTTCTTACGAAGACATAACTTAAGCATTAGAAATTTGGAGAAATTAGAGATGAACAGAAGAACAACCACTGCGATCCATTTATCATATATCAATTTTATGATAGATTAGAAGAAGTCACTGCTTCATTAGGCATTGGGGGTAAGCCATCTCATATTTATAATTTGGATGAGACTTACATTTGCAGTGATCCTGTAAGATTGAAATGTGTTGCTGGTAAAGGTCAGAAGGTCACAACGCTAGCATTCTTGCTTGTTGTTCAGCAGATGGAAAAGTGCTTCCTCCATTAATAATTTTTACTGGTCAGCACTTGTGGACAACTTGGAAAGGAAAACATGACATAAAAGGAACTTTTTATGCAAGTTCTGACAAAGGGTATATGACTTCAGTCATTTTTCAAGATTGGTTTACAAAATTCTATAGTCTGGTTAAAGAAAGGCCTTTGCTATTAATATTTGATGGACATTTATCACATTTGGACCTGACAACTCTAGAAAAAGCTAGAGAGCAACATATTACCATATTAAAGCTTCCTCCACACACAACAGAAACCCTTCAGCCACTGGACAAAGCATGCTTCAAACCTCTGAAGGATATGTGGAATGAAAGACTACATGAGTGGCAGCGCCTTAATAAGAGGAAAATATCTCGATCTGAAATGGTGATTTGTTGTGTGGAATATGGGAGGAAAGCATTTCACAAAAAACTATCCAAGCAGGGTTTAATTCAACAGGGATATTTCCTTGTAACAGAGAGAAATACCCGAAACATCGTTTAGATCCTGGTAAATTAGAAAAATATTATGCAATGACTACACAAACAGGCCATACAAATGAGGTAGTTAGTCCTACCACAACTCCATTACCTGTTAGAGAGTCAGAGCCTATTGCAGGACCTTTAAATGCATCAGAGCCTAGAAATCTTACCATCCTGTTGGAAAAGAGTCTCTTGCAGGGCCTTCGAATATATCAAATAGGCCTCCTACCACAATTGCATCACTCATTAGCAAGTCACAGCCTCTTCCAGGACCTTCAAATACATCAGTTGGGCCTGAACCTATCAGTTCTCCTGAGCAAAACTGTGGAAAGAGCAGTGTCACTTTTGCAGATTTGCTGTTACAAAAAGTTAAAAAGACTACTCCCATTCCTGAAACAAGAAGGATGATAGAACAACATAGTGAAGTTGTTACGTCAGAAGAGTATATGACTTTGATAAAGAACAAGTGTGGCAAACTGAAAAATGGTAGACCTAAACCTGTAGGAAACAGAAAAACTAAGTTAGGAAAGCAGAAGAGAAACATACCAAAAGATCCTGAAATTTCTGAGGATGAAGAATGGCTGGAAAGTGGTGATAGTTTACAGGACATTGATCTCTTAGAAGATGAACCTGCAGAAATATGTGAGGTGACTGAGCCAAATGAAGTGAAGATTGGAGATTATGTGTTAGTTCAGTTTAAAGGCGGTAAAAGAAACACAGTTATTTATAGATTGATTAAAGTTCTCGTTAACACTTTGTTAAAAACATAAAATTTACTCTGTCACACGTTAAAAGTGTTAAAATTGTTAAAAAGGCATTTACCTTCGACAGACGGCCCGTTTAGACGCTATGTGGGGTCGTCTTCAGTGTCTCTTGAACCACTGGTGATCTTGGCTCTGCGATGTGCAGTTGTCGATGGTAGGGGTGGGGGTAAAATATATAGCACAAGACAATGGATACAACCCTAACATAATAGACACACTAATAAAAAAGGCAAAACAAAAACAGAACAAACCAACACAAACAGCACGCGAGAATAAATACATAACATTAACATATCACAATACCAATACCCACAAAATTGCAACTTCATTCAGAAAACTAAAGTACAAAATTGCATACAAAACAAATAATACAACATAGAAATACTTAAATAACCACACTAAACATTCAAATATATATAATTCAACTGGAGTTTACAAATTAAAATGCAATAGTGGCCCACATTTTTACATAGGACAGACAGGAAGATCCTTTCATACAAGATACAACGAACATATTAAAGCTATAACCAAACCTTACATTACATCAAATAATGCAGATCACATTATCGACAATAATCATGACTAGAATAATATAGAAACAGATATGGAAATTTTACACATCACACCAAAAAGTTCACAGTTAAACATCCTAGAACAGTACGAAATATATAAGAATACAATAGCACACCCACAATATATACTTAACACACAACTACAGTTCAATACGCACACATTGTTTGACATCATAGTACGTCATAGCATACAGACAGCCAACCCCCACCATAGGAGCAACACATCCCCACCCCTACCATCGACAACTGCACATCGCAGAGCCAAGATCACCAGTGGTTCAAGAGACACTGAAGACGACGACACATAGCGTCGAAACGGGCCGTCTGTCGAAGGTAAATACCTTTTTAACAATTTTAACACTTTTAACGTGTGACAGAGTAAATTTTAAGTTATTTATAAATATGTTTGTGTTGTGCAGAAAACATATCCTGTAACTGATGAGTATGATGTAATGTGTATGAATATGATATCTGGAAATAAGACTCTTTTCAAGTTGAATGAAGCAGATGTGTCACTAATTCACAAAAATGATATTATAGGCATACTTCCAGTACCATTTATGTCTTGCACTGGACAACGTATGCAATATTGCTTCGCACAGCCAGTTGATGTGTGTGAAAAGTAGCCTAATATGTGCAGGTTGTCTGGAATGTTTTTCAATCATTTTTGTTTAATACTATCTGAATTAAACTAAGATAAACATAAATCAGCGTCTAAAATGCCTCATGGGTTTGTTTATTTCTTATAAAAATGTATTTTTTTTTAATGAAAATTAAAAGTTTGTTCAGCATAGCCTAATACTTAAAAAAACTGCTGTGTCTTATTTTTGCACTCCCATTCCTGTAGCTCTCTTAGGTATGGAGATTGAATACTGTCTTTTATTTACCCCCAACTGTCTTCTTTTTATCCCATTTGGTGGGTAAAAAAAAGACACACTTTTTATTTTATTGATGAAAAAATATATAAATTGAAGCAATATTATTTATAAAATTGAATTCAACATGCAGTTTACCATTATTTTAATAATTTACCAAAATTTTAACTGTTAGCTTTCTGTTTAAAAACATTAAAGTTTTGATTTTGTCTCATATTTACCCCTCCTGGCGCCTATGTTAGATTTTTAGATCTTGGATGATCAGAGTTGTCTTTGAGTGCCCGTTCATATTCAGCAACATTGTAGCCTGTAGTATTGTGAGGCAGTTTTCGTTTCCCTCTCTTGTCAGATGTATGGTGGTTCAGGGTACTGTTAGCATTGCACGGGTTGTGAGATAATGGTTTACTATTTGGTGAGATTGGTGCTGATGTCTGAAGGGGCGGAAAGTTAGCTGCTGGGCTACCCTGAGTGTTATTATTCGTTCTAAGGATAGTGGCATAAGTAGTGTGCCCTTTAAATATTTGTTTCGCCTGATATTTGGATACTGGGAGGCTTTGTATGGTATCGGCAATATTTTTTTCTAGGTTATAATTCGGGCATTTATCCAACTCCGTACTATAATGGGCCTGTTTGCAATTTACACAACAAGGTTTCTCTGATTGACATTCAGCTGTGGTATGAGGGCCTCCGCATTTCATGCAACGAATAGCGTTGCGACAAAACTTGGATTTGTGATTTAATCATCCACAATTATTGCATTGTATAATTTGCTCCTTATATACATGCACTACACGTCTCTGATAATATAAGACCACGTATTGAGGGAGTTTCTGTGATCGAAATATAAGTTTAACTTTAGAGGAAGGTTTGTAAATCGTTTTTCCATTCTCGTCTGTGGATTTATAATTCAGGCGGTAGGCATTTGTGACTGTAAGTCCTTCAGATACCGAAATATTGGTTATAATATTCGTGATTGAAATGTCTGGGTCAACTCCACCAATGATCCCATGCACCATGATATTGTATTTGGGTATGAATGACTTCATCTGAACAGCTCGTCGAAATCAGAATCAAGGAATTTGTTAGCCTGGTCGACTGAAGTGAAATGTATTTCAAGTTGATTAAATCCTGACTTGAAAATTTGCAAAACGTCATAATTATTAGTGTATAGCCATTTACCGAACTTCATCGGATGCATCTTATTGATGTTTGCAGTCTTGCTTCTAATAGTGACAAAGAAGGGTCCAGAATCTGAAAATATATATTGATAAGATAACTGAGGTTTCATTATACCATACCTATCCTGGTTTTCGTTAGATCTAAGTGATGAAAGGGGCTTGGTACTGGTCAGTGATTGTTGCTCAATCGGAAATGATGTAATGGGCAGAGCTTCCTCCATGATTTCCGGAATGTTTTCCATGTATGAGTAGTAAGAGACCCCCGAAGGGGCTCTAGATTATCGAACAAAGAATAAATAATATGAAAGTGTGAAAAAAAGGCTTAATAAAGACACTGAAACACTGTCACTGAATCTAGACACTTCTCTACTACAAACTATTACACAAAAATATAGAACCACTTGCACACGTCTAACTAGTAGCGTATCTCAAGTAGAAGTGATGTATGAGCATCAAATGGCTTCAATGTCGTCACAACCCAGTTAACCACGCCAGTTTCCTTACAAATGTGTCAAGTAGCAATGATTTTCATGTGCATTGCCCTCCTTCAACATATTGTAACAGCTGGTCTGCTGTATTTGGTGTTATAGCTTAGCGAGTATAACTAGGTAGTTGCGTATAATATATTGTTTCAAATTCCTGAACCAGTCATTAAGAAGGGAAGGTTGAAAGAGTCTGGCAATGAAAGCAAAAAGTTAGAGGCAGTAGGAAATGAATATATGATTCTAAATAACTTTCATTCATCTACCTGCAAAGAAACCATATTTATTAGAGATAAATCTATGCTATGTAGGCTGTATGTGTACGTTAATTTGAAAATGTATATGTTACCGGTAATACTGTTAAAATCCGAAATCAGTCAAAACCAGTTTCATCTAGTAAAAATTAGCTTAAATGTGTGCGTGTATCTAATGCCTACTCACTTCACTTACTTGCGTGATTCAGATTCCGCATATTTCGGATAGATGGCAGGACTATGATCCATTTTCAATTGTACACCACTTCGGCAGACCACGCTGTACATGATGTGTATCATGTGAAGAGTTATGTCGTGTACTAGGGTGAGTGTATGTGTAAGTGTTCGTGTAAGTGTAGTGTAGGGAATGGGTGAGGATGATAATGAAGAGGAAGGGAGAAGGGGAAATGTGGTGCCGGCACATAGCCTACTCCTGTCGAATAGCAACAAGGGGGCCACCAGGCTTAACGTCCTCATCCAATGGTCTAATCACTATCAACAGTGACATATGCCGTCTCTTCATATCCACTGCAGAGAGATTTGGGATTTAACCCAAGCATATTGGTGCAGAATTTAATGGTTAGAAGTTCTGCACCTCCACAAATTTTACATGAAAATCTCTGATTCCACTGGGAATCGAACCCACCGGCTAGTCTGGAGGCAGACATGCTGCCACAGAGCTAACTTGGCAGACCTGCTTAAACAAATGTAGATAGATAAAAAGCGAGTTTTCGTAAGGTCTAGAATCAGTGACAGGTTCGGTTTGGTTTGTTTAGGCTAGACCAGGCCTGGGCACTAGTAACTCAATCGAGTCATTGCAGATTTCCCCTTAACTCCCCACTCCACCTTCCCCGGCTGAGACGAGTAGACAGGAAGAAAACCATTGCTCAGTGACAGATTGTATAAGGCAGGCATCATAGTTTTTACAAACTTTCAGCTCTCGCTGGTTACCTGCAATCCATCACTGATGCATAGTGCCTACTGTGTGTTTGTTTATAAGGCAGTGTAAGCGAAAAAGGCATGGGTGGGGGTTTCAGAGTTCCGTTTCACTTCCCTGTTGTGCCTAGAGCTGGGCTAGACCTTACGAAAACTCGCTTTACATATATGCTTTTTGTTTATCCCTTTGTTTGCTTAAACTAGTCCTTACTAGGCCTATTTGAAACTGGTTTTGATGGATTTCGGGTTTTGAGATAACATAATGTAAATTAAAGTAACATGCGTACATTCACTGAGATAATGACAAAAGTAAGCACATGTACTGTATGCTGGTTGCAAAATTATTCATATGCTAATGTAAAATATAATGTTGTGTTGGAGATGATGTGAAAAAGTTACATAGTATTTTCCCAATGAGGATGAAATCAAAATCTTTTACAGCATCTGAAGAGCTTTAATAATATATGAATGTTTGTAGCTACAAAAAGTATAGAATTTTGTCTTTCATTTTTGCAGTATAGAGGAAAATTTAAAATATATAATTCCATCATGACATATGTATGAAATTTAACAACACTGTATTGTACTTAAAGCAAAATATACCGATTTTTTTGCTACTAATATTTTATTTGAGAAATCACACATGCACTGGAAATTTCGGGCCCCATTGCGCCTTCATATTACAAGGTAAGTTTCTTAAGATTAGTCAAAAATATTGCAAATCATATATAGCTGACAGTTTTATACACTTTCCTCAAAACTAGCAGACAAGAACATGTGTAGTTTCTCAAATGACTGATTGAATAATTTTAAAGTACAACAGAAAAAAATAAATCACTAAACTGGAGAATTAGGTACCGCAGCTTTCAACATGGCATTGCAATGATAATCAAGTACACAATGTTGCCAACATTGACGTCATTACCAGAAGAAATTTATTTTTTGCTCGTTCGCTCCCTCATTCTCAACATTACTGAGAGATAGCTTCACTCCATGGAGTGCAGTTTCATAGAAAGGACTTTGCTGATAGTCCTTCTACTGCCCCCTACTAATTGGTTGTCATAAATGTGTTCTTAGTGTGACGAAAATCTTGTCTTTGCCTCTTAGTATCCATCACAACCCTCGTTCAGAAGAATTGACAGGATCCTATCAAATCCACGTGGAGGCAGAGTTGCAAAGATTTTCTGAATTCCAAGAATCCCATCAGTTAGCATGAAAGTATAATTGAGAGTGTATTCTGTAGTATTCATTGAGCAGTCGGCTCGTGATATTATGTTGTTTTTTTTTTCAAAACACGTGGTGTCCAGATGAGGATGACGGCCACTAATCCTCTCATTTCGAAGGTCGCCAAGATTGTGGCAACTGTGCAATGTTGGGACGATGGGCTGGTCAGAGGTGTTTGTGTAGAAAGTCATAAATCTGTAAGGGGGTGTTCAAAGGAGCCACCAAACTGCACTCCATGATATAAAATAGACTTTAGCAACAAGTTTAGATAAGGAGATAAGTACATTAGTGTTAATTACACACTTTGGCAGTGATAAGGTTGGATGGGGTTTGACTAGGAGATAATGTATGAATGTCAATTACACACACTGTTGATTTGAACGATATTCCCTGGACCACATCATATTTCTCATTAATTTCGCCGTGTTAAAGTGTTATGATATCTTCTTTTAGTGTATTAAAAAAGTCGTCATTATACTCCATAGATCTTGCATTTAAAAGTGCAGGGATTTAGTATTAAAGAATATCATCACCAATTTTACTAGCAACATTTCGATTCTCTTTTATTTTACATGGCTTAGTATGGCCTGGTCACTAATGACACATGCAGCTCACGACAGAAAGAACTTGACTGTGAGATCAAACTACGCATGCGCGGACTTGGTGAACCCATTAACGCCCAATGGTCTATTTATAGACCCTTGCACACTCGAGTACATTAGATTTTTTTATTGGCGCCCCACTGATTCAATATTAATGATCATCATAAATATATCATGTAAGATGTTAACTAAACTTGCCAACATTTTATCCTCCTTCAAAAATAAGGATTCATTAAGGTATCTTAGTTCGAATTATTTAGGTATAAAATGATGTCGCACTGTGTAAGGAATATAATTAATTTTCCGTATTATAATGTGTCGATATTGTTATTGATTTGTGATTTAGTAGTGTCAAGGTTATTACTATTGCATCGCAAAAGAAAAACACAAATTTATGTAAAATGATTGGAGCAATATGAACTGAAACGGCTGCGGTCTATAAATAGACCGCTGGGCACTTATGATATCACGTGAAAATAACAGTGGAGAAAGGTGTGTCATTGCATTCTGTACCACAACGGTTGATATCAGCAAGTGACTGTCGGCAGTAGTACTGTGCTATTGCAAGTAGATTAGCATCTGAAAGATGATTAGCACCTATTCGATCCCCAGAATGTGTTATTGTATGCCCTAAATTGGAAATAAATGTGATACGGTGTACGTCTGCAGTGTATACATTTTTGAACAATGGATATATTCCTTCTTTCTTCTAAGTACAGAGGTCTATAAAATATGCAATAATACTTTTCGACCAATAAAGAAAACCATGCATCCTATTTTCACCAACATATTATAACAGTAAACAGAAAAAAATTCAATATTGTGATGGTACGATATATTGCTGTCCTGTGCTGTGGCATCATGGTCTAAGGCATCCTGTCTAGGACTCGTGTTACGGAATGAACGTGGTTCGAGTCCTTATGGGGGAAGAAATTTTGTCATGAAATTTCGGCCAGTGTATGGGACCAGTGCCCACTCAGCATCGTGATGCACTTAGAGAGCTACGGTAGGTAGCAAAAATCCGGTTTCTCAAACCAGCTATAACGGCTGGGAGGAACATCGTGCTAACCACACGATACTTCTATTCTGATTGGATGATCGTCCACCTCTGCTTCGTGGACGTGAGGTCAGTAGCCGGCTGGTCGGTCTTGGCCCTTCATGGGCTGTAGCACCAAGGATTTACTTTTTTACGACATATTGCTTCATTTTGTTTCGTGATATTATGTCAGATGGTATCACTTTTGACTAATTTCTTCTGTGGCCAACATCACATTGAGGTTTTCTATTCCCTGTGTAAAAAATCTCTGGTAAGGACACAGCTGAAATGACGTCAGTAATAGGCACGACTTAGTCTTAGGCAGCAGAGTTGTGCTGAATGTGCTCGATTGCATTGTACATCCTCATGCTCATGACACATAATTTGATAATTTTTTTTATAAGTAGAGACCTTTTGCTCCACCTTCAGGATCTTGGTTTCCGGATTACAGAAACTGTGAGAGAAAACAGAATGGATGCCTTTACTCTTCAGGATACGAAATTATTACATAATGCAGTACGAGAGTCCTACGATTATACATTTGACACTAATAGTGAAATTCTGTTCGTGAAGTGGGATGACAACAGATGTGTACCTGTAGGATCAATCTTTGATATAGGGGCTTCTGCAAGCAGGTGGGACAGAAATATAAGACAGAATATAAGTGTGCAGCAACCACAGGTCATATTTTTTTAGTAGGTTATTTTATGACACTTTATCAACATCTTAGGTTATTTAGCGTCTGTTTGAGATGAAGATAATAATGCCAGTGAAATGAGTCCGGGGTCCAGCACCGAAAGTTACCCAGCATTTGCTTCTATTGGGTTGAGAGAAAACTCCGGAAAAATCTCAAGAAATACGGTAAGTACATGGGTGGAGTGGACCATCATGATTGGTTAGCAGGGAAATTTGCCACTTCAATTCATGGAAAAAAGTGGTACTGAGATCTCTTTGTCAGAATGCTGGATATGGCTATAGTAAATGGTTGGATTGTCTACAGAGAAATACATGGACGAGACTCCCTGGACCTACTTGAATTCTGACGATGCTTTACTGTTCAATATCTCTAGATGTTTTCGAACTGCAAGAGAATGGACGCCCTATTCCATCACCTCGATGAGTGAAATTTGGTATGAGGATAGATAGTAGAGGTCATTTCATGGCAAAACGACCCTCTCAGAAACACCGCCAGATGGAATGGTGTAAATGCAGACCAGTAACATTCCGCAAGAAGTGTGATGAAACCTTCTGTCAAAAATGCTTTGAGCCTTACCACAATCGGTAAAGACAGACATTACTAAAATAAATGTGTTTCATTATTGCTGCAGCATTGTATTGTTGCATTAAATACTAAAATGTCATAAATAAATTTATTTATATTGGTGTAAATGTTTCTGGTTATACTACATTAAATACACAAAAAATATATTTACTTTATTGCAAATGAATACGCAGATATCATAAGTGCCCAGCGATCTATTTATAGACCGGGTGATTTTCAGCTACTTGGTGCATGGCAGAATAAACAAATCATATTCTTGGCATCTTATGGATTAAATTTATGAAATAGATATATTATTTTCGTTTTTTTTAATAAAAATAATTTGGGCGTTAATGGGTTAATAAAAACCTAAACTAATCTTCGTATATATACAAGATGTGTAACTGGAGTACAAAGGGAACTTCATTTGATTAGGAATGTACACGCGAAAATAAATCCAGATAAGGATCACGCTGACACTACAAGAGAAGTCTGTGCATGCGCAGTTTGATCTCAGAGCCAAGTTCTTCCTGTCATGAGCCCCAATGGCGAGCATATTTGGCACTGCTGTATGGTATGGGTCATTCCATGTCAAAGGACCCTGAATGCTAAAAAATTAAAATATTTCAAAGTAATTGTAATATTCATATTTCTAGAGTAGATGAACCTTTATACCAGATAAACAGTTAATTTCATGAAAATATTGAATTATTTAATGTCTATGCATATTTGACTTTAGTATTAATAGTACTGCTGACAAAAGGAAAAATACACCTCATATGTTGCCTGCTTTGATCATCTTTGCTTGTCTTCTGATTTGTTGTTGCGTGAGAAACTTGCTGTGTAGATGTTCCACAATCTACTGTGCAATTTTGAAGCAAATCAGATGAGTTTTTCAAGTACATGGAACTAAATGAAAATATTAAGATCATATGTCACACCCGCAACACAAAACATGATTTTATTTATGCCCATAAGAAAGTAATTAACTTATCAAAGTGAAACTTTCTGAAAGTGAGGTTATCCACAAGATCTAAATTTTAACATATAACAACTTTTTTGTAGCATGGCTATTTTGCACTCAAAATTGCGTTGCGTGTGTGACATTAGCCTCATATTATCAAAAGTCACACCTGCAACAAAAACATGAAAAAACTGGGAAAGACAAAAACAAGCTCTTCAAACTGATAAAATAAAGTTAAAGCTAAAGCGCAAGCAAGATAAAATAAGACAGAGGTGGCACAGAGAAAAACTAAAGTTAAGTACCTGAGATAAGTAATGCATCTCCAACAAGGGGTTCATATAGGAGCAACAGATCACTAGGGAAAGCAGTTCCTAAAGTGAACAGAGGTTTGCCAAACAGCCTAAGGAAAAGGAAAGCAGTGGTATCGAAATTAATATTTGAGGAATTGCCGGAATTTGCAAAAAGACTGAATCTGCTGCAAAAATTAAAAAAAGAAGATACCGTAAAAGATTGAATGATGAAACAAAAGATAACATGGTGCAGTTTTATCTCCGTGATGACATAAGCAGGACTGAGCTAGGTAAAAAAAGACAAAGTCACCATAAAGAATGTTCAAACCAGCAAGAAAGAAGTGGTACAGAAACATACTATGATGATGACCATTGCTGTAGCCTACGAAGAGTTTGTGAAGGAATGTACCAAACAGAGTGTAAAAGGTGTAACAACACTATTTACATCTGCAGAAGAAGTGAATTCATTATCATCATTCCTGGATAATCGTTGGAAAAATGTGCAGCCAATTCCAAGCCTGCATAAAGTTTACTTTGTGTCTCCTATTAAAGAAGGTGTGGTGAAGGTTTCTGAAAGCTCTCAACAAGAAGAATTAGCAACAGTCCAATTATTACATCTTGAAGAAGAAGAAGAAGAAGAAGAAGAAGAAGAAGAAGAAGAAGCTAGCTCTCCATGCAACAAGGACAATACCAAACTTGAGCCAGGGGACTTTGGACTTGTATCTTTAATTGCAACAGGAAAGTCTAACAGGAAACAAGACGTCTTCTTTGCTATTGTGAAATATTGACGAATATGACGAAGTGTTGGGTGTTGCCAGTAAATGAGAACAAATCTTGGGAGGACTTGTCAGTGATCCTGAAGACCTCCTAATTTGCGTAATAACAGGGGTCAATTTGCCTTTAGGTGACTATGCTTGCGTTTTAATCTGCATGAATGTTTGTAAAAATTTTTTAAATTTGTATGCGCTTTTTTTTTAATTAATTTCAATAGCTGTGGTATTTTTTTGCTTTCTTTGTAAATAAAAAATATCTATGTCACATTGCTGCTGATAAAAATATGTAAACTTAACATGTCTTCAAGTGTCACACATGCAACGGTCACACACACAACATTTTCAAATTAGAATTTACGTGGAATGTTAATGTTCCTCAGCAACTTCTATTATATCATCTCAAAAGTATACATTTTATTTATATCCCCAACAAGTTACAATCATATTCATAATCCAAGAGAACAGAATTGTAATAAAATCTTCACTTGCTTGAGAAGGAGTTGTATCATTTTGTCACACACGCAACAAAGATTGACATCTTATTTTTGTTAAGTGTATTCTTCTTAACCAACTCAAAACTTCATAACTGAATTAAGTAATTGATGGTTAATATAATATATAAAAATAAAAATGTTAGCTCTTAAAACATTTAATTTACAGTGTCTTCTGTAAGTGAATCTGCTGTTAAGATGTCACACACGCAACCATGGAATGACCCGTATGCATTATCCAGTTGTTCCAAATGAATAAAAGTTTTTTTTTTTTAAGTTGACTCTTCAAATGCCACAGATAGAATAATACAGAGTGGACTCCTCGAACTTTCCTGGTTTCCATTGCTTCTAAAAAAGAAACAGAAAGAACAACAATAATAAGGACAATACGCCTTATATCCACCCTTCATGTCTAAAAAGCGAAGAATCGAGGAATAGAGACTCAATATGGCATATTTGAAATTCTGATGGCATCTGCAGCAAGGCAACTTGAAGAGGATGAATGCCAGATCTTCGGGAAATTTTTAGCTAAAAGATGTAGCAATGTTCATCCATAACACACAGCAAAGTCCAACATGCTATTATAAACAGTTCTTTCTACAGTTTACCATATACATTGTTCTCAACATCGTACTGTAATGTTCATCCATCACAATGCCTGTTACCATATTAAGAGAGTTCCTTCAATTCTCCTGACCTTGTCAAGCACTGCACTGATTACACTCAATTAAAACTCAAATTTTTCTAGCATCAAGTACGTCCAATTGGCAAGATGTGGATATGAATTTTCAGGCTTTCTTCATTTTTAAAAATAGTGTTTTATGGTGTTACTTAACCTTTTATATATTGGTAGAAAATAAGAACACCTATCTGTAGACTTCTGACACATTACCTGTGCACTCGGCAGATGCCAGAGTGGTGTGGATTGCCTCGCTATAACTCACTACAAAAATATAAGTTCAAGGAGGCCTACTTAGCACAGCGTAATACACAAATACACTATTGCGTTATCCCACAAATTAAATAAACATAACAAAAGCAGGAAATATACCCATTTTTAGAACCACATGACAAGCAGACATGTTCTTTACTCAGAGAGAAAAATTAAAGTTTTCTGGAAATGTAGTAGTGTAGCGCAGAGTCTTTCTCTCTATCTCTTAACACCATTTTCTCCATTAACTAATGGTCAGAAACCTGAGCACTATTGTGTGTACTAAATTTGACTGCACTGGTTTTATCAACATTAAGTGCTAGTTTATTTGCATGGAACCATTAATTCATTAGATTCAGCACTGTATTACAAGTGTTTATAAAATGATCGTATTGTTTACTTGAAATAATTACACTTGTATCATCTGCAAATAAAATCACATGGGATGAATTGTTTATGGTCAAGGCTAAATCATTAATATAAACTAGAAACAACAATGGACCTAAAATTTACCCCTGCGGAACACCATGTTTAATATTTCTAAATTCTGAATAAGTAACTTTATGACTATTTGGTACATTTTCTTCTACTTTTTGTTTTCTATTTGATAAGTACGATGTAAACCAACCCAACATCTCATTTTTAATACCATAAAACTTCAATTTTTTTACTAATATACTATGGTCTACACAATCAAATGCTTTAGCCAAGTCACAAAAAATCCCACCTACATGTAGTTTCGAATTTAATGAATTTAGTATTTCATCCACCAAACTAAAAGCAGCATTCTCTGTCGATTTTTGTTTTCTAAATCCAAACTGTTCTAAAACTAATATATTGTTGGACTCCAGGTAATGATATAATCTATTATACATAACTTTCTCAAACACTTTTGAAAATGTTGTTAATAATGATATGGGTCTGTAATTAGCAATAGTACATTTATCTCCCTTTTTGTATATTGGTTTTACTATTGAATATTTGAGTCTTTCTGGAAAAATACCACATTGCATTGACAAATTGCATAGATAGCTTAACGCAGGGGATAATATTTCAGAACAAGCTTTCAGAACTTTACTTGAAAATTCATCATATCCAGAAGAATATTTTGTTTTTAGTTGTTTTATCACATGCATGATTTCGCTGCGGTAGTGGGAATAAATTTGAGACCTAAAAACTCAGTGTTAAATGCATCAGTTAGGTAACCAAGTGCAGCATCTTCTGCACAATCTTGAATGTTTAAGTTCTGAATAATATTTATATAGAAGTCGTTAAAATGATTTGCAATTGATTTTGGGTTATCTATTTTACTATCATTGATTTTAATGCAAGTAATATTTTCACTCTTTGAATATCGATTAGTTTCATTTTTAATAATATCCCAAATAGTTTTAATCTTATTGTCTGAATTTTGTATTTGTTCATTCAGATACATTTTCTTTGCATCTTTTATAACTTTTGTCAAAGTTTTACAGTAATTCTTGTAGTAATTAAGAACATGAGGATCATCACTATTCCTACTCATTAAATATAGATTCCTTTTTCTAGCACATGATATTTTAATTCCCTGAGTTATCCACATGTTTTTACTTTTACATTTTTTCACCACCTTGACTGGAAAACATTCATTGAAATAATTCGGAAATGTAGTGAAAAATGCATTAAATTTAGTATTAATATCAATGGTATCGGTACTATATACATTTTCCCAAGATTCATTTTGTAGACATGTATTTAAATGATGAAGAGATTCAGCATTTATAATCCTTTTTTTTATTTTTAGATTAACACTTTGGAATTTTTCACTCAAATTGAAAACACTTAGAATTTGTGCATCGTGATCAAACAGGCCTTTGACTAATGGTACTGTTGAATAGGAATTCAATCTACTTTTATCTATAAATATATTATCAATGGCAGTACTACTTCCAGCTTGTGTTCTGGTTGGAAAACTTACTGTGTGACTAAGATTATAAGTTTCAAGAAGTGAGTTTAATTTTCTTTTACGTGAGCTTTCTGATAGATAATCTATGTTTATGTCACCACAGATTACTAATTCGGTATGTGGTTTATAAAGTCTTTTCAATAATGAATCTAAGTTAGTTGTAAATTTCTTATAATCTTCCATTGGCGCCCTATAAACACATAAGATAATTAAATTTGATATCTCATAACCAATTTGTATTCCACAGATTTCAATATCTTGTTCAAGGCAAAAATCAGATATATCAATTTTACTAAATAATAGATCCTCTCTGATAAAAATACAGGCACCGCCTTTTTGGAAGACATGTCTACAGAAATGAGAACCTAATACATATCCATGTAAAGACAGTTGTAGTATTTCCTGTTGCTTCATATGATGTTCAGTTATACATAATATCTGAGGTTTATGCTTTTGAGTTGCTAAAGAAGTGATCAATTCATCAGTTTTTTGTTTTAATCCCCTAATATTTTAATGAAAAATAGTGAAGTTACTGTGTTCATTACTAGAAACATCAGAGCATTTACAATTTAGTTGAACTTGTTTCAAACACCTTACTGGTGGGAGGTTTAACCTAAAAAAGGAGAAGCCCTAGCATTAACTAACACAGGAATATTACAACTCTGCTTTTTAACATGGCTGCCTCTGATGCTATTAGCAATAAGAACCGAAAGGTGCTCCTTGCCTCTACCATTCAGATGCAGACCATGTGACGTATATTCATACCTTCTTATAGGGCTTACATCTATCAAACCAATGTGTGATGCCCCAGGTCTCATCAGAGCCCGCTCAAGCTGCATATTCACACTCTGCACCCTCCTGTGAAGATATGGCTTGTCGTACCTGCTGAAAAGACTGAGAAATCCCACATTGGTATGGCTGCTCATCTCAATTGTGTTGTTGACATCTTTCTCAATAGAATAGTTACAATCGTTATCAATACTATTACCTGGCCCACCCACTATAACTACATGATCGCTCTTAGAAAAATCTGAACTCAATTTCATCATATCCTCAACAACATTCTTGAGAGGAGCATTAGGCTTACATACACTAGATACTTCAAACATAATCATATACTTTGTCTTTTCGGGATTTACTTCCAAACTGATCACTTTACTTGCTTCAAGTAAAATTTCCGTGTTTTCCCTAATCGTTTGTGTATTTTCTCCTAACATATTCACGTCATCCGCATAGACAAGAACCTGATGTAACCCGTTCAATTCCAAACCCTGCCTGTTATCCTGAACTTTCCTAATGGCATATTATAGAGCGAAGTTAAAAAGTAAAGGTGATAGTGCATCTCCCTGTTTTAGCCCGCAGTGAATTGGAAAAGCATCAGATAGAAACTGACCTATACAGACTCTGCTGTATGTTTCACTGAGACACGTTTTAATTAATCGAACTAGTTTCTTGGGAATACCAAATTCAATAAGAATATCATATAATACTTCCCTCTTAACCGAGTCATATGCCTTTTTGAAATCTATGAATAACTGATGTACTGTACCCTTATATTCCCATTTTTTCTCCATTATCTGTCGAATATAAAAAATCTGATCAATAGTCGATCTATTATGCCGAAAACTGCACTGATGATCCCCAATAATTTCATCTACGTATGGAGTTAATCTCCTCAAAAGAATATTGGATAAAATTTTGTACGACGTCAACAAAAGTGATATTCCTCGAAAGTTACCACAGTTGGTTTTGTCCCACTTTTTAAAAATAGGTACAATTATGGACTCCTTCCATTGTTCTGGTACAATTTCCTTTTCCCAAATAGCAAGTACAAGTTTATAAATTTCGCTATATAATGCACTTCCACCCTCTTGTATTAATTCTGCTGGAATTTGATCGATACCTGGAGACTTGTACTTTTTCAGATTTTCTATCGCAATTTCGACTTCTGAAAGCGTGGGTTCGGGTATAAATGGCTCAGCAGTTTGTATTTCAATTTCGTCCCGATCATTTCTATTCAATTAGCGGTACCGGTACTAAAAATAATTTTATTCTACATTTTGGCAGTTAGGCTTAAATTAAAGTATTTTGAGATATTTTACTTAGTGTAATAATTTCAAACAAATTGTAAAAATTTCCTACATGAGTAGTTGAAATTGACTGTGATTTGCAGTTCTGATTTGATTAAAGTGTCGCGCTCCTTTTTCGAACATCTGAGGATTGCGAGACTTCATATGTGAGATAGGTATATATCAATGTTAACAATATTAAAAAGAGCTTGTTAAAATTGGCCATAAAGTCATTTAAATATGTGCTCCTGCATATAGACTTACCGGTATATGTCTAAAATGCAGGTAGTAGGCCATTGATGATATAATGAGGAGAGTTCGGCTGGCACCGTGGATCGTGTCCCAGCATAGCTCAGTTGGAAAGAGCACTCAGCACGCAGAGTTGAGAGGTCCTGGGTTCGATTCCCGGTGCTGGAACGAATTTTTCTCAAAATTAATAGGTATCTACATGTTTACTACTAACAAAAAATAGTAGTCTTGATTATTCAATGTGGATGCGAGACCTTATATATATGAATGTATGTATATATCTGTTCACTTACTGTTCATAACAGAAAACACTCTTTGTATAAGCTTAGCTGCACATTCCAGTGCATCTCTGGAACAACAGAATCCATCATATAAATCACCTTCAACCTCGTAAATATTAAATGTTTCAATTAATTTTTACATTATGCAAAAATAAGGTAGGAAAAGGTTCGAAGAGAAGAGAAATGCGGAAGTCGGGAGACTGTTAAAAATTGGATGGTGCCGTATGTTCAAAAATGGGCAAACCAATGTCCATGATGAAGAGAGAAGTGGTCGATCGAGTATCATGAATGCAGATCTCATTTGTTTGGTTGACGAAAAGGTTAGAGCAAACCGCAGGTTTACCATGTCAGAGCTTAGTGAGGATTTTCCACAGATTAGTCGTACTCTTGTGTACAAAGTGATTACCGAAGATTTGGGCTACTGGAAACTTTCTGCCAGATGGGTGCCTAAACTCCTTTCTGAGGAACAAAAGGCTCAGCGGATGGGAGGAGCACTGTCCTTTCTTGAGCATTACGAAAGAGAAGGTGATGCTTTTCTCGATCAGATTGTGACAGGATATGAGACTTGGGTGCGGTATATGAATGCAGAAACAAAGCTTCAATCAATGCAGTGGGGCCATACTCACTCCCCGAAAAATTCCACAAAGTGTCGTCAAACACTTTCCACGAGGAAACTTGTGGCAACTGTCTTCTGGGACAGAAAAGGAATTTTGCTAGTGGAGTTCTTGGAGAGGAATGCCACAATTAACGCTGAGCGTTACTGTAACACACTAACAAACTTGAAAAGCGCAATTTAAAACAAACGTCACAACAAATGTTGAGCTCTGGGGTGATTTTCCTGTAAGACAACACCCGGCCGCATACAGCGCGTCGTACTACGACCAAACTACAAGAGTTCAACTGGGAAGTACTGGATCGCCCTCCCTATAGCCCAGATTTGGTACCTAGCGATTACTATCTCTTCATGCACATGAAAACGTGGCTTGGGTCGAAGTGCTTTGACGATGATGAAGAGTTGAAAATCAGCGTCGTAGGTTGGCCGAATTCTATGATTGTGGAATTTCAAAGCTCGTCAAACGCTACAAGTGTCTCAATGTAACTGGAAACTGTGTGGAAAAATAAATTAGAGTGTACAATTTCAAACCTATTGTAACTCAATTCTGTAACGTCATTCACAGGTTTGTAAAAAATAAACGGCTACTTTATGAATAGCCCTCATAGAACAAAGATATATATTGCTTTTTTATAAAAACATTCTAGCGTCCCCAGAAAGAGTAAGTTACACACTCGTGCTCAGAGGGCGTTCCACATAATGTTAAGATATTTTATTAAATAACAGAGTAAAAAGTAAAAAAAAAAAAAGAAAGAAAAAAAAAGAAAAAAGAAGAAGAAAACATATCAGAATAATTGAACTTTAAATTTTCTCTCTAAACAGGAATTTTTAATTGATTTTTTAAAATAAGGAGCATTAGTAAATTGTACACTATCTACCAAAAAGTAATTGAGCACCCGGGATTTTACGTGCTAGATGTCATATTTCGGCGGCTACTGTGCAGTGGTATGCAGACAATAAGGTCACCAGTTGAACTGGCCTGCACAGAGTCCTGATCTCAATCACATTGAGCACCTTTGAGACGAATTGGAGCGGCGATTGAGGTTTCGGGAAATTCGGCCAACTTCCATTGTCCAACTGAGTGCCATATTGCAAGAGGAATGGCGACGCATTCCAGTGGATATCCTACACAAACTAGTGGAGAACATGCCTGACAGGGTGGTACCACGAGGTGGTACCACGAGGTTCTAAAGGGGCAAAAATAGTGCCCAATTACTTTTTGGTAGATAGTGTATATTTGGGAATTTAGCTATTAAATTATCATGTTATAAAGCCTTGGACCGAAGTTGCTACTGTGATTATATGCTACAGCTATGATACATTTAGGTTCTGTTAAGCATAATATATGTTTTCTGATCTTTTGGTTTTATATTTATGTCAGTGATGTCAAAGCAAGCGCATTTTTCTGATCTTGACGTCGTGCGCGGGCATCAAGCGCTAAGTATGGAAAGAGGAAGGGTTGTGTATATAAGTAAGCAGCCTGTAGGATTAAGAAAACACTGGTGCACAAACTTCAAACGGAACGTGACATTTTATGTCGTTATTTTTATATGGTTTATTTCTGTTTACTATTATATATATTGTCTGTAAAATAAAAGTACTAACACTGATTTCTTAATATTGCAGTTGTGTTTTAAATGTTAATAACATAATAAAGAGATAAGAAGGAATATTCACATAAATTCCATAGTAGTACAACTATACTGTACTAAATGGATGAAACACATCATTCATAAAGAAAGTGATATCCCAAAAAAAGAGATTGAGTATGATATGACAATTGTAATTGATATTGATGATACCTTTAGCCCTATAAAAATAATCAATCAACTAATCAAAAAAATATCATAGTACAAAGCAAAGTTACCTAGGTGCTGTATATGTTTTAAGTGTAACTAATATTCCATAACAAAACTCTTATTGCATTATGCTTTTAAGGTGATATTGGTGAGCAACTTCCTATCATCAGAATATTAAATTATTTTCTCGAAATGTGCTGAAGCTATAGAGCTGACATTTTTACAACACATGGGGACGTAGCTTTTGCTTATGATGTAACAGTAGTTGCTTTGTTAATAATTCATTTCCATGCGAATATTTTCAAAACTTTTAATAGACTATCTTCAGTAATACGCATTTACGGTATATTAAATTAACGAAAACATTCTGTAAGGCTACTAAATAAATAGGCCTATATCTGAAAATTTCACTTTTCTATAAAGAAAGTTGAGAAAATACGGTAAGTTATTTCTTTTGAACAAAAAAATCAAACTTGTGAAAAATGAACATTAAAATTAAAACTTACATTCTTATAATGCACTTATACTTCCAGACAAATCTAAAAATTAACATGGATACAGTTTTAATAAGTTCTCTTCCCTTTATCTATTGAATCAGTGCTGGCCATCCCTGAACATAGCTCGACCAAGCGGCATATACTACCTCTTTTGTCTGTCTCTTTCCTTTCCGCTGTAAAGCGCTCAGGCTCTCCTGATCTCTAAAGGACGCGCTTGCTCCTATGGACATCAATTGACATCACTGATTTATGTGAATATAAATTAAATATATTTCGGTTTTTATGTACAAAATTCAATAATACATTGTTATTAATTTGATGGAAGTCACATACTTTAAATCCTGAATACAACAGTTCTGAAGGGTAATCAAGAGTTTATTAAGGCATAATTGTATTATTCTTTTCTGTAGCAGAGTTAGTGGCATGAGGGAGGTACTATTAGCACTGTATTAACTTCGCACTTCCTTAAACATCAATCATAGTACACCAACTATTTACTTTTCTTACACATACTGCTACCACCACCACTAAAAAATTTTGATCAACACTTCACCATTAATGCTTCATTATACTACTCTGATTATTCTCTGCAATTTTTTTAGTTGGTATTTAACGACCCTGTATTAACTACTAAGATATTTGGCATTGATTGTATTGGTAATAGCGTGATGGTATTTGGCAAGATGAGGCCGAGGGTTCGCCATAGATTACCTGACATTCGCATTCGCCTTATGGTTGGAGGAAACCTCGGGAAAAAACTGCCAGTAATGAGCACAAGCTGGAATCGAACCCATGCCCGAGTTCAACTTTGGATCAGCAGGATCCTTGTCCTTGTAAGCTTTATATTTGTTATACACATTAATGGTAACATTTTCACAATTCACTTTTTTGCTTTAAAAAGCTAACAATTATTGTGTCTACTTACTGATGTCCACGTTTTTCTTCAGTGATACCGTACACTGCAGCATAGAATAATGAATCCACAGAGAACTTGATTTCTTCTTTTCACTTTTCATTGAAAAATATTCCAGCATAAACTTTTCAGAATTATTCCATACTTTTTTTTTTACACCACTCTTCAAACTTCTTATATTCCTCTTCATACCTCTGTCGCGATTTTGTTGGAATTAATAAATCAGTACAGCTGTTAATGCAATACCATTGACACTTATATTTATAAATAGTCATGGTGACAATACCGACAATAATAACATTCTTCAAATGTTTCTTGTACATGGCCCTCTATATGAATCGATCACCTACAAAGAAAATGTATATAGCTTCAAATGTTTCTCGTACAAGTCCCTCTATGTGAATCGATCACCTACAAAGCAAATGTATATTGCTGGCAATAAAAATTTTACATTTAGACAATATTCAATTTTACATTATTTTTTTTTATCAAAGCGGATAAAACTTTGTATGATACACATGTCGTAACTTCTTATTACAATAGTAGACTGGTTATCAAACCCGGCCTGCAGCCTTGTTTGACAAAATCTCGTATTGTAAAATGAAATGTTATGACATTAGTATCTAAATAACTATTACATTATGTTTTGTGCAATATTAAAATGTTTGATAATATCGTATTGTCAGTGTTCTTCCATCCTGTAAATGCTATTTTTTTTTTAATTTAAAACATTTAACAACCAGTTCTACATTGTGGACAAATTAAACAAGCAGTGATCTGACTGAATGACACGACATGTAAAAATGTGATAGCTTTCAATTGCATTATATTAATTTATACTGAATCATTTCATTGCTATATAGCCTACTATATACCATATCTAAATACTGGTAGACCTATAGGTCTAAGAGGACAGCAACTTCAATACCGCCTCATGGACTGCTGTTGACAGGTCCTTTTAGCCACCTTGTCCTCTCAAGTGGACAGTTCAGATCTGGAAATCTAGGTATCATGCTGTAAAAATGAGACAAAATCTTAAAAGGAGTCATGAACAAACAATTAGACTTTCATAAACAAAAATCATAATTCGTGACTGAAAGTGTTAATCTACTTTAAGATATAATTCACATTATTCATGTGGGGTGATCTTGTTACCCGTCTTGATAGTCTGTGTCATGAAAATTCCAGGGTATAAAATTCGATCTACAGCTTAATTCTCTTCATTTCTAAGTTAGTCTGCTTCCAAATTATTTTATTTTGTGTTATTTATACCAATTTTTATATTGTTATTTATATTATCATTATATGCTCATTGTAGTATAGGTGGTATTCGAATATTTGAATTTCAACAAAGAACTCAAATTTGATTAGTTTTATATTTTTAATTATTTATTTTTATAACTTCAAAACTTTTTTTTTGGGATTTTATTTTATTATAAACAAGTGTTTTTGAGATGCTCATGGTTGTATAAGTTATATATTGTTCTAATACAGTGAAGTTACTTGGGGATGCTTGGGTTGTCGTCCAGAACCGGGCTGGCTATCAATGTGTTGATTACCACTGGAAACACATACACATCTCCGGCATTCCGGCCTACAATCCTACTGTTACAAAGTTTAAAAGTTATAGTACTTACCAAGGTCACATTCGTTGTTCAAAATGTCCTCCATTTACTGTAACATACATTTAACATCTTCTTACGAAATTTGCAGTCACTCTCGCAAGTTCTTCAGCACTGATAGAATTTATTGCATCTCTTACATTCTGTTTAAGTTCGTTTATGGAGTGTGACTTTCTTGCATTCTGTAGGGCTTTAATTTAAGTAATGTTGTCGCTACACAAGCAGAACTTGTACTTATTTCAGTTTCCTGCACTAAACTCTGAGGGTTTTTTGAGGGGTGTCTTCCAATCCTTCATCAATCTCGTCTAATTTCTCTTTCGACAGAACAGGACATTCTTTTCGGTTTTTCATCATTTACCGAAGCTGTCCAAATGAATTTCTTATAAAGTCTTCTTATTGTACTGGCAGTTGGAACAGGTCTATCTGGAAACTTTTCCCGAAATTTGCATCTTGTTGCCGCACAAGACTTTCCTTTCTGTATGCACGTATTGTATAGACTGTAGATAAGTACGTTCACCTAATGAATACATTATACAACAGTAGCCTACATGGAGCACTTTAAACTTAACTTAAACTTTTAAGATTATAACTTTCACAGCCAACTTACTTTCCACAACACAACACAACTAAAGCGAAACTGCAGTGTCGCTCATTGCTTGCGTGCCGAGAATGTGGACGCACTATTCCCGGTGATTATGACATCTCTTGGCGGGGAACGGCTCCTGCAAAATCCGAGCATCCCCAATTAACTTCACTGTATTTAAATTTAAAGAATTAACTGAAGTGATTTTCAATTTATATTATAGTACTGTGACTTTCATTGGTTGTAAATGTGTTTTCTACCATGTCAAAACTATATAGCATTGAGCAGTTTGTCTTGAAATGGAAGGGAGGGAAATTTAAACTTACTGTATATGTTGCCTCATAGTGTCGCCGGTAACATATCTAAAGTTCATTAATTTTAGTATACTATGTTTTCAACAAAATGGAGCAGAACTATTGAATCACCCTCTATTTTTTAGAAATAATAGGATTATTTCATATTTTTATATTTTTTGTAAGTCAATAATACATCAACTGTTTATATTCCAAATGCTTAACAAAGATCGGTATATGATTTTGATGACGGTAATTTTTTAGTAGTAAGTTGTGAAAAATTTTGATAGCGGGAGGGTTAAGAACTTGATACGCTTCAGGAACAGTAACACTTATAAACTGTTAGGAAATTGTGACGAGATATTGTGGATAGTGTATGAATCACCAAATCACCATAAAATGCACAGTCATTGTCAGATTTTCTTGGACATAAGTAACTTTTCTATTCTATGTGGTATCCTTTCTTGCTACCTTAGTAGGATCCCCAGATGTCCCAGTTTAGCCAGGATAAACTCGAATTTCTAATATCTGTACCCCTGTCACGAAAGAGTGTATCCAGGATGTCAAATGTCCCAGTTTCCTCTAAAGCATAAGATTAGGCTAACCTGATTTTTTATGGTCCAGCAGGGGACATCGACAATTTTAAAAGAAAACACAAACACTTACCTAGTCACTATCCGTTGAAATGTTGCAGAAGATACATGTAACAGTAGATACAATGATAGAATTTTGCACACTAAATTTGTAGAGTATCTTAACTTTTTGAACTAAATGCATAAACACAAGTAACTCCTATAAATAATTATGGCCACTAAGAATTCAATTTCAGTACTGACGCATGCATGGAAGTCTTTCACAAAATATTGTAAACACTGAACTCTTAACACACACATTTTACAAGTACTTGTCTGAAGAATGTATTTCTTTAAGGATCTGTTTATTCCCATACAGCTTCACACTAAGTTCTTCACATGAGAAATGAAAGTTTGTTTTCACTTTTCAATTTTCTTTCTTGATTTTTCATCAGTCCAGATTGAGTTCAATGTGGAGAAAAGTCTTTCAACTGATGAATTATTGACTGAAAGACACATGATTAAGGACACTATTTTGAGAAGATTTTCAAATGTAATTGATTTTTTTTTTTTTTGAAATGTTCAAAAACATCATACCACTTCCACCTGTTAGTTTGTCACAAAACTCCTCATTGTTTTACTTACTTAGAAATGGATGCTGCGGCAGTTCTAACGCTTCTGCACAAAGTGAATGAAGGCGAAGATGCTGTTCTTCTTAAAGAGTGCAGACTATCTCATATTGTGCTCGCTGGTTCTTCTGTCTCATACTGAGAACCGTTCAGAAATGTGCATGAAACGTAGGAGTTTCAACACGATACTTAAATATTCACGTGCAAAATGTTACTGAAACAAAATCAAAACTTCTGGCGACAAAATTAATTTCCAGGGACAAAAATGGGGACATTTGCACCCAGGGGACAGCAATGCAAAACCGGGGACTGTCTCCGGAAATCGGGGATGTCTGGTCAGCCTACATAAGGTAATATTATTTATGTGATAGGTAAAGTAAAGTAAATATAGGTACCTATTTAAAATTTCCCGATTTCATTAGCAAATATTCAACTGGTAGCAATTCTAATCCCTCTGACACTCAATGAGAATATCTTAGTATGAGCATGACGAGCATGAGTCTACATTCTTACAATTTCTGGTACTGGTCGTTCTGATTGCTTTTCTAACTAGCATTTGCAGTTGCTGTTCGGATACAATTTGCACAATGGAGTCTTGCTTTAGTTTTATTGAATCTGAATGTTAATCATTATTGGATGAACATTGAAAGTGTAGACCACGTGTAGGATGTGTAGTCTCTTCTTTCGTTGTCTCGTGACACCTATCTGAGTGTAAGAGGAAGAAGAAAGTGAACTGACAAGGAAAGCTCACTAAATGATAATGGATTTTCACAACGATTTTTCCCCCATACGTTCCATTTGAAATAAGAAATCTGCCTATAAATTTCTACAGCCAGAGAAGACCTAGTCTTTAAGATATGATTTTTCAAAATAATCGCCTGACACTCATATGTCTATCTCTATTGCCATCGTGAAGAAGAAAAAGTTTAAGGCCCCAAATGTTTATGCACTGCCCTCAAAATCGAGGAAGCTTATGAAAACTCACCTCTTCAAGTTATTTGAAGAACTATACTTTCCATCTGTCAGTGATCATAGCATTCTTTTGGTAGATTCGTGGACCAGTTACTGAGGTAGACAGGCCATGGAAAGAATAACTCCAGAAGGCAAAACGGTGGAAGTGTTAACAATTCCAAAACACACAACTCCGATTGTGCAGCCTCTTGACGTTTATGGTTTTAGATCTTGGAAATCACCATTGAGTTTTCTGAGTGAAATAACAAACCACTTCCTAACAAATACCGATGCTCTTCAAATTAAATTCAATAAGTGGAACCAGAATCATCAGAGTTTAAATTTATGGTATAAGTTATGTGGTGTGTTCTAATGCCATTTTGTTTCCATTTCCCTCGTGTTTCTTTTTCATATATTTCTGTTTGTTTTCTTTCTTTTACATACATGGCAGTCCTAGTGGCTTATCATCTTTGCTTTTGATTATATCACTTGGCACTTCGAATGAGGGTAGCGATTCACGGGTGCTCGTGTAAAGGGGTTAAGTATGAACTTAAAGTGGGATAAGTAAAGATTTGAACCCTCCACAATGACTTCTGTTAAATTATGCTTCCATCCATGATGCAGTTACAGTGCTCCGTATTTTGTGACAAAGGAGTTTTGTTCAGTACCAAAGAAGAGAAGTTTACATATCTTACAATTTGACTTAATCCCCTTTACACGAGCACCCGCGAATTATGCATGTTGATTGGCCATTGTCTTGTTGTGTGATTTTTCTACTATGGGTGCCCTTTCAAATTTGTCAGTTAAAATCCGTACTCCTGTTTTCCGGACATCATCCATTGGAAGTGACTGTCGGGCAGCATTCGACTGGAGTGGTGGTGCATCATGGGAGAGTGATCTGCGATGTGCAGCCAAGCCCACATCGGGATTTGATGTCTGACAACAATGGTGGTTGTTTGTCCACCAAGTGAGGGGTCAATCGACGAGATATGTAGCTGTATAGCAGCAAGTGATTAGTAACCACACTATGTTTTCGACTGTGTTATGATACAAGGGTTTTCGGTCTGCTGGAGCTGACTTGGTGACTCTTCCTTGGACTCGCGGACTATCAATTCAGTGGCTGGAGTGATCCACAAGTAATGCTTGACAGTGCAAGTTATAAGTATGACTATGTTTGATTATATGTTGACTTAATTTGTAATAGTTGTCTGAAATTTCTTTACCGCTGTCCAGTAAGTGCGCTGTCGTTTATTGACAACTGTATGTAGGCACTGTGCGGAGCAAGAGGGAGGGCATGTACATTCCACTTCAAAGCATTATTAGCATGACTGTTGTATGAGCAGAAATAACCACATGCTATCCTGCACTTGGTACCAATATAATAATACCAGTACAATAATAAAATTATTATATTGATACCAGCGCCTCTTTTAATGTCAATTATTACTTATAATATTTCAGTTTATTTCATTTTACAAAATTATATATTCTTACTGTGAAATCATTCATGTAATGTGTTCCAATAGCTAACTGTAATTAGCTCTTATTTATTGTTATATAGTCCTGCGTTCATATTATCTATTGCTATATACTCCTGCATTCAAAGTGAAATAAATCATGTGTTTACAATATTCAAAATGCGTACTGTCGAGTGAACCCATTTATGCCCAAAATTTTTTTTTTGGTAAAAATTTGACGAAAACCGATTATTTGTAGTCCAAGCTCTTATACCGAAATTAATGCCAAATGCTGTTTTAGACTTTTTCAATGTATTGACATCTAGATACAGGTTGGATCGAAAATGACCCAGTGAGCAAATCAGGTGCAGTAATGCCATATAATACTCAAACTATTTATTTTCTGAACCTCATAGCAGTCATTATAGTTCATGCAATATTTCATGTATGTTATGAAAGAGAAAGAGCGTGTAACTTATTTCTTAACCATGTGGAGTTGACAAAAACACTTTCATGTAGAGGTATTTCACATCATGGGCATGGCTTGGTTGTTTTATTGCGACATCCTGCACATTGGTGACAAAGTCGCCATGCCATTCATATATCCTCTACCATCATCTCTCACAGATGGAGAAAAATGTTATTTCATTTGGTCTGTGTACTGTTGGTCCTATTTGAAGGGAACTGTGTCATACTTCTGTTGTGATGTTGGAACACAGCTTCTCCAAAATATTTGCGTGTTGCCCTGGATTCCAATTCTGAAATTCATTTGAAATGTTGTTGTCCATTATGTCTATTCTCCCAATATTTTGGTTGTAGTTGGAAATAATATTAGGCTGAAGGTATTTCTATCCTTTTTTCTCTTTCAAGGAAATATTTGCCTTCTGAACAGATACAACTGCACTTTGATTGGATAACACTGTGACCATAGCATTGTCTTTCCATTTGACTGCAGCAGTGTTATTCTCTTTGCATACGAGACATTCATAAACTCTGCAAACCATATTCTTCATCTGTTGGATGTCGTCAATGGGAAATTGTTCTTGTTTAGTCAACTGTCTGAAGATAGATCTGAACCTCACAAGTGATACCAACAAGGCACCACTTATGAGCCAACTAGGCCATAAGATAATGGGATAGAGCAGCTAGTTCCTTTCCACCTCCATTGCATACATTGCCGATTAGAAATTACAGTCTTGTTTTCTGTTACAGTACCGATAGCACTGAAGTTGTCACAGACGAGTCTATCAGATGTAAAAAATTGTCGAAGTACTAGTACAAAGAGAAGAGTTGATTGGGAAATTTCTGTTCGTTGTCTCACTAAGTAATAAATGGTAGATTCTCCGAGCTCAAGCTTATTACTTTTAGTATTATCAGTATGGCCTTGATGAATATCAAAAGATATACAATACCTTAGCTGTAGCCATAACCCAAATTTTATAGCCAAACCGAATAGGTTTCCCAACTTCATTACCCTGAATGCCAATCTCAGCACTTGTATTTAGTTGGTTAAGGCATAAATGATCGAGTTGTTATTACCATCTTCAATGAGTCATGGCTAGTATCATCAACATTATCAGGTGGAGAAAGTAGGTATAATGAAAATATTTTCTCAAGTTACTCTAAACCCCTTCTCTTCTAGATTATACAAAATTTTGTACGTATTTACACTGGCAGGCCAAACAGCAAAGACAATAAATTAGATTTTAGATATATGTGAAGAAAGTGAAACACTGCAATGAATGTGGCCACTGGGTCAAAAACGACTCACTTCTGTTATCAGTCTTCCTGCATTGCAGAAAACACCATGTGATTATTTCTAACCTAGGTACATATAGTCTTACATGACTTAGCTCAAAAGTCTGTACTAATTTGAACAAAATGTGTCATGGTTTGTTACCAACTTTGGATTATTTGGGTTCATCTGTAGCACTAATTGCAACGTGTAATTATGTCAGCCTGTACCTTTTGTATGAAAGCTGCTAATTGGAAATCGAATTGGCTGAAAGAACTGGAACGAGAAATAAACAGATTAGGTCTAAATTGGGTATGGAGAGAACTAGTGTCTATAAACACGAAAACCATTGGAAGAATAGTAAAAGAGAGGACAAACGAAATTTCGAGACAAGATATTTTTAGTAATATTAAAGACCTAGGGTCACTAAAATACTATAGTAAGGAGGTGAAGCAGTTTTGGGAACAGGAAGAATATGTTAGACTAAATTCAAGGGAAGAGAGAATGGGAATGGCATGGTGGAGATACGGTATCTGGAGACTCAAGAATAAGAGAGGGAACGTAGAGAAGGATAAATGTCCTTTGTGTGGACTAGCTGACGACGCAATGCATATTGCGTTAAAGTGTCAGGCAACGAATGATTTGAGAAACAGTTGGATGGATAAAAAAATTTCTACAAATAAACGCTATAGTAGCTTATAAAAAAAATGAATGGTCACCTAAACGCAAGCAATCTGCATAAATTAGGAAAATTTCTTTTTAGAGTTAAAATTAGATGGGAAGAGAAAGTCAAAACTCTAATGGAGATGGATTTATAAATGTTGAGTAGTCACCTGATAAGAAACTACGAAGAGTAGTCAGTGAAGTTAACAGAATAATTCTTAAGAGATTGAGCATAAAAATGAATAAGCTAAAGTAGAAGTTTTGAATAAAAGAGGTATACTTATTAGTTGATTATTATTATTATTATTATTATTATTATTATTATTATTATTATTATTATTGTGTACAGAGGATACTTATAGGTTCAATATGTATTAGTTTTTGTTATATTTGTATAGAGAGTGATGGCGGATTAAGAACTGGAATACATCTAATCCGCCATGATGTGAACAAAGAT
Organism: Periplaneta americana; assembly: GCF_040183065.1. Lineage (NCBI taxonomy): Eukaryota > Metazoa > Arthropoda > Insecta > Blattodea > Blattidae > Periplaneta > Periplaneta americana. The sequence continues at coordinate 174,542,668 of NC_091131.1, forward strand.
TGATGAAATAAATAAATAAATAAATATCACAAATAAATAAATAAATTATGTCAGCCACAACAATGCTCATCTAAGGAGAAAATTGCGCAGGAAGAAAGAAATGATCTGCAGTAGTGTAAATAACAATTTCATCAACAATAAAAGAAACAAAGACCTTTAATAATAGAAATGAAACTAACATTTATGGGTGGGTCGAAAATGACCCAGTGGGCATAAAAGGGCTGATTAAGGTGAATGTCGATGAATGCTGATAACGAGAAATTGCATCATAGCTTCTGCCTCCGTTTATTATTGTTTCAGAGGAGGAATTGATATTTTTGTATGAGTCACGAATTGCAGTGCCGCCAATACAATTCTAGTAAATAGTGTTATCTGTCCAGTACTCCAGTAGACTGCACTGTACCGCTACGCCTGAGATAAGAGATTGTCACACACTTCATTACGAGCAGTTGTTTTGGCTGCCATAGATAATCATTCATCAGACAAGTAATATAAGGGGCATTTTAGAATATTATTTATCTCACTATAATGTATCTTTATTTCTAGGCCACGTTAGTTATTATGCAGTCACTCTTGTTCTTTTATTGGTTTTACCTCATTGCCAGGAGAAACTATTTTATGTTTAGCTTTACTAGTAAGTTGTTGTTATCCCCTTGGTTGGTGGGGGATGATGTACCTTGCCTAATTGTTACACACATTAAGGACTACTTTCTATATTGTTAAAATTGACTTTTATGTTACTAAAGTAGCGTTTTATTTGCTATTGTTAAATAACGAGACAGTTCAGAGCTTACTTATTATGTCATCATGTTCTGTATCCTGTCATGTCCTCGGCAGGGAGAAGGACACTATGCCACAGTTACAAAGACATATGTGTGCTTTAAAAGCATAAAAAGTCAAGTAATATGTTAAACTCTTCCGAAGTGTTACTTTTACATGGAAGCTAAGATGTCTATTCTTCTCTCATGTATCTTTTACCCTTCTATAAAGAAATTCATGTAAAGTTTGTGACCATGGAGCTCATTGAAAAGTATTTTAAATGGTACCATACCATAAAATATATTTTATAACTATATATTTGATAACAATACAGGTAATGAGCATCATTATATTTCGAAAACAGTAGTGGAGCACCACAAGTGATTACAAATATTCACTTCAATTCTTAATTTTTTTTCAATGTTAATGTTTGAATACAAAATATATATTACAGATATTCTAACTGTTACATAGGAAATTACATGTTAATTTTATGTTAAGCTGCAAGATACAAGATGCAGTCAACATATTTCCAAACTGTGCTCGTATTTATTATACTGTTAAACATATGTGTGTGTGTCACTGAAGATTGCTGCTTTCATGCCTGTTGAGTCAATCTATCTAACAGTGTCAGATTGTCTTTAAGCCTTCAGTACTCATGTGGGGAACACCTGTCAACCAGCGTGTTTCTTTTCATTGTTATATTTCCTAGAAAGGATTTACAATGGTGAGACTTTAGGTACCTTCAAAACCAAGTTCACGTTCTTTAGTTTCAGTCTTGAAGTTCCTCTTATAACTTGCGTAGCTAAGGTTTTATTCTTCTGGGTGGCAATTGTAAACCACGCGACTTTTTACATTACGTTTTCTGTAAAGTTTTGGTAAATATTCATTATCACTTTTGTGAGTTATATACTGTATCTTTAGGGATACAGTGAAACCTGCCTTTGTGGTCACTTCATTTAAACGGCCACCTGGCCAAAAGGCCAATTTTCTCTGGAACCAATTGGATTTTCCATAAGATCAATACAAATTCTCTCTTTATTTAGCGGCCACTTCATGCGCGGCCAGCGGCCGGGGTCTATTTGGATTGGAACCTGACTATAACGGTCACTGTCCAACAAAAAATCTTTTCACCGATACTGTCTGACCTATTTTTTCGATGGTTAGAGGACAGGAAGCAATAGCTAAGTGTACAACAGTACACCCTCCATATCTTGGGGTTAGTTGGTTACTGTTTTTATGACTCTTTTGTCACTTTCCACTCCGACCCTGCACAGCTATAAATTCTTATTCGTTTTTTAAGGATTGAAACACGGACTTTTTCTATCGAAAATGTCACAGTATGTTTTAGGTAGTTAACCATTCTAATTTTTTTTTATTTTCTTTCTCCTCTTTCTATCTTTCTCTATTTGGACCAGCTTTTACGAATTTTTCTTCTTTTCATTCACTTGATTCAGAGGAATTGTGAAGTTAGTTTGAGAGAGAAATCATGTCTAACAATAAATTTATAGTGGTGTTAAGTTTAGAGATGAGACGAAAAATGATTGAAGAAAGTGAGAAGGGAACATCTGTGAGAAAAATTGCAGAAATATTCAAATATGGAAGGACACAAATAAACGGTATAATTAAGAATAAAGATGAAATATTAAAAAAAAATGGGAGGAAGAGAGAATCTTTGTTTAGTAATGTGAATGATTTCATTTACGAATGGTTCAAGTGTGCGAGGGTGAAGAAATTGCCAATAAGTGGGCTTATGATTCAAGAGAAAGCTCTTGAAATTGCCAAAGAACTCAATGTAAGAAATTTTGTTGCTAGTAATAGTGGTTAGAGTGCTTTAGAAAACGGCATAACATTGCATTTCATTCTTGTCTGGTGAAGAAGGTGACATTGCAAACAATGTTATTGAAGAATGGAAAAAATAGACTGCCTTCAATTCTTGCGGAATATGAACTCAAAGACATTTACAGTGTTGACGAAACAGGTTTTTTTTCAGGGCCCTCCCTAACAAAACTTAAGTTTTAAGAAAAAAGAGTGTAAAGGGGGGAAGTTGGCAAAAGACAGAATAACCCTGCTCTTTTGTTTTAATGCTGCAGGAGAAAAAGAACCACTCTTAATGATAGGGAAATCATTGAAACCGAGATGTTTGAAAAATATTGACGTGGGCTTATTGGAGGTGAAGTGGACTGCCAACAATAAAGCTTGGATGACATCATCATTGTTTGAGAATTAGCTATGCGATTTCAATTCCAAGATTAAACGACAAAATCGCAATGTGATCCATGAAATTGGTGTTTCTTCTCCCAAATACGACATCACACCTCCAGCCCCTTGATCAAGGTATTATCCAATTATTTAAACTGAGGTACCGCAAGCGAGTTTTGAAATGGCTAGTTGCAAGAATGGAACAGGCTGACATTAATATGCATGATTGTTGTACGCGCACAGTCCTAAAAAGTCAGTGAAATTCAGTATTTTCATGCAGATTCATAACAAAACACAACCTTAATCAAGCGGCCACCTGATAAAACGGCCATTTTACAAGGTAACTTCAGATGGCCGCTTTAGACAGGTTTCACTGTAATTCATATAATGAAATTTTCTCATGAAATTTCGGCCAGTGTATGGGACCGGTGCCCACCCAGCATCGTGATGCACTTGGGGAGCTACGATAGTTAGCGAAATCCGGTTGCGAATGCCAGCTATAACAGCTGGGAGGATCATCGTGCTAACCACACGAATCCTCCATTCTGGTTGGATGATCGTCCACCTCTGCTTCGGCATGTGGGCGTGAGGCCAGCAGCCAGCTGGTCGGTCTAGGCCCTCCACGGGCTGTTGTGCCACGGATTATTATTATATTAATCCATATAATGTTAACATAGCTGACATCAAGGAGATGTATGAGCAAAAATTGCAACAATATATTTAATATATTAATAACAAAATCATATAGGCCTAGGTAAACAATATGTATATGACATATTCACACACTACTACAAACTGAAGACTGCATATTTTTGGACGATTAATACTTCCCACTCCACCCGGCTCGGCTTGGTTGTAGCAACAAAAGAATCTACCTGCAACCTCCCCTCACCGATGGCAAGAATACCTCAGGTCCCAGCACTGAACTCGTTGGAGGAAGACAGTAGTTTATTGTCTTTAGTACAGAATGGGTATGTGGTTTGCCACTTATACCTAGGATTTGTTTTGCTACCTGGTAGTGGATTGAATTTAGTTGTGCTTCTATTTGGTCCTGAGGCTTTGGTAATATGGCCATGGCGTAGTCTTGTAGTGCTATCAAGAAGTTGTTGTATAGTAGGTGAAGTGCCATGTAGTGGTTTCCACAATATCTGCTGGTTATATACTTGAATATTATTCTCCGTTTTAATTTCTGGAGGAGGTTTGAGTAATGTGTTTTTCCCGAGAAGTTATTGCCCATATCTACACCCAGAATTTTGATACAGGTTTGGGTATCTAGTCTGTGTTTCTGGATTTCTATTTCATTCCATAAGTAAGGGCGCTTTCGTCTTTTATGGAATATGATATGTTTACTTTTCCTAGGATTTATTGTTAGTTCTCGTTGATTAAGGTAAAACTGGATGGTCTCAATGTCTTCTTGAATGTATTGTTTGAGATTTTCTGTAGGTTTGTCTTGGGGGATTTTGGTTGTTATATATATGAAAGGTATACGGGAAAAACGATCAAGGTTCATCAAAAATCGAAATTGAGTTAATAATGCTATCTTATAGTGGAAAAGAAGTACTATCATGTGGTCTAGCTAGTAATAATAAATCATCGTTCTTGACATTCCACTACGTCAATTTCTATTAAATACACACATAAGAAAGTATTAAGTGCTTAAACTTTAAAATTCGTTTTTCTCGAAACTTTCTAAAATGGACCTTGATCGTTATTCCCGTGTACCCTTCGTATGTCATCAGCCGAAAATTAGTACGAGTATGTTGCTTTTTTGTAGTGGGAGCTGTGATAGGCCCATGATGTAAATGGTGAAAAGTATTGGACTGAGCAACGAACCCTGTGGTATTCCTAAGTTGATAATTCTGGTTGTTGTGTTTCCATAGGCTGCCGGGAAGGACACAGCTCTATTGGTCATGAGATTAATGATGACTTAATTCTGTGGCCGGGAGGAAAAAGGTCTTAAGTCAATTTTTTGTGTAAATGATATATTCTGAAAGTGAAACAATTCTCTACAATCTGGTAAAACGGTTAAAGTCAAATAAGACTCCTGACTGGATTTATAGAGCATTACCAAATGTCCAAAGTATTTTTTGAATCGAACACACACAGAATAAAGGACTTAAGAATATTTAATACTTTATTCCTTACAAACCATCACATGTTTTCTTTCCATGCTTCCCTATTAAGAAGGTCTAAAATGTATTTTAGCCATTTTATCACATACTGATGCCCTTTCCTTTTAAAACTTTAAGCACAGGGGTAAATAGCCCTATAATTGTTTAAGACCCATTTTGCATTCCTAATAATTCACATTTCTCATTTATTTTGACATGAAAAAGGTCTTATGTTTAATAGTCCCTTCTACTCAGTTTGGGTCGTAATCTTAAAAGGGCTTAAGTGCGGCTATTTTTGGAAATAATCAAGAAAAGTGTTAAATGAGCAACATTACCTACTTTAGAAGAAATACAAAAATAATATCCAGGAAAAACCTCTCAATTAAAAGAACTCTATAATTGACACCAATTTCAATCTTTCTACTACTTTCCTGAAAAGTATAAAATTTTTACTTAAGACCTTTTTCCTCCCGGCCACAGAAATATATCTGGAGGGAGTAAAATTTTTCCATTTCTTGTTGTAGATTTGAGAGTATCACTGAATCATAGGCATTTGATATGTTCATCGCTTCTAGATTGAGTTGTTGCCTTTGGGTCCATGCTGATCTAAGACTATATGCAGTAGACAATCTGTTGTATTGTGTCCCTTTCTATATCCATATTGACATTTGGGCCATTGTCCCATTCTTTCCATATAAACAAATAATATTCGTTGTGTTAGAATTTTTTCAAATATTTTCCTTACGGTATTTGTTAGGATTATCGGACGAAAATCTTGCACCTGGAATCCTGTCGTTCCTGGTTTTTGTATGGGTATGAAATAATATTGTCTCCATGAATTAGGGATCGCATTTTGTTTTAAAATATGTGTGTATGCTTTTGCTAATATTGTATAGTATTTGTCAGGCAAATTTTTCACAATTTCATAAGAGATTCCATCAGATCCCGTGACCATTCCTTTCTGCACTGTTTGTAGTGCTATTTTAATTTCTTCAGGCGTGATGTCTGTTGTGAGGTTATCTGCCACCCCGTCATAAATGAAATGTGGCAAGCGGTTTTTATTCTGAACCTCATCTGGTGCGATCATGTTTAGGAAGTCCTCCTGTAACTTAGGGTGTCTTTGTATAATGGAGTTTTGTGGACTTTCTTTTCGTTTTATTTGCTTCCAGACCATTGAAGTGGATGTGTGGCCTGTAATTTGGGAGCAGAAGGTTTTCCAGGTCTTGCGTTTGGCATTGAGAATGAGCCTTCGTATCTTTGCCTTTTGTCATTTGTATGCAATGTAATTGGTTAAATTTTTTTGGCAGATGAAAGTTTTTGCCATTTCTTTCCTCTTGTTGATTTCCTCCCTTATCTCCTCACTCCACCATTTGGGTTTGACAGTACTGTGCCAGTTTTTGGTCGATTTGGCTGATTTGTTGCGATTTTCCTCAAATCGGCTGTAGTCTGTTATGATTTGCACAAGCTGCTCAATATCCACTTCCGTGTCTGCCTGTATGATAACTACTTTTGTGCTCTGTTGGCAAATTGTTTGTATGTATGTATGTATGTATGTATGTATGTATGTATGTATGTATTCACACCACAATGGGTATATACCCGGTGGCAGTGGTTACTAATTACACTCAATAATGACAATAATAAACTTATTAATTAAAAATACAATTAATAATATTATTAATTGATGAACTAGTGGACTTAATAATAATACTAATAATTAATACTAACAATAATTAATAATAATAATAATAATAATAACAACAGGGAATATCCTAAATTAAATGAAACGATCGCTTAAAATAACATTTGAAATAAATCTAATTTGTATCTTAAACGTAAGATCGAACTAAAACCCACGAGTATGATATGTTCATATCTGCACAAGTACCTTTCAACATTACACTCATTTCGCTGTCAACTCACTCACTGCACTGGAACTATGACACATTTCACTGATTCTATCCTGATTTCACTAACACTTCAAAAACATTTCACTGTTCAAATACTTTGCACTGCCACTATAAACTATAAAGCTTCACTGACAGGAACACGTTTCACTTACACTACACACTTCACTGACACAACATAATTCTTCACTGATACAACACTTCAATAACAACATATCATTTACATCCTTTAAATACTGTGTATAATTACAGCCTATTAGTAAAAGCCTTAAGCCTATTTTTAAATACATTTTTGGTTGTTGGTAAAGCCTTTAGTAAGTCTGCAGGTAAAGCATTCCAGTCCCTGATAGTATGATTGAGAAAAGAAAACTTTCCAGTGTCCGTTCCCTGCCTTCTTTCCCTCAATTTATATGAGTGGGCGTTCCTTCAAGAGTAATTTGGCGGCTGCAACCTATTTTTTATTTCTCTCCAGGCAGGCTCACCTCTGTATGTTTTGAACAATGCGCATAATCGAATTCGCGTTCTCCTGTGCGTGAGTGTGTCCCATTTTAATGGTGAATTTTTCCGACAACACTTGAGAGCCCGTTTTTGAATCTTTTCCAGTGTCTTAATATGTTCTAATCTGTAAGGATCCCAACATGCAGCACCATATTCCATTACTGGATGTACTAGTGATTTATATGCAATCTCTTTGGATTTATCAGAACCTTTTCTTAGTACCCTCATCACAAAGTGTAATGCGCTCCATGCTTTTCCCGCTGTGTCTGTAACGTGTTCCCCCCAGCCGAGATCGCTGCTAAATGTTATTCCGAGGTATTTACATTTGTTAACTTCCGGAATGGTTTCACCCCCTAACGTATACGATGCGACTATTTTATTTCTTTTCCTTGTAAAGCTGATGGCTTTGTTCTTTAGAGAATTTATTTTCATTTTGTTGGCTATTGCCCAATCGTTTATTCTATTGAGGTCATTCTGGAGAAGAGTAGTATCTTCATAACTTTTTATTTCCCTGTATACCATACAATCATCCGCGAATAAGCGAACCCTAGACAAGATATTAACTGGCAGATCATTTACAAAAGCCAAGAATAGAAGAGGCCCCAAGACACTCCCCTGCAGGACCCCGGAAGTAATTTCAATTGGGTTCGATAATTCCTCCCCTACCCATACTCTCTGAGTGCGACAAGTTAAAAATTCCTTGATCCACTGGAGCACTCTGAAGTCAATCCCCGTTGATTGTAGTTTAACCAACAATATATCATGTGGGACTACATCGAATGCGCGTGAAAAGTCAGTAATCACTGCATGTACTTGGCTACTTGAATTCTATTCCGTCTTCTAAATCCTGACATACAGTTACTAATTGACTCTCACATGAATAGCCCGCCCGAAATCCATGCTGACAGTTATGTAACCAATTTGAGTCATCCCAATGCTGCCTTAGATAAGCTGAAATCAAGTGTTCCATCTGTTTGCAAACCACAGAGGTGTGGCTGACCGGTCTGTAATTTTTTGTATCTGAGCGAGACCCTGACTTATAAATTGGCACCATTATTGCATCTTTCCAATCTCGCGGGACAATACCATTGTTAATTGATATTTCAATTATATGCAATGTCGTTTGATTACTTGGTTGATTGATATGGATATGGGAAAATGATCACTGCTCATATTATCCATTTTGATTTGCCAAGTCGCAGTTGGAATGAGATTGTTTGAGAGGAAAGTGACGTCTGGTGAGCTATTTTGCTGTCCTAATTATGTCCTTTCTTATCATGAATAAAATTCCTCCACCTTCTCTTTGTAGTCGGTCTAAGTGTATGATTGTGAAACCCTGGATAGTAAATTTTGTTGGTGAGTATAACCATGTTTCAGATATGAAAACTATGTCAGGCTCTTCTTGTATAATAAATTGTTGGAATTCTACCTTTTTGTTTTGAATGCTTCGGGCATTCCATTGGATTAGTTTAAGACCTCGAAGACCTTCTGGCATTTGAGCTGGAGTTTTTTTAGAATTTTTTTTTTTTTTTTTTTTTACTCTCTTGGTAGAATTTGTTGGATCATTTTGTAAATTTCTAGTCTCTCATTTTCCATTTTCTTCGGCTTTTCGGGCTTTGTTTCTTGGTAGGGAGGATTTGTTCCCGCGTCCTTTGGGCATTGTGGGGTTGATGCACTACTTTTCTTGTTGGGGAGTAAGTCCTGGGTTATTGTGATTTCTGCTAATTCTGTATATTGGACCTCTTTACCATATAGTTCTTTATGTTTGCCTGGTGTGGTTCGACACTGGACCTGCTTGTTGTTTTCCTCTTCGTCTACCTTCCTACTCTGGGGGAGCCCCAGTTTTGATGTAGGTGTTTCTGTGAAGTCTCTTTTTTTCCTACTTGTTTCTGGCTGTGTACTGTTTTCTACCTGTGGGCTGTGTATAGTTTGTGTGGTATATATTTTTGGTAGCTCCGGAAAGTTATCTTTATTTGTATTTGAGTTGTTCTGTATTGCAACTGCTGCGTAGGACTTGCGACCAGTTAGTAGCTGCATGGCATCATTTCGTGACATTCGTGTTTCATTTACTTTCTGCAAAATTTGTGTTTCCAGCTTTTTGTTTGGACAGTTATCATCTACTAGGGTGTGAGGGCCCTGACAGTTGCTACATTTATGCAGGTGCTGCGACATCGTTCCACCGGATGTGTGTCGCCACATTTTCTGCACTTCTGTGTATTTTTACAGAATTTGGCTGGGTGTCCAAATTTGAAGCAGTTTAGGCATTGTATTATGGAAGCTTGAAAATTTTGTATTTCGTATCTGTTGCAATACAGAGTGAGGGCTTTTGGCAGAGACTGTGACCTACATGTTATTGCTACTGTTTGGGTGGGAATATATTCTACTTGCCCATCCTGGTTGATGCTCCTTTTTTTGAAACGATGGATATGCGTGATTTTTGCGCCATCTTCCATTTTGGCTGCCTGCAATATTTCCTTATCTTGAATGTTCACTTCCACTAGATGACTCGATTTTCAGCAGACGACAGGCTATAGGTGTAGCAGGGAATCCAGTATCTGCAAACGAAATGAAACTAATGTGAGGAATGTTACAACAGGTGTGCTAAACGTGAGGAATGTTACAATAGGTGTGTAGTATAATGTTACATTAGATTACATAACGTGTGTATTGCGTTATGTTAGGTTTGGTTAGGTGTGTAATGTTAGAACAGGTGTGTAGTATTTTCTGACAGGTTACAACGTTACATTTTGTACTATTCTCAGATGTTATTTTATGTTAGGTTAGGTTAGCTGAGTATTATTCTCAGACGTTAGGTTAGGTTAGGTTAGGTGTGTACTATTCTCAGACGTTAGGTTAGATTAGGTTAAGTGTGTACTATTCTCAGATGTTAGGTTAGGTTAGATTAGATTAGGTGTATAAGATTATATGAAAGGTTACGTTAGGTTAGGTTTATATTGTCGGACCATCGGATCTTGCCCCGTGAGATATGCGAACTGAACCCTAATTCCTTCTGAGCCTCGGTAATTCATTTCTCTTCCTGCATTTCTATCTCTCTCCCTTTCTCTCCCCCACTATTCACAATTTTGAGCCTCCTTGCGGGGACAGTTTATTTGCACTTGCAGTCCAGTGTTGTCAACTCAACATGAATACTGCAGCACGGAGTTACAGTCTTAGGCTGTGACGCAGTGGTGAAAAAAATATTAAGCAAGTAATAGCATTTTGCGATGAAGAGAAACAAACAGGTCATCTCTTTCCTATAAATAAGGCAACAATAAAAACAGCTGCGATCACTTGTGAGACTTATTTTATTTCAATTGATTACGTATTAAAATTACTGACTTACCTGATAGTAATACAATATGTTATGTAATTTATATAGGCAAGTCATAGCGCTTAATAAAGAAAATCAGAAGAGGGAGAGTCTGTGGAGATGAAAAGTTAGAATCACCAGGGAAGAACAGACCTAGAGAACCTTTAATTCTTGTAGATCATATGAACCGATGTATATTTTAAGAAAAAAGATACAAGAATTTAATAATAAATTCCGACATTGAAGAAATTACTGAAGGTTACGAGAGAAGCAATAATTTCCAAAGTTGGAGAGAAACGCTACAGAAAGTGATTCGAAACATGCAGTTTAGGTTTAAAAAATGTCGAAATACAAGATGTATTTTGATTGAAAGAAATGATATTGTAGCATGGAGGACCAGTTATTTATGACAACGTTTGACGGAAGTTTGGCAACATCCCTATTCGGCAAGGTTCGTGGCCTGCTGTTTGATGTGGTGGGAGGAAAGCGGGTGGAATGGAGTGAGTACAGGTGTTAACTTTTTCAAGAACGATGACAGCGCTGAAGGAGCACAGATCCGATGGTCCGATAATTGTCAGCACAGCATATCTTGAGGACTTACGTTTGGAGAGAGGAATGACTTCTTTCTGTGATTGGCTGAACCATTGAGGGCGTGTCTAGCAATATTACGAATGTTTGATACTACTAAGCCCATGGAAGAGTTAAAGGCTGCTCACGGCCTACTGTATAATATTTTGCAAATTATAAAGTGGAATTTATATTAAAGCAGTGAATAGAACGTCTAAAATAATGTATTTTTTAATTGCCAGGATTGGACTTAGTAATTTCACAAAATATCATTTTTGTACCATGTATTAATAAATATCTTATAACTGAATATGTTGCATAGAAAGTGAAATAATGCATATGGTTTGTGAAATGTTTTAAAATGTAACTTTATTAAATATTGGGAATCCTAAATATTTATACGGCACCAATAATATTAAAATTAATCGTGTATTATAGTACGACTTTTCGACAGTAATTTACCAAAACGTACCTTATGCGATAAGATTTAATAATAAATGGCTCTGTTGAATTTCCGAAACAATATTTCGTGTTTTGCATAGTAGACCTGTGATTGCCAATAAGGCCTTCATCATAGGGTATGTGCTTTTTATAATATAATATTAATTAAAGCAAAAATGAGAAATGAAATTTTAGATCATGGATTGCACCTACCAAATTATGTCTTAAAATACTAAACAGAGTAGATTTTTCTGCGTTTGTCGAATGCGCATCATTATATTTACGAAAAGGCACTTTTCAGTGCCAATAATTTATTTTGTGTGCACAAGGTTGGAATTTTGAAGTAAGAGGAAAAGGGTGCAATCCATGTTCTGGAGTTTATCCGAAAAAAGTACAGGTAGGACTAATTAGCACAGTTCAAATACATATAATATTTTGTAACTGAAAAACATAAAGTACCGATAGTAAGTTTAGTTTATTTCGTCGAATATTTTAAAAACAAGTCACTGGAACAATTAACACTTTTTTCATATCTTAATAATAAAATTAAATCCATATAGTGCATCACTTATCATTGGAAACAGCAAGAATTATTAGCACACTCATTGCAAACTAGGAGCTGACTAATGTGGCAGAATTTTGATAAGGGAGTTGTACTGTATGTATACAGGATGTTTAAAAAATACGGGGCATAATTTCAGGTATGTATTTACCACATATAGATAATCAAAATAGTTCATTACAACATGTATCCGGAAATGCTTTATTTCCGAGTTATGGTCTTCACAACATTGAAATTCACCGGAACGTTTTTCTTTCCGCAGATCGTTGCCGTCAAAGGAGACATTAAGAGGGCACTCTGACAGTTCATTCCGAGGCAAAGGTTACATTCAGTGTTATGTTGGCGTTAGACTGTGTGACATGTATTCAAATCAAGAGCTGGCAGAGATACACTTCATGTACGGTAAGGCGGACGGCAATGCTGCGCTGGCTCGTCGTTTGTACCAGGAGAGGTACCCACAGCGACAATGTCCAAATCAGAAGACATTTGTACGTCTCCATTACCGTCTGTGCGACTGTGGAAAATTTAACTCTCCTGGTTTGGGAAGAGGACGACCAAGATCTATAACTCCAGAAGTATAGGAGGAGATTCTGGAGGCTGTGAACATGACTCCTTCTATCAGCACACGAAGGGTAGCGTTGTAAATCAATGTTCCTCATACGACTGTCTGGAGACTGTTGAAAGAGTATCAATTGTATCCTTATCATTTGCAACGTGTACAGGCCCTGTCACCAGCAGGTCAATGAGACATCGATGTGAGTTCTGTATTCAAGTAGGATGTGGACATTTTGAACATCTTCTGTAATGACGACCTGCGGAAAGAAAAATGTTCCGGTGAATTTCAATGTTGTGAAAGCCATAACTCGGAAATAAAGCATTTCCGGACACATGTTGTAATGAACTATTTTGATTGTCTACATGTGGGAAATACATACCCGAAATTATGCCCAGTATTTTTTAAACACTCTGTATTTGTTAGAAATTATATAAATTTCAATAATGATAATAGCTTTTCAAAATTTAGCAGAGAGCAGATTTAGAACTCTGTGTTGCAGAATTAGAATGAAACAAGAGGTTTATGCAGGTTGCTCTCTGGATACTTCCAACATTTCCTTATTGGTAATAGAAAATGTATAACAGAGTCTACATGTTAAAAACACAAGTGGGCCTACATGTTTTACGGAAACTGAAATACTATCTTACTGAGAACACTAGAAAGGAACTTTCCAACTGGAAAAAAAAAAAAGATTGATTTTTGCAATTCATTATATAATTTTATGAAAGGGTAGATTAGAAAGTTATGGTACTGTATAGTTTCCATTATAAATGCTCTTTCAGGCCATGATGCCCAACCAATAAGTATGCACAATAATCTTGTTGCAACAAAACACCAGTCTAAAGTTTGGTTGTCATAAATGAAGAATATTTAAAGCACTTTGAATCGAAGTTATAATATGAAACCTGAGAATCAGGATATAACGATGACATGAATAGTAAATTCGATGCGTTTCAAAATACATTCTTAAATATCTTTGAATCTATAATAAAATTATAAAAATTCCAACACATCTATAACCAATGGATTACGCAAGGCATAAAAATCCCTTATGAACTTAAGAGCAGCCCAGTAGCCAGGGGAGTGTAGAGGGCCTCCCTAAATGTGAAAGGAATAGAAGGGTATTCGGGAAAAACGGTCATGGTCCATCAAAAATCGAAATTGAGTTAATAATGCCATATTATAGTGGAAAGGAAGTACTATCATGTGGTCTAGCTAGTAATAAGAAATAATCGTTCCACTACGTCAATTTCTATTAAATACACACATAAAAAAGTATTAAAATTCGTTTTTCTCGAAACTTCATATCGTTATTCCCGCGTACCCTTCTTTATCAGTGTTTCGATTTATTTGTAAATTTGGAATGGGCTGTGGTGACCCATTTGAGGTGAAATAATGTTCGTAAGTAGTTGAATGATTATTCAGTTCATTCAATTTATAAAATTACAGTCATTATTCTTTTGTTTATTGGTAATATTGCATTATTTATTTATTTATTTATTTCATCAATCTTTATTCACGTCATGGCGGATTAGATGTCATAAGCTTATTGCATTATAGTTATTATTCTTAATTATTTCATACTATGAAATATTCTTCAGTTCAGATATTTTAAAAAAAGTATTATTTTCTGTTGTTTTAATTCCAACTGTAAGGTATCAAAATATATGAAAACAACACAGTGGTGATGCAAATAAGAAAACATCAAATTCAGAAGCACAATAAGTTTTAGGCTGCAGTGCAAGTCTTTGGGCCTCACCCCCGCAAAAAAAAAAAAAGAGAAGTATACACCAGATATTGTATGTTCCATTACATACCTACATAAGTGTTATGCACATGGGCAGGTGTTTCACTGCAAACCAGCGTTCTTCAATCTTTCCTATTTTGTGCTTTCCTCATATGATCCAAATATGTTCTAATATTTTACTATTTTACCTTGTGCTATCTGGACATAATAATCTTACTTTTTTTTTTCTCCTACAGTGATAATAATGTGTTTACTATACCTTATAACCTACAAATAGGAAATTGCCTGCTCTTTCTTCTTTCTTTCGATCAAGTTAGCCAAAACATTTCACAATGAGTTCAAAACAGAAATCAATCCTGAGTTTTCTTTTTCTGAGAAAATAACAGCACCAGCCCCAGAGTCAATCACAAGTAGAAATAGTGGATCTTTGGATACTTCCAAGGACTTGAGTGCAGAAGCTGAAAGTTCAGTCATACCTAACGTCAGTGTCAGTTTGCCCAGCATTATTCAGAATACAGAAATATAAATAAATAAATATTCCACTCTTTCTCACGCACTTGAAGATCTTAATAGCAGTGAACTTACTCAACCTTACCTTTCTGCCTGTCCAGTCATTGTCTCAGAGGCCGTAGCTCCGCTTTTCTCTATTCCTGGTGTAAGACATGGGACGTCCACCGCTGTGGAATAATGGTTAGCACATCTGACAGTGTAATGAGCGGGCTCGGGTTCAAATCCTGGTTGGGGCTTTTTCCGGGATTTCCCCTCAATCAATTAAAGCAGAATTGCTGGCTAACTTTCGGTGTTGGACCTCGGACTCATTCTGGCATTATTAATTCACATTATTATCATCATCCAAACCACAGCCCAGGTAAGTTCACAGTGCGGCGTGCTGTACTCGTACAGGAGCGCGGCTCTTCAGCTACACAATCATTCACAGAATAGGAGTGATAAGCACACTAAGCCTCAGCCTTTGCGTACCTCCTCCTTGACAAGGAGAAAAGATGAGGGACTGGCTTGAGTACTCCGTTATAAATAATGCTGCATATTGCTTAATATGTAGAAAATTTCCCTCTGAACACTCACTCAGCATTGATCAAAACAGAGTTTAGGAATTGGAAGCATAAAAAATGAAAGGTAGGTCTGGAGATGTGCAAGTTTTAATTGAGAGAGATCTCAATGCCACATCCTATTTCTTCAATCCTTCAGTCACCAGCTTCTTTCAATTATTGGAGCAATCCCTGAAGTATAGCTCTTCTTTGATATTTGTAAGCAGCTGTGTTTTCAAGAAAAGCCTTGATGAAATTTATCAACGCATATCTTTAAAAAGATTAATGAGACAATAATGGAGGGGTCACCTCAGTCACTTCAAGTTATAATGTCTGAGAAATACAATTTCTTTTCTACCCTTGTTAGAGACTGAGAGCATTGTGTGATAATTTGGGAACTCAGAAATTAGAAGCACTTGGAATGCTTAATGAGATATGCAGTCTCAGTGTTTCTTTTTTTTTCACTGAAGCCATGTCATTTGTAAAGTGCTGGGATATTTTGAGTCTGTAAGGAAAAAATATTAATATTACAGCAGATTTGGGTCTCGTTAGACCTAATTGCATCATAGGCAGTTACAGGAAATAAGAAATTACTCCATATTCACAAATTTGTTGGAGGCAGCCCAAAAAAAATCTTAAAATGTAATTAACCATACCATAATCAAGGAAACACAGTGCTCCGAAAGTATATAATATCAAGTTACACCCCTCTGATTGAGGTTCTGGCTGATATGTATTGTACATTTATTACCTGGCAGTGTAACTCACTTGACGTGTCAGAGGAAGAACAATAATTGTTTGTATACATTTTAAGTGTGATTAGTGAAATATGTTACTGGTCACTGAGGGGGGAAGAAATTGGCCACCCTACCCTATTATGTCCTGGCTTAATTGCCTTATGAATGATGCCTTATTTGTGTCATTTATGAAGTTCCAATCTGTCTTCGGATGGTTGATTAAACAATTAAGTTATAAGGACCTCAATAAGGATATGGATGTTTGTTTTAAATTTTACAAAAAATTATTATATTTCGAAGTGTTATTAAATAGCCTGTTTTCTCTCCTTTCCTATGAGCATCTTTACTTTTTTCTCCAATTTAATATTGCCAAATACAGTTGTTTTTAACAGCTTCTAAACTAATCCTGTGCATCAATTTCTTTTACAATTTATGTTTTTATTACTTCGTTTTTCTTAAATTTGATTTGAATTTACTTCTTATTATTCTTCAGAGATTCATTACAGGTATCTCTTCATTCATTACGTTTAATGTACGTATATTTCACAATTTTCCTCGTTTAATTATTTTCGTACCTGTATGTTTCCCATTGCGATTGCATGTTTTTAACAGTTCTGGTTGGATGAAAGAGTAAAAGGCAAATAATAAGCAACATAACGTTGTTATAGAAAATGTGACACATTACTTGTCTCCTCCTCTAAAAATTTATGATGCCCCTCTCCCAAATTTAAGGAGATGGCTATGTACCTAAGAGGACTATGTATATTCAAAGTATAATTAATAGTAATAATCCCAAATTAAAAGCTCACTTTAAAAAAATTATTTATTTTAACAAAATATTTCTAAACTAAGATAACAAAATTAAAACACCTTGGAATATAATTAGAAAAGAATGCGGAAGGTTTAGAAGTAAGGAAACAAGCTATACTCTTGTACCAAATAGGCTAATACAGAAACCTCAGATACAACAGAAATCGCAAACATATTCAACCATCACTTCCTCCCAACAACTAATAACCTGTACATCCAACAGCTTAACAACAAAACAATAATGGTAATAATAATAATAATAATAATAATAATATTACTATTATACCATAGATTTCTTAGAAGTGGCTCTTCCTACATCTTTGTCATATACACAAATTTTTTCAACAAATTCACGAGAAATAATTAAAATTATTAATTTCCAGGGACATTGATATATTCAATTGTTATCCCTTTATCAAAAAATGAGACAAAACCACTCCCACAAATTACAAGCCTATATCCTTTCTACAAATTTTCTCAGATGTCTTCGAAAAACTTATGTATAAGAGGATATATCATCATCTTGATAGGTACTACATTATCATCCCCGAACAATATTGAGATACAGGAAGAATAAATCAATCGAGCAAGAAACATTTAATTTAACTGATAAAATTCTGGAAGCATTTAATACAAGATTACAAATAGGAGGGATATTTTGTGATCTCTCTAAAGCCTTTAATTGTATATATCTTCAAATTCTACTACAGGAATTACAATACAATGGAACTAAATACATAGCATACCAATGGTTTCAATCATATCTCCTTAAATCTATTTCAATGTGAGGAAATGTTCATAATGGAGTTACACAAATGTGTACATTAGGGCTTCTTCTTGTAATTTTCGTAAATGATCTTGGTCCATTAATGAAGGAGACAGGTTATCTTATGTGCCTTCTATTTCCAGATGCCACATATATCATAATTACAGACAACAATTTTGCCACATTTATATATATCAGAAATAATTATATTTAAAATCTGACTGGTTCGCAACAATAAACTATTACACATTAATAAGACTAACACAATTAAATTTAAAATCACTTCAAAATTAACCTCTGACACATTAGACAGACTTATCAAAAATAATTGGTCACAACTAAATTTCGTGGTTTGCATTTCAGTAACATTTTATACTGGAAAAATGAGAATAAATAACCTCAAAACCAAACTCAGCATGCGTTGCGATTAGGCTGTTGCAAGAATTTTTTGAACTATAGTACGTTAGAGACATTAACTCTAATGTTATTAATATTGTGCTGTCAAAAAGGAGTGCGTTATATGGCAGTAAACATTTTTAATAGCCTCCCTATGGATATAAAAAATGAAACTCGAAACATAAGATTATTTAGAGTAAAATTTAAAAAGTACCTCCCTAATTTCTCATGCATTCTATTCTGTAGCTGTATTCATGACATTCAACAACGCTTCATGAATATTTCTGTGCTGTATTAAATATTGATACTAAAACTTTGTGTTGTACTAGTAGACTATATTGGAAAACTCTTCTGTATATATTTCAACTAGACTGTGACTATAATTAAGACTTTATACTAATACTATTTTTTTTTTTTTCGTTTGACATGTTCTATATTCTAGCTGTGGATCAATGTACGAATACCATGGAATGTAAATAAATACAATACAGGAAAAGTAAGAAAATACTATAAAGGAAGTAATTTTTAGCTATAAAGTCATAGCTCCATCTCAATATAGAATTTCTTTCGTATAACATACTCTTAAATCTCTATAAACCCCAACATCCAGATATCAGTGTCCTTTCTGCTTACTGTTTTTTTTTTTCAGCTTTTTTGTGTTCTCTGTATTTAATCCTGATAACATTAAACATTAACTTACGTCGTAGATTAAACTGTATTATACAAATAAGGCTTTTCAGCAGTGAGAATAAGTTGATTTAAGGGGACACTATGGTGAAATAATGATGAAAAATTAAGAAAATCCACTTAAAAATTTACTGTGACTCTCTATTTAGACCGAGCTCAAAAGTTAATTAATTCATGTTCCCATGACTATTTTGAAGCTTTTGAGCTAATATAAACTAAAAATTGTGACACAAGGAGCCTTTTTAGTGATGTCAATATAAAATAAATTTCAAAAATATAATTTCAAAACTATTAGCCCTAATGGCACCAAATTTTGTACAGATAATAGTATTGTAGGCATGTTTATGTAGTATAAAATTAATACATTTTGGATGAAAATTGTAAAAGATTTAAAACGCACGTAAGTGTCTCCTTAAACAAAAGCACATATGCTGAAAATGTAATTCTTGGTACATCCATGTAGATAATATCCTATAAAATACATAGGCACTATTTTTACTATATCAATAAACAATTCTGTAAAGGAAATGTGAAAGATCATACACATATCATACCAATAAAGCAATCGTAACATGTGAGTGTTACAGTTGCAAGAAATCATTTGCCCTCAATGCAGATCTTGTAAAACATAAGAGTGTACACGCACGCACGCACGCACGCACACACACACACACACACACACTGTTACCACTCATGTTTGACACAATTAATTTTCACAAATGGCAGTCCGTCATATGGATAAGAAATTATATACATAATCAAGTAAAAAATACAATGACATTTATACAATTAAAATGACATATACGTTAATATTTCAATTTCTATTAGAAGATTATACATAACTGAAGCAATTGTGCACTAAAAAAAAAAAAGAGATTTGTTTTGAAACTACAACTAAATATTGCTTTTGATGACTTAACTAGTCTTATAACATCTACTCTATAATGTTGTATCCATCATATAAATTCAATTCTTCTTACAGGAACTACTACAGTAAATGAAATAATAGCAGCGACAATGAAAGAATCAATATGTGTGATCAAAATCACTGTGTATATTTACAATACTGCTGGAAGGGTTCAATAACATCTCTTCAATATTATCTTTTTGAAGCTCTGTTGGTTTTGTCAATGTATCACATGTGTTTTGTTTTACACGCTGTCTCTTAGTTGAAAAATATCTCCGTTGTTTTTCTATTTGCTTATTATGTGGTGTATTTAACTTGATACTATTTCCTTGGTTTTCTGTTGGTCAACATTCAGGAGCTTTGAAAGAGAGTCTTCCATTGTCTTTAATTGTGTGACATCGAACTCGGTTGTTTTCAATTGGACAAGGAGTGATTCAGTCATCTGAATTACAGTTGTTTGCTTTTGATTATGACGAACCTCGTGAGCAACTGAGGATGTAAAATCCTGTATGTCTTGGAGAAGGTCTTGCGGGTCATCAGCAGAAGGTTCTGACTCCTGTTTTTCTGCCACTATATCTTGATCCTGAATTATTTTTGTATCTTCACTCGTGGATATTACTGCATGTATGTGCTTGCACATATTAAAGTTTACAACATGGTCAGTGCAACTACATGCATATGTGTGAATACAAGTATTGCAAGACTTACAAGTTAGTTTACAGTCACATTGGTTGGAGTTTTCGTTTTTTAGAACATGATACCATGTGTTTTGGAGTGACTGTGATTTTACTCTCCACATTCTTCCAGCTTCAGTGCTACATATAGCAATGGCTGGAATAAGTTTGCCCAACTGATGTTTCTTATGAATTGTTGCTATCTTTTGAGTAACTTTCCCTTTGCAGAGCTTTATCAACCGATCAAACAGTTTGTCTCTTGTTAGTTTCAACAGCGCAGTTATTAATTTATCTAGTCTCTTATTAACTCTTCCCTCCAAATAACAATATTTAATAACTCTGTGTAAACCTTCAAGGTACATGTTAGTATTAATCCCTATGTAAATAGGATGGCAGTATGCCCAAACTTCCGATCTTTGAGCATAATGATTGTGAAAGTAATTTCTGAATAAGAAGGTATCCGGTTCATTCATTTCTTCCAAAAATGCACTGAGGAGTTTCTCAAACTTCAAGGTATCTGTTTCTTCAAGAAGAGTGCGGACAGTTTTGTATACAAGTGCCTTTAACTCTTTACCTGGAATCAGTTTTTGAATATTTTGTCTCCAGTTTTTGTCCACATGCCAGGTACATAGAAGACGTTTCTCCACTTTTCCCATGACACATTCCCACGCATTGTAATAAACTGATGCATCATCAGACATAAACACTTTACATTCTAACAAGCCAATAACATTCTTAAGAGCTCTGAAAAAGGAGGACATAAATATGGATCGACTTTATTGCTAATGCAATACGCACAAGGAAACGAGCTTCCAAATTCATCAATTACAACAAGAGTTGTAAGTTGAAAATCATAAAGATTAGTTCCATGTGTGGAATCAATACATATTTTTTCTGTGCCTAGTCTTTTCAAAAGGCCCCTCTGAGGTTCAGTCATCAATACAATCATGAAGTCTTCTTGTCTAAGCTCACCTAATTCATCAGGTAAACCCTGCTGTTTGAAATATATTACTGGGTTGCTCACTTTATTTCTCATCTCTTCTACCCAATATTGTACACTGACCTTATCATTTTGATGTAGTCTTTCAGAATGATTAATGTTAAAACTTGCCATAATGTTATGAAGATCTAGTTTTGTGACAATGTGAATGCGTGCCAAGTCTCCAGTTGCTGCATTTCGAATGTGGTCAAGAACCGTCTGCAATGGCACTCCTTCAGCAAGTTTGCCTGCTATTGATGATTTTTCCTCAGCACTTAGTAAAGAGTGAGCCACATCAAAGGAATGTCCATAATGTGCACTAAAATATGTCACGTGAATTTCTGCATTGAGATTTTCTGTCACCTCCATTGTCACCAGACAGGAATGTCCGATTTTGCAGCTCCCCTGTGACTTCAGTTGTCGTGAACCTTTTCCTTTACTTTGAAATGTCCCTGAACGATGGCAGACATAATACCATCTGATTGTGCCATCAACTAATCTCTTAGCACCTGTATGCGTGACGAAGTGTGCTCTCTTTTCCTTTTCTTCATTTGCTTTCCAAATAGAGAACTCTGTAAAAATAAATTGTAATAGTTTAGAAAAATAAAATTATTGTATTAATGTCTTACGGGTGCCATTACCAGAATAGAAATAAGGTCCTGGTCAGAGCACTGAGTGATTGAATATTTTTAGCATAGGTCAATGAAAATTCAACAGTTATTTTTAGAGAAAGATCACAGATGTTCATTCAGTCCTTGGACACGTCTTTAAACCATCCATTAATGCTCCTTCAAATTATATTTCAAGAACTCAGGAAAGTAACTGAGTGTGATGACACATTCTATCATAAATTACCATTGAAAAATGACATTAAAATCACAAGTGGAAAATAGTACCATGTTTTGTGAAAGTAAATGATGTTAATCCAATATTATGCCAGTGTTTGTGAGTTAGGCCTATAAAATTACTATATGATGGAACCTCAAAAGAGGATTTTTTTTTTTTGTTTCGGGGATAATTCCCAGCTTATAATGAACTTTGTATATTATGAATACTCGTATGTCAAAAAGTGGTAGTCCTATATAAAAGTTGCGGACACATTGTTGACAAGTCTTAATTTTCCACTATTCGGGTTTCTTTAACATTAATAAAATTATAATTTCTATAAGGTAACTTCATCTTGACATAAAGTCCTATGACTAGCATTTTAATTCTTTAATTTTTGTTCTTGACATTAAAGTTTAATATGGTGAAGACTCGGTAGAATGGAGAAAAATTCTCTTCGGCACCGGGACTCGAGCCCGGGTTTCCAGCTGGCACTTTATCCACTAAGCCACACCGGATTCAAGTTCCGATGCCAGATTGAATGCCTCTCATTTTAAGTTCTACCTACTGTGTTACCCTTTGATGGCTCACCCTTGTGTACCGTGTCACAGTATGTGTGACAGTAGACATAATGTCCAACCATAAGTAGGCTACAGAGGTGCACTCAGTATGAGTGTCTATGTGGTGCGGGTCTGATAGAACATGGTGCTGTCTTGAATCACAAAGTGATTGTTTAAACTTTATCGTATTACCATGATGTACCGAAATATATATGGAGTTTCAGTGCAGTAATTCTGTGTTTCCATATAGTGAAGAATTGGTAGAACAGAGAAAAATTCACAGTAGGTAAAACTTAAAATGAGAGGAATTCAATCCGGCATCGGAAATTGAATCCAGTGTGGCTTAGTGGATAAAGCGCCAGCACGTAAAGCTGGAAACCCGGGCTCGAGTTCCAGTGCCGGAGAGAATTTTTCTCTGTTCTAGCAATTCTTCACCATATGGAAAAGCAGAATTACTGCACTGAAACTCCATATGTACTTAGGTACATCATAGTAATAAGTTAAAGTTTAAGCATAATATATATTAAGTAATATGTTCTTGTATCTAATAACACTAAGATCTAGGTATATCTCTATCAAGAAATCTAGTGTGAAATATCACTTACGTGACTATCATGAAACAGCAATATCTACCACATGCACATGAATATTTAAAATACCAATCATTTTGAATAACATCACATCTTTAAACTTTACTGGAATTATTAAATGCAAGTACTTAAAATGAACAAAACATCTGTGGGTTTTTCACAAAGGAAGTAGGTTATTACAATTATACTTCAGAATTTTGTTCTTTTTTCCGTTTCCTTAAAAGATAGTTTTTGTACTACAAAAAAAAAAAGTAAGTTAATTATAATAACAGGAGATCCCAAATCTAGGAAATTGTATAGGACTATTTAAAAAAAAAAACTGCAAATAATGGCATGGCTTGTCAATATATTTTTTCATTAATAACCTTCCTTGTATGTGACAAATTTCAGAACACGGATTCCTTCCTTTCTCTCTTCTTTCAAAATTCCAACCTTCTGCACAAAAAATAAATTATTGGCACTGAAACGTGTCTTTTCGTAAGCATGATGATGTGAATTCGACAAACGCAGGTAAATCTGCTCTTTTTAGCGTTTTAAGATATATACTTAACTGTCTGTAAGGAATCCGTAAACTGAAATTTTCCCGGCCAGTTTTACACTAGGTAATCCTAAACCTATTTAGCATGATCCCGTGCCAAGTCGATGGCATTTAAGTGGTTAAATGCGACAGGCTCATGTGAATAGATTTACTGGCATGTAAAAGAACGGTAAATTCATAGAAGACGGGCACCTGGTTGGATGTATTAAGTATTACCAACTTTTTTTTACTTTAGAGTTAAATGTTAGTGATTTTTAGTGACTTTTATTTGTTAGTTCTAGGTTTTTATACGAGGTGTCGCCGTGATGTTGTTTCAATTTGATTGGTTATAGTTGTCATTTGTTTTTTAATTTTTGTTAATTTTGAATGGGTAATGACGTTGTCAGTTGTTCTTGGTTGTTTGACGTGAGTGGTGTTATACTGTTTTGATGGCTAAAGCTATTGGAAGTTTGTCATTTTGTGATTTTCCTTCGATTTGATTGTCATCATTTGTTCTAGAATTTTCGTTAATTTTGAATGGATGATGACGTCAGTAAGTTGTTCTTGGTTGTTTGACGTGAGTGGTGTTATATTGTGTTTGATGGCCAAAGTTATTGAAAGTTTGTCATTTTATGATATCTGTGAAAGATGTGTGAATATAGAACAGAGTACTAAATTTTGTGTCGATTTTGGTTTATTCTTTCGCTGGTGAATAAGCATTGTGTCGATTGTTGAGGAGAAAACTGTTCCTATGGTTCCAAGGAATTATTTACTGAATTTTCCGTACAAGTTAAGGTGTAATAAGAGTTCAAAGAGAATTTCATTTTGTGTCAATACATGGTTATTTATGTGAACTTGACTGTATGACAAAGTGTTGGTTTAGTTCTTTGTTGGCTGCATGGTTTAAGTTTAGATTGCCTTAAAGCCTGTGTCGTAATTGAAGTGAAGTAAGTGGTTGTCATTGAAGACGTCAATGAGGATTGAATTTTGTTTGATGAGGTGATAAATTATTGTTTTGTTTTGTGTTTTAGTGATTTGTGGGGGTAAAGTGAGGACGAAAACTGCCAGAAAAGTACTACCAACTATGAAGTTCGAATCCCACCAAACAGCATAAAAATCAAAGATGAAAAATTAAACATATTTTCATTTTTTGAAGGGCTTGTTCTTCTTTAAAAATATGAATATATGTTTGATTTTCCATCTTTGATTTTGTGATGTCTGGTGACATTTGAACTTCATAGTTGGCAGAACGTTTTGGTAGTTTTCGTCAGCCATGTTGGATTTTGCCCGTCTTCTAGGAAATTACCAAAAGAACTCCTGCGGGACAAAATTCCGGCGACGCTGATATAACCTCTACAGTTGTGAGCCTCGTTAAATGAACAATACCTTTTTTTTTTCTTTAGCATGACTTGTTGCTTGTAATCAAATAAACATAACGCACCCTGTCGTGATGTAAATTTCAAACTGAGTTTTTTTTCTTCAAATCCGTGATTAACTACATGATGAGTTCGGAGCAAGGCCAACGTGCTGAAATGTTCGTTACACTCGTTACATTTTTCTCCGCCTCCAGTTTTAAAACCATGGACTTTCTTACAATGTCTGTATAAATTATACTTTTTTGTGAAAGTTTTATCGCATACATCACATGATACTGGAATAACTTCCTTAACATCTTCCATTTCAAACCACGTAAGTTATTCAATATTCACCAATTCAACATTATAGATAGTCACGCAGTAAGCCGTGAAGTGACCAAAATCGTTGTAGACGAGACTATGCTTTCTTATGTAGGTATCCAACAATCCAGTAAGTTTATTAGACACGCCTCCTATAGAACGCCCAATCACAGAAAGGAGTCATTCCTCTCTCCAAACGCAAGTATCTTGAGGTACTAAGATGCAACTTCAACATTTTTCCCCCATTACGTGATCACCAGCTGAAATCTAGTGTTTTTGCAGCCCCCAGGTTCACTTCACTATTGGCAACACTTACTTCAACACCCACATGTTCTAGATATCATGATAGTTAGTCATTTTGTAGTTCTTATGTTGGTACACTTGGAATTATTATACAGGCCTGTCCGCTACTCGATTTAAAATTCACTAGATTTATTCAAACGTAATATTGTGCGTGTATTTTATATCGCGATTATAATATATATATATATATATATATATATATATATATATATATATATATATATAATATATTCCGGGAATTGCGAGTTGTACGTGAAGTTACTATTTCCATCACATCACATAATACTACTCTGTGGTGCAATTATTGTTATTATCAGAACTACCGGTATTGTATGTTTCTAAGTAAGTAGAAATTTTGGAGCATTACATTGCAATATTACAGTAAATTAACATATTAGAATGTTATGTTGTATTAAGATTTGCTGTTATTTAATATGTATTAAGATATTATATTACATAGGCATACTTATATTTCGAAACCCCGCTTCTTTTCATCATGTGCTACACGTCGCACAGTGGTCCGAACCGCTTAAAACCCGGACAAAAGTAATAACTTCTTTTCTTGTGGCCATATTAACTTGAAATTTGGTACACTTATTACTAATAACATGTATCTAACGTGTGCAAATTTTAATGCCATTTGGAAATGAATAACTACCCCTCTTGAGCGGTGAGATAATTATGCTTTCATTAATAAGGGCCGGATTAGATATTTTTATCAC
This sequence comes from Periplaneta americana, assembly GCF_040183065.1. Taxonomy (NCBI): domain Eukaryota; kingdom Metazoa; phylum Arthropoda; class Insecta; order Blattodea; family Blattidae; genus Periplaneta; species Periplaneta americana. Next base: position 174,569,523 of record NC_091131.1, read on the forward strand.
ACTGCTGTTATTTTATTGCAAAACTCGATAAATGCAATAATTATAGTCATTTTATGTACACGGTTTCATCAGCAACCCCTAATATAAGGGTTGAAAAGTTACATAAGTTATGTAATCCACAAGTTTAAAATTATATATAATCTGTATAAGTTATAATCGAAATTCAATTAAGGATTGTATTTTTGTGGGTAAGTACATTCTTACATTTAGTAACATAAAGAATCCGTGAATATTTTCGTAGTTTTGTAGGAGTATCCAAAATGTTACGTACCATTTAATACTACTGGTAATATAACTTGTATGAACTTGCATACTTGTAAATTCCATTATATTATTGTGCTAAATTATATTAGAATATCTACATTTTTATACATTTGTTATGGAGTTTATGGCTAAGCAGAAATAAAGTATGCATTTTGATACTTACTAAGGTGTTGAGCATTTGCATCTGAGAAGTGTGCCTTGATTGCACTGAGTAGTTTCATTATTGTAAATGCAGACAAGTTGAAATACAGAACTGTTTCAAGGTCGCAATTCAAACATCAATCAATCAATCAAACAATCTTCTTAATGTATCCAGCTGTTTGCTGACAACATAAAGTCCACTATAGTCCACCGTAGTCTTTTCAGTTTTTGTTTTCATGAGAAATGAGGTGTACATATATTTGATCGTTCATTGTAGATTTCTGTTGCTAATAGCCAGAGTTGGGGTGTAGTCAATATATACTGCAGGACTGTGTCTTCTGCAACTGGTACTGATGATTTTAATTTACTTCTTTTGTGGTTTATGGATGGACAGTATAAAATAATGTAAATTCAATCTTCACTTCTGCCCAATCCGAATAGATAAAATTACTCAGACATGCTATCTACTATCCGTCCAATTGGTTTTGTCGCAGGGTTGTAGAAAGGGGGGAACTCACATAACAGTTAATTACTTAACGAGGCCCTTTTATTTAAGTTATTTTAAACAGTTACACAATATTACGTAGACGTCCAATTCCTAACAGAAATTAATGTTTTCAGAAAAGAGCTAAGACAGCCCAGCCACTAGTCTTTACAGAGGGGAGAGCAGAAGCGAGTGGGGGAAACCAGGATGCTCGCTGTGAGATATAAGTGTCAAAATTCTGCTAGAAGTACGTGTGGTCCAATAATTTCTGAACTTTCACTTCACATGCACTCACACTAGCACTTATATTGTTCGGATAAGTTGCGTCTTTTGCTTTCAGAACTGCATAATAGCTCGGATACAAGTCATGATTGTGTTTAATTGCCATTTTTCTAATAGACATGTATTGATGTTTCGATAAATTTGTACTTACTGTCGTTGAAAACGCTTCTTCTTCTGACAGTTTCGTAGCTTGTTTTCTTTTCTTCAGCCACGATTCACGAATTTGTTTACCTCTGATAGGTGTCGTTGTGGTAATTTCTTTTAACAGTTTTGCTGAATTTTCGTCACCTCTAGCCCTCAAATTCATCACTGTGGCATATGAAAGCTCCTCAGCATCCAGATTCTTCCTCAAATACTCTATTTTCCTCCTCTTACTTCTCTCACATAATTCTTGAAATTCTTTTGAAGGACGTCCAAACGTTTCTGAAGAGAAAGAAGCGGAAGGAATGTTTGTAAGTGGTAATTCAATTTCTTGTCGTAACCAGTCTGAATATTTAGGAACAAACATTTTTTCGCTGCGATAACATTTCTTCCAAAACTGATAGTACGGAAGAAAAAAGCGCCTTTTTATTACACTTCGTAGAGAATTTGTCCCACGATTGTCCAAATGTAATTCAAATTTGTTCTTCATATAATCCACAACATATTCTTCTTGTTGCACACGAGTCCCACTGTTCTTTCCTCGAATTATGTCGTAAATTTCTCGGCGACTCACACGTAAATTCATTTTTCATACACTGTATTCACACATTATACACTGAACTGAGACCGACAGAAATCCTCTGGACACTGAAAAGTCAAGGGCCTATGCTGTTTACATCCAATAAATTATTCCTCAATATCTAACTATACAAACATAAATTTTACTGCGTGCTTATCTCGCAACATGTGTTGACTGACCACGCGCATGGGGATGATTTGAAGGTCACGATTCACAGTACTGCAGGATTCCGCAGATAAAACCTTCAGTGACGAACTCATAAATGTCTACCAATATACAATATGTAAGTTTCACGGTGTACACTCGTGAACATTTTTTTAAAACTCTAAAACATTCTTTATTTTTTCGCAAAACACGAGCATTAAAATTTGTATTTATTATTAGAACTTAGAAACAAAAAACAATGATAATTATAATTTTCCCCTATACATAAGACCGTAATACATTCACAAAAAATATTCTCAGATTTTTATTTTGCATTGTTAAGGCAGACACATTGTTAAAAAATCACTTACAAAATCGCAGAATTAATCACGAAAGATTTGTGTCACTTTTGCTCGTAAGTATTGACCAGAACCTTTGAAGTATTCTTCGAAAAACACTTGGTCTTATTAGAATGACTATTGAGAATTATTATTGAGGTAATTTTGTATTTTGAATATGAAGTTTGAAAAATGACTTTTGTCCGGCTTTTTAGCGATCCGGACCACTGTGCGTCGGGTCATCTTCGGGGCTTGCAGCCCCGAAACCCCGCTTTTTTTCATCGGGTCCGCGATGTTCACGGAGATCGTCAGTGGCCGCCATGATGTTTCGAGGTGGCGCGCGTCTCGAATGGAGCGAGACGCAGCGTGAGAACGCGAGAGAGGGAGGAGTCAGCAAGGAAAGTAGCAAGTTGCTAGGTAGGTGCGGTGGGGGTAGAGGGGAAGGTAGGGTACCGTGTTCTGGAGTTTATTCTTTTTATCATAATATAAGGTATTCTCCAGAGAAGCTACATCAAAGAAGGCATGTTTCACTGGCTTATGAGAGATGTAGGCTATATAGTGGTAAACACGTGGTTTATTAGTTTGCTGTAACAAAAACTTCCAACTATCCATTAGAATATACAGGTATCAAATGACTTTTATGTTGAAAGTATTTATAGCTCCAAACTAAAACCATGTGTTACCAGTATCATCTCACAGAAGTCAATGGAACAAAAGAAAACAGTGTCTCCTATGGTGTAGTTATTTTGGAGAATTACGTAATATAATTTTACATAACCTTACAAATATTTAGTCTAATGAAAGTGAATAAAATCAAGGTTGAAGTTAGGTTAATGTGTAGTTCATATTTTAAAATGCAATAACCATTTTATTTTAAGGTTATAACATGTCCAGAAGGAAAGAGTCTGAAGAACTTATAGGCCTACATCCAGAAAGAAAAGGCTTTCGTTACAGAGCAGCTTACAATAAGCAGTGGTTAATATGTACAGACAATTGAAGGCTGAAGCAGAATAGGAAGATATCTGTCAAACCAAAGCGGTTCTAATGGTAAGAATTGCAAATCTCTTGTAAGTAGGCCTACCTGTTTTTATAGATAATATTTGACAGGATCAGTACCGATCTTATTCCATAAGGATGCATCCATGATAGTGTGTTAAAAAATATTTACACATAATTTAACATACGAAGACTTTTCTGTAACCTAATCTAATGCAACTTCATTATAAACTAATGCATGTGGTTGAGTTTACATACATGCAACTGAATTTTGAAAAATTTTAAGCTTATTTAGAAATACTAGTCCCAAATAAAGTAAAGTCCCATCACTGATAACCTTTCGTACGTACAAAAATATTCTTGTTAGAAATTAAGTAAAAAAAAAAAAAGTGTTCATTAACGCAGAAGAATATTTTTATTATTGTCCCAAGTACTTCAGTGTATTACCATAATCTTTAAGGCTATAGGAATACCGTAATTAAAAAGGAGCATATTATATGTTTACTTGTTCCACATATTGTTACACCACAGGCATGTATGTATAAGAAGCATTAAATTGGACTCTCACTTTGAGAGGGGAACAGAGGTTAAGGGTGTTAGAGTGTAAGGTTCTTAGGAAAATATTTGGAACTAAGAGGGATGAAGTTACAGGAAAATGGAGAAAGTTACACAACGCACAACTGCAAGCATTGTCTTCTTCACCTAACATTATTAAATCCAGACGTTTGATGTGGGCAGGGTATGTAGCACTAATGAGTGAGTCCATAAATGCATAGAGTTAGTTTGAAGACCTTTGGAGAGGCCGAGACGTAGATGGGAGGATAATATTTTGAGGGAGGTGGAATATGATGCTAGGGACTGGATTAATATTGTTCAGGATAGGGACGAATGGTGGGCTTATGTGCATCAGATAATTTTTCCAAGGAAGTCATTGCAAGATTTGTATATGATTGACTGAATCGAGATGAAGAAAATTATGGCAGTAACATTTTTTTTTAAATTTTAATAAGCTAAAAGACTGTAGACTTTACTCTTATAATTACTTCTTATTTATCACTACCGGTACTATTTTCATTCCTGTTCAGGAAAAATAGTAACAGCCATGCTGGTACTGGGCCATGTAACAGGAAACTGTGATACATACTTCATTTGAAGGATCACGTTCGTCATTAAGGACAATTTTGAAGGAAATGTGGTTTAAATTGAGAGTAAGAGTAAGAGAAAGTAAAAATATTAATTTTAAGAGAATATGTGAGAAATATGAAAAGTGAGGGTCCAAAGTCTGTTGTTCTTCTGGATGAAACGTGGATTTTTATGAATGGCAGGCTTTATTACAAGATTTTAAGATAGTAAAGGGAATAAATGTTGTAACATTATTAATTCCATGTAGGCCTATATTTCATAGACTCTGCAACACATTCATGGAGCAAACCAGTATCGTTGGTGGTAAGGTTCAAGGAGTTATGCATCGACCTGCTGTGGGAGGAAGACTGGTCATTGTACAAGATGAAACCTGGTAGTGTAACTACAATACTATTAAACTATATATGGTGTAGTAACTTTTATTATATGTTCTATCTAGAATCTAAATATCTTGTGTCTTTTATTGATGCAGATTTAACTTTTTGTATCCAATTTGAAGACTGGCCAAGATTACTATGGTGCCATGAATACATTCCAGAAGTGGGTGGAGAGGTAGCTTATTTTGGGTTGAGAAATTTAGATCCTTCGATTATTATTATGGATAATGCTTTCTACCACAATAAAATTGCAGAATAGAAACCCACAACAAAAGGAGACCCTTTATAAAAATGTTGGCAAGTACACAACAAATTTTGATGGCAAAGTTGAAGCCATTTATACATCACTTCAAAATGTATTTGTTTGGCTAAACCAGTGCAAAAACATAGTCATCCTGTCTGACTCCAAAGCTGCAATCCAGTCCATCAGCTCAACTACATCCCCTAAAATGGAAAAAGTAAAAGAAATTCATTGCATGGTAAAACAAATTCAAATGCTAAATAAAAAAGTGGTCTTCCAATGGATCCCGGCCCACTGCAGACTGAACGGTAACGAGAAAGCAGATATGTTAGCAAAGAAAGGAACTTATATCAACTTAAAAACAAATTTCAAGTTCCCATATGAATCAATAAAGCGAGTCATAAAAAGAATAAGTTACAGTGAACAGGCAAAACATCAAAATTCAAAATGGAAAGAATCATTCAAAGATCCAAAACTAATTCCTGATCTACCTCAAAAATCTGCCATGGCCATGTTTAGATTGATTACTGGTCATGATTGCCTCAGTAAACACCTCATCGTATTGGAGTACTGAATTCACCTAAACGCTTACTGTGTACCAGAGAAGAGGACATGGAGATGGAGCACCTGGCTAATTGTGAAACTCTTAGGACATTTATGGACCTTCCATCAAAATATTGGGAAGCAAGAAGGATGATGACTTCATTATTAAATCCAGAGCATTAGACACACACACACAAAAGGAGATGAGATCAGTTAATGGTAAATATAATTTCTGTAGAATCTGAGTAATGAACTGTGATGTTAAGTTGTATTATTTATGTTTAAATGTGAACTTTGTAGATATGGCTGAGACAGAATGGAGTTACCATTGCCAGACAATGCAAACAGGAATAAACGACATTTGGAAAGGTGATTCTCTAAATGTAAGTAATTCATAAGTAATTTCCCCCCCCCCCCACTAATGGTGGTTAATTGAGTGTTTGTCATTCAGCCATATGAAGCGAGTTGTGTAGACCAATTTATCAACACAATCATTGCCCAAGGTGTGTCATAGGAGGCTGGTTTTCGAATACACCATCCAGGCCATGACGGTTACCATTTTGCACGACATACAGCAGGACAAGTGCATCAGAGGCCACTAATTTAAGAAAAGTGAAAATATCTCTGATGATCAGACACTTCATATCAAAACCCACAATTTTTTTTAACAAAATATGATATGCCTACAGATAGATTGCTGTACATTCAAATACAAGGATGCTAGATGATCTCATCATTGATAAATTCAAGTTGTGTTTTTTCTGTTGCGTAGGACTTAACGATAGAGTTTCACTTCCAGGGATTAGCTATCGTGGTGTTCCAAGAAGCCAGTGAGGCTTATTTTGTTGGTCTCTCAGATACACCAAGCTCTCCGACATCCATGCCATAAGGGTTAACATTTTGCACAATGACTTCCAGCTAGACTGAGACATCGATGTAAGGTCTGTATTCAAGCAGGAGGTGGACATTTTGAACATCTTCTGTAATGACAATGACCTGCAGAAAGAAAAACGTTCCGGTGAATTTCAATGTTGTGAAGGCCATAACTCGGAAATGAAGCATTTCCGGACTCATGTTGTAATGAACTATTTTGATTGTCTACTTGTGGGAAATACATACCTGAAATTATGCCCCGTATTTTTTAAACACCCTGTATAAGTAAGGTACCTATTTAAGGCGGGTTGGGTGGTACCACAGCTCTCTCAGTGATCACATTGAGTTTCTACTACTCCATACTACAAAACTGAGGTAAACTAAAAGTGTTTCTTTTTAATTCTCTATACTGGCCGTACCAAAAGGAAGATTCATCAATTTCTGTGATGGGAAATTGATCTAATTCTAAAAAGGCAAAAGCCAAATCTGCAATTTTATTGCTGTCAGGTGGGCAAAAAATAGTTCCACCCAAGAAACTTCTCCAAATCCTGCTTCTACTAGTAATCTGTTTATGCAGACAGCAAGCAGTAAGAAGTTGGAACCTACTACAGAAAATGTTGAAGTACCGGTAGGCCTAAAGTATAATTCAGTGTCAGACAACGTGGACTATATCTTCAATCACTCATTCTCTCTGAATTCCCTATTTTCTAATGTGTTATGCAGTAACTGTGACAAACCAGGGAAAAGCATGGGTTTTGGACCAAAGTAATAGTGAAGTGTCAGAGTTGTGGTTGTGTGTTGTATCTCATTTATTCCAGTCCAAAAATAACTGAAAATAAACATAGGGGTAAACCATCGTTTGATGTCAATAGAAAAATTGTACAGACATTCACAACTTTTGGAAAGGGACAAGCTGCCATTGAACATTTTAGTTTAGGGATGAACATGAACACATTGTGCTCATATTATAGCCATTTATTGGTTATTTCTAAAGAAGCGGAAACATTTCAAGAGAATGTTTGTAATAGCGCTAGAGAAAAAGTAAAATGGGCACACTATAAATAAGACCCTGAAATTGTAGGAAAATAAATAATTTATATTGGTGTAACTTTTGAGAGTTGGATGAAGAGAGAGTTTACAAGTAATTATGGGATAGGCTGTGTTATAGATATTCTGACAGGCTTCGTAATAGATTTTGGGATTCTCTCCAAATAAGCTTACTGCCATACATGTTTTTTGACAGCAAAAAGTCTTGGCAGTGAGAGTCCAAAATACCATTTTTGGTATATTGGGCACAAATCAAAATGTGACAGGAATTATTTAGGATCACCTCCTGCATTGGAGGTTGAGGCTGGAGAGAGGCTCTGGAAAAGATCAGAGAAACTGAGTTTCCAATACACTACATTTTTGTCAAATGGTGACTCCAAGACTATCAACCATCTCCAGAAACTAAATGTATACAGTAATTCATATGCCATCATCAAAGAAGAGTGCCTGAACCGTGTTTCTAAGAGGTTAGGTTCAGGCATAAGAAGTGAAAGGGAGAAAAACCAAATTCCCATAAAGAAATGGTCAGTACTCCCCTTAATGACACTTGTGTGGCTAAAATACTACCTGTATACCAGAGATTGTCATCAGATATCATTTTAGCCAGATGTAAAGGAGAAATGACACAAAATGCAAATGAGAGTTTGCATAGTGTCATATGGACAAAGTGCCCAAAACAAAATTTTGTGTCCAAACAAAAGTTACATCTGGCAGTAATTGAAGCAGTTGCACAGTTCAACCAGGGGTCATACCAAACAGAACTCTCCAGGACACCAACACAACCTGTGTCAGAAATAAAAAAGAAAATTTGCAAACAATGAGACAGTTGCTGCCACAAACAAAGTGTTCGACATTATTTGGAGATGGAGAAACACAGAAGACAGTAGGAAAGGGTTGCCAGAATTCATAGGGATAGCATTTTGAAGCAGAAGGAAGGAAAAACTTATGGTTCTGGTGACTTCTGATTGGTGAGTGTCAATTATTAGCATGTAATATATACAATAAACTTTAAAACTAATTTTCCGTAACTTTCATTTCATCATTCTGGCATGTACTTTTTATAGTAAATATAATCCAATGTTCTTGAAATTTTTACAGTTGGTAGATACATTGCCCATAAACATGGCCTAGTATGGGTTTTGCCAAATTTTGATTTGGAACAATTTTATGATTTTTAAACAATTTTTATTTAATTTTAAATTACAAATTTAAAAATTAGGCCTAATTATATAGTTTTTAAAATAATAATAGTAAGACAAAATTAATGCTAGGCATTATTCTCCTGCCGTTTTTGTATAACATATTACAACTTTGTAAAATTAATTTAAATTTTTGACCCAAAAGTAACTTATGTGTTCAAATTTTTTTTTTTTTTTCAAAAAGTATGTATGCAATGAAATTGAAATCTTGTGCATATACTTACAATGCATAGCCAAACATACTGTGAATATTTGATTGAAATCGGAACAATAGGAAAAAAAGTTTCTTATAATGGCAGAGTGTCCCCTGAAGAAGGGTTATAATACTGATTTTAGATTATATGCAGCACACGTTTTCCGTTATTAACTTCACACTATAATCAAACAAGAAGTTAAGTTACATACCTAATGTCTTTGTTGTCTTGCTGACAGTTAAATTTTGTGTACCGATATTTTATATAATAAACCCAGACAATGTTGTATATGTTTTAACAGTGTGAAATCTTAGCCTCAACTCTACCACCCCTACTTGTCTGTTAAATTCCTCAGCGGAATGTTTGGAAAAAAGCGGAAGGCTATTCCACCAATTTAGCTGTTACCCCGTTATTCGTCAATTAAATATAACTTATGATAATTTTAGAGGTGTAACAATATTTTAGCACATGAAATCGCTCTAGTTCTCAATGAAATTATGTTCTATGGATTACAGGAAACTAATTAATTCCCATTGATTAAAGTTCACGTTAACACTTTGTTTGTTAAAAACATAAAATTACTTAGTCATACGTTAAAAAGTGTTAAAATTTTAAAAAAGGTATATTCCTTCGACAGACGGCCCGTTTCGACGTGATGTCACGTCTTCTTCAGTGTCTCCTGAACTACTGGTGATCTTGAATTCTGCGATGTGCATTTGTCGATTGTAGGGGTGCGGGTATGTTGCTTTATGGTGGGGGCTGGTTGTTTGTGTGTTATGACGTATCATATTAATTCCCAGTTCTGAAGAAATGACATATAAATAATTGATGGAACAGCCCCCATATGCTCAATGCTTTTTTCTTAACTGGAATCCTCTATACTCTCTGATACTTGCCACATGGGTAGGCTGTCCTATTTCTGGCTTAATTCGGATAAAGATTTCTATGGTAAGTACCGGTACATTAAATGTTATCGATCATCATGCAGCACATGATTTTGAGGCATTGCTGTTCTGTCTTCACCACTATCGCTGAGGAGATGATAGAATTGTTGACTTGTTTGGAATATCACGTACGGCAAACTCTATTCGAAATGTCTTTTGCTTTGTGATCGAGGAACTTGTAATACAGTACTGGTAGGTTTTATCCAAAACAACATGCTGCACAAAAGAGTACTGTATGTTTGCTAACTTCTCACTAAATACACTTCTCAACAGTAATGGAAGTCGGCAGTCGTATTATTTCTGTCATGACCATTTGTACTGATTCTCGTAGTCACTGTGATAATAAAATTCAATAAATTATTTAAAGATTACATTGAATTCCACAAGGAAGATATAACTAATCAAAATGGTAAAGGTTTATATGGATCATTCAGTACTTCCATGCAAGGCTTATACAGAAATACCAATCAATCAATTAATCAAAGGACATTATGGCGCATGTCGGCTCCATTTCGATTTCACAAAACGCTTCCACTCTGTTCTGTCTTTTGCTAGTTCCTCCCAGTTGGTACCGTAATTCCCATTTCCATACATTCCTTCTGAATTTCATCTTTCCATCTACTTTGAGGTCTTCCCAGTGGCCTTCAGCATAAAAATTTGCATTATGTAGTCTGTTAAGTGTTTCATGTTTTCTGTTATTAGAATTGTCTATCAAAACACAAAGATATTTGAACTGATTGACTATTTCAAAAGTATAATGTTTTATTTTAAAGCTATTGGAATCCTTTTTGTTCTAGTGATTACCATATAGGCTATTTTGTTTTACTCTCGTTAATATTTAATCCAATGTTTTGTGCTTTTTCCATTAATTCAATAAATAGCTGTCTTATTTGAAGCTCATTTCTTCCTATTAATAATAAATCATCAGCATAGCCTATGCAAAAATTTTTGTGGTGTCCACCCAGGTTTATTCCAGCTGGTATTAAGTCTGTCGTATTATCTTCTCTAATGCTATATTAAATAAGATTGGCAAGAGAGCGTCACCTTGTTTTAATCCTGTTTGATTTACGAATTCTTCTGATATAATTCCATTTGTTACTACTTTGCTTACCGTATCATCCATACATATCTTACATAATCTGATTAATTTCAAAGGTATTCAAAATTCGGCCATTATATTCCATAGACTATATACAGTCTGTACAGAAATATGGTATTTGTAATTCAATTTTAGATCAGATTTGAGATTTATTTGTTTCATTCTGATTGGTTGTGATGTGATTTACAGATACTCTGTCTATGGTATTGCTCGCTCTCAACTGCATTGTTCGTGACCACCAAAACCGAAATCTGGACCACTATGTAAAGAAGCCGAGTGTAGGTCTGGCAGAGCAGCAACATCCTGATGGCAGCTTTGGAAACCTCCACAGCACAGCTCTGGCAGTACAGGTACAAGATCTTATTCAAACATGCAAAGTGATGGTGGATTTTGAGAGATGTGCACAAGAAAATCTCATTTCCCTTGCACACAGGTTTACAAAGATGAGTTTTTGAAGTGGTTCGTCTACATAAAGAATTAATAATCAATCTGAAATGTAAATGATTCGTTCACTGTATCAAGTAATCACATATATCCTAATAAAATCGATTATTTTATGGCAGGTACGTGTATTTAACACTGACCATTGTATCGCCTTCACATATTGATATAAATGAGCCGTTCAGAGCAGAAGTGATGTAAGTCAAAAATGGGTAATGAGGGTTAAAGTAAACATTCTGTAAAATACAGAGCAAAGTAGCAATTAATATTCAGTTTATTTAAACTGTTATTTATTTATTTATTTATTTATTTAAATTCAAATATACAGAATAAAGAAATATAATTACAAAAACAAACAAAGATAAATACAAATAAAATAATACAAGCAATATAAAAAGAAGATACAGTAGTATTAACAAAATTTGAGACCGAATGAGCAGCGCTCGTGCTCGGTCGCAGTTCAGATATAATATTAAAATAAAAAATAATAATAATATAAATAAATAAATAAGTAAAATAAAATAGGAACTAAAATATAATTACAGCGGCAATGGAATTAAGTATATACTATAATATTAACACTAGAGAAGAATAATATCGCACGTGAAAAGTAGGATTAATATATATTTCAAAATTATAGAATACAAATATAATATAGGTTGATTAATTCATACACATAGGCTATAAATTTATTTAATCAAATTTAAGATATTAACACGTTTCTAATTTTCTTGTTATATGTTAGTGGGTTACATGTTAGAAGTTCTGGGTGTAATTTAGTTAAAGCATTGTACAACCGAGGGCCAAAATTTATGCTATGCTTTAGACCAGCAGATGTGAGACATTTAGGTTCTACTAATGTTGAATTAATATTTCGTCTTGTGTCATAATTGTGTGTCTGTACTACAAACTTATTACGATTTTTATGATAAAATTTTAACAGCGTATACTTATAAATTTGTTCAATATTAAATACATTAAATTCAGAATAAATTAATTTAGTTGGATAATCGAAACGTTTCTTCAAACAAATTTTAATTATTCGTTTTTGTAGTAAATTTAACGGACTAAGATTAATTTTTGTACTTCCACCCCAAACAATTATACCATATTGAATGATAGACTGAATAATGGCCAAATAAACATTTCGTAAAACTCTAATAGGTAAGTAGCAGCGAAGATTAACGAATTTATAAATTGTTTTACGAAGCCTCTTACAAACATAAGTAATGTGATGAGGCCATTTTAAATTCTGATCAATAATGATACCCAGATATTTTACATACGTGGCTTCTTTCAAAGGTGGACATTTACAACTTTTGGGATCTAAACAATTTTCACTGTGTATTATTAGTCGATATTTATCGCTAAATTTTAAATTTTGAACACTGGCAGCTGTTAACGAAAAAGGAACTAAAGTTGATTTAGATATATTTAAAGAAAGGAAGTTGGAATTAAGCCATTTTTTAACAATGTTAGCACCTACATTAGCATTTCTATATGCTTCCTGCCAAGAAAAACCACTGAAAATAACTACTGTATCATCCGCATATGAATATATAGATCCATTAAATGTTTCTAAATTTATATTTAGCAGATCATTAACATATATTAGAAATAAAATAGGTCCCAAAATTGTTCCTTGCGGTACACCTATATCAATATATTTGTATTCACTAAATTGATCTTCAATTTTGGTCATTTGCCTTCTGTTACTAAAATATGATTGGAATAATTTTAAAACTATACCTCTGACTCCAATAGTATGTAGTTTGTCCAAAAGTAAATTATGATTGATAGTGTCAAAAGCTTTCCGTAGATCCAAGAAAATACCCAAACATTTGTTTCCGATATCTAGTTCATTGATAATTTTTCCAGTAACATTAATAAGAGCATCATCAGTAGAAATATTATTGCGGAAACCAAACTGATTTTTAGAGAGGATTTTATGTTTTTCTAAATAATTTATTAATCTATTCTTTAAACATTTTTCAAGCAATTTGGAAAATGTTGGAAGTAAAGATATAGGTCTATAGTTATTTAAATTATTTTTATCTCCAGATTTGTATATTGGAATTACTATGGCACATTTCAAAACATCTGGGAATATACCTTGCACAAAACATAAGTTAAAAGTATGAACCATGGGTTTTAATATATATTTGATAATAATTTTGAAAGTATTATTCTTAATTCCATCTATACCAGGAGCAACATTATTTTTTAACTTTTTAACCAAAATAATAATTTCATCTTCAGTTACAGGGAAAAGAAACATGGAGGAAGCTAAATGTTCATCTTGTGTCTCATTTTGTAGAGAAGAGTTAAAATTTGACTTATTAATGTTAGAAGTAACTTTGTGTCCTATCTCTGAAAAATAATTATTAAATTCGTTTGCAATCTCTTTTCTGCAATTTAATATTTCACCCTTATCGTTTTTTAACTCCTTGATTGGCTGTTTATTTTGTACATTTACATCTGTAGCTTCATTTATAACTTGCCAGAATTTTTTAGGTTCATTTTTGTATCTATCAAATTTGGATTCATAATATTTAATTTTCGTTTTTCGAATGACAAGAGTTAACATATTTCTATATGCTCTGTAGTAATTTTGTAGTTGTACGTTACTTGGATTCTTTTTAACTTTTAAAGCAAGTTTGTCTCTTGTACGAATAGAATTAATAATGCCGGCCGTGATCCAGGGTTTTATTTTCTTGGATTTATTAGAAATTTTCTGATTACTTTTTATAATAGTATGTTTATCTATATACTTTATGATTAAATTGTAGAAAATTTGAAAACAGGCATTGGCATCATTACAATTATAGACCGACTCCCAGGTTTCTTTTAGAAAATCTGTAATCAAATCAGGATAATTAATTTTTTGCATATTTTGTGATGAGAGAGTAACAGACGGCCTGGAATTGTATTCATTGTTAGACATTTTTAATAAACTAAAAACAATATAGTGATCGGTAATAGCACTAGATAGAACGCCAGGTATGAAGCTATAATTATTTTGAGTTTTTAGAAATATATGGTCGATGCATGTGCCAGAAGTTATTGAAGGCCTAGTGATGGCATTTAAATAATTTACAAAACCATATTCATGGAGAACATTCATATATTTACTGCCAATTAAATCTATACTATTTTCTAATATGTCTATGTTTATGTCTCCAACAATAATATGGTTGCGACAACCTTCTAAATTGGATAAATACTGTTCTAAATTGTCTATGAAATCATTTTTATTGTTTTTAGGGGATCTATAAATGGCGGTGAAAAAAATTTCACTCTTATCAAGCTTAATCTTAAAATGAAGTGAATTACAGTGCTCAATTTCAGCTTCTATTACACTAATATCAATGCTATTTTTAAAGTATATTACTATTCCATCGCATTTATTGTATTTATTAACTTTTACCAATTTATTGTATCCATTAATATCATAGCCAAAATCGTGACATAACCAAGTTTCCGTTAAAATGATAATGTCAAAATCATGAGTGAAGCTTTGTAATAATGCACATAATTCCAGGAAATTTCTGTTTATGCTACGTATGTTTAAATGAATAAATTTGAAATCGTGAAACGAGTTACAAATGTAATTGTTGCAAGAGGTGATATCGTTAAAGACAGCTGTTTTTAAATCATTATTGTCACAGTATAAATTAAGTTGTTCTAAATGACCGTTTACTTCCATTATTGCAAGTAATATTACAAAGCATTACTACAATTAGCATGACAGTTTTTTTTTAAAATTATTTGTGAATTGTAATTATTATTGGGTACTGAATTCACAGTCTTTCTAAGTCAGAGACTGAATTTATTTTACTTACAGAACTACTTTCATTTTCACGTACAAAGATATTACAATCCTTGGTCCATACAAACTTGTATCCCTTCATCTTGGCGACGTCCCTGGTTTTACGCAGCAGATCTCTGGTAGCCACGGTCAAATGGTCTGCTGCAGTGAATCTCCCTAGTCCCGCATGGTTTGGAAGCCGTTGTAGAGGGATTCCCGGACCATCACCTTCCTTCTTCGACTCCACCTTGTAGCACTGAAGCCAGGCATCCCGGCTGCACCTTTTGGAGAATCGGATGACAATAGGTCTGACTTTCCCCGGTGATCCTGATGGTAATCTATGGGCCACGCTGACATCATTGACTAAATTTAAGGCTCCAATTGAATCAGAAATTTGGTTCACTACTTCGTACATTTTTTCAGATCTCGCTTCAGGAATTCCGAATATTATTACATTGTCTCTTCTTGAGTATTGTTGGATTTCTTTTATTTCGTAATACAAATTGTCGTTTTCATACTTGAGGTCTTTTATTTCTTTTTGTGCTGCCTTCAGTTCTTCTTGTGTTTGAGAGAGGTCTTGATAAAAAGAGTCGAATTTAGACGAAATGTAGTTTACTGACTTTTTAAGTTCCTCTACTTCTCCTTGTATAGATAGCTTGAAATTTTCAAACATGCTTCTTATTTCTGAAATAACTTGCCCGTTGCTGATTTCTTGTTCATTTATTACTATCCCATTTTCATTGTTTCTAATGGTATTGTCTGTTTCCTTCTCTTTCATCTTCTTTTCAACTTCCCCTTTCTCCGCCGTCTTCGTCGATTTATTCTTTCCCATTTTACGCCAACGGTTTTGTATAAGAGCTGCTCAACAATACGTCCTACTTCTTTGCTGTCTAAAACTGAACTGATAGTTAACTGTTAATAGTCAGTGAATAGCAAGAAGGACATATTAATTGCTACTTTGCTCTGTATTTTACAGAATTTTTACTTTAAACCTCATTACCAGGGAAAGGATTTATATGTAAATACATATTTACTTATAAAGCTAATATAATTTATATTTTGCATTATCTTTATGTTTCACAATGTGTAGGGTTGAAAAATCCTACTTTTATTTTCCATATTTTTCCATATTTTAGAGTTTAGTACATATTTTCGTTAATTTCCATATATTTTCCATATTTCATATAAAACAGCCCATATTATATTAGGTTTAACAATAAAACAAAACAAAATTCCATTAACTTTTAAAAATACATTTCAACAATAGAGATTTAAACACATGTTCAGTAATCCCTTTAACATCAGAGTTATTTGAAAATTAGCAGTCCTATCAACAATGGGAAAGTAAGTTACAAAACTGTATTAATTTAATTTAAAATTTTTAACAGACTTCAGTTGTGCAGCTCAACAGTTAAATGCCAGTCAGAGTACACATAGGTTCAGTTTTGTAAATCATACTATAAAGACGGTAAATATGCCAAAAGTACGTCATTCAGTCAATTTAAAATCAAAACTAACAAGTTACATTTCAGAATTTAAAGAAGATGGTTTATCAACTGACAATAAAATATTATTTTGTAATTTGTGTCAGTGTGCAGTATCATCTACACAAAAGTTCCTGGTGCAACAACACATTACAACTAGTAAACATCAGGCCAACAAACAACTAAATTCCAAGCAGAGACAATTGTTTTTAACACAACCAACAACATCGAATGTAAGATCTGAGTTTAACATCGACCTGTGCCGTTCTCTCATCTCTGCTGATATTCCTCTCTACAAACTAAAGAATAAGGTCTTCAGGGAATTCCTTGAAAAATATACTCAACATACAATCCCGGATGAGTCAACACTTAGGAAGACGTATGCTCCATCCATCTACGATGAGACAATACAGAAGATAAGAGATGAAATTAAAGATAGTTCAATTTGGGTTTCCATTGATGAGACTCCCGACAAAGAAGGTAGACTTGTTGGTAATGTAGTTATCGGTTTGTTAAGTGAACAATATTCTGAACGAATTCTTTTACATTGTGATGTTCTAGAAAAGTGCAATAACAAAACTATAGTTAAACTGTTCAACGAAGCTATGGGTATCCTGTGGCCAAAGGGTATTATGTACGATAATGTGTTATTCTTTATTAGCGATGCTGCCCCTTATATGGTCAAAGCTGGACAAGCATTATCTGTTGTATATCCTAAATTGACTCATTTTACTTGTGTGGCGCATGCATTTCATCGTGTGGCAGAAGTGGTCAGAGACAATTTCCCTAAAGTAGATTTGTTGATTTCATCAGTGAAAAAAGTATTTCTCAAAGCTCCCAGTAGAGTTAACGTGTTGAAAGAAATGTACCCTGAAATTCCATTGCCACCAAAGCCAATTTTAACTAGATGGGGTACATGGCTAGAAGCAGTTGAATATTATGCCGAACATATAGACTCTATTAACAATGTTCTCCTTGCATTGGACTCTGAAGATGCAGTCTCAATTGATACTGCGAAAACAGTTACCTGTGACATAAGTGTGAAGAATGACTTAGCTCACATTCAGCATACATTTTCATGCATCATAAAAACGCTCAAAAGTCTCCAAAATAGGCACCTTTCACTATCTGAAAGTTTTGAAATTATAAATAGTACTGTGGAACAACTGAATCGTGGTAGAGGTAAAGTTGCAGATGCAGTAAGAGCTAAGGTGGACACTGTACTTTCAAAAAACCCTGGATATGAAGAACTACAAAAGGTTGTTGCTGTGATGAGTGGTGAATCAACAGTGAAGATTAACTTGGACTTATCCCCAGCAGACATTGTGAAATTGAATTATGTACCAGTTACTTCTTGTGACGTCGAACGCTCTTTTAGTCAGTATAAATCTATCCTCAGAGACAATAGAAGAAGATTCACTTTTCAGCACTTGAAAGAAATGTTTGTAACCTATTGTTATGGTAACAGACAATAAAAATTGTGTTTTGTTGAAACTACATTGGAAGATAAGGTACGTCCATTATATTTTTTGTTTAGTTTGATTAAAATGTACCAATATTTAACGTACATAGTCATTTTTTTATAATTTTAAGTCCATATTTAATTCCATATTTTGGTAAAAATCCATATTTAATTCCATATTTTGGTAAAAATAACTACATATATATTTACATATTTCATATATTTTTAGTCCATATAAATCCGTTCCCTGCTCATTACCTATTCCTGACTTACACCACTTTTGCTCTGAACGGCTCAAATCTACTTGCTAAGTAATTATTTTAAAATAATAGAGCTGTGATAATTATAAATAAAAGCATATCTGATGATTTAGTGGTTACAATGCTTGCATTTCAACTCAATCCTGGAATAGGATGATTGATTTTTGGACGGAAAGATTTTTTTTTTTTTTTTTCATTTTCATTTCATTTATTATATTCCATAAATCTTACATTAGCAACGAAGTTTTAAGATGTGGAACAAGTCAAAATTTTACAATATTACAATTACAATTTTTACAATTTTTACAGTTTTACAATTTTGCAATTTTCTACAATATTTTGGCGAGATGTAGTGAGATGAGGTGAGGCCCGAGAATTTGCCAAAAGATTACTTGGCATTTGCCTTATGGTTGGGGAAAACCTCAGAAAAACCCCCAACCAGGTAATCAGACCAAAGGGAGTTAAATGAACTGAGGCCGAGGACTTGCTGTAGACCATCTGGCATCAGTCCCACTACTGGGGAAAACCTCGGAAGAAACCGACTTTCGTTGAACGAGAGAATAAATCTGTGGGCCTCATTTATATGATTAGTTGTATGAAAATGGTATTTTCCTTTGATATTGAAGACAGAATTCTATATTGGTAATATATAAAGTGTCTCAAAAACAGACCGTCGAAGTTATTGAAGGGTTTTTTTTTTTTTTGGAAAAAAAATAACCAGAGTACAAAAACTTAAATTTTGAGGAGAAACAAAAAACTATCTGGGATGGGTGTTGTTGACACTTCAAGTATGAAATTCATCATGTCATTTCTTAAGGTGTTGTAGAAACTTCGGAAAACTGAAGTACATTTATAACTTAAATTGCCTCATAGAAATACATGTGTAAATGTAGGTAACTGTGGACAATGATTGTTTTAAGAAAAAATTCTCTGTTATGGCTGAAATGTGCCTCTCCTTTAATCTCCATTTTCTTTATTATATCCTATTTATTCTCCTTTTGTTGCTTATGTTTCTTCCATGGGGTTACTTCTGCGCCTAAAGATGAGTCCATACCTAATAGAACAATTCGCGTGTTAAAGTACTTTTCTTTGAGGTGGCTTTTGCTGTGTACATAAGCAGTACTGCCAATCTAGTACAGTTTAAAATTGTATCCATAAATGTTTGAAGATGATAGGAATGGGATATTTGTAAATGCTACCATCGTCCTGGTCAATGGCTGTGTTCACAAAAAGTGTCTGGACTATGGTTGTTTTATGAAAACCACTGAAAATTTCCACTCCTATAACATAAGACTATGTTTTTTTTTTTTTTTTTTACTAACAAATAATTCAGGATAACAGGTGGTTGTGAAACTTGAATACTCACTTTGAGAGAGGAACAGAGGTTAAAGGTGTTTGAGAATAAGGTGCTTAGGAAAATATATGTGGGCCAAGAGAGATGAAGTTACAGGAGAATGGAGAAAGTTACACAAAACAGAATTGCACGCATTGTATTCTTCACCTGACATAATTAGGAACATTGAATCCCTACGTTTGAGATGGGCAGGGCATGTAGCATGTATGGACGAATCAAGAACTGCATATAGAGTGTTAGTTGGGAGGCCGGTGGGAAAAAGATCTTTGGGGAGACCGAGACATAAGTAGGAGAATAATATTAAAATGGATTTGAGGGAGGTGGGATATGATGATAGAGAATGGATTAATCTTACTCAGGATAGGGACCGATGGTGGGCTTATGTGAGGGCGGCAATGAACCTCTGGGTTCCTTAAAAGCCATAAGTAACAAATAATTCAGTAGATGGTCGCTACAATATCCTCACCACATGCTTATTATTATCTTAAATTTGCATTTTTTTTAACTATGGTTCTCTTTTAAAAACCGTTGAATTGTAATAGTAGCCACAGGGTTAAGAAATATGCCAGTGAAAATGCCACATCCTTATTTCAAATATTTTTCAAGATTTCGTTCTCTGAATTTGTTAAACCCTGGTCCCAATAATGAAAGTTAAACAGTGTTTGAAAGACCGAAAGAAGGGCAGAGAGTATGTGTTATTTGTAGAAAAGACATTCCCTATGTTTTGTTTATTTTCACTCAAATGATTTTCACTTTTTTAATAAGTAAAATTATGCGAACTCAACCTAACTCAAGAGTGATTAAACAGATATGGAGAGCTGTTCTCTGATTACGCAGCAAGTCAGAAGTTTAACAGTTCGGAGCTTGATATAATGTATGTATGACGTACACCAACACACTACCTAATCACAAATTATGTTTAATATCTCAAGAATTACTTGAGTTCGAAGATTGAAATCTTCCGCTTTTGTGTGCTTTTCTTTTTTAAATTGAACATTCCAGAAATGTTGTCGGTTTATTTTTTAGACACCCTGTATATGATCATGGTAACTTTATAAGAAAATAGTGGGAACATGATTCATAATCTGACTGAGCTACTGCACTCCATGTGTGTTGTTCTTTACAGGTTTGATGTTAAGTTCCATCATGATGTGCTCATTTCTTCTGTGATCAAATTTGGTGTGGCCTGCAATCTTTCTTATGAAACTCATTCCACAAGCTGTCATTCTGCTTATATCCTATCTTTTTAAGTCTAAGCTTCTCTTACATACTTACATAAGCCTATCAGAGGACAGATCTCGCGAGAGGCTTAGGCGAGTGTATTAATTTTTGGCCTCTGAAGGCTTCAATAGGCCTACATTGTAGATAATACCCATTGTTTTTGTGTTTTTTTTTAATATCATCTCCATCTTTAATGGCTAGATTATATCCCAAATGATTAAATTCATTCACCCTCTCCAGAATTTTTTGTCTGGATAAAAAATTTCACTTCGGATGGGTTATTTACTACAGAATGCCATGATTTTTGTTTTTAAGATTAAATTTTCATATTTTATTAATTACTCATTTTATGAAGATTATAAATTGAGCTTGGTAAGTCATCTTCTGAAGGTACCAATAACGCTAGATAATTCTCAAAAAGTAAAACATCAATTGTAATATTTTTGTTTATTCGTATACTGCCATAAGGTGTTTATTTCCATTTATTGATGAGTGCATATATTCATAATAAGTAAGATAGGTGATGAGCCACATCCATATCTTGATTGGTCTCCAGTCTGTTAAAATATCTTCAATTTTGATTCATATTTTGGTGGATTTGTTAGAATTTAAGAAATAAATTTAATGTTAATATACGGTACGGTATTTCAGCTGAAGAAATTAGTTTTCTCTAGGCTAATACAGAGTCTCTAGATAGACGTTTATCCGTCAGTGTGCATTCGCATGTGTTGCTGGCAGAGTCGGATATTCATATTCCCCTGAGTCAAGCACATAGATTGCTCATGCAAATTACAAACTACAATAACCACCTACCTTTGTCATAGAAGATGTTTGAAATGATCCGCCACACATCTTTCACATCTTTTAAGAAAATTTGCATTAACACGCATTAGTTCTTCTTCTGAAATGCTGAAATCTCCCTTATATTGTCGCTCAGTTGTTCCAACATATGAGGGTTATTACAATATACTTTATTTTTTAAGTTCCCCATAAATAGAAATCACATACAGTAAGATCTAGGGATCGTGCTTGCCATGTTCCCTCATTGATGGCCATATCTTCAAATATTTTCTTAAGTAATGCTAACAAGAGATCAGCTGTATGTGCCGTAGAGCAGGTTTCTTGAAAAAATACCTGTGTACAATCAATGTCAGTTAATTCATCTAAGAATGGTGTGATTATATTATCCCTGTACTTCTATGCATTCACGGTATTTTTTTTAAATACAGGCTCTTTAAGTCTGTAAGCATTCACTGTGCACCATACACCAAATTTTTGGTCATGCTATGGCATTTCTCTACAAGATCGGGTTTTTCTGCACTGTAGAATCTGTTGTTCTGTGTTGCTACATGACCATGTAAATAAAACCATGCTTCATCCAGAAAAAAATTAAATGTGGATCAATAGAGCCATTGTTAACACTATACAACACTCAATTGCATGTGTACCTCGTTTTTTACTATGACAACGTTATTTAGTTCTTTTTAACATTCTGGTTATTGTATTATTTGTGTTTTATGTTTTGTGAACAATCTTAGATAAGGGCGGAAATAGCCATAGTTGCTGACGCGCCCTTCTTAAACCCCACTAACCACTAACCCAATTGCAGAAATTTACTCTACTCACATGATCACATGGCTGCATTTCCTGAACAAATAAGGTACATTGCTATTTTTTATTAGGCACATTAATTTCGAGATCTTACAGTGGATATTCTTGCAATACCGTATACATTTTCTATTTATGGAAGAATTTAAAAAAAAAAAAAGGTAAACTGTATTGGATTAACTCACATATGTTGGAAGAACTGAAAGACAATATAAGAAGGGAAATTGCAGCAAGAAGAAGAGATAATGCGTGTTGATACAAATTTTCTTAAAAGATATGAAAGATGTGTGGCAGCACAATGAAATTATTTCCAACTTCTTCTATGACAAAGGTAGGTGGTTACTATAATTTGTATGATAAATCCATGCACTTGACTTCAGGGGCTTCGAATACCCGACTCTGCCAGCAAACAGTGTGCTTCATGAACTTCTATTTGAAGGCTCTGTAATATTTTCAGTGATAAGACATATACCAAAGTTATACAGATGTAAATGCATTTCGAGGTATTTCAGAGTTGTTCTTTAGTCAACTGTCCGAAGACAGGTCTGAACCTTACAAGTGATACAAGAAGGCACCATTTATGAGGCAATTAGGCCTAGGCCAGGAAATAATGAAGTAGGATGGCCAGTTTCTTTCTGCCCCCATTATATACATCACCGATTAGCTACATATTACACTAATCAAACTTTAGATGCATACAAATTACAAATAATTGTTCTTTCTCCGACATATTGTCAAGTGAGTTATACTGCCTGATAATAGATGTACATATCAGACAGAACCTCAGAAGATTATTTCAGAGTAATAGAGTAAATTTTTATTTTGCCTAGTTTGTCCATTTAAATTTAAAAACCATGTTGGGTCCAATAAGCCATACAAGTTATCAAAGATTTATTGTTAAAGCCGTCAAACATGGGAGGGGTGATGTAAATAACTGTATATTTGTGTTTATCACTATGTAATTTGATAAGTTTGACAGGATATTTTCACTAATCAACACTCAACGGTCAGATGAAAGGTACAGACTATCAGTAGAAGCGGTGGAAGGTATTGTAACAGTACAATCTAATTTGAAGCATTTTACATGTAAAGAATTTCACACCTGTTTATTGAAATACCCAAAGTTACTGAAAAACATTTCCTTTTCACAAAATACTAAAAAAAGCAGGATATATCTGGCAAAATCCGGACGTCTGGTCACCCTATACTGGAACATTTCGGAGTATATGAGTGTAGATATTAACAATAAAAGATTGTGTGGGGTCAGAAAAGACCCCAGGTAAATGTCGAGAGTTAATTGCCTCTTTGCCTGCCTATTGAGCCTATTTATTTTTTAATTGTCCTTTATGCTTGCTTACTTTAAGTATTATAAATGCGTATACATTCGGGCTCTAGTAATAACATTTCATCATACCAGATTTTAGGCTTTCGGAGTTCATTCATCCAGTAAATCATGCACAATTATATAGCACAAATCAAAACAAATACATAAATAAAAATAATATATAAATATACTAAAAGAAATATAAAAATAGGTACATTAAAACACACACAAATGAACAATATGTGATAAGGTCTTACAAAAAATTTTCTTTCTTTCAATAGAAATAGGCCTATCTATATTGATTTTCGATTTTTCCGACATTTCAGGAATAGGGTCTACTTGTAGGCTTTGTTCGTTGCATATATCACTCAATACATGGAAGAGTTTCCTACCCTGTCATTAGTTCTTGACTATCCCCAACAATTTGATATTACTGTATAGTAACAACATCAAATTGTCACATTCCTCTGTGTAGCTGACAGAAAAACTATTTTTACATTATAGGCTTTAGAGGCTGTAGATAGTGAACTTGCTGGCAATGGTGGCAACATTGGCCCAGTGCACTGGAACCACAGCAGTGCTATAAACTACCTGGTATCACGTCAAGCTCCTGATGGTTCGTTTGGAGACGTCTTTACAACCACTGAAGTTGTGCTTGGCTTGGGACCACGATGACTCAGCTCTGTTAAAGACCTCAATTGTGGTAGTGGTAATTCTGCAGGAACTTTCACCGCTAGTGGTAAGTGTAACATTTAATGAACAGTCAAGTGTCTACAAGCACAAGAAAAATGAAAGGATTCAAGAAATATAGAATCAAATAGATCAACCACAAATGGGTACTGGTATGAATTCGATAAAATTATATTCATATAAAATAGGCTAGGCCTAGGTACTAACTTGTTTCTCTAACACTGCTAATGTTATGATAATCAACACAGTTGATCTTTGACATGACGAACATAAAGTAGTCTACAGCATTGCTAAGTTCATCCTGTGAACAATAGTAAATATACATCTTGATTACACAACTTTTAACACTGTATCACTTCGGAATATGTATGATAAGACAAGAAAGTCTGATAACACAAGAAAGTTTTATCATACATATTCCAAAATAGTAAATAGTTCAGGAATTTCAATCCCTGTTTTAATGTCTTAATTAATATTATTTTATATCAACCATTAAGCGAGAAGCTCTACATTACGGTTTCCCCTATATGGGATTTTTTTTTTTTTATGTATCAAACATATACCCCCTAATTTTGTTTTATCATAGTTCGTCTTATGTAAAATTTTTACTTAATTGCATGGCTTTAACCCATGCCGACTTTGCTTTCAAATTTCAACTTCATTTAAATTTATTGATGATTAATGAACAAATCAATTTCGCAAGTTTTCTTTATTTTTCTTCCGACAACCATGATCTTCGTCTTGTTTGCATTTATCTTCATCCCATACTGTTCACAGTTGTCATTTAGCTCCAGTAGCATATCCCTTAGTATCGTCTCCTCTTCTACTAACAACGACATACTATCAGCAAATTTTATGCATTTTATTCTTCTTTCTCTTACTATCACCCCTCCCATGTTCTGAAAACAGCTCTTTACCAAATTCTCCAAGTAGATGTTGAACAGATAGGTGATAAAGGGCATCCTTGTCATACTCCTCTCCCTATTTCACTTTCTTCAGACATTTCTTCTCCTATCCTGACTTTGACTTGTTGTTTCATATACAGTAATTATGTTGTTGTTGTTTTCTAATGCTAGGCATTTGATAATAAAGTCATTTCACCTCTTCCACTCCAATATTTTTTCAAAGATATTGTCATGGTCAGCCACTGAAGCACAGATTTTGAGGTGTTCCGAACCCACTTCTTGATTTGAATTGCACAATGGGAAATTAGGAGACAGACATATTCCAATTCTATGCAGGTGTTTGGCCAAACAGTCATCGCCTGTTGCCAATCTAAATGCAGCTACAGATGATTTGCGTGGTAAATCGGAAATTAACTGTGGGTTATGATGCAGAGAGTTCCATTTTTTTTCCTTGAGATTGTGATATCAAATTTTGTTTGTTGAAGTCTAAGTGTGTAGATTTAATAAATCTCTTCACAGAGTAATACGTAGATTTAGTAACAGGTCTGTAAGTAGCAGTGCTGCCCTTCTTTGCTAAAGCATCCGCATTCTCGTTTCCCAGGATTCCACAATGGGATGGTATCCATTGGAATACAATTTTTTTATTGAGTGATATTAATTGAGAGAGCATTTTAGTTATTTCTGCTGTTTGAGATGAAGGTGTGTGTTTAGAGACTATTGTTAGAATAGCTGCTTTGGAATCTGACAATATTACTCCATTTTTAAATTTATTCATGTGGCATAGAAGATTCCTAAGACTTTCACTTATTGCAATGATTTCTCCATCAAAACTTGTTGTTCCATATCCAAGAGATCTATAAAGTGAGAAGAGACAGCACGTAACACCTGCACCTGCACCTTGTAAGTTTTCTTTTAAATTCAGGATGTTGATTTTCTGTTTTAATTCTTGAACCATGAATATGAAACCTTTTTGAGTTTTTAATCTACAGAGAGGGCTGTATGAATGCCAATTGTATCCTGGTAATCTGATAAGTTTTTCATTTTGAATCAGTGCTTTTTCTTCTATTGTTATTTTGATGCTGTTAATGCTAGTGAAGAATCTTATAGAATCTATTGGAGTTGTTTTGATTCCACCAGTAATGAGCCTGAGAGCTGGTTTTGAACACGTTCTATTTCGTTTATGAAAGGTGAAGTAATTAAAATTTCTTGGCAGTATGTCAGCACTGGCTGTATAAACATTTTGTATGTAGTGTTCAAAGTATTTCTAGAGCATCCCCATTTCTTTCCTGCTAGTCTTTTCAGAAGGGAGAATCTTTTTTGAGCTTTTTCAGAAATATATTTCAAATGGTTGCTCCATGTTAAATTACTGTCGAAATAGACTGGAACAGAATAAAACAGATTGCAATGAAAGGGAAGGAAAAAAAATTGAAATTATTTTAAGTAGTAGTAGTAGTAGTGGTAGTAATAGAATGCTAGTAAAAATCATCAGTAATAATGAATTTGGAGGAGAAATGTGTGTAATCATTATATTTTACTATAATAATAATAATAATAATAATAATAATAATAATAATAATAATAATAATAATAATAATAATAATAATAATCCATGGTGCTACAGCCCGTGAAGGGCCTAGACTGACCAGCTGGCTGCTGGCCTTACCCCCACATGCCGAAGCAGAGGTGGACGATCATCCAACCAGAATAGAGGTATCGTGTGGTTAGCACGATGATCCCCCCCCCCCAGCTGTTATAGCTGGTATTTGCAACCCCATTTCGCTACCTATCGTAACTCCCCAAGTGCATCATGATGTTATATTTTACTATACTCTGTTGTATAGCTTAGACAGTGGCAATTAACTCTAGAAACACGATTTGTCTTTTGTTCCAAGGACAAAATGATATGTCAAAAATGACTTTAAAGATATGCATATCATTTTATTCATTATTTTCACTATAAAATTATAAGCTTCATTTGTTCTGAGACTTTCCCTAGTCCTGTCAGAAAATTTTCATCTAGGAATTAGAATATTTTTCATATATTAATAGTTCCGCCAACACAAAATTGTGGTCGTCTTCGGAGTGGTATTTATTTATTATGCTGTACTTTATTAATTTCTCTTCCTTTATTAGTTTGCATATGTTATGTTTATAATTCTTTAGGTAGATTATATGAATTATATGTAACGTAGAAACAAAACTGTACAATTTCATATTGAAGGTATACCGATAAGCTATCACAATTTGACTATAATTATGTGTACGCACAAAAACACTGATTATTTAAGATCACGACACATGCACCTAGAGGCTTGGTTAACAATTAGCATTATATACATACATCTGAAGATGGTACATAAGTACCGAAAACGTTAATGAAAATATGATTTATTAGTTTCTCCAATTAATTGTATGATAAGCAAAGGCGGAACATACACACATAATTATAGTCAAAAACTGTACAAATAATCAAAATGTTTAATTCATGGAAAATCAAAACAACACTCATATTTGATAAATCTTTGCTCTTCCAGTAGCTAAACTCCAGCCGTCTACAGCAACAACACTTCCTCCTACTGCTGTGGCAAATGCGGATTCAAATTTGACAGTGGAAGGCACGACTCCTCGACAAAATCCTAAAGGAGATGACCTTGCAACTGTGACATATACATTATGGGTTGGAACAAACGTGACAGAGAATTTCACCATCAGTGTGACAGCTGAGAAGAATTCGACTTTTTGTCACATAATGCAAATAGCTGCAGAACAAGATTCCCACTATGTGTGAGTATCATTTGTTACCGCTACTGAAACATAGATACCCACATTCTGATGCCTCCAGATATGGACTGTATAGACCCTCCTGAATTCCGATATTCTCAAACACATTAATTTTGATAATTATTCACTTCATTTAAATATCGAAGTACCTAGTGGGGGACCAAATTCACATCGATAAAAAAGATGGCACAAAGGTTCGAAATAATCACATCAATCAAACTCCTGTATCTCCTCATGAGGAGCATAGGGCATTCACAAAGTGCCTCCATCGGACCCTATTTGTAGCCAACTTCTTCACTTCGCTCCATGTTTTTACCCTCCCCAGCAATTTCCTCAAAAACTCTTCTCTTCCATGTATTTTTTGGCCTTTCTCTTGTTCTACTACCCTGGGGGTTCCAATCCAAAGATATTCTTTCTACTGCTCCATCTTCTTTCCTGATTGTGTGCCCTATCCAATTCCACTTTCGTCTTTTGATTTCTATTGTGATTTCTTTCTGATTTGTTATCTTCCATAGTGCTGAGTTTGTGATTATATCTGGCCATCTAATTTTTAAGATTCTTCGTAAACATCTATTAACAAATGTTTGCAGTTTATTTTCTATAATTTTACTTGTTTTCCATGTCTCACAGCCATATACTGTGAAAGATTTTAATTTTTGTAGATCTAGATATAATATAAGATTTCCATATTGGGTACAACTGGACAAATGCACTATTTGCATTTTTTATTCGGTTCTTTACATCCTCAAAGGCTCCACCATCCTTGTCAATTATACTACCCAAATATTTAAATTCTTGAACAGTATCAATGTTATTATTATTTGTTATAAATTTATCTGTCTTTTTTACTATTTAATCTCAAAGGTTCGAAAAGGAGGACATTATTTGAAAAAAAGAGGACAGAAAATATGTATTTAGACTTACGCTTATTATACTTATTATGTCAGTATCTATTTTATTACAAAATATTTACAGTACAGATTTAGGCTTATATCATACTTAGAAGTATATTAATATCTATTTCATTACAAAATAATTATGAAAAAACTTAATAATAATGTTTTTACAGTTAGCTACATATGAAAGTCAACGGAACTATAATTGAATAGCTTATTTTGGAAACATAACATGTGACATTTTCGCGTATCGGTATGTTACTTTTTTTAACCAGAGTGCTCTAAGAGACTTATGACAAAACTTGATAATATAAAATGATTTTACACTTAACTACATCAATGACGTTATAGTTACCTACCTAGACGCACAGCGAACGCTGCTGTGCTGTACAAAATTGAAACCCTTCGCGCATAGACATCATTGTGGCAAGTGTGGCATTTAACAGATGATAGTAATAGTGACTGCGAGTATATCCAGTGTGCATTTGATGAATCTATCATAATGATGAATTTTTGTAAGGCTTATAACTGCACAAATCGCTTCAGGAAAGACTACAGCATCACTTTTCTTGCGTAAATAACGATATTTAAATGCATCTAATAGTTTAAGGTGCAATTAATGCAATCAATAAACAGCACTTCTATGTAGATTGAATTATTCTATTAGCTTACTCTAAAACTATTTCGGCAAACATATTGTGCTATTTTTTTAATATGATACAAACATTATTATAAAATGTGTTATTTCTAGCTTTCCCCCTAAAAAAAAAAGCAGAACTACTGTTGCGATTGGTTATCTGCCATTAGAAGAGATAATTTTATTCGAACAAATTATCACAACATAAATTGTATTTTGAACATTTCACAGAAGATTGCTTCCGTAAATCTGGCTTGTAAAAGAAAATGTGACAGATTGTTTAGTAAACTGTCCGAAGACAGGTCGTGATACCAAGACGGCTCCACTTATAAGGTAACTAGATCAGGACATCATGGGGTGGGTGGCCAGTTCATTTTCCCCTCCATTGCATACATCGCCGACTAGCTACATATTACACTAGTCAGACTTCAGATGCATACAAACAATTGTTCTTCCTCTGACACATATCGTCAAGTGAGATGTACTGCCTGATAATACTGTAGATGTAGGCCTACATATCAGCCAGAACCTCAATCAGAGGATGTGACAGAAATGCAACTATAATAATATGAAACTTAAGAAGCTTGACTAAAAAACTGAAGGAAAAACAACCTGATTAACGAAAATTTTTATGACATTGTAAACAGTAATTTTTTTCAGATCTGACGCTTGATTTAATAAAGAGAGCTACAATACCCCATATTAATAATAATAATAATAATAATAATAATAATAATAATAATAATAATAATATCCCTAAATTATTATTATTAATTATTATTATTATTATTATTATTATTATTATTATTATTATTATTATTATTATTATTATTATTATTATTATTATTGAAATTACAATTTAATGCATTTTGAAGTAAGATTTAGTGGATTGATTAATAGCACTCAACGTAATAAAGTCTCTTTACTTTTTTAGGATAAATAGTAGGTCTACATTTTCTTCATTCCTGTTCGTTTTTATTGTCACTTTGTTCGTCACAATAACACTTGTATAGTATTTAATATTATGAATATCAAGAGGATTGTTAGTTTTGAAAAAAGTAATATAATTATAGAGCATATACTGTAGGTACTTTATTTCTTCAAGTGCAGTAGGCAGGCCTTCGTAAGAAACTTTATTGATGGAATGTAATCCAGTTATATTGGTTTCATAAATCGTATTGTGTCCTTATTATTATTTGTTATAGTAAGGATAAATAATAATTTCACAGTTTATTATATTTTTATGTATTATTAAAGGTCCAGATACTTATATTTGTGATATTTGTAGCTAGAAACTTAATAGCCTGCCAGCTTGAGCTGCCACAGTAATGGTGTCGTGCGCAACGTTGTATTTGACCTGTCCCGTATGGTCTGCGCAGCCACTGGTGTAGGGCCTTGAACTACATATGAAAACAACGAGCATAACAAAATAGGAGCAAAGAGTGTTATGATCATTGGCAAAGAGTATATTCTGTCGTTGCTGCTGCCACCTACAGGCAAATTACTTGAGAAAGGCGTCAAATCAGATAATTTCAAAATATTAGGCATACAAGTTACGAAAAGGAGGACATTTCTCGATTTTTTTAAAATCCGCCCAGACCCCGGACAAAGGTCTAAATAGGAGGATATGTCCAGACAAAAGAGGGCATCTGGTCACCTTAGAAGTACCTACTTATTAAAACCTTTTTTATTAAAAGAGTTGTATTCCAAGTAGAATGTTGAGATACAGTACAGTTGCAATTATTCAAGCCTGTCCAATTCTTTCATTCTTTCTTTTTTTTTAACTCATTTCCCGAATTAAAAAAAAACAATCACAGAGTGATGTACTAATTGAGTAACGAAAATCAACTCTGAAGATATGTATGTATATTTAATGTTTTCAGTTGAATTTCAATTTTAATTTACTTTAGTGTTTGTCAGACTATGATTAAGTACACACTAACATGAATGTTGAAATTGTATGGGGAAGAGAAGATTTTGTCTGTATGGAGCCATACGGCATATGGGTGCCTAAGTTTTGTACGTGGAGATCTGTACAGATCTTAGATCATCTCTTGCTGTTCCTAATGTATTTCGTTTGATGTTCATTTGATATTCATAAACAAAAATTGTCCACCTCTGCAGCACTGGAATCCAAAATTATATAAAATAATGTTTGAAAAACAAGAAGTGCTGCAAATACACATTCCAAGATTCATCGAGACAAGTGTGCATTTACAGTGGGACTACATGGTGTATTCTTTAAGTCAAGCTTGTTTTACAATTAAAATGTAAAGCAAAACAATTTCTTTACTTCTTCTTTATTATTAAAAAAAAATCATTAAATAACAGTCGGAGAGATTGAGAGAGGAGAATAAAATATATTTCAAGGGAAAAAACAAGGGGTGGGGCGTATGGCCAATAGAAAAATTACCATGACAGCACTGGTTGTATCTAGGCCTACTTTCTTTCCTTGTCCAGTATTTGTAGTTTATTACTGCTCTTAGAAATTATACTTCTATCAATTCAGTCTTGCATAATTGAGTCTTTTTCTAAATTCAGTTTTCGAAACCATAATAATGACCAATAAGGAAAATATAGACGTTGTGTAGAGGACTGATCAACCCCTCACTTTAACCCTACAGTAGTTGCTTAAGTTGCTGTCACATAGTAGTCGCTGTGGACTGGCACTGCACAAGCAAATAAAAGGGTTTAAATTTATTTACAGTCATAAAGAAGTTATGGACAAACATTTTTGTGGAAAATATATAACTATGTGGATGATAAGAGACAAGACGCTTCGTATAATATTGCTTGCACCCATGTAACCAAAACATTTTTACATGCTTCTCGAGTTTCATCTTTGTCGCCAGCGCATGGGAGTTATAATATAAATATGTATATATTGTATTAACAGACAAGGAATACTAAACAGATGAACGAAATATATAGAAAAGTTATATGAGACAAGGAACTGTCCAGATGACTTAGCTATAGAAGATGAAGAAGCCGTATCAAAAGACGAAAAGGATTTTCTATTTTAAACGAAGAAGTTGAACTAGCGCTTAAGAAAATGAAGAATGGGAAACCAACAGGAGTTGATGGAATCCCCATTGAATTAGTGAAATCCTTGGGTGAACACAAGAAGCAAATTCTGTCATTATGCAACGAAATATATGAGAAAGGCAAATGGCCTGAACACTTTACAGAGACATTGTTGATACCAATATCAAAGAAAAATAATGCCAAGAAATGTAAGGAGTTCAGGACTATCAGTCTAATATCGCACTCGACGAAGATTCTCTTTCAAATACTGAATCGACATTTATATTCTAAGATGGAAGAACAGTTGGAAGAAGAGCAGTTTAGCTTCAGGAAGAGAAAAGTATGAGAGATGCAATTGGACTGCTAATGGACAATCGGTGAAAGATACCTAGAGAAGAATAAAGAAGTGTATATAGTGTTTGTGGGCCTAGGAAAGGATTTTGACAGAGCGGATTGGAATAAACTGATGGGGATCCTAAAGAAAATTGGCGTGGATTGGAAAGAGAGAAGGCTGTTCAGTAATCTTTATGAAACAATGAGTGAAAGTCAGGATAGGAGAAGAAATGTCAGAAAGAAGTTAAATTGGGAGAGGAGTACGTCAAGGATGCCCTTTATCACCTACCGTGTTCAACATCTACTTGGAGGATTTAGTAAAAAATTGTTTTCAGAACATGGGAGGAGTGATAGTAGGAGGAAGAAGAATAAAGTGCATAAGATTTGCTTATGATATGGCATTGTTAGTAGAAGAGGAGATGATACTAAAGGATATGCTACTGGAGCTAAATGACAACTATGAACAGTATTGGATGAAGATAAATGCAAATAAGACGAAAAGCATGGTCACAGGAAGAAAAATACAGAAGATAAACTTGCGAATTCTAAATGAGACAGTAGAGCAAATGGACAGCTTCAAATACTTGGGCTGTACTATAAGCAGTAACATGAGTTACTGCCAGAAAGTGAAAAAGAGGATAGCAATGGCCAGGGAAGTTTTTAATAGAAAAAGGAGCATCTTCTACGGACCTCTGAAGAAAAAACTAAGGAAGAGACTATGAAGTGCTTTGTGTGGAGTGTAGCGTTGTTTGGGGAAGAAACATGGACATTACGACGAAGTGAAGAGAAGCGAATAGTAGCATTTGAAATGTGGATATGGAGAAGAATGGAACGCGTGATGTGGACAGACAGAATAAGAAATGAAGCGTGTTGGAAAGTGTGGGTGAAGAAAGAATGATCTTGAAACTGACCAGGAATTGGTTGAGTCACTGGTTGAGAAGAAACTGCCTACTGAAGGATGCACTGGAAGGAATGGTGAACAGGAGAAGAGTTCGGAGTAGAAGAAGATATCAGATGATAGACGACATTAAGATATATGGATCATATGAGGAAACAAAGAGGAAGACAGAAAATAGGAAAGACTGGAGAAAGCTGGGTTTACAGTGAAAGACCTGTCCTTGGACAGAACACTAAATGAATAAATGAATATTAGATTATATTAAATCTTTATTAGCCAATAAAATTACAAGCATACTAACTTGATTAGTGAGGACTAACTGCTGCAGATTTAACTGACATTACAGGTCACTGTGGACTCTTGTTCCTCAACTGTTAACAACTGATAAGCAAATGCGAGTTCAGAGCTTAAAATTTGTGTCAATAATGAGAAGTCTTTTGTTGAAAGCTAAGAAAATTGGGAAGAAACTGGGATGACAGGTACACAGGAAAACCATATTAATAGTTCTCAGTGGAGCAACAATCCGTACACAACCACAGGAAGGTTAAAAAAAAAACATGTTGTTGTTTTCTAATGCCAGGCGTTTGACAATAAAGTCATTTGACCTCTTGCACTCCAATATTTTTCAAAGACATTATCATGGTCGGCCACTGAAGCACAGATTTTGAGGGTAAAAATAGCAAGTTGTAGCCGATTTAAGTGAACATCATATTTTAACGTTTTGGTGGCTACTTCATTCACACACAACCCCCAGAATATCTGGAGGACCACACCTGCTGTTGGTCGACGGGTCCACTGGACCTAGCTGGGAGATCTTAAAAAAAAAAAAGACATGTTGAAGACCTTAAATAGAAAGTGAGAAAAGTAAAGTTAGCAATTTGGAAGCATGATTTAAACTTCGGTCCCTTAGGTCACATTGTTGGGGACCCTCCTGTACTTATGAATTGTATTTTATTTTAATGGTTACAAGATGGATGACACACAGTTATATCATTCAGCTGGTTCCCCTGAACTGCTTGTTAAATTTGTCGCAGTTCGTAGAACCAGTTGCTAATTTTTTAAAGTGAAAATGTAAGTGAAAGGAAGAACATTAATTCAACAAGAAATTCTCCAGCTTTTAATATTGCAGTAAACATAATGACAATACAGCTCGAAGTGATCATATTATTATATTATTGCTTCCTGCCAAAATATACAGGCAATCAGAACAGGAATATGGTAATTATGCCTGCAACCTTGAAACCCATCTGCGATTACGTCAATTGTCCTCTACCCCTTCCTCTTTAATGCTAATAGTGCATATAGAACAATGAAATGTAGTGTTCAAAAACATAATTTAGCGAAATTCGGAGGAAACAACTTTGCTTATGTACGCAGATGATATGGATCTTGTATCGCCACATAAACAAGATCTTTAAAGAGCCTTGAATGCTTTGACAGAATGGTAGACAAAAATCATTTATGCATTAATGAAAGAAAGACAGTCCAGATGGTCTTTAGAAGAGGAGGCTGACTTGCAAAAGAAGACTCAATAATGCGCTAGTATCAACCGCTTGAGATTGTCAACTCCTTCAAGTACATAGGGATCACCCTACAACCAACAACAACGTCATACTGCATTCATATACAGGATAGAACTGCAGTAGCAACAAAAGCTATGTTCGAAATAAAGACCATCACATGCCCTCATTGGACACTGCCACTGTACTTTTCTACTGTAAAATTGTCCCTATACTGATAATCAGTTACAGACTAGAATTAATTGGTATAAACTAAGTCTCAAAGACCTAGTCACTATTGAGGAAGTGAAACCTTGGTATCTTGAAATGTAGGCTACACTTTTCCGGCTGATTTCCGAACTGGCCAAGGAAACTTTTCTGCTTGAAGACCTCAGGATGCGACTCTCACCACCCTCTACCATCCACTCATCAGACCATCTATATATATAATTTGAACTGGTAATGGAAATTATGGGAAAACGGCTGAACGAATTTTAATAAATGATCCCTCATTTTGAAGTTTGGAATCCAAAGTTTTTCAGAAAAATAGTTGTTTTCAGTGAAATGTCAATTTTCCTACATCATTTTCCTATTTTCCAAAATCCATCTGTCACCAGTTTTCGAGAAATAATGGCTTTTCAGAATGAAACAAAACACAAACACACTACAATAAACAATATCATATGAAGGCTACGACCTGCAGGATTGCTGACATATTTAGAGTTCAGATGGCTCAGATTCTCTGACATCATAAATTTGTCGACCTTCATTTGTGTAACTTTTTTAGAACGTTTCTGTAATATTGGTTACTGAAAACTTCAAGACTTGCTAAAAAGAATTTATAGGTCAGATTCTCTGGTGTGTAATTTTCTGAGTACATCTGTCTGTGTATTGGATATTAAAAACTACAAAACTTAAGAATGTTTGATGACATTATTACCATTAAAATGATATAGGAGAATGGAGAAAGTTACACAATGCAGAACTACATGCATTGTATTCTTCACCTAACTTAATTAGGAACATTAAATCCAGACGTTTGAGATGGCAGCGCATGTAGCACATATGGGTTAATCTAGAAATGGATATAGAGTGTTAGTTGGAAGACCTAAAGGGAAAAGACCTTGAGCTAGACAGACGTAGATGGAAGGATAATATTAAAATGGATTTGAGAGAGGTGGGACATGATGGTAGAGACTGAATTAATCTTGCTCAGGATAGGGACCGATAGTGGGCTTATGTGAGGGCAGCAGTGAACCTGCGGGTTCCTTAAAAGCTATTTGTAAGTAAGTGATATAAGATATTTATATGTGTGATTCTCTTCAGTATTATCTGGAGGAAGCACAAAAATTATAATGTCTAAGGAAAGACAAAATGTATTACTTACTGATAAAGTAAGAGGCTTACAAAATGTTGTAGTGTCCCGATCACTTTAGCAAGATCTCTTAGCAGGATAAAATGATTCTACCCTCTACATTTCAAGGTAGTTCACGAAACATGCAGCAACTATAACAAGACGCTATGTCTATTGTTGGAAATCATGGCAAACCGGATATTTTCTTAACTCTCACCTACAATCCGCAATGACCTCAAATAGCTACTGCTTCACTCCCACATGAAAAACGGACTGATTGTCCTGACATTGTTACTTGCGTTTTCGCATTGAAACTCAGGAACTGAAGATGTATAGGTTCAATAAAAAGTATTTAGCAAAAAGAAAACCATTCAGAGGGGTATGGAAGCAAATAATAACTACCAAAATGTTTGGTATTCTTCATTGGAAATAAATTTTAAAAGTTTTAATTTGAACTTCTAATGAACTTAGTTTGCAGTATTTGCTGCACAAGCCACTAGTCTACTAGAAAGACGCCTGAAAAGAGAAGAGAGATGTTCACACTTCTACTGCACTGATAATATGATGAATAGAGTATGGACACAACTAAATTAAGATCTACGACATATTCTTACAAGCTTAGCAGTT
The DNA here is from genome assembly GCF_040183065.1 of Periplaneta americana. NCBI lineage: Eukaryota > Metazoa > Arthropoda > Insecta > Blattodea > Blattidae > Periplaneta > Periplaneta americana. The sequence continues at coordinate 174,607,159 of NC_091131.1, forward strand.
CATGGTTACCACCACAAAATATACAAATCAACCTGTTATTATACACCTGATGATGACTGTGTGTGTGTTCTTTATGTGAATCACATTGCGACACATACCACATAACAAAATTCAGAAATTGGTCTGTTTCTATAAAAGAATATAGCAAAATGGAAACATTCAACAATTTGCATGTTAGTGCGCTCTTCCTCTTATTAAAAACATAACTGAAAAAATATTTAGACTTTCTACTACAAAATACAGAGTCTTTCATAAGTAATGAGTCTACTGAAAAATCAACTGTTTTGGATAATTTTTTGAAATGATGTTCATCGTCACGAGAAAGAACCCTTCCAGTGCCGTACAGTCGATTTGAAAACGAACACCCCCTCCCCCCGCCGCCAGAGGAAGCTACTTATCCATGTGTAATGTACATTTGATGCCAACTTAAAATGACCTGGAGCATGGCCTTCTATATGCCAAGGATAATGACACACAGCCATGCCTATACACATTGTTGTGATAGACTGGAATGATAGAATGCCACTCAGCCGCTTAACATTATTGCAGATGAGAAAAATTGCTGCTGGTTTGAACTTGGAAACAGTATCGCTCAAATTAAGCATTTACTCTGTAGACGAAGTGTTTCCAGGCAGGTGGATCAGCCAAACAACCTCAGTCTGTTGGCCTCCGCGATCACCTGATTTAACTGCCTTGGACTTCTTTTGCTGGGGATTCATCAAGGATCTATCTATGCGACTAAGCCAAGCACCATTCCTGAATTAATGGAACGAATTGAACACACGATACAAATGGTTACACATGACATGTTCACCGGAGTCCATGAAGAGTTGATACGTCGCTTACATTTGTGCATTCAGCGAACGGAAGATAGTTTGAAAATTGTACACCATAATTTGTGAACAATTGAAACAGGTTTTACATTTATGTGTTTTAATCAATGTTCAAAACACTAACCATTCTTTCATTTAATAGCTCTGGCAGCGAGGGGAGGGTGTGTTTGTTTCCAAATCGATGTACGGCATGGGGAAGGGTTTTTTCTTGTGAGGATGAAATCATTCCAAAAAAATTATCCAAAATAATTAATTTTTCGATAGACTCGTTACTTATGAAAGACGCTGTACACTATTAAGTACATAAATAAGATACCGTCATTTCCCATAACTATAGTCCTGGAACACAACTATGGTCCATTCAAATTTTGTACTTCATAACATAGTACCTCGTTCATCTATATTTTTTTTCTATACTATAGTTTGAAGTCAAGTCACTGCAGCTATCTACAAACGGTCTGTGTTACTTCTACAATGTTCTTTGAATAGTTGTATCATGTAACATAGTTGTGTTCCAGGACCATAGTTATGGGAAATGACGGTACTTAATTTTCCTGTTTTTACACTTGTCCTACAATTTTTAATTCCATTTTTATGAAATAAATTAGAGTAGAACTTGGTTATAACGACATCCAAGGGACCTTGAAAATTATGTTGTTATAAACGAGTGTCGTAGTAACCGAGATTCGTATTATCAATCTAGTGAGGTGGAAAATGAAAAATAACAAACTTAATTAGACTTATTTTGGATTTATGTATTGACTTTTAAGCATACCATGAACACAATAAAATACATGTACAATTATAAATACAGTATTCTGTGTTAAAACAGTTTGTTCAGTACTCACCAAACTACTTTACTTACAAGTGAAGTAATCAGTCATTTTACTCTGTTGTCTTCTACTTGCCCAATACACACTTTCTAGGGCTAAATTACGTTCTATGTTCATAATTTCAGTTGCAATTTCACTGCTCCCTTCCCTAGCTTCATAGAACATGGTCATAATTCTAATGACTTCTAAAGTGTCACTCACTTCTTTTAGTGGCCATACTGCTTTAAAATGCATGCACTTCGTGAAAACTTCCTATTGAAACGGATCTAATACCGAATGAATTCGGGCAGGTTACAATGGGATGGGGAATCCGCCTGCATTCTAGAGGTCTATGACAGAAGGAGACTGTAAAGAATCTGTCAGGGTCAGATTTCAACAAAATATTTCTTAAAATACTTTGGTTCTCAGAAAATCTTATTCCAAACAGAGGTTGAAAATGACGTTATATGCGAGGTAGACACATATGCGTTTGTCATATTAAGCAAGGTAGGAAAGCATATGTCTTATGGGGAATTAGTTGGGACCACAGAATATTTGACGTTATAGGCGAGGTGTCGCACAAAACGAGGTCGCTATAACCAAGTTCTACTGTACTTTTTTCATCAAGTGTATGGTATTGGCAATACTGAAGCTTATGTTTGAATCTCTTTTCTCTTATTTGCAGAGAGCAATTAGTATAGTGCTGTAGTGCAATGAAACGTCAAAACATTTGATCAAGTTTTTTTTTCAGTAGTGGCGGTAGAAATAACACTGAAAAAAGTAAACTAGATGATAGAGTGGTTGATGTTTGGGAAAGTGAAAAGTTAGAGGGTGTAAGTGCATTTTCAGATGTTTCAAACAATTTGTCAGTGTGGTCAGATATTCAAAGCTAATTGATATTGCAAATATTCTATATTTCTCTTCTCTCAATATTTGTGAGTTTTTAAATAACTCTGCACTAGTGGTGGGCAAAATGAACGCAACCCACAAGACAGGATTTAAATGGAAACTTTTACATACTGTGGGAGGGGTTGCGCTCTACAGTGCAGTGACAGATTTACAGACAGTTGTGCCACTACACTCCTACCTACCATATGTAATTAGAATAGTCCATTCACGTGATATTTAAGCAATTTCTTCGCAATTGGGATTTATATCTGTGCATGCTATTTTCAGTTGCGCAAGAAGATGAGCATCAGTTAAGCGGGATCTGTGGCTGGACTTTATAAATTTCATTTTAGAAAATAGCTGTTCGCACTGGTAGGTTGATGAATACATACCGTCATTTCCCATAACTATGGTCCTGGAACACAACTATGGTCCACGCTACAACCATTCAAAGATCATTGTAGAATTAACATAGACTGTTCGCAGATAGCTGCAGTGACTTGAATTCAAACTACAGTACAGCAAGAATATAGATAAACGAGGTACTACGTTATGGAGTAGAAAATTTGAATAGTTGTATCGTGGACAATAGTTATGATCCAGGACCATATTTATGGGAAATGACGGTACTCATTATTTTTGAAGCAAACTGTCTAAGCAGTGGATATGTAGTACTGGACATCTTTTAAAAAATTTTAGCTCCCAGTAGACCTTCACATCCTGCTTTCAAGAAGCCATCATTCTGCAAATCCAGTACCTCTAACTGCAATTCTGGGATAAAATTTTCAATTTAAATATGAAAAGGAGTGGCAAAAATATTGAAATCTTTCTCTATCCTTTGAAAATCACTGAATCTGTGTTCTTTGAACTCGTATAACAGGTGATCTATTTTAAGAATGTACATATTTAAGTTCGCGTCCTGAATATTTGTAACTAATCCTAAATGTGAGAAATGAAAGAACCGCCTTTCTTGTAAGTGTGATATCCTCTCGATTCATATGATTCTGCGAAAGACATTGTATCACTAATGAAGCTCCGAAGTACAGCAGTCCAGTATAATCCGCCACATACACGCGCAGTGTTTTCATGGAGTGGGGGAAGGAGAAGGTAGGGGGTAAGTTTGATGCTTTGCTGAGGTCTGACGTCACTGCGGCAATGCCGCAGGAATGCCCACCATTGCTCTACACATACTTCTTCAACAGCATGCTGCTGTGCAGTTTCTCTTTATTTATAGCTGCTTATTGTTACCTTACTTAACATATTTGATATTAAAATTATGAAATTTGGGTCATTAGCGAAAAAACTGTGTGTTGGAAAATTAGAACGCCACCACTGATTACACATAAAATAGCTTCCTGCACAATTCTTTTTGCAGATTTGAGGCAACAGAGTGGCCCAATGGACATTATGTACACACCATAGCAGGCTACAAGGAGGAGCCATCTTGTTATCATTATTGGCTGCTGTATCAGGTCCCACACTGCCTGAACCAGCCAGTCCTCCTGGAAATAATTTTGTCACACCAGTCGGTAAGTTGAATTACTGTTAAACTGATGCTCAGATATAGCTCGCGCAAGGAACGATTGCCGAAAAGCAATGGTGGCGTTGCTGTCTGTTTTGACATGTGTATGTAAGCACGCCAAGGGGGCGAGAGGTGCAAGCCGATGGAAGTACTGTCTCTTGATGAACAGATGAGGACATCGCTGTGGAAATTGTGGCAAGAGAAAAATTCGAAGCTAATTAAACGTGCAACATATGTTTACGAATGAAATAATAATACCTTGCGATACAAGACACCTATTCACATGCAATGGAACAAACTAAAGTCGTAATGTAACTATCACAACGCAAGACTGATTTTATCAATGTCATTTCTCTTTCGACTGTACTCTTGGATATCACTCAAGCTATCTTGTGACCTTTCCTGTCACCTGCTTTTCCTTACTGCATTGTTTGATTCTCATTCCTTCTATCGGTATCCCTGCTTGTGAGATCTATAGTACCGGTACATATAACTATCGTGCACGTATTTAGGAATGGTAGCAGGAAGACCATATCGATTTCAGTTTGTAGGTTATGGTTTTGAATATTTGAGAGAAAACGAACCTGTTTCATTCATTATACATGCTCTGAAACCTGGCATCAATAAACTTTGTTCTTATAACTCCATTCACATCATTTTTGGCATATTCATTCATTCATAGTGTTCTGCCCAAGGGCAGGTCTTTCACTGCAAACCCAGGATTCTCCAGTCTTCCTATTTTCTGCTTTCCTCTTTGTCTCCTCATATGATCCATATAGCTTAATGTCTTTTATCATCTGATATCTTCTTCTGCTCTGAACTCCTCCCATTCACCATTCCTTCCAGTACATCCTTCAGTAGGCAGTTTCTTCTCATCCAGTGACCCAGCCAATTTCTTTTCTTCTTTCTTATCAGTTTCAGAATCATTCTTTCTTCATTCACTCTTTCCAACACAGCTTCGTTTCTTACTCTATCCATTTCACATGCTCCATCCTTCTCCATATCCACATTTCAAATGCTTCTATTCGCTTCTCTTCACTTCGGCATAATGTCCATGTTTCTGCTCCCATATATGTTTCTGCTACACTCCGCACAAAGCACTTCACTTCCAGAGATCCACAGAAGATGCTCCTTTCTCTATTAAAAGCTTCCTTTGCCATTGTTATTCTCCTTTTAACTTTTAGCACATTTTATTTCTAAATATTTCTTCGCAATTAGGTCGTTACAACAGTTTCTCAACAGCAATATCTTAAAGACAATATATTTTGTCTATTTTCATTCCATTATGTCCTACGGAATAATATTTTTTTGGGGAAATTCAGCAGATAGTAAAACTATAGCCTTTTCTTATTACCAAAAAGAGCAATTAGAATAGATAATAATTGGAACAAAGGCTAGAGAATCATATAGACCTTTTTTTTTTAATTAGAGATTCTGACCTTAACAAATCAGTTGAGGCGTTCAGAGCTAAAGTGAATCAAATCACAAATTTTCATAAATTGAGTTTAATTCATTTTCTGATTATCTGAAGTTGGATATTTTCCGAGGAGTAATGGATCAAGTCTTAATTCCAGTTACTTTTGGTCAAATTATTTTTTCACGATGTTCTGAGCCATAGTGGATCAAGTCAACAAAGCGTTGCATCAATTAACATCACAATTGTTTATGTTTTATAAATCTAGAATTTGAGAATGAAGCAAAAAAAATTATTGCTAGTCAAATTAGATAATCCACTAGAGCAAGTTAACTTTAAGTCCTATTATCTCAAAACTACATCTCATGGGCTTGATTCACTTTAGCCCTGAACGCCTTATATATACTTCTTAATAAATTTCCTCTTATGTAATAAAGAAAATTTTCCAACTAATCCAGCCATATATAGTATAAATACTCGCAGAAAGAATGATTTTCATATGCCATCATATTTATAATGCTATGAAAGGGGAGTACTGGTATGTTACATGGCAGTAAAAATTTTCAATAGTCTTCCTGAAGACATTAATGGCCAGTTTTTCCAAGTAATGTTTAATTTGGCTTAACAAATGTTAAATTAACAGCTGGTTTATTTTTAACGTTTTGTTAAGATGTTTTCCATTTTTCCAACATAATTTTGTTTAAAATAACCAACACTTAACTTTAACTGTCGTTAATACTATTCTAACTACTCAACAGCGGTTGGTAATGATTTTGCATATATAAGACAATTTCTTATTGGCTGATATTATTATTTAAATTCTGTACTGTAGAGTAAGTCATGAAACATGTGTAAAATCGTAACCTATTACAGTAGCCATGATTCATACAGTACAGAGAATTGATAAATGAAAGTTGCATTGACTGCTATTGAATAATAATAATTATTACGTATGGTTACATTTTATAATGCTAAATATGAATTTCTGTTTAGAAAAATCTCAGCATTATGACCACCAGGTGACAATAATTACACGAATGTGTGTGAAGTCAACTGTACAGAAAACCCCGAGGAGAATTCCGTATTATGTAAAATTCTCTAATTTAGGTTCATGTAGGCCTATAAATTATATGTAATTTCATCCTAAAGGAGCAATTGCTGCTGAAACATTTTATTATTTACTCACTGCGTATTTTGAAGCACTATTGACATCGGCTATAGTTGAAGAGCTAGTAACATAGAATCTAGAGTTAATAGTAGCTAGTGAATTGGAACAAGTGGCCTATTTCAACTAGTTAACATACAACTGAGTTTTATTTTAAGACATGAAAGTGATTATTATAACTACATACCGGTACTTAAGAAATATTAGTAAATTAATACATAATGTGCATTCAAACATAACAAAACTTAATTGGTATATTAACTTTCATTTATTAGAATTATATTATAGCTAGCGATAAGATATGTTTGCACTGGCTTTAAAACAGAAGCGAAAGAGCTGGATTCTTGGAATTTATAATCGTCTTCTTTCCGATGGAAATTAAATTTTCCAGCAGGATAATCACCCCACGCACACTGCCATAAACGTTCAAAGACGGTTCACGGAAAAGCATGAAAAAGAGGCGGATTGACAAATATGGAGACATCCCACCTCAAAATCCAGATCAGTTCTGGGATTAAGTTCTGGTTACCTGGGAAGATTTCGCTAAGGACCAGAACTATTTCCGCGATCTGGTGGACTCAATGCCCCGAAAATGCCAGGCAGTGATAGACGCCGATGGCATGTGGACAATGTATTAGATCCACATGTGTATTTCTTTTATTTTTCTTTAATTTGTTTGTTTATCTTTGTTTTATTTCGGGAAGAAAATTGATCTCCCAAGAGTTTTTTTAAATTCTCCTAGTGGAGCCAGAGTTGCGAAATAATAAGTTCCACTACACAAAATTATAAAAATGAAGAAAGGTAACATGTATAAAAATTAGTTACCGGTACGTTTAAAAAAAAAAAAAGTTATCGCCGAGAACCAAACACGAGCCCCTGGGAAGACAAGCCAATACGCTACTGACTATTCTACCGGGGTGTCATGACGGAACCAGCGCGACGAGGTATATATAGCTGCTAGACTTGAAGTCTACGGACACAGCTCACATACAAACATAATCGTGTAAATATTTCAATGTTAAGTACTAGTTAATGTTTCATTTGGACTGATTTACTGAAGCTTGATGAAACCGGCCCTTACTCTAAACATTCCTCAAAGAGAAACACAACATGTTATTTTCACAACTTTTGTCTGAACAGCTGTGGTGTTATCCGCCATGTTTAACTGTTTGTTAAATGAGTTAACGGCCTGAAATCCTACATTTAAAGTTAACAAACGGTTAAGAATCTGTTAAGCCAAACTGGTGTTGAACAAATGGAAAAACTGTATTTAACAAACTGTTGAAGGTTTAACAGTCGTTAAGTCTTCTAACAATACTTGGACAAACCGGTCATAAGAATCATAACCAAAAACCCTGAATTATTTAAGGTAAAACTAAAAAATTACTTAATATCTCACACTTTCTATTCTCTAGATGAATTCTTGACATTTCACAGTACTGTGTAAATATTTAATATTATTAAATGGTAAACAAATTGCATTGTATAATACGTTATTGTTATTAAGGTTTTAATTTTGTATATATTTCATATTAGCATCCATCCAGAAACCTAGTAATCTTACAGCCACTTCAGGTTCAATGTCAGTCCTAATGCTAAAACCCATTATTTCCATAGAAGTGTGCTACTCATAACAAAATCACCATTAACAACTTTCAAAACGGTAGTGTCGTCTGCTAAGATAAAAATTTTCCCTGGAATGCAGCTGGTAAATCATTGACATCAACAATAAAAAGAAACGGACACAAAATTGAGCCTTGAGCAACTCCAACATTAAGAGTAGGCCTAAACTGGGAAGGTATTTTCTCCTCAAGTTCAACAACTTACTGCCTATTCGTAAGATAACAAAGATTCTATTAAAGAAATCTCGTTTCCTTTTTACCATAAAATTTAAGTTTCTTCAGCAATAATCTCTATCATGAATAGAGACAGTCAAAATTCTTGAATAAAAGGGGCTAAAATTCTTGATTGAAAACGATACAAATTCTTGAGTAAACCTGAAATTTTCACACTGTTTTATTAAATTATTATGTTGTTTAAGATAATTGACAATTATAATGATATATTCAAAGCTTTACGATGACAACAATTCTAAGATACGTAACATTATTTAACATTCAAAGTTGTATGCAAACAACAGTTCTAAGTTTGTCGTTGTAAGGTTTGTTCTTCTATTTGTTAGCACATACGAGAACTGTGAAAAAAAAATTCACAGTCAGCATTGGAAACTGGAACCCATATAGCTTGGAGTGCTCCATCTATAAAATCACTGTGATCTTCACGTAATGACAGCAAACCTCTCGCACTGAAAGTCCAGGACTATTTTTAACTATGTGCATTTTTCAAATAGAACTTCTAAAATTTCCAAATTTAGATCATGTATTTATTAATTGCTAAAAAATTGCTTCTTTTTGCGAATAAAGACAGAAAATATGCTAAATTCGCGATTCATAGGATTTTTACGATTTTTCGCGAGTTGAAACAAGTAATTATGTGATATTTTTTATGTGAACCATGTTTTAAACTATGTTTATTTGATTTTTAGGTTTTTCGCGATATTGCAAGTCACGAATTTTGACTGTCTCTATTCATGAGGCAAGCGATCAAATGCCTTACACAAATCACATAAACAAGTCAGCAAATTCTGTTTTAATTCAAGGATACCGGTATTGAAAACCTATAGAACAACATTTTCTACCATTAAGGTAGTTGATTTACCATGCTAAATCTGCCTAAAACCAACGTATTGCTCATGAAGCAAATTATTTTCTTCAAAATATGTAAAAACTCTCTATTCATGACATCCTCTAATACTTTAGATAATTGTTCAAATTATACTTAAGTAAATAAGGATATTATAATGTATCGGGTACCCGTATACTCAGATACAATAGTAATATAACTTCAAAACTGATAAAATTCAATTCTGTTACAGTAAATTTGCCAGTACAGTACTTAACTGAAGTGTATATATTATTTTAATTGTCTAATAGAGTTTGAATTGAAATTCTAACCAAAATTATTTACAGACATACTGCTGCAAAATTCTTCATAAATGTGTTCGAAATGTTGTTGTTGTTGTTTTCTAATGCCAGGCGTTTGACAATAAAGTCATTTGACCTCTTGCACTCCAATATTTTTCAAAGATATTATCATGACCAGCTACTGAAGCACAGATTTATGTGTTCGAAATAACATAAACACAAAGTTTTAATCAGCGAAAAGCCCAATGTTCAATGTAACAAATTGCCTACAGTAGATAGAACTGAAGAAACATAAGAACACCCTAATTTCTTCAGAGCTTGTGAAAAGTGACCGAGTATAGTTTGAAAAGCTTTAACTCTGCAACAGGCTATTTAGCATCAGTATTACACTGTGGAAACATGCTTACGTATAGTTTATTTTGACAAATTAGATTTCGTTATTAGAAAACTGACCATATTTGATAGTACGAAAAATTGAAATTACTTCAGACTTCGTTAATAATGGCATTGCTTCCTTATCACTCACTGTTTTGTTTTGGGAATGCGTTCTTCTTCTTCTTTTTCTTCTTATTCTTCTTCTGCCTGATAAGTGTTAGGCCACAAGGCCTGTTACGGTCTCACATAAAATTTTCAGGCCATCTCTTAGCAGGACGACTCACAGATCTTTGGCCATGTGGTACATAATCATAAATTGCCTTTGGGAGACTATCATTCTTTCCAAATGATGTTTCCAATTAGAGTGATATTGAACAATGTAATCTAAATCTGGTTGAGTTTTTAGTTCCTTTAAAATTTCACAATTTCTTTTCAGATCCCACTTAGTGTAGCCCGCTGTTCTTCGCTTGAATCACATTTCACAAGCCGTTATACTGCTTTTATCTGCTTTCCTCAGTGTCCATGCTTCGCTGCCATAGCTGAGCATCAGTTGCCAATGTGTTGTAGAGATGTATGCGGGTGTGTTTCTAAACCAAGGATGGTTTCATCACACTATTTATAATGCCCATAGCTCTTGTGTATTTATTAATTTTCTGTGATATGTCCAATTCTTCAAAAATGGAAAGATTGTAACCTAAATATGGGAAACTATTACATCTTTCTAATGTTTTATTATCGAGACAAATTTTACTTTGTATTGGGTATTTTCCACAGAATGCCATAATTTTTGTTTTATCTGTTGAAATTTCCATATTGTATGTGGCTGCTACTTACTGCAAATTATATATTGACCTTTGGAGGTCGTCTTCTGAAAGTGCTAATAATACCAAATCATCTGCAAAGAGAATTGAATCCAATTTAAGGTGTCTGTTAATTTGTATATATCCATGGCGAGTTTGCTTCCACTCTTTAATTATTTGGTTCATATAAATAATAAAGAGAATGCGTTCTATCATTGTAAATGTAGAATAATTGAACATAAATGCTGAGTGGGGCAGATAAAAGTAGCCCACCTTCCATTTGAATGAGAATGCGATATTTTGACTGCTTGAAATTCCATTATTGTATTCTATTGTATCATAACGAAATGGGTAAACAGCTACAATAATAGACAATTTTATGCAATAATCGATTGTTGACATTCTTCCTGGCAGTATTTCATCAATAGTTATTAGTCGAATTACTCTGTCTGTTCGCATTCTGCAAAATGATTTACTCGATACAAGAAGAAGTGGAAATTATGGAAGCTTATGTGAGAACAGGTTCGATGAAGGAAACCTACGAAATTTTCAGGGACAAGTTTTCTGGATAGAGGACAACCAGCAATGAGAGCAATAGAGGGTTTGGTAAAAAGTGGCTGTAAGATCTATTCAAAATGTGAAAAGATAAAGTGTTACTTCAGTTCGCGCACCAGAAGTTATTGAGGGCATCCGCCAGAGGATTATTGCATAAAATTGTCCATTGTTGTAGTTGTTTACTCATTTCATTATGATACGATAGAATACGATAATAGAATTTCAAGCTGTCAAAATATCGTATTTACATTCAAATGGGAGACAGGCTACTTTTATCTGTGCCACACTATACATTTTGCTGTATAATCATCACTAGAGACCAGATTCTTATGTAATTACATATTGCATTCCTTTACTTGTAGACTACTGAAAATGACGAATGTTGGCGATTTGTGGTTCTGATCTAGTTATAGTTGAGTTTCATTGTACATATTTTTACATATTCTTAGTAATATTACATATTTTATATATAATGCAAAGAATGTAACATTTTTATACATATCTAGGCAATTATTGAGTTTTTAAATTATTGATTTTTTTTTTTTCATATACCAGTATACTTGGACATTTGTCTTAACGTCCCTGTCCCATTACTCCGATTGGAGAGCCGCTTTTTGTTCTCGCTATAGTACACAATGCTGGTAAAGAGGGAGAGCTCGGAAACTGACGTTGTTATGTTTTGTTCACAACTATAGAAAATACTTTAATTTCTAAAGCTGGCTTAAGACAATAGTTCTTTTATAAATAAAAAAGAAACATAAAACTAGGGATTCCAACTCTTTGTCTGTAAAACATAATAGTTGGAAGTGCCTGAACTCTATACATTTGCCCTAATGCTTTCTCAGAATCTGTGATGGTCAGGTGCGCCGGTCATTTAGCTATGTTACAAATTGAAAGTAGGCTAATATATTAGCGAGGGGTTTGGGTCGGGTGTCAGGTAAATCAAAATGTCATTTTGTGTGTCAAAGAAAAATATTTTTCTAGGAAATCTTAAGGCAAAAGAAAAAAAAAGCATAAATTGTGGCAGAGACAAGTTGTATTTGCAAACTATACAGTGAGGTGGAAATGGCAAGTCACTCTCCAGGCTATATCCTCCCACTTCAACTGACCAGTTAAATTGTGACAACAGTTTTGTGAATTTAATGCATTAATAAATAGTGACTTTAAATTACATATTTTATTGATACTTGTATTTAATTATATATTTCCCCGATACCGGTATTTACAACATTTTTATGTACATATTTCGCACTTTCATATTACATAAAAATCCGGGGCCTAATCATCACACTTGAAAATTCGGTTGTGAAATTGTTTTTCTTTCTCCTACCCTTTATTAAAGCAATTTTTTTTTTTTTTTTTTTTTTTTTTTTGGAGTTCACTGTACTCTTTATAACTGTATATTTTTTTAACTTCACAGTTATCACTTTTCTCTTAAAAAAGCATATTAATGTAGAGCCTGATTGTAAACTTGTGGCAACTGCGTGAAAGACGAATTGGCAACCACTTACATTGATTCGCCCAAGAGTCTTGCTGAGGGGTTTTTGAACAGTACGCTCTATGAGTAAGCAGTTGCCTGCACACACAACCCTCCACTCCGAAGTCTCAGAAAGAAGCTTGTGCATGTTGGTGCCACAAGATTGCGATCAGGCTCTAGCTAGTTCAAGGTTTCATTTGAACAGTTATTTCTCAAAATTATGTATAGAGTCATCTTATAGCAAGGTCCATATTTTAAATGGGAAGAGGGTCATGTGGATATCAAATGAGTAGGGCTAGGATTTTAATGACCTATAAATCATAAAAAAAAGTTCTAAAAACAATGCATTTATGACGTAAAAATCTTTCAAAAATGCCCTTAAAAATGTCCTAAACATTGTTCTTACATAATTGGCTTAGAAGGAAAAGAGCTTTTGTACTACTTAATATTTAGACTAGTAATTAAATTAAATTCTACGAGTAGTACCAATATTTAAGTTTCTTTAATTTTACATAATTTTTTCTAAGTGGTACACTTTAATTAATTATTTTACCTGATGTAATTCCATGTAGCTCACCACAAGTCCACTCTTACCCGGAATTAGCAGGTATAGAGGAGTCTATATTGAAGGGGTGGTTGGAGTGTACTACATTAAAATGGCAATATTTGTGTAGAAAAACGATTAAAATATTATACAAAATAATGGGTATTAGCCATCGGCATAGCTTGGTCGGTTAAGGCGCTTGCCTACCGATCCAGAGTTGCACTCGGTTGCGGGTTCGACTCCCGCCTGGGCTGATTATGTCGTTGGATTTTTTCCGAGGTTTTTCCCAACTGTAAGACAAATGTCAGGTAATCTATGGCGAATCCTCGGCCTCATCTCGCCAAATATCATATTGCTATCACCAATTCCATCGACGCTAAATAACCTCGTAGTGGATACAGCGTCGTTAAATAACTAAGTTAAAAAATGAGTATTAATGGACAAAATATGTAGACAGATATCAAAGGAAATAAATATTATTTTATATTAATAATGGGGATTTACGTCCAAAATTAAATGAAAATGCCTAAAAATGTCCGAATAAAACAAAAGATGCTCTTATGAATTCAAACAGCCAAAAAATGCAAAAAAAATGCCCTAACAAAATATGTCTTAAAATACTCAGTTTATCACTTAACATATAAATACTAAAGCAGCTATGTTTCTGGCTTATTAGAAAAAAGATGCAATTTCATCAAAATCCCAGCCCTACAAATGAGACTAAAATGGAATTCATTGCTGTAATCAGATTTGACATTTTAAGTTATGTGCTACGGTTCAAAAGTTATTAATACAGAAATTTGAAATTACTCGTTACGGTATTGACGAAAGAGAAGGAGATAAGGTTGTCCTGGTATCTGGGGAACGCAGATACCATATCATATCTGTAGACTTCAACAGCCAATATCCAGAAAGACCATCAATTTCAAATTTAGAACAACTGGAACTGTTCAAAAGTAGCCAAGTAGCAGTTGGTCAAAAACAGCAACTGACGAGAGAACCTCAACACTAGTCTTGGCCTCATTTACCAATAATCCAAAATGCAGCACTTGAAATCTTTCAGCAAAAAGTGGTATCAATTAGTGTGTGGATTATGTCGATTCTTCATACTAATAAATGGAACCTGTTCAAGGTCCAGATGCTGCAGAATGAATCCGATAGACATGTCGAATTCTGCAAGACCAATGTTGAGGTTCCCTCGTCAGTTTCCATTTTTAGCCGACTGCTATGCGGCTTGTCTTCAACATTCCCAGTTGTTCTAAATTTGGATATCGGGGATGTGATAGTGTTGTGGGAAATTGGTGGTCTTTCTGGAAATTGAATTTGCGGCTATGATACCACAGCTGCTTTCCCCAAACATCAGAATCACCTCACTCCTCTTCTCTTTTGTCAATGTCATCTCCAGTTTCCTGAAACTACTTACTACTGCTTATGGCTTTTAGAGAATCCAGAGGTTCATTGCTGCCTTCACATGCCATCGGTCCCTATCCTGAGCAAGATTAATCCAGTCCCTAACATCATATTCCATCTCCATCAAATCTACTTTAATATTATCCTCCCATCTACATCCCGGCCTCCCCAAAGATCTTTTCCCCCTCCAGCCTCCCAACTAACACTCTATATGCATTTCTGGATTCGCCCATATGTGCTACATGCCCTGCCCATCTCAAACGTATGGATTTAATGTTCCCAATTATGTCAGGTGAAGAATACAATGCGTACAGTTCTGCGTTGTGTAACTTTCTCCATTCTCCTGTAACTTCATTCCTCTTAGCCCAAAATATTTTCCTAAGCACCTTATTCTCAAACATCCTTATGCACTGCTCCTTTCAAAGTGAGAGTCCAAGTTTCACAATCATAAGAACAACCGGTAATATAACTGTTTTATAAATTCTAACTTTCCGCTCTTTTGATAGCAGACTGGATGACAGAAACTTCTTAACCGAATAATAACAGGTATTTCCCATATTTATTCTACGTTTTTTTTTCCTCCTGAGTGTCATTTATATTTGTTACTGTTGCTCGAAAATATTTGAATTTTTCCATCTCTTCAAAGGATAAATTTCCTATTTTTATATTTCCATTTCATACAATGTTCTGAACCATCACCAGTAATTTGAAATTTCTGTGTTAATTACATTTGAACCACAACACATATGTCAAATCTCATTACGGCAATGAATTCCTGAGAAAATTTTGGCCTTATTTGATATGCCACATGACAGCCTTGAAATTAAAAAAAATGTCACATTGCTCTAAGATGGTGGTCATGTTCCGGAAATACCCAGCAGAGGTTGGCTCTGTCATCCATCCTTTCGTGAGCTGGTCAGATCTTCAATTTTTCCTTCCGTCTTCAAAATAGACTGGTGTCTTGGAACTTTTTACTTACCCAGTATAATCATATAGGCCTAGATGAAATTGTTTTAATCAATTTATGAAAACTCTGCTTCTGCTTTTCTCTTATGACTCAGAATTGTTTTACTAGCTATAGATAACAAAATTGGCATTTTGAAGTTAGAAAGGCCATCTCTGTCCATAAGTACAAGAATAATGGAAATGAATACCAATATGTAATCAGACGCACATGTAATTCTCAGTGATGTCACGTCACACAGGACTATATTAGGAGATAGAATCACAGTGGTGATTTGCAGAACACTATGTGGATCATACTGTGAATGAAGTAAAAATGAATTAATGATTACCAGGGGGGTGAAACTGAGAGAGGAGTTTCCGGTAGCAAGACTGTGCAGGCTGTTGTTTTGTTGCCCAATCACCAGAAGCGCTAAACATTAATTTTCTGATTGGATGCTAACGGGAAACACCATTGTTTACGAGATATATCTGGTAGGCAAAACAGAACAACAAAATAGCAGCTATATTTCTTTTGAGACGAGAGCCTGATGACTGTTTTATAAGTTGTTTGTATGTATATGTTATTTAATTAAAAAAATATGTGAACATTTCATCAGAACAATTTTTTTATTTTATTTTAAAATATTTAAGAAATATTGTATTTATACTTCTTTTTTTTTTTTAATTTTTACTTATCTTAATTAAATAACAAACACACAAAATAATAACATTCATCTTTAACAGTCTTTTTCCTAATAATGGGACATCAGGAGCAGAGTATTATATTCCAAAATATCAAGAAAGTTATTTCATACCATGTTCATCCTCCTCCAGTCTTGACACTGAATTGCTAGCTATTGATGCTGCTCTTCAGTGTGTTACTCAAATTTCTGAAAAATCTATTTGCATACTTACCGACTCCAAGGGAGCTATATGTAATATAATTAAATATGTACCAAACCTATATGCACATAGGATTATTCCAATTCAGAAACAACTAAGTAAACTAAAAGAACTCCAAAAGGAAATAACATTTCAATGGATACCTAGTCATTGGGTATACCTGGAAACGAGGAAGTTTGTAATATTGCAAAACAGGCAACATATTTGCAACCAAGACCTCTTCAATTGATGTCTCTATCCAATGCTTTTGCTTCAGTAAAGTCTCATTTTACAAACCTATGGATCAACAATTGGTTCTCTTCTGACAAAGGAAAAATTTTACAGTCTGTACAAAAGAAACCAAATGACCTGTAAATGTACAAAAACTTGTCCAGACATGTTCAGACATTTTTAACAAGAGCCAGAACAGGTCACATTGTCACTCAATTGTACCTACACTGATTTCACATTTCTGATAATCCTACTTGTCTGTGGTGTAATAATCATGATGAAGATCTGGAACACATTCTTCTATACTGTCCATCCATAAACCACAAAAGAAGTAAATTAAAATCATCAGTACCAGTTGCAGAAGACACAGCCCTGCAGTATATATTGACTACACCCAAACTCTGGCTACTAGCAACAGGCATCTATAATGAACAGTGATCAAAATACCCCTCATTTCTCATGAATAACAACAACTGAATAGACTACAATGGACTTATGTTGTCAGCAAACAGCTGGATACATTAAGAAGATTGATTTAACAATCTTTATAATTTGATCAACAAGACAACCAATATCGCGTTCAAATTTTCAAATGTTAAGCTTCACAGCGAGACCAGACCACCAGAGCACACTCTTTGTTCTCTGCTTCCCTGTCGTAACATGTGCCGTGCACTTCTATTATTTTGTTGTTCTGTGATGATTACTATATACTACATCATACTTGGTGCCGCAATAGCAATTGAAGGTGAATTAATTTTAGTTTTGCTGTTCTGAACCTCGACATGTATTGTTTTAAAGTTCAGAATCAAATAATGCAAACATGTAGTAATAACCAGACCCCGGAGAAAGTATTGCTTATAGGGAAATGCACGATGTAGTATAGGTAATGTTTATGAACCGAGGACTCTTGCATGCATCACTGTGCAGGTAGGAGTAGTGCCGGCATAGCTTAGTACAATGCAGTCAAAAGCAGTCGACACGGGTCTTCAGAATGCCGAGACCAAAAGTACGCAAGTTAGAAGCACTAGGGAAATATGTTCGTCAATAAAGTGTGTTTTCCATCCATGGTAATGAACTGTTTTGTGAATTGTGTCACGTGAAATTGGCAGCCGACATGGCATGCAATGTTAAGAAGCCTATAAATAGCAATAAGCATAAACGCGGATATAAAAGACAACAGAATTTAAGCAAGGTACAGCAGGAATCTCCTTCACAACTACTTGAACGAACATTTTACGAAGATATGTGTGACGCATTTATTGTTTCAATTATTCCGTTAAACAAATTAGAAAACGTGAAACTCCGTGGCTTTTCAGAAAAGTACACTGGAAGACAAATTCCTAATGAAGCAACACTGTGGAAGAAGTATGTGCAACATGCATATGAGAAATGTCTGCGTGAAGTGAAGTGTAAATTACAAAATGAGAAGATATGGGTTTCTTTCTATAGATGAAAGCATGGACTCCATTGGACGTCATGTTGCAAATGTGGTTGTCGGTGCCCTTAGTGCGGAATGTTGCTGTAGACCCTATCTCTTAATGAGTGAAGTGTTAGAGAGGGTTGATTATTCCACCATATGTGAACTTTTTGATAGTGCTATGGACTTGCTATGGCCATCATGTGTGCAATTCCAAAATGTGTTACTATATGTTACAGATGCTGCAAGCTATATGAAGAAATCTGCTAAGTTTCTTGAAACACGTTATCCGAATATGATACACGTTACATGTCTTGCACATGCATATCATAGTTCATTGCAACGCATCAATACGTAAATAATATTATTATCAGTATGTCAAGTACAATGAAATATTTAGATCTCTTAATAAGAATAAATTAGAATTGCACTTTGTAAGCTTCATAGCTAATCACTGGAAACTAGTCAAAAGGACGCACAAATAATGAGACTTTTATGTATTACTTCATTTCTCATGAACCAAACTGTACTACTGCCAGCGTCACGCTGTCTATCATTATTTACCCCATCCCTCTCAAAGCAAGTATGCTATATTGCATACTAAGCTGATAGCAATACTTATTCCGGGGCCTAGTAATAACAAGTGGTTGACTATGCAATTACGAAATTAATTCACTCCTTAGAAAAATCACAACGAATTACGTTGTTGGGACATTATGCCTAATACTTTCAGGTTAGGTGAAATTAAAGTTGACACCCTAACACATTTACTTTTTAAATTTTGTAACAGGAAAATGTAAAAACTGCAAAATATAAGAAATTTACTACATAAGAACAGAGTGAAGAGACTGCTTTTTTATAGTTCCCATTTGTTCTGGAAAACTAATAATGATTGTAGAAATTACATGCTGTAGGCCTATCTGTGGGAGAGAATGAAGATTCTGTTAATGTTCTTAAAACAGAATTCGAAGATTACAACGAAGGTATTGCAGCCTGAAGGTGACCATTCATCCCAATTTTTCCGGAACAGTCCCAAATTAGACCCTATGTCCAAGATTTTTTTGATAATATGTCGGAACTCGTATTTGTCCCGAATTTTGCCAAGATGTCATTATTTATCCTGGTTTAGATTTGTTTTTGAGAGATGTGAACTGTAAAGTTGCCAAACATTCAGTTGCCACTACCAGTATTGATAGTAGGCCTATATCCATAGAACAACAAAATAATAGAAGTGCACGACGCATGTTACGACAGGGAAGCAGAGAACAAATGGTGCGCTCCTGGTGGTCTGCTGTGAAAATTTGAACGGGATATTGGTTGTTTTGTTGATCAAATAATAATGATTGTTAAAGATGAATGTTATTGTTTTTGTGTGTTTATGTTATTTATTTAAGATAATAAGTAAAAATTTCAACAGAACAAGTATAAATAAAATATTAGTTGTTTTGATGGAATTTTGACGTATTTTCTTAATTGAATAACATAAACATACAAATGACTCGTAAAATAGTCATCAGGCTCTCGTCTCAAAAGAAGTATAGCTGCTCTTTTGTTGTTCTGTGTGGCTTTCTATTGCCCACGAGATATATCTTGTATACAACAGTGTTTCCCACTAGCATCAAATCATTGAAAAGTTTAGTGCTTCTGGTGATCAGGCAACAAAACAATGGCCTGCACAGTCTTGCTACCGGAAATTCCCCTAAGCCTATACAGTTGTTAAAGACGCACATCAAAAACAAAAGGCTTTTAAGTTACTATGATATAGTAAACCTTCACAGTTACTAAAGACGCACATAAAAAATAAACATATAACAAAGCAATCTACTGCCCATGTCTCACATCCTGAACCGAGAGCTCCCTAGTGCTTATAACCATGTCCCTTAGGTCTGCTCGGACCAGCACGACAGCTACAGCATGCAACATGGCAGCATATTACTTGTTCTGAAAACATTATCCTATGCCAGTGCAAGGGTTTTTACTCTTTATAATACCGGATACTCTAATCGTGGTTACCACTATCGCTATTATCTCTGATGGCGATTTCCTAAAATGTATGTAGACACTCGGCCACTCTTTGTTCATTATGGACAACTGCTGAATTACCATAGGGCGTTTCTCAATATATGTTCCGGGGTTCCGTGAGCTCTATATGATTTTAAATTTTATTCCATACTTTTTTACTTGGTTATTTAACAACATTGTATCACCTACTACGTTATTTTGCATCGATGGGATTAATGATAGCGAAATGGTATTTGGCGAGATGAGGTCAGGGATTCGCCAAACATTACATGACATTCGCCTTACAGTTGGGGAAAACCTCGGGAAGAAATCCAACTAGGTAATCAGCCCAAGTGGGAATCGAACCCGTGCCCGAGCGGAACTCTGGATCGATAGGCAAGTGCCTTAGCCAACTGGGCTGCTTCGGTGGCTATTTTATACTTAGCGGCTACTGTAAAAATATATAAATATTACGAAAATATGAATCAATAATATCATTAAACCACCGATAATAATAATAATAATAATAATAATAATAATAATAATAATATTTTTGATGAAAATCTAAAACGGAAAATACCCGTAATAATTATCACTTTCATCACTGGTTTCTCTGCGTATGTGTTCAGTAAAACCGAAAAGACAAAATGCAGAAGTACAGTAAAAATGAGACTACAACTTTCTGCCATACAACCAGATTGCAGGATTAAAAAGCAAATACATTCGTCCCACTGAACAATATTGAGATACTAGCTTTCACTTGTCTCTTAACTGTTAAATACTAATAAAATATTACAAGGATTCCGCAGTTACACTTTAGATTAAAAGGGATTTCGCGGTGGAAAAAGTTTGAGAAACACTGCCATAGAAGAAAGATTTTACGGATGTGTACATGTGATAACCGTAATCGCAGTTAGGTCGATAATCTCAAGTAGAGACTGTAGTCTACCACTGGTATTAGTGTTTAGTTACAGGAATTGATGAGAAGGACATAATTTGTTTTGTGAGGGGACAGCCTATACATTCGCTTGTCCATGACTGATCTTGCTCTATAGCTGACGAAAGAAATCCTGAAAAGGCTGATGTGTTGAATGTAGAGTAGTAGACACATGCGGTACCCAGGACCTCCCACTCTCCCTCTCTGCATCTCGCCCCGCAAAGAAACAGCTCAGGAAGTGAGGCACGGGCAGTATATGACTTGTAATATTATTCAGTTCAAAGTTATGGTATTTAATTAGGCCTATGTTTTTACTTCTAAACTTTAAAAAGACTTTGTTTCATTTAATCTATTGAGCTTATTAATAAATGTTATTCGCTTTCATTCTGCAGGAGTCGATGGACTAATTGTTGAAGATGGGGATCATTACCTATTCTGGTACAAGAAGCTCTGAGTGCCACAAGAAGCCACCTACACATCTATACACTGATGAAAAGAAGTTTTCACTTTTATTTCTACCATTGTCTACTCCAGGTTTACACAATATCAAAGATAAAATCATTACAGTAACCTACCAATACTGTACTGCCTGTGACATTTCATTGCAAATAAATGCAAAGATCAAAATTGGATCTACAGCCAGACTGAGAATTTATCTCTATTACCCTAATTCTCAAAATTGTTATGATGGCGTTTGGCAGCTGGACTGAAGAAATTTTCGCACAAATAAAAATATATTAATTACACTTAGAGTACGATCTTATTTTTAAGGAATATGTATCGTAAGTAGGAAACTTTAAGTATGAGTCTAACAAAAGTACCAATACAGGATTTTTCTTTCATTTTATAAAATCAGCATACTCTCGACATACAAAAACACACCCCAACGAAATTCTCAACACACAACTCAACTTCAAAACACACACACTCTTTGACTCTACACTATACCACAGGAACACACCCTCACAGGTAACAGAACAAGTGGCGCCAAGACCAACAACGACCAGTTCTGAAGATGACCCATAAATAGGTCGAAACATGTAAACGAGGTACGTTGAAATTTAACACAGGAAAGTCTTGCCATACATATTCCGAAGTAATAATATGTTTCCAATCTCTTATTTTGCAGGAAATGTTTCAATCTTTAATTATTATGACGCAAAATTATATTCTAATGAAAACTGTTCATGTTTAAATTTAAATAGTAACAACATTTAATAGTGCATTATGCAACGAGCCTATAATGGTAGTAATTAAGACGCAAGTATGATTGCTTATGAAACGAGCGCAAGCGAGTTTCATAATTTTCATACGAGCATCTTAATTACCATTATAGGCAAGTTTCGTATGACTTTTTATGCTCGACCATATTTTTCTAACTTGAAAGTATTCAAAATTATGGTTATGTGCGAACTGACCTGAATTGTGACATGTGCGCAGAAGCGAAAGTATTGATTTTTTACGAGGCCGAATTTCATTGACTTTGGCACAGAATAAGATGAACATTACTCTGGTACAACCTAAAAATTGATTTAGAATTGAAAAACGAGATGACAAATTGAATTTATTTGAATATTATTTACAATTAACTCTAATTATTATAGTAACAGAACATAACCTTCTGCGACAGTATTGGATTTCCAGCCTCCGTGACTTTTCGCTAATTCTCTTTCGATTGCATATCCGAGAATAATCGATACTTGCGGTTTTATAACGGTACAAAGCTGATTTGTCATTGGCTGAACACCTGTAAGCTGACTTGTCATTGGCTGAACACTGTACTTTAATGAGTAGGTGTACTTTAATGACATGCATTAAAGGACTGCTACCAGGTGTATAATTACTACATTTTGGCATGGTCGAGCATAAAATATAATAAAGAAGATGTTAAGTTCAAGGAACAGTTCAGATTCAGTCAGTTTCTCTGAAAATAATTTTCCTACAAAAAAAATTCTTGTCCATCTTTTCTTAAAAAAATTATAATGTACGTAGATTGGTTGCTAGTGCATTCAGATGTGAGTGATTAGGAATGACGTGATTGCCTTGGACACCTCATATTCGGAAAGAGTTCCAGGATGTTATAACTGGAACTTGAAATATTCAGGTGGCCCAATTTGTTTCTGGGTGTGTACAATAAATGTACAATCCAAAAGAATTCGTGCTAAGAATTTGTAATGCTTTCAAAATTTGAAAATTTTCGGGTCAGTTTGAATGTATGAATGTCGAAGTAATTTCAGAGATAATCATTGACAACAAAAGAAATTATTGTGTCTTGTCCATTGCTGTGGAGTAATGGTTAGCCTGCCTGACCACAGTATGGAGAACATACAGTAAAGACACCTGAGCCATTTCGTGGGAACAAATTCTGAGTGCGCATGTCATGAAACCAGGTGTATTATCTGGAACCTCAACCAGATGATTCTCCATCTACGATATTGTACATGATGTCTCAGAAATCTGTGCATTTTATTTGGTTACTAAGGCCAGTATTACATTATCAAAGTTCTTTGAACAAAGAAATTTGAGAATTTGATACAAGAACTTGGATGAAAACTATCTTGGACCATTCTTTGACAACTTTCTGCATGTCGTTACATTTGATCAAAGTTACCATTGAAACAGCTTGAAAATGGCAGATAAACATCAGCTGTTATGCGGGTAGGTAGGGAAGTAAAATGACATCTGTCAGTATGACCAGCATAATGTGTCTTCTTTCATTACAAAATAAATCTAACTGAAACACAGAAGGCACTAAAACAACAGCTGAAAATAAAGAGTGAAAATGACAGAAAATTTTAATTATAATGTTGGAGTCCTAAAAATACTTATAAATTCATATGATAACGAGTTTCTTTATAACTCGAAATGCCTGAATTATGAAAAGCCGGGAACTGTCCATTCACAATTCTATTTCAAAGACCTACGAACGACATCTTTTCAAAAAGCTAACATATTTTTAACCATCCTCATACGAGTTCATATGTCTGGTAGAGAGAGAGAGAGAGAGAGAGAGAGAGAGAAATAACTCGTCCGGCCTTAATTAAGGATGACCACGAGGACCCGGAAATTAATAGCAAAGAAATATAATCAAATATGAATATTGTTATAAAAATAAAATGTAATAATTAAGCACCATTGATTATCAATTATAAAATAAAATCTTGGAAGATGACTATAAAATTATACTTATAAATAAAAGATTTTATTTAAAATTAGCATATCCTTAATTAAGGCCTTCTGAGTGGTATAAATGAAACTGTGTAATCTGCAGGGAATCTTTAAGAATTTGCGAGATGATTTTTTGAATTTCAAAAGATGATATTGATAATTGTTTTAAAAAATGATATGTAAATTTTGGTAAAGAACTCTGAGCACCAAAAAATAAACCTGTCACTGACCAATTGAAGAGAGGGATATTATACTTGGCACTAAGGTAGGGAATACAAGGTTCATAAATGGCCCTCTTTTCCTGATCAACCTGATGAGCTTGGTTTAGATCTCTCTCCATGTGTATAGTTGGATCTATGATAATAGCCTTTTGTCGTTGCCTGTTTATTGCTATTATATCCGCTCTTCTGCGAGAGTCGTCTTCAGAAATGCAGTAGACCTCTTCATGAAGTTCCCAACCCTTGTTCCGAAGAAGACAGGCGATAGCTCCACGGACTCTATGATGCCTGTTGTTACGCAATAACTCTCCTTTCCGACAAAAGCCCAACACGTGGCCAAGAGTTTCTTTCTCATTGCAGCCAGGTTGACGGCAACGGGTCGTGCTGAAAGCTCTGCCAGGAACAGAGCGCACTGCAGTAAGGTTGCAGGATATCTTGATTGCATTAATATATTCCGAAGACGACAAATTTTTTTGGTGCTGACCCATGAATTGGCTCTTGGATATTCTTCATAGATGACTACACCTTTCCTGTTATGAGGTAACTGACACCAGGATTCAAACGATCTCTTTCGCAATTCATCACGTAGATGTCTGCCAGTAGTTTAAGGTGTTATGCTGGCTTCAGGAATTTTCAGGCGCTTGAGAGCAGTTTTCTTCTTCAAAATTCCTGACAAGAAGGAGATGATCATCACTGACTTGTGAGAGTCGTTTACAGATGTTAAAATGCTGAATATTAGCTTCCCATTCAGCCTTAATAAGTCCTAGGCCACGTACTTTTATAGAAGAATATAGCATGTCATTGGGTGTATCATCAGGAAGAGAGATCATTTCTTTGACGGCACTTCTAATTACTTTATCTAGATCTTTAAGGAAGCAGTCAGGGAGCTGATCGAGTGGAGTACATTGCAAAGGATAGATGAGCCCAGCCCATATATATTCTTCATCTTACGATGTTTGGTGACGTATATGTCACCAAACATGACTAGATCAGACGCTATGGACAGTACTCTATAACAGAGTCGCCAGTATGAAAGGATAATTCCAAGCCTTTGGCGTGAGACGAACTCGATAGCTCAGTGGTAGAGCACCTGACCGGAGAACAGGAAGTCGCAGGTTCGATTCCCGCTCAAGGTTGTGAAGAAATTTTTCTTTTATACCATGGCATGATTGTGACTATAATAGTATTTAAATTCATCAACCATATATATTCATTCACAATCTTCAATTTCTGATCAGGCTTCAGTAATGGAGTTTGCGTAAGAATGTTAAGATCACGTGTTAAATTTGTTATAATTTTCTTTTTATCTAAGTATATTTTGTCGCGAAAATCAACTCCCAGATATCGAATTGTTTCAGATTTATCATCAGTACTCTATATAGCTTACCCATAAAGTGAAATGAGAGCTCCTTTAGTTAAAATACCTCTTTCGAGAATTATACACTTGCTTTTAATAGTGTTAATTTCAAGACCTAGTCATCTAATTTACTTTCAGCCATATCAATGAGAGCTGTTGCTGACTTTTCATCTTTTCCAGCGCGAGCCAAATTATCAGCAAATGCGAAAGCACTTAGGTTTTGAAGATCAGTGGAAAGTGTAAAACCATATTGTTTGCTAATTTCATGATCTGTTAGATTTTCAAGAACGCAATTCAGTGCCAAATTGAAAATTATTGGAGATAATGGAGATCCTTGAGCAACGCCTCATTTTACGCTTATTGGCTTGGTTTTTGTGTGGTTAGTTTCTATTTGACAAGATGGTGGAACTGTGTACGAGTGGATGTGAATAGATTAGGAATAAGGAATTGGAGGGAGTTGGCGATGGATAGAGAAGGATGGAAGAGAGCCATAGAGGAGGTTAAGGCCCACCTGGGCTGTAATACCAAATAAGAAGAAGAAGAAGTTTCTATTTGAATTGTATTATTAGTTAATAAGGAACCAATAAGTCTGAACAGGTTCTGTGGAACGTCAGATGATTTAAGGGCTCTAAGAATATGTTCACGGCCAGCAGAATCAAAGGCTTTACTGTGCGACCACATTAACAAAAATTGCGGACTGACACAGGCGACGAGAGGGCACTCCGCCTACGTTTAGTTGAACCCAGATAAGCTAGTGGGTAAACGTACAGTCTGTGCAGTGAGTATAGTGCGCTATGTACGTGATTGTGTAAGCGATAATTATTGTACAATGTCCTCCAAAGTGAAACCAACTATTCACAGCGAGGGCCGTGAGATCATCAGAAAAGTGATAGAGTATTGAGATTCAGAAAAGTTTTCCGGAACACTTAAACATCCCATCGAAAATGCGACTAAACGCGCTGCTGCTCTTACTGGGAAATCCGAATCCACCATATGTAAAATTAGAAAAGAATCGAAATTAGTGGATATTGCTGGTGACAAACTACAATCCCCGGGTAAGAAACGGAAATGCAGTTCCAAGAAAATAGACCTCGATGACTTCGATTTGTGTGGAATTCGAGAAACAGTTCACAATTATTATGCGATAAAGAAGGAGGTTCCAACTTTAAAAAATGTGTTAGCCATTCTAAAAAGTGAACGTAAATTCCTTGGAGGACGAGAATTCTTGCGCAAATTGCTTCGAGATATTGGATTCAAATTTAAGAAATGCAAGGATAGAAGATTATTTCTAATGGAAAGGATTGATATTGTTGAATGGAGGGCAAAATATCTTAGAAGAATAAAGAACAATGACAATGTGGGTGAGAACAAGAAAACAGTGATATTTCTGGACGAAACGTGGATTCACCCTACTTACACCGTGAGCAAATGTTGGCAAGACAATACAACGGATGGTGTGTTAAAGAATGACAGTGTCGGACAACACTGGATAGTTGTTCATGCTGGGAATGAAGAAGGGTTTGTTCCTGGAGCATTTCTAATCTTCAAATCGAAGACCAAGAGTGGCGATTACCACGATGAAATGAATTTTGAGAATTTTTCAAAGTGGATCCAAGAAATGCTCATCCCCAATCTCCCACCAAACTGTCTCATTGTTTTGGATAATGCTCCATATCACTCCGTGCAGTATGATAAACCTCCAACAATGGCGTCGAGAAAAGCAGAAATTCAAGCTTGGCTGGACAGACATAATGTTGCTTACGAAGCCGACATGACGAAGGTAGAATTAGTGGACCTTGTGTGGGTTCGACGTCCACCACTGAACTACCAAGTAGACTCTATTTTCGAAATGTACGGACATGAAACTATAAGATTACCACCGTATCATTGCGACCTAAACGCCATTGAGTACATCTGGAGTATTATGAAACAGAGAATTGCGAACCGTAATGTGGATCAGAGTGCAGCTGAAATACGGAATCGCACAATACAAGCCGTTCAAGTGTAACAGTAGACGAGTGGAAAAACGCTGTAACTCACGTAAAACGACTCGAAAGTGCTTATTGGGAACGTGATCACTTGATGGACGACGAAATTGAGCAACTTGTCATTAATCTTGGTGGGCTGGATTCCGAGAGTGACTCCGATTCTGATAGCGAATCATCTGCTTCCAGTCTAGATGTACATAAAGCTTAATAAGGTATGAAATTATTATTACTAAATTATTATTATTATTATTATTATTATTATTATTATTATTATTATTATTGTCATAAACAGCATTATTCATCACTCATGAGTGGCAGACGTAATAGTAACTTTAAGATAACTGCTTAGTTTTAGTAAATGCGTTGTGCTGCTATTGCTATTCTACAATACTGTAAACTTGACTGTACGGTCTCCTCTCCTTCATTCCTTGTCAACCCAGGTTGCCCCTGACCACTCTGCTCGTAGCGCTCTTACCTCCCCTCTCGCGATTGAATGTTAACGTGGTCGCACTGTAGACACGTCCAGAAACAAGCCACAACAGTCCTTATTAAGTTTAGATGATTGAAGACAGCCATTTATTAAAGATGCATTGATATGAGTTCCAGGTATATTAATAAAACCTCTCTGATGAGCATTTAATACAATATAAGATCGAAGCTTAATGCCAAGGGCTCTTTCAATGACTCTTCGAATGATGGAGTGATTGTAAGGCAAACATACAACAATCAACTATTGCTTCACAAACAATTATTACAAATGATTGATAATAATATGGTCATTTTTCATTATATAAAAGATTTTATGTACAGTAAGAAAAGTTCCTTGTATTTAAGAACAGAAACAATAGGCTAAACAGTTAATGTCATTTAGATAATATATTTTTGGAAACAACATACAAAAACATTTCTTTGTGGATATTTAAAACTGCCATCTTAGGCTGCAGGGTGTATATATCACACAGCACCTATATTACTCATACATAATACAAAACTGAATTAGGCCCGTTACACACTTGAAGAGATCTCACTAGCGAGAAATGTTTGCGAGAAAGAAGCGAAGAGCCCTCCTCCACACACTTGGTGAGTTCTCTCTATGATCATCTATGCACTGCCTTCATGCAGAGAATATTTTTCTGATTGTATAAAAGCACTCATTGGGGGAAATAGTACAGGTTATGTATATTGTCATAATTTACAAATGATGTACGAATGCCATTATGTTGAATCTGAATCTTCAGGTGATGGAGATATGAAGGTATATGAACATATTTTGTTAATTAAAAGAAAATGTAGGCCTAAAATTAAAGCCAGAAAACAACGGATAAGAAATTATATTTATCTCATGAAGATAAAGGCGAGTTTCAGTCACTGATTTCGGTCTTTCGGATTTGGATGATATGTTTAGGCTTTATTTCAGGTTGAATAGATCTCAGTTTTTTTCATGATATGGTAGAGGATTCTGTGCTATGTTCTGATTAAAATTATGCAAACTGTTGAGACATATAGATACAATTTCGAATGTTAAAATTAATACTATTAAAGCTCATCAAAATAAAATATAGCCCTAGTTATTTTCAGATAATCTGATATTTGTCTCCAGATTTCTTCTTTAAGTTTAGTGTTTTTATAGTTTTCATCCCGTGTATCATATAAATAGGCTTATGGGCAGGGCTGGGCAAAATACTGACATCCAAGTATACAAAATACTTCAAAGAATAGTATTTGAATTACAAATACAAAACACTTAAAAAAAATTAACCAAAATACATTTGTATTTCAAATGCTCAAAATACATTTGTATTTCAAATACTCGATACAATATATAAAGAAATAAGAATATTACTGAAAATCTAAAATATTATATTAACATTCAAAATATTTTTATCTCGAAGTTTTATATGAACACCTTAACTGAACAGTCTTCCTTTTCCCAGTCAGCAATGAAATTATGCTACATATGAATAATTACTGCTCCCTTAAAAAACAACAGTTTCTCAAAAAGTTCATCAGATGAGGATCCCTTTGCTTGTTGTATGAATAAATCCTGCAAAACAGAACCGTCTTTCTACAGGCGCAGAGGAACACAAACTTGTATTACACTTTATAAAAGCTTGTTTCACTGTTGGGTAATTCTCTAGAGTGCACAGGGTTGTCCCTTTGCCGTTGAAGAATTGTATGAACTCATACTCCGCAGCAGACAAGTTCTTTTCTTTTTGTTTTTCAAAGTCTGTTGTAAAAGTCTGTTGTACTTGAGTAGAAAACATAAAAAATTTGTTCATCGTCTGAACTGACCAAAAGCATAGTAGAAAACTGCTCAGCTGATTTCAGACACATATTCTGTATCCTCTTCTCATCATTTGGCGAGGCAGTGTCAGATAGCCTTCTCATCTTAAATGATGGGTAGAAGCATACTGCCAAAATAGCTCAATTTGCTTTAAATTTTGATGAAAGCAAACTTATTAGGATTAGAGTTACTTGGAATAGATGGCATAGATTACTAGATAACAGAATATATAATCTGTTTTTGAGGGAAATTAATGTGGACAAAAGTTGGCCGTAATAACACGTCTTCTCATTTTGTATTAAATCAAGGGCTGTGGCAATGGGTTTCAGAACTGCACAATATTCTTCAAGGACTGAAACTCAACATCCTTGGCAATCCCAGTTTTTCATATATACTGTTTATATCATGTTTGAATTGCAGTATTTGAGAGATTGAATCATAAAGAGAATTCCATTGAGTTGGGCAAGGAAACTTTAATGAATATTTCAAGACGTCTGATATAATTTCTGAGGATTTGAGTCTCCTAAACGCATTCCATAATGCTGAAAATTTATCAAGTGTTGGGTGATCGATCCTTGATGCTGTTGGAGGTTTCTTTACGGCATTAAGGAAATCAGTTGTGGCAAGAAAAGTAAGTGTATGGCTAGCACATCTAAAATGGGTAGGCAAATAAGACAAAGTTCATTTTTCAAATCCAAATTCAAAACTTGAAGGACAAGAAGAAGAAGAAGAAAATATTTTGAGTATTTGAAATACAAAATACATCAATTTTATGTATTTAAATACAAATTACTTTCGAAAATCCTTACAAATTACAAAATACAAAATACAAATTTCAAATACTGCGCAGCCCTGCTTATGGGTGACATCACACAAGTTCGATAAGTTTCTGACTACAATTAACAGCCATCTCTCCTCATTGTCAATAAAAACAATACAATTCATCGCCACTTGTGATATTACTTCTTCATCTTTTTCTACATTCAATCGTCATAATGAGTATAAATGTCAAACATCTTTGATAAATGTGTCAAGAAAATTCGCTGAGCTACAGATTTCAGCGGGAAATCGCTCGAGGTTTTCACTTCGAACGAGAATCTCTTCCAGTGCGTGGACGTCCATTTGAATCCATGTTATCTATCTTTGAATTTTCTCGCAACACATTTCTCTTCAAGTATGTAACAGACCTTATGGTGGCTGGTGGAGAGTAAAATTGGAGGGTCGTAAAAAGCATAAACACAAAGAAAAACACATGCAACATATTGTATAACCAGGAAATAAGACAAAAATATCCTGATGCATGTATCTGAAATCTTAATGTTTGTATATCAGATGAACTCACTTTTTTTAGCTGTAGCAAATTCTTCAATAACCTTGTTGAATTCAGGAATGTCACAAATCACTTTCTTCTCCAGAGAGAGCACAGCTAAAAATGTTTTAATATGATTAGGGTTGAAAAACAACGCTCACTTTCAACTGTTGTCATTGGATGGTAATTATTATTTTCAATATGACACATTCCGAGAAAGTGCACGACATGTTATTTTCCCAAACAATTGTAAAAGAGCAGCAGCACTGGCTGCTCTGTGCAAATCTTGACGTCTGTATAAAACCTGCAATTCGGTTTTCAGTTTCTCGGCATTTAATGTAGGATAAGCTTTGGTAGTGTCTTTGGGATCATTTGCTGGAAAGTAATCGCACAGTACTTGAAATAATTACTAACTAAAAACAATTTTGAAGCACTAAGATGGTCCGAAAATTGAAATCTTCTTTAATATTGTTGACAATAACATCGCATACTTCAAGAGCATGAGCACGATTGTTCCTTGGATTTGTGTATTCACTGTATCTTCGTTTGTTGTTGGGCTCATCAGCTGTCACCTTCTCTGATTCATAAGTTTTTCGAATTTCAGAAATGGCATCATTAAAGTTATCTAAAAATTCTCTAACTTTAAGTGCATCAATATTTCTTTGTCAAAGAAAATAGCTACGTGAAGCATAACTTCATGGTAAAATTCTAACCAAAAGAGGAACTGGGGGATCCTTTAAAGTACGAGAAAATCCCGCTGCCTGCCCACATGTATGTCTATCATTTATTTCTGTGTCTCGAATATGTTGAAAACATTCTATTAGACTGTCCTGTGCTGAAAGTACCATCTCGTCGGGGGGACACAAGCGATCCTTTGAACAAACTGAGCAAGATAGTCCATTCTTTTAGGTGATCTTGAAAAAAATGGACCTATTGCCTTGGATGTCTTCAAAAAATATTCTACTTTGAGAAGATGACGATATAGCATTTTGTAAAATCAAGTTGCCTTGATGAGCATAGCAATATACAGTAAAACCCCAATAAGACGCTGTTCAAGGGACCGGGTGTAAACCGTGTATTAACCGGGACCGCGTAATAGGCGGGTATACTAATTTTGACTTACATACAGTATCTATTAACATTTTTCTTTATTGAAATACATGATTCATGAAAGGTAATACAGTATTACTCCATTATGTAATTACTGTACTGTACATCAAAGACATTTACAGTATGTACTGTACTTGATTCTTTCGAAAAAAAGAAAAAGTCATTCATAGTTGTTTGCCATGTGCATGTACTCCAAGTCCTCATGTTTACCACACTTCAGTTTCTGCGATTACATCCTCCCGATGTCACAGCTGTAGTGATTGAGTCGCGATTTTTTATTAGCGTTCTTAATGTCGATGATGGGATTCCTAATGAATCAGAGATTTGTTTCTGATTGAGTACAGTTTTCATCGTACTTTCGTAAGATTTCCAATTTTTCGACACGGAAAGCACTTTTTGTTTAACACTCATTGTAATCACATTCACAGACACTTCAATACACTAAAGGACACAAACTGCCCAGCAAAAAATTCCAGAATTTTAATATGGCCGAGTGAGGAATGCTGTTTGAGAGAGAGGGTTAGCAAGAGGGTGAGGTATTGTAACTGTATGTAGGCTTTAACCACGCAGATAAGGAGTCGAATAGGAGAGTGTAACAAGAGGGTGGGGTATACTAAGGTATGAAGTATGAAGGTTTAAATGTGCAGGTAAATGGTCGAATACCAATACTTTTCAGGTTAATGGCACCTGTGAGTTCAATGACCAAGATGTTTCTTTGCTGTTACAGTACATTGCTGAAAATTACATCGAAAATATCCCACAAAACAGGGTATTATGTGGGACTTGAACGCAACAAATGGGATGTTTTATAAGGGCGTTATATATGAAATGTGCAGGGACTGGACAAAAAGGCATATTACATGGAATAGTGTAATAAGTCTTATCGAGGTTTTACTGTATGTAGTTTGCATTAGGATATTGTTTCTTGACCAGACATTGCACACCACCCTTTTCCCCTCTCATAACAGAAGCCCCATCATCTCGGGAACCTTGTCCACCCCTATTTCATTTAGCTGGTGCAAAATTATTTCTGTTAAGCCCTAAGCACTCCTATCATATACCTAAAATAAGCCCCAAAATCGTTTTTTTAATTTCACTTCCCAACACATATCTTAAAATGATTGTTAGCTGAGATTTGTGCGAATTATCTGTTGTTTCATCAGCTTGCAACGATATATTATAATCAACTCTACTGCTTTCAGTTTTTATATGTTGCTGATATACTGACAACATACTAGATAACAAATCATTTTGAATAGTTTTTGAGGTGCCTTTGAACATCTTCGCTTTTTCTAAAGATCTCTAGGGCACTATCAATTATAGCAGTATAATTTATTAA
The DNA here is from genome assembly GCF_040183065.1 of Periplaneta americana. Classification (NCBI taxonomy): domain Eukaryota; kingdom Metazoa; phylum Arthropoda; class Insecta; order Blattodea; family Blattidae; genus Periplaneta; species Periplaneta americana. The sequence goes on from NC_091131.1 coordinate 174,641,124, forward strand.
CTTTTTGGACACACTCACGTTACTCGAGTCCTCAGTTTCCTCATGACCTCTTAAGGCTAGTTCAAATTCAACACAAAACTTTACTGCATCAATAATGCATGACAAAATATATATGTTCTTGTTCAGCTCTTCATTATGCTTCCGAACATAAATTCTGTAGCCCTCATCAAGTTGTTCTCTAATATTAATTTGCCCTATTAATGCTAAACTTAATTCATCGTCTAAATGAGATTGTGAAAGACCATGTTTTTTAATTTTGTCAGGCAAATGTTTCAAATCCGTAATACCAGTCCTTGTCCACCATTTATCGTCACCCCAAACAGCACACACGGAAATAAAAGAATGCATTACTCACTTCACAGCCTCAAATCCATTCACACTTTTCGTACTGTACAACGATTTGTTGAAATATCTGGTGTAAGCCCTATTTCTATCACTACACTCCTGTTTTATATTCAGAACGTGTCTTTTTGATTGTAAATACTTCATCATCATCATCGTCAAGGTTTAGGCCTGGTGGCCTGTTCCTTCCTCTTGGAAAGTGTCCTCCCATCTATTGTGGGGTCTTCCAACATCCCTCCTTCCTTCCGGTCTGTAGTTCAGTATTTTCTTTGGGGAATCTGTCTTCATTCATCCTTAATATATGTTCTTTCCAGTTTTTCTTTTGTCTTGCTAATCTGTCGTGTAAGTTGAAAATTCCCAGTTCCGTCCTTATGTCTGTGCTTCTTTTCTGATCCAATAGAGTGTAACCTGCCACTGATCTCAAAAATCTCATCTCTGCAGCCTCTATCCTCCTCCTTTCTGATCGAGTTAATGCCCAGTTTTCGCTGCCATACATAAGAACAGGGACTGCCATTACTTTGTAGAATTTTAGTTGGGTCTCTTTTAGTGTTTTCTGGGATAAAGTTCTTTTTATTGAACCGCACATTCTCTGGAATTTATTTATTTTGTTGTTAACATTGTTATTTTCGCAATAGGATACGTTGCAACCCAAATGATTGAAACTACTCACTTGTTCAATTATTTTATCCTCTACCGGTATTACTATGTGCCTAGTCCTTATGTGCCTAGTCCCCAGAAAGCCCATTCCTTTAGTTTTTGTTAAAGATATTTTAAGATTATAATCTTCAATAACTTTCAATAACTTATTTGTTGCTATTTGCAAACAGTCCTTTGAATTACTTAAAATCGGCAGACAGAAGAGTGTCTATGCTCTCTTTGCCGACTATAAAATGTTCTGTTAAAATACTTTGTCACTCTTCAATGGCTGCGTCTATATATACATTAAAAATTGCTGGTGACAATGGACATCCCTGTTTCACTCCCTGGTTTATTGCCACCCTTTTGTTCGTAATTCCTTGTCCATTTTCTATACTTATATATGTTTTCCTATACAGACTCTGAATCACCTTAAGTAGTATATGTTTTGGGTATCCTTTATTTTCTATTATATTCCTATTTCTTATAACACTATCAAATGCCTTTTCATAATCTATGACTAGAATATATGTTGGCAGGTTGAATTCTCTTCTTTTTTGTATCAGCTGTAGCATTATAAATACACAGTCTGAACAAGAACATCCCTTCCTGAATCCACATTGTTCTTCTTTCAGCAGAGCTTCATTAATTACGTTTATTCTTCTCGTTACTATTTTTGCATATATCTTATAAGCTGAATTCAAAAGGTTTATTCCTCTATAATTTGTGCATTCATGTCTATTTTCTTTTTTAAAAATTGAAAATATTTTTCCCTCCAGCCATTCTTCAGGTATCCTGTATGTTCTCCAACATATGTTCATAATATCTAGAAGTCTATATTTGAATTCAAAGGGTAAATACCTAATTAAGGAGCTACTTTATTCCATTAATTATAAAACTCTAAATAATCATACAATATAGACTCGCAAGTTACGGTATACACATGGAACTCATATAAGAACCGAATAAATTTAAACTATATTTCTTAACTTTACTGAGTAGCAATTTTCTAATGCAACATATTTATTTTTATTTTTAATATATACTACAGGGCTGTGTCTTCTGCAACTGGCACTGATGATTTTAATTTACTTCTTTTGTGGTTTATGGATGGGCAGTATAGAAGAATGTGTTCCAGATCTTCATCATGATTATTACACCACAAACAAGTAGAATTATCAAAAATGTGAAATCGGTCTAGGTGCAATTGAGTGACAATGTGACCTGTTCTGGCTCTTGTTAAAAATGTTTGAACATGTCTGGCCAAGTTTTTGTACATTTACAGGTCTTTTGGTTTCTTTTGTACAGACTGTAAAATTTTTCCTTTGTCAGAAGAGAGCCAATTGTTGATCCATAGGTTTGTAAAATGAGACTTTACTGAAGCAAAAGCACTGGATAGAGACATCACTTGAAGAGGTCTTGGTTCCAAATATGTTGGCTGTTTTGCAATATTATCGACTTTCTCGTTTCCAGGTATACCACAATGACTAGGTATCCATTGAAATGTTATTTCCTTTTGGAGTTCTTTTAGTTTACTTAATTGTTTCTGAATTGGAATAATTCTATATGCATATAGGTTTGGTACATATTTAATTATATTACATATAGCTCCCTTGGAGTCGGTAAGTATGCAAATAGATTTTTCAGAAATTTGAGTAACACACTGAAGAGCAGCATCAATAGCTAGCAATTCAGTGTCAAGACTGGAGGAGGATGAACATGGTATAAAATAACTTTCTTGATATTTTGGAATATAATACCCTGCTCCTGATGTCCCATTATTAGGATTTAGAGATCCATCTGTATAAATTTGAAGGTGATCCTTATATGTACTGCAGAGTAGTTCCATGGCATCTAACTTAAGAATGTATTGAGGATCATTTTTGGAATGATTTCCTGGAATTTGTATGCTATGTTCTGGAATCACCCATTTCCATGGAGGAATTTCGTCCCACTATATTTTTCACTGTTTATATTCATGGAGTCCCTCAGTGTAAAATTCTCCGGAGGTAAAATAGTCCCTCAATCGGATCTCCGGGTAGGGACTGCACTGAGAGATGCCAAGAACCGTACTAATGTACTTATTTGGAACACCAAAAGTCACACCATCCAGTCAATCAGAGCCAAATTTAATATTGAAAAGAACCATATAATGAGACAAAGAGGCAAATATAATACCAAAAGGATTGATATGGAACTCATTTAAGAACCGAATAAATTTAAACTACAGTATATGTCTTAACTTTAATGACTAGCAATTTTCTAATGCAATATATTTATTTTTATATTTTAATTAAAGCCGGTACATGCACTGCCGCACAGACCAAAAGCACGAACTCAACTAATCCCTTTTTCAGTTACAAACTTTCTCTCAGTTGAAGTGAGACAGTTCATCACCCTCGGGATCAACAAGGTTGTAAATTTTCACCCTCCAACCAATGTCACCCACCTTGACCGTAGCAGGCCAGTGCCCCTGCATCCACTTCAAGGATGAATGTATTTTTCTGACAACATGCCCAACAGTTAACTAACAGGAGGGTATGTCTATTATATTGACAGCGCAGACATTGAGTGCTGTGCTCCTGACCACTAAATCTGTATAGGAGGAAAGCGTTTCTGACTACTGAATCTCTACATGAAGTGTGCTATTAGATTGAAGCAAAGTAGAAAGTAACTTGAAAATAAAATCTTATTGACTAAGGAAATTCTGATTTAATAACATTAAATACAAAATATTTACTTCTAAATTAACAGCAGGGCAAGAAGAGAGAGTGTGTGACCCTGTGGGCTTTCAAAGGAGCCGTGCCTGGCTGTATCTATTATGAACGTAAATGACTTTGGTTTTTGAACATAATGAAAACAAATTTAAGATCTTTTGGGATGTTGATAGTAATACGTGAAAATAAGATTATGAAAATTAGTAGTAGAAGTCTAATGCTGAGGATCTTGGATGATTTCCATTCTCCTTCTTGCTTCTCACAAGGGAAGGGTTTCGGCTCGAACAGGAATTTCGTATCCAAAATTCGTTTACAGCCCCATCTTTACATCTCTGTAAAGCTCCCAAAAGCATTCGTTTGTGTAATGTGTGGTTTGTCTGTTAGAGCACTGTACAAGTTGGGGGGTGGAGAGAGCAATGCACAAGTTAAGGGGATGGGACACCTTACCCGTAAGCCTAGCCTAGCCTAGCCTAGAAACTAGTGCGAGTGGTAAAATGTCTAAAGCCCATTTAAGAACATTTTTCTCCAACGTTCTGTCTGAAAATATTGCAGCTAATCAAAAATATACATTGTTGTGTGAGTTATTGGATGCGCACAAGGAGACAACTTTAATAAATGGATCATTCCAAGGCTAGGACTTGGCATGTATGATCATTCCACCTAAAAAACTAAATATATCCAGCCTCTGAATATCTATTTCCTTAGACAATACAAAATATAGGCCTATGCTCGGAGGGTAACAGATTACATAAGGACTCTTGCTGAAAATCCAGAACTTAATTTGGGAAATCGAGTGTTTATAATGAAAATGCACTCTGTTATTCATAACCAGTTGTCTGCGCCAGTATGCTTCAGTATTCCTGGCAGTCAGCTGGTTACGTGAATTGTGAACAAGTTTCGGACTTCAAAAATGTAATTCAGGTGGCATTTGATTTTTCAGCACTGGAGTGTGGTTCAGAAGATTGATCAGGCGTTGCTTCTGTGTGTTATGCTTATTGCTCTGCTCCATGCTGTTTCATGCAGTTTATAGAGAATACTCATGTAGGCTACATTTTTAAAAAAGTGTATTGACCAATACCAACCAAACGGAGAGTTACACAAATGAATGCTTTTATGGTCTTCATCACCATTGTGAAGTAAGCGTCTGCACAAATTTTTAACCAAAAATTCCTGTTCGAGCCGAAACCCTTCCCTTGTCAGTCCAATTTTGACGAAGTTTCATGCCGAAAGTTTTCAAGTGCAGAGCATTTGATTACTCTTGTTTTCTTACGCCTTGATTAAGAAATACCTCTGATTGAGTTCTGGCTAATATGTAGGCCTACATCTAGCCCTATTATCAGACAGTATATCTCACTTGACGATATGTGTCAAGGAAGAACAATAGGCCTACATCTGAAGTCTGATTATCATAGTATGTAACTAGCCAGTGCTGTATGCAATGGAGGTGAAAAGGAACTGACCACCTTACCTCATTATCTCTTGGCATAGTTGCCTCATAAGTGATGTCTTATTGGTGTCAACACTTATGAGGTTCAGATCTGTCCTTGGACAGTTGACCAAACAACAACTATTAAGAAAGCCGATATCAGAGCATACGATGCATGTTGGAGTTACTTGGAAAGTGAGAGACCCATCCTAAATACCGCAATTTCTTTTATAGTGGATTGTAAGCGAACTTATATGAGCACCCATTAAAAATGCTCTGATTGGCTACATAAAGCACATTTTATTACACCAGGTTCTAACAGAAGTCGTAGAAGTATTCTTGCCAATGTATGATGGAGGAAAATGTGCACGAAGTCAAATAACGCTGTTGCAGGTTCAGATAAGTAACTATGGCAGTTTGTGACAGATGTGATATTATAATAAGGATGATAATAGATTAAAGGACGAGAAGTATAAAACAGTGTTGCCAATCCTAGGGATTTATTCCTAGTTTTATGCAGTCACTTTAGTTCTAGGGAGTTTGAGTGCCATTTGGAATAATTATAGGGATAATATTAATCCTAAATTCATTGTTTCTATGGATTCTTCGATTTTCCCTTTATAACTGAATCTTTCCTTTTATTTCATAATCTTAGTTTTATGTACCTATTTAAAATTTGAGTCAAACATTTTCTTTAACCCTCAACTGGTATTGCTTTTTAAAATAATGTACGTTAACGATATCTATCCATATGGGTCTATATTGACCCATAGATACCAGTTGAGGGTTAAATTATATTTCCTAACAAAAATAAAAAAGTCTCTTTCCAATTTTAATTTATTTCTCATCACTATTAGAAAAGAAAACGTGTCATCACAGATCATATGACAGACCTTCTCTACATTCTTCACTTGCAACTTTTTCTCGTAAGAAAGTGATTACACTGAATAATAAAAAAAACATTTTCGGTGGATATCTTGGTATCCAACATGAGTTCTAAGACAACTGAAACATGCCGATTCCAAATATGCAAATCATTTGTCTCTATTACCCACCATTCTTGAGATATACGACATCATTATGTATAACAACTCTCAGACAGGAGTTTCAGTAGAGTATTTATTGCTACATGGAGTACTAATGAACATGGCTTCAGCTAAGAAAATGGTGCAAATGAGCCACTTGGCACATAATTATTATAGCAACATAGTTTAAGGTGTAATACACATATAAAATACATACATATAGAATATACTTCCTTAATAAGTGTGTTTGGTTTGAATTTCTTGGCTGTAGACTTTCGTTTGCGCTGAGCATATGGCATGTTGCTCTGAAGCGTCCAGCAGTAGTCAGCCAACATCGCTACATTCCATCGACCCCGATAGCGTGATTCCATCACCAAGATGTCCTGATGAAAACATTCACCATGTTCGTCGCTGACTGAACCTAGGTTCTCGGGGAAGAAATGAAGATGTGAGTCGAGGAGATGCATTTTGAGGGACATGTCGCAACCCAGCTGATGCACTTCTGCACAACATTCACATAGTCAGTAGATTTATTATTTCCAAGGAAATTGGCTACGACTGACCTGAATGCCATATACAGGATGGACCATTTAAGTTGATACTGTACAGTATCTCCAAAACTAAGCGTTGTAAAAATAAATGTCTTGAATAAAAGTTGCTTAATATTACAGGGGAAAGTAAATGCCATTTGTCGTGTTTTATTTGGAGGACGCTGTGATGGTTATTTTAGGGTCAATTTAATTTTTTAAAATAGGAACCTATATTTTTTTTTGTTATTTTCTCATTCCTCATAAAAAAACTAAACAACTTTTGTATGAACCACTTTGTGATTGTTTTTACACCAATATTTCGTTACTGTAGTTACGTTAATAGAAAACCACAATTTAAGTCACACAGAATTGTGGGCACTCAAAGTTGGGTTTCTGGCATCTTGTCAGCCCATTTGTGTAGTGTGGATATACAGTGAAGAATTGTGACGGTGTGTGGTTCCTGGGGTAGCTCAGTCGGTAGAGCATTCGTGCGGTAAGCGAAGGGTCCCGGGATCGATACCCGGCTCCGTAATAATTTTCTCTTGAAATTATTAAAGCCTGGTTCACAGGAAGCATCTACATGAAAGCCAAATTTGCACACTATTAAATAACAATTCTTGTACATACACTTAAATTGAAAATTTTTATTTGAAAATATAAATAAAAGCCGCTCCACTGAGTAAAACACGACTTGAGCTTTAGTCCGCCACTGCACTCATCCCCGTGCTCTCGACCACTTGCTTTCTGCACCCTTGCCCCGAGAGCCAGTCCGGAGCAGCTCCCTTGAACCATGGAGCTACGGTGCGTCACATATATACCGTATATATAATAATTTGAATTGGTAATTGAAATTAAGGGAAAACGGCTGAACAGATTTTAATAAATGACCCCTCATTTTGAAGCTTGGAACCCAAAGTTTTTCGGAAAAATGGTAGTTTTAAGTGAAATGTCAATTTTCCTACATCATTTTCCTACTTTCCAAAATCCATCTGTCGTCAGTTTTGAGAAATAATGGGTTTTCTGAATAAAACAGAACACAAACACACTAAAATAAACAATATTACACGAAGACTGAGACCTGCAGAATTGCTGATATATTTAGAGTTCAGATGACTTAGATTCTCTTGCATCATAATTCCAATATGTCGATCTTTTAAATTATGGTTTATTTAACGACGCTCGCAACTGCCGAGGTTATATCAGCGTCGCTGGTGTGCCGGAATTTTGTCCCACAGGAGTTCTTTTACATGACACTAAATCTAGTGACATGGGGCTGTCGCATTTAAGCACACTTAAATGCCATCGACCTCGGCCGGGATCGAACCCCCAACCTCGGACATACTGCGTGTTCAGTTCAAAGTGTGTCATGGCTCGCTGTATGCCATCATGTGGCTAGCCGATGAGCCTAGAGAGTTCAATCTTCCTACACTTCCACAGACGCGCATTATCTATGTGCCAGAGAAGTTGCCTGGCAAGTACGGCGTTCATTGTGAAGAGTACGTATCGATACGTACGGTAACGCCGGTAGTGGCAGGAATGTGAACTGTTTGGAAACACGTACTGAGGTGAGTTTTTGTCTTACTATCGGGATTATGGGGAGAGGGTCAAGACGATTACTTACGTATTTGTTGACATTAACTTCGACGGTCAACATGATCATGGAGCATTTGATTTGTGTTGTGGAATGTTGCCGTACGCAAACGATGATAACAAATACCCTGCGTACGACTTGCCGCGCAAAATACAGTTCGAAAGAGGTTATGATAGCACACAGACCGTACACACCGCCATCTGTTGCTACGACGTTCAAGTTACATCGTACACGTTCTCAAGTTCAGATTGAACGCCTTGAATAATAGGCAACTTCTCTGACATAAAAGCTGAAACTCGCTTCAAATCGCTGACTCACAACAGTGACGTCATGACCCACTTTGAAATGAACATCCAGTAAAAGGCCAGCGCAATACTAACTTTGCCACCCAGGGTGACTGTCGATCTTCATTGTGTAATTTTTTTAGAACGTTTCTGTAATGTTGATAATGAAAAACTTCAAGACTTACTAAAAAGAATTTACAGGTCAGATTCTCTGGTGTGTAATTTTCTGAGTATACAGCTGTCTGTGTATTCGATTTAAAAACTACATGATGACATTACCATTAAAAATGAAATATTATTATAGTGAATGCCATGATGTATTTATCACTAATTATACAGATTAATGCTTTACTGATGATAAGAAAGTGAAATCTTTTGGGTTTATATAAGTAGGCGTACAGAATATTTGAAGTTAGATCTTCATTTCTATGCTATTTACTGAGTGACGGCTAGGCTATGTAGTAGCCTAGTCTATACAAAAATTACGTAATATAACAATATTGTTATTCAAATGAAATATTTTTATAGTTATTAATCAAATGGTATGGGTCTTTTCGATAGTATATTTAATGGTGGTGTGGTGTAGATATTCAAAGATGAAAGAATTTGTAAAACAGTTATGCTACCGGTTGTTCTTTATGGTTGTGAAACTTCACTTAGATAAATTTATTTCTTATTCTGATAAACCTCCCCTTTTATCCGACTTACACACCACTGCGGGTAGTGTTGACACATTCGGACCTTCCTATCACGGTATCGGCATGACGCAGGGCCACTGCAGTGATAACACAGAGCAATCACAAGACAAGGATAACACCCCATCCTGTGTTGGGAAGCACATGCATGCGCTATCCACACAGCTACAACGGGAGACACCTATTGATAATATGCGATAAGTACGGTTTTTATTACTTAAGCATCGATTTGAACGAATAAATAGAATTAAACATTCATAGTTATAGCCTATTTCTTGTTGAAATGTGAATTAAATAAGAAATATATAAAGATAATATTAAAATGGATTTGAGGGAGGTAGGATATGATGGTAGAGACTGGATTAATCTTGCTCAGGATAGAGACCAATAGCGGGCTTATGTGAGGGCGGCAATGAACCTACGGGTTCCTTAAAAGCCAGTAAGTAAGTAAGTATATATATTATTGGTTTTCTCATTATATACAGTATTTAGAAGCTGCGAACAGGTTAAATGCTACACGCTACTGTTGGTTGCCCTCTCTCCCTTGCCATGCTTTGACGCTCGTCGTAACAATCGTGGTAGCCACAGATGTTCCATCAACTGCTCCCGCAATGTATCTACGAAACAATTTTATTTTGAAACTTCTAATTGTAATGAATAAATGTCCAGTAAATACATTTTCATTTAAAAGTTGTGTATTTATAGGGTTAATCTTTTAATTATTTGCTAAAGTTTCACTTAAAATATTGACTGCATTGTGTATATTTTTACACGTAAGCAAACAGTTTTTACTTGCAAGAAATAGAACGCAGAGTATAAATGGTTGCTCCTCGTTGGTTCAGGGAGTGGAAAGATGGCCAACTAAATATATTTGAAAACAATTCAGACGCATAGATATTTAATAAGTAAACGAATAGGAACATACATAAATGGAATTAACTGTTCTAATTATACCAATCTGCTTCATATGGACATACTAAGCGCATAGCAGTGCAATTTAATTGTTTTATTAGAAGCATGATACTATTGGTACTGCTGAATGATTTATACCGAACGCTCCTCATTTTAATTTCGAGCGGGAATCGCAGATGTGCAGTTCATGATTGTTTGCAATCGGTGAAGTGTTGTGTGTGTGTGATGTGTTGGATAATGGGGATATGGATAAATTTACGGCCTGAGAATATCTTCACGAGTTGAAAGGTTAGTTACATATTTTCTGAAGATGGTTGTTTGTTAAAATCTTTCGTTGGTAATTTGAAAGGTGAAGCTAGCGCTGAAGTTGTTCCGTGATTTCGGAAGTGTAAATCGTTTAAATGAGAAGGTATTTTTTGTGGATATTTGGTTAAGGGTATATAGGACATAACAAAAGCAGGTGAATGTTACTTATGTCCCGCCCACTATAGGAGACATAGACCAGTGTTACACTAATCCTAAACCATCTTGTCGGTATAATAAAAGCCTAAACTAACCTAACCTAAGTGCGTCGGTGTCTATTCCAAAATCGGCGGAAGTCGCTCAACGCTCGTTTAACCAATATTCGTTCAGTGGACGGTGGATACTCTACATTGACCCAAAAGCATAAACTAACCAAACGTAACTTGTCACATATTCATGATTATATGCAAGGTGTATAATCACGAGTACGAAGGGAACTACTTCAGCGCTAGTTTAGCTATTCAAAACTATGATAAATGGTAGAACGGGAAGGTTAGTTCAGTATCATGTATTGCATTACTTTCAATGTAATACAACCGTTTAAAAGTAGAGCTGTTTGAAGTTAAATAAAGAGGTATAATACTGTCTATTAATTAATTTATCGACGAATTTATACTAATTCTAGTTTTTATGCATGGACACATGTCTGTGTATGTATGCGTGTGAATGGTAAAATACAACGCGGTATGACTCGGTCATAGAGTGCGTACAGTTATCTGGAACCTATATTCTGCTACGTAAATTTGGGTTGTAATATCACAGCAGACTATATTCTTTATAGTGTAGCTTTCACACCGCTTAAGTTACTAATATCACACAATGTAGCATTCATTCATTCATTCATTCATTGCATTCTTACATTAGCAATAAAGATTTAAGATGTGGAACAAGTCAAAATTTTACAAAATTAAAATTTTTAAGCGAAATGTAGTGAGACGAGGCCGAAGATTCGCCAACAGATTACCTGGCATTTGCCTTATGGTGGGGCAAAACCTCGGAAAAACCCAACCAGGTAGGCCTAATCAGACCAAACTGGGATGAAGTGACGTGAAGCCGAGGACTCGCCGTAGATCACTCGGCATCCGCCTTCGGCCGAGGAAGACTTCGGAAGAAACCAATCAATCAGACCAAACGTTCATGAATTTTCGTTAATCAGTTCTGTGTTTGTGTAAGATAGATTATAATATTATGAAATACTAGTTAATTGACCAGTTTGTTCCAATTTGGCTTTCTCAGATAGGTTATGATGGAATCTTCTTGGATCACGAAAATAGAGGACCCATAATAAAATTAGACCAATATTTTGTACCATTTTTCATCTTGTTCTATTTTTAAAAGATACACATTCTTAATTCAGACTAGTTTATTATACTTTTTGTGGTTTTGGCGTACTAAGCTTACTGGTGTTGGAAGTTAACTTTCAAGCTCTAAAATATAATGCAATAGTTATTCGAGATCCGAGGGTACCTCCGATTTTAACGATGTCTTAGTGAAATACTTCGTTTAACCGTACTAAGAGTCATTCTTCGCAATGCAAGATCTATTTCAAATTGAACTCTTTCATTCAGTGTTCTGCCCAAGGGCAGGTCTTTCACTGCAAACCCAGCTTTCTCCAATCCTTCCTGTTTTCTGCCTTCCTCTTTATCTTCTCATATGATCTATATCTTAACGTCGTCTATCATCTGATACCTTCTTCTGCTCCGAACTCTTCTCTTGTTCATCTTTTATTTCAGTAAATCCTTCAGTAGGTAGTTCCTTCTCAACCAGTGACCCAATCAATTCCTATTCCTCTTTCTGATCAGTTTCAGCACATTATTTCTTCAACCACTCTTTCCAACACAGCTTATCTCTCGTAGTACACTCCAAGTATTTGAAGCTGTCCACTTGCTCTACTGCCTCATTTAGAATTCGCAGGTTTACCATGGTCTTCGTCTTGTTTGCATTTATATTCATCTCATACTGCTCACAGCTGTCATTTAGCTATTGAACTCTTAATTCATTAATTATTTACAAAAGTGTAATGGCCTATTTAAATATTTAAATTTTATTTTTTGTTAGTATTTTATACCCATTATGAAGTATAAATATTTAGATTCCATGCTCCAGTGTTTGTTACGAGATAGTTAGCCTTAATAAAGCTTCATTAAGGCTAACATACGTCCCGTAGAAAAGTAGAACTGCGTTCATAAAACTTTTGTTGGTACAGAGAAGTGTTTCGACCTTCGTTGTAAATCTCAAGTTTTTGTGAATATAAACAGGTTCTTTTTTAAATTTATATATCTTATCACCATTCGTGAGCTGCCACAAGGGCAAAGAGTAGGCCTACTTAACCATAGAAATTTTTACAAGTTCATGAAAAACCATTAATACAGTATACTGTATTGGTATTGGCAGTTAAGCGGTTTCAAGACGTGACCATGGCAACAGCTGAACCTGCCACCCAGAGTCCATGCTGACATTCGCGACTTTTTCACGTTAGCGCGTGGTAGACAGCTGTTTTGATTGGAAGAATCTAATCTTCGTTACTATGTAACAGCAAGTATTGGTGTTCTGTCATGGCTATTCTTTTCACAGTCGTTTTGTGTTGATGGAGGTAGAATTATTTTGAATTTAGTTTTAAATTTAACCAGCTGTATGTGTGTGTGTGTTTCTAACGCGATTTATAGTGTTCGTGCATTTATAAAATGTCGCAAGACAGTAAGTTCTTACTCCTTCAGTTAACGGCAGTTTTACAGAACAAACTTTAACTTAATTATACCTCGGAAAATCAATATTATTACCAGCGTGTATTTTTAAAATCACTCTCTTATTTTGAATAACATCATTTTCAATGGCGATGTGATTGCGAAGGGATTAATTTTATTATCCAACTTGTAGAATCGTTAGAAATAACTCACTATCATCTTTCGATGTATTTACGTCATCAGGATAAACTGAAATAGGCCTGATTCCGCGTCATTATCAGGCCACTGATACTAATATCTGAAACGCCTAGCTCAGGTAAACCACACGCTCCACTATATTTTTGTATTGTTCGCCACACTGTGACATTGTGATTTATGTAGGCCTGTCACTTCCATATGAGACATTATTAGCTGATGTAAGGTTGCCCGTGCATTTTTCCTTTGTAACTGGAAATTTACTAGCATGAAATCTTGATTACGATTTATACCTACTAACCTATATATTGTTTGCACACTATGTAGGTCTACCATATTGGCATTCACTCATAGTTTATTATTATTATTATTATTATTATTATTATTATTATTATTATTATTATTATTATTATTATTATAATAGTCAGAGTCCGTATGATATTATTATTACGAGTTCGTGTCAGCTGTTCAGTTTCGACCAGTGAGTTCTATACTAAATTGGAGACACTACTGAATGCTTTAAAAGCGTGACGCGATTGCTGAGCGCCTGAGCGTATTGCTATCTCTTTCTAACATAGTGTTGTTCTTGTCTCCCTTGCTGTAAATGTTATCACTAGGGAACGGAATTTGGAGTAGTAAAAGCTAGTATTGGCATCTACACAGTCATTTGTTTACAACTCTTTATACCAAGTCCTCCCCTCCATAACATACTCGCAGCTCTCTGCACGTCAACATCAGGTGAACGGGACAGTTGTCGCATAAGAACTTCAACATGCAGGTTTGCAGTTCAGAGTAGTGAAGTGCAGGTACAATGCCGAAAGTGAAACCAACTAACAATAAAAAATTGAAAGACTAGCCTATATTTATAAAAGCTCCAGATCGAGTATCAAAATTCAGGAAACAATTCCCTAAATTGTCGCTTCCCCCATGTCCAGTTCTTAAGAGCTAACGAAGCTTGCAATTATTACGCACATCACCTCAAATCTGTGAAGAAAGTGGTCCAGTCTTTCGATCTCGATGACGCCGCTGCGATTCAAATACGCCAGAAACTGCTAAATTATAGAAAAATCGAGAAAGAAGCCATGGATATTAAGACAAATTTTGGATATTTACCGGATGCCATTATTCAATTAGAAGGGTCAGGAGTGGAAATAGTTGAGCAAATAATTATGATGAGGACTATTGTAAATAAACTGAGTGCAGTAGAAGGTGAAATAGGAAAACGTATTGGTGAAAAAATGAACAGAGGTTTGATTAAAAGTGATGGGTACGGTATTCTTAGTCGGATTTCAGATGTACTAACAAGGATGTGTCACAATGACATCATTCAACATGTGAATTTAATTGACGTATCTTGTTTCAAGTACTTTCCAATTGTCTCTCCTAGATGTAGAGCGGAGTTTTTCCATGTTAAAAAATTTCCTTCCTTGCAAAAGAGCAAAGTTGTATTTTGAAAATTTGAAAATAATATTTACAATTTATTATAATAAGGCACTGCAGGAATAATTGTTTCATCAACAAAACATAGCATTAATTGCAAATGCCATTTCGTTTGGTTCTACATTTTGTTCAACATTTAATGATACTGTATTAGGCTAGATTGTAAATATTGTAGCGTATTGCAAATATTGTAAATACTGTAGTATACGGTGTATACATATTATCATATTTCATGACATTGTAAATAAAGGTTTTAATTTAACACGCTCCTGACAGAAAAACACACATATTCAGAGGCGAGTTCCATATAGAAGACAACTGTCTATCAGCCATCAATATGTCCACTGACAGGCGAAGATGCAGAGGTTGATATTTGTAATGTTGTTTATTGCTGTCTTGTGCGTTGCCAAGAAAAGCACATATAGTTAAAAAAGGAATGCAGATTATGTACACTATTCCATTTGTTTATTCTGAAATACGTTTATAGCACGTTGCGTTTAAGTTTGTATGAAGTGTACTGTACTAGTCCATGCTCTGTGACGCAGCTCGCTTGACAGTCAGTGAGCTACGAATATCTATACTACGTTTCACCATTCTTTATATTACTCCAAATCCCTTTCCCTGGTTATCACAGTCTAGTTAGTATATACAGTTGCGAAGCTCAATACGTAGTAAATTGCAAACATTAGATAGTTGCTCACCACTAGGATCGCTAATATCGCCTCATTACAGGCAATGCAAAATAGTACCGTCACAGTCTATTGTTTCTAGCACCCTCAAAACCCAAGCTTCGTGACTGTATATAGTAGACTGTGATGTTATCGTACACAATATCAGCTCGTCGTAATCTTTAAAATGATTTCCGAAACTCCAAACTGTTAATGTTTTCTATGGATGTTACTAAGTTATCAGTCTTGGAGTAAATGAAATCACAAAAATGATATTAAATACCGGTAGACCTACGCAGAAAAATAACATGGTTTCTAATGAAGTAGTGTCTACGAAACCTAGCGATCCCGAGTTCGACTCCCAGCAAACTTTTAAGGAACTGAATGTCATTTTCGTAGTCTTTTTAGTACCGTATTATGTTGCCCTCAGGGAAAGGCCTGGCATAGGCTAGTGTTTACACTGTAATTTTGATGTAAAAATAAGTGGAAAAGACAGTAGCGTACGCAAGACTTCTTGTTAGGGGCAAGGGTTTATATAAGATTTTTGTTTGTAATCATGAAATTATATAGTTCTCGATGCATTTCACCCAAAAAACATATACAGTTTTTACTGTGTCATTGTTTTCCTATTACGTTTAACACATTTTTATTAATAGGGGTTTTAAAGAATATTACTAATACTTTAACATTACGAATATCAGATTAAAGTTACATGTGATAAAGATCACTCAATTTAATATCATAAAATCTCCCCACGGTACACCAATGGCAAGAAGTCTTAACCGCTGTACAGACGTAAAATCTAGGAGGGAAAATGATTAAAAAAGAAACGATAAACATTTTGGGAGTTAAAATAGGTTCTACAATTAATTGCCAGATCAGTATACCAGTTTAATATTCCACTTAGCAAAACTAATAACCAAGGCAATATGATTGCATGCTATAAAAGTTCAATACAAAGACGGATAGCAGTTCTATGGATAAACAAAATTCCTTGGTACCAACGAAACGAAATTGGACCACAAGGTTAAATCAATATTGAGTACAACTGTCTTCAGATTATACAATACATAGTAATAGCCGAAAGAAGTACCAAAAGCAAAATTTGAGCTGTCTAATGGCGAAGAAATGCAATATATGAATATAGCATATCAAAATTTAAAAGTATACAATAAATACTGTAACATCTTAAAAGGATTGGTTGGTAAAAATAATTGGTAGATACAATGTACATACTAAATACTTACAAAACATATAATAAATCAAACTTACATACATCACATATTAATTTTGTATGAGATCTCGCCCACCTTATTGAATACTACACGGCTACTATGAAGTAATATGGCTACAAAGGCATTCAAATATGGCTCCTGCATGACTTGTATCGCCTGAAATGCAGGTAGTAAGGCCGTAAAAGCATTTACGAGAGGGGTTCGGCCGGCGCCGTGGATCGTGTCCCGGCATAGCTCAGTTAGAAAGAGCGCTCAGCGCGCAGAGCTGAGAGGTCCTGGGTTCGATTCCCGGTGCCGGTACGAATTTTTCTCGTATTAAATAGTAACAAACTTACATAGTTTAGTTGATTTACTTACACTATTGATCATATACATGCAGTAGAATTTATCAGTACATAAGAGAAGTGCTAGTAATAATCACTAAAATACCAAAAATAATTAATAGAAACAATACAATGAAACCTGCTAGAGCAGAGGAAAACAACGTACAAGTTTCCCCCTTACTGAAATTTTCTTCTGCAAGTGAGCATGGAATAGGAAACTGTAATTTTACTTGCATTCCAGGGCGAACGTGACAACATTTATTTGTGCAATGTCTGCTAGTATAACTGTGTTGGAAGACAAACTAATTCTCTCTTCGTATTGCTTGGATCCATTGTTTTAGGATTTCAGGACAAGAATGCAAAATTAATATATATAGCCTATCGATGGCCCAGAACCATACTGTTCCAAGTCCATTTTATTATTATTATTTTTTTTTTTCAGGAGAGCACTTTTAAGCTGCTGGCATTCAAAGATTCATGCAACAATTCGGAATAGATTCATAGCAATCTTATGGAGAGGAATATTTACAATTTTGTTCGATTCATATAATTAGGCATATGCAGACGACAACTGGAACACAGTGAAACAGATTTCTTTCTTATAAAAAGTTGGACTTAGAACAGTATGGTTCTCAACCATCGATATATATATATATATATATATATATATATATATATATGGTCAAGATTCTAACCTAGGCTTACAGTATCACTTCGTTTTACCTTCGGTTTTCTCGTAACAAAAGCAGAATAAACTTAGGCCTAACTATGGAAATGGATACCACTTCTCATTCTTTGGTCATCTAAACAACTAAATGTCACACAACGTCTCTCAATTTTTGTTGTTTTTATTTCGCTTATAGAACATGAACTTATAATAATAGTAATAATAATAATAATAATAATAATAATAATAATAATAATAATAATAATAATAATGGTTTATTTTAACTGGCAGAGTTAATAGATCGACTATTGCTCAGATTTTTTGTATTCGACAGGTATTGGAGAAAAAATGGGAGTATAAGGATACAGTAAGGTAAAATGTAAAGGTATCCCCGTAACATGCCATGAAGGCATTTGGGGGGCATGGAGGTAGAGCCCCATGCTTTCCATGACCTCGGCACTAGAATGAGATGGTGTGGTCGGCACCACGCTCTGGCCGCCTTTTACCCCTGGGAAAGACCCGGTACTCAGTTTTATAGGAGGCTGAGTGAACCTCGGGGCCGTTCTGAAAGTTTGGCAACGAGAAAAAATCCTGTCACCACCTGGGATCGAACCCCGGACCTTCCAGTCCGTAGCCAGCTGCTCTACCAACTGAGTTACCCGGCCGCCATAAAGATACAGTACATCAGTTATTCACAGATTTCAAACAGGCATATGACTCGGTTAAGAGAGAAGTTTTATATAATATCCTTATTGAATTTGGTATTCCCAAGGATATAGTTCGATTAAATAACGCAATTTAACGTTAACACAACCTGTAGGTCTAGATTATCTGTTACTTCATTAGGTAGGGATCTTGCTCCTGTGGTTACACTCTTATTGTAGAACTGCATCATTGTGATCAGCAAGAGTATTACATCTATTCTTAGAGACTACTGTAACACTGCTTCAATCACTGTGGAGCTGCGCTTGAGCGTGGTTTCGATTCCCGCTTCGGCTGATTAACTGGCTTTGTTTTCTCAAGTTTTCCCGAACTGTAAGCAGAATGTCAGATAATCACATGTCGAATCTTCGACCTCATACTCTTCAAAAACATCTCATTAGCTTGTAGCTAATACAACGTCGTTAAATAACCGGCTACAAACGTCTTATGTCAGCCAGGGAATATAATATCACAGTCTAATATATACAGTCACGAAGCTTGGGATGATTTTTTGCATTTCTCGCGATAGTTGCTAGCCGCTTGGAGCGCTGTGAGTACTAGGAACAATAGATTGTGTCATTGCCATCGTGATCTAATACAGGCCGTAAGGCAGACCATGTGACCCCCTTAACCCGATCACGAAGGGCGGCTTTTCAACCATATAAATTAGTTGGAATGCATGAAGAGTAACATATATTTCTTTCAAATGTAATGTAATTGCATTAATAAAATTTAAAACAATGATTATGAGACATTTCAGACATAATTCACTTGAGAGTTAAGGTGTAACATTATTTTTGGTGTGAAAATTTCCTTGTTCGTATGTGTAATACCTACCTTTATTTCGATTAAATATTGCGAAATTCTTGTACATTCATTTATGCACGATTCAATAATTTTCAGTTGCACCGCACGGGTATTTAGATGTGCTGAAATTATAGGTTATGTTTACTGTACCAGTTGCCCCTCTCTGTCTAATTTTAGTGGTCTCCAATGCCCTGCCATTACATATGTACCGGTATATTATGTCGTATGAAAATTATAGGTTAGGTTTACTATATTTAACTTATATTCCTACTGTATATTCGCAAGTATACATTACAATTAAACATAATGTCATGTATGATACCCCTCACATTCAATTTGTCTGTATTTTAATACTAGAATTGAGACTGAATTACTGTATTTATCTACAACCTAAGAGACATAGTAACACAATCAATCATACGTACACTAATTTCATAGGAGTGGTATAGTAAATTTTCTGTCTACAATTAAGAAAGGTAAATGTGCTAAATTAAAATCACAATGTAAATACATTTTTATTAAATCTCAAAGTAGCTTCAATTCTCAACAAATGTTGATGCGAACAGATTATGTTAACATGTAAAATTATCTTCACATTAAAATAACACAGTTTTATAATTATTTGTGCAACATATTATGCAGCAAGAAGTACACGAAACTTATGGACACAGTGCACTAAATAAAACGTAGGAATGATACGCAATAAAGTTATAATATAATATTTCATTGAGCTCCATACACTGAAATAGAAAACTCGAACATGCATTACGGCGGTCCAGATCGAAAAGACATTGCCTGTGCCGTATTTCGCATTGTTGTGAAAAGTTGTGTAAACTGTGAAATGTTGTTATCGGTTGTAATAACTGTAAATGGCTAAAATACAATAATTTGAATAATAATATGGGACAAGGTGACGTTTGCTGCACTATAAACTGTGAAATGTTGTTATCGGTTGTAATAACTGTAAATGGCTAAAATACAATAATTTGAATAATAATATGGGGCAAGGTGACGTTTGCTGCACTATAAATTCTAAGAGGTCAGAGTTATCCTTCTTCCAAAAGATCCAGGAAGGTGAATTTATAATAGTACATTATGCAGCGAGCCTATAATGATAGTAATTAAGAAGCGAGTGTCATAATTTTCATAAGAGCTTCTTAATTAATTTACCTTTATAGGCGAGTTTCATACGACTTTTTATGCTCGACCATATTTCTAACTTGAAATTATTCATTTTATTTGTATCTAACTGACCTTGAGCAATACCTCGTAAATTGTGAGATGTGCGCAGACGCGAAAGTATTGATTTTTTCCGAGGAACAGATGTCCACATTGACCTTGATAGCCTATAAGAACCTACAGAGTAAACTAAATATTAACTTTGATATAACATTGAAATTAAATTATACATTGAAAAACGAGATGATAAATTGAATTTATTTGAATATTATTTACAATTAACGCTAATATTTATAGTAACAGAACATAAACTTCTGCGACAGTATTGGATTTCCAGCCTCTGTGACTTTTCGCTAATTCTCTTTCGATTGCATATCCGAGAATAATCGATACTTGCGGTTTTATAACGGTACAAAGCTGACTTGTCATTGGCTGAACACCTGTACTTTAATGAGTAGGTGTACCTTAATGACATGCATTAGAGGACTGCTACCAGGTGTATAATTACTACATTTCGGCATGGTCGAGCATAAAATATAATATATGCTTTATGACGGTAATATATGAACCTTATGTATTTCGTATTTCAATAGTGGAAGGAAGGTGTTAATTTTTTTAAAAGAACACGATATCGAAAGTACAATACATTTTATCGTCTGCTAGGGAAAGAGTCTGTGATGAGGCGATAGTAGCGATCCTGGTGGCTAGCAACTATCTATGGATGCATATTTCAACTGTCTATGTATGCATATTTAGACAGTTGGGCTTCGTGACTGTATATGCTACACTGTGATAATATGTTACAAATACATTTCCTTAGACACGAATTCTGTTGCTCCAAGCCAAATATAATGTAATTTTCTCATTCTTTCAGGAGCGAGAATTTAAAGTTTTAACGACTGTATAAAATCATAGTATCATGTTTCATACCATTTGGTTAGAGAGAAAATCATAGAAATAAAATATGCTTGCCATATTTTGCCACAATAAAGATAACATTAGGATGCAAAACATACAGCAAAATCTCTTTCTTGCCAAAAATTGATCCATCATATTTGCCTTGGAATCACAAAATTTCTGTACGGCCTCTATGTAGAGGCATTTCGTCTTCATATTTTTCAAGGAGTTTTCTATAGCATTCGACACTGAAGGTTTTATTGATGTGAAACAAAACAGTCTAATTTTTAGTAGGAAGACAGTTCGGAATGTGAAGAATTCGTATAGGACGTCAGTTGACTTGAAAACACTAGGAAGTAGGTAAAATGTAGAAATAATTGATCGGTACAGATAACCTAAAACTGATTATTTAATACGAGCAATGAATAGGAAGAACATTAAAAAATAAACGTGAAATGCACATTATATTTCACTTAGTACAGGGACATCATTTTATTTTTACTTCAATTTTTATTGTACCTGAGTTTTTTAATGTACTTCACTCCCACCCCTTCTACTAATGAAGTTCAACCGTCCTCCACACAGATTTAAGACCGCATATACAGTCACAGTAGCCTTACGGTCATAGTAAACAGTACGTTCCAAAAACATATTCGCGTTTTCCAGTGACGAAAGAGCTTTCAATATTGCATCATTTTCCATTTGCTTACGTCGTATCCCGGTTTCCCCCACCTGCTTCTATTCGCATCTCTGTAAATGCTACTGGCTAGGCTACGTCCTACAAGAGAGTTGGGGCTGTGTAAACCTAAATATGTGAGCTCCAAGCCTTTTGGCCACTTGTCTCACTTCGGGTTTGGCCGCTGATCTGTCTTAGCTCTTTTTTGTGAACATTAATTTCTGTTAGAAATTGGACGTCTACGTAATATTATACCCATACAATTGTTTCAAATAACTTAAATAAAAGGGCCTCGCTAAGTATTAACTGTCACGTGATTTCCTCCCTTTTTACGACGCTGCGACGTAACCACTTGGACGAACAGTAGATAGCATGTCTGAGTAATTTTATCTTTTCGGATCGGGCAGAAGTGAAGATTGAATTTACAGTACGTAAGGTCTCTTTTATAGAGTAAGTACAGAATTATTTCAACATGAGTTACTGATACGAAGTACGAACCTGGCAATTCGAATTACATACGTACAATAGTCTATAGTGCGATAATATGCACATTAGAACTGAAGCGTGTATCGAAATGAACGGCCACTATTTTGAAAAATGTGTTTAAATATCCATAGGCCTATTATGATTATTTTTCAATTTAACTTCATTCTCTATAGTGTACGCTAATGTGCTGTAGACAGTATAATATACACTGCATAATGAATACGTCCGCATGCAAAGCTTAGTTCGTGAGGAAAAACACTGATTGTTAATACTGTACTATATTTTGATTAAACAAAAACCTAATAAAAATTATCAAACTCAAAATCGCGATATTTCGTAGTTTACGTAAATGGATAAACTACTTTTCTTCCCTCCTATACCTAGTAAAGTGATTTGTTTGTATATTACGCCAGTATCATCGAACTCCAGTCGTGGAAGGGGGTAGCAAACGATGTTTCCGGTTCTTAATCATTGATCCGAAGGTATAGCCAGGTTAATATTAGAAATGTTAGTAAAAATAAAATTATGTCCCTGTATAAGCAAGGCATACAAAAGGTATAAACTAACCCAACCTAACCTACACAAAGCATACGAAAAGCCTAAAGGAAGCTAATGTAACGTAACTTGTCACAGATTCTTGCACTGGAGAACCTAAAAATATTCAATATGGAAGTTTTAGTGTTGCGTGTTACAGAAAAGCCTTTTTCGTGGTCACAGTGACATGTTTGCTAGCTTTGTCTAAATTGTGGCCATGAATTATTATGCAAAACGCACTAGGTTTGCACAATATGTAATCGAATTATAGAATACTTTTTTTTTATATAATTTTACAGCTGTGGAAAGTCAGCCCAGTATGTGCGAATATTTTTATTATAGCGTAACAATCTCCCGGCTGGTCTGTTCTTCATTTAATTATAAGAAAGGACAGAATTTGGTCGGAAAGGTGGACACAGGTCCCACAGTGCCTTTCATAGTTTGTTGGAATGATTACGTGACATTTCCCGTGTGCCGCGTTTGTGATTATACGCAGGCCTACGTATTGAACTTCCATGTTATTATTATTGGATGAATTATCTTTTGTGATAATTAAATTACCGAGTCTTTCCAAATGTTTACATTATTTCATTTTTACGTTTTCAGTAAACTGTTTAAATAATATAAAAATAAAAATTAACAAGAATAAAAGATAATTTTAAAGATATGATTGAAACACCTTGCATATACGAATCTGTAAGAGCTTAGGTTTGGTTAGTTTAGGTTAATGTTATGCCGTACACATATGATTAATTGCAACTCAAAAAGGAAATCACAATGATTTTCACTTCCTAAATCACCGGAAGTACTTCAACCCTAGATTCACCAATCATGACTTTCCATTATATCTTTAAAATTACAGATTAAAATTTTAACCAACTTAAATCGGTAGTTATTACAAAACGAGCACGCAAAAATAAATTAAATAGAAAGAATCAACATTGATAATGAAGGATTTGCGAGTGCCATTTAATATTCAAATTTATTTTAAATTTTTAAAATTATGTTTTGTAGATCATGTGCAATGTTTGACAAAAAAAAACGATCTCGTATAGCGTGAATTTGTCCGAGTCCACTTTGGGCAGCGCCGAGTCCACACGACTACGGAAGGGAAGTTATTTTGAACCTAAATCCCAAGTATATATATATATATATATATATATATATATATATATATGTATTTATTTATATATAATAAATTATTTATAACACTTGAGTAACTGCCTCTTTCATGATAGAATTATCATCTTCTCAAATAGTAAGCCTAGGACCTGTTAGTCTCGAATCGTCTTTCGTGAGATCTTCCAATAAGTCTTTTCCCTCATGATGTGTAGTGAAGCATCTGTCTAGGTAGTCTGGGCGCTCCATTTTTTGCACATGCTGAAGTCAGTTGTGTCCGCATTCTTATAGATATTGTACAGTTGGTGTTATTTCTAATTCTCTGCAATGTTAGTGTTGTTCAGTAATCTAGAAGACTATAGCCAGCAGTTCTTCGTAGAAATCTCATTTCTGCATCTGTGAATCGTTGGTCATCTTGGAGTCGAATAGCTGAGAACTGATTATGCCAAAATTTTATATGATTTAAGTCTTCTTTGTCTTTGTACTTTTGTGACTGAAAAGACTTGGTTAATGATTCTCAAAGATTTATTATAATTTTGGATTTTATTAGACATATCACATTCTTCAAGGTATCTTAGGGTGTAACCTAAATATCTGAAGGAGTTGGTTGACCTGCTCCAGTATGAAATTATCGATGTACACCTTAAATCTCAAGGGGTGTTTATTCTTAAAAGACATTTTTTTCTTGTTGAAATTTCTAAATTTTAAGTTTTTGTCATAAGATTTAGGTGGTGAATAGAGTATTGCAATTGATCTTCGGTATTGTCAAAAAGGACTTGATGATTTGCATATAACAGAGTATCTAGAGCAGGCCTGGGTACTAATAACTCATTTGATACAATGCATATTTCCCCTTAAGTCTCCACTCCACCTTCTCCAAGGCCCGTATGCAATACTGAGTTAGTGAGTATAGTATGTTCCAGAAATATGTTCACGTTTTCCAGTGACGAAAGAGCTTTCAATATTGAATCATATTTTCGCACAGGTACTGTCATCCGTTTGCCTACGTCGCTTCCTGGTTTCCCCCACCTACTTCTGTTCGCCCCTCTGTAAAGTCTAGTAGCTGGGCTGTCTTAGCTCTTTTCTGAAAACATTAATTTCTGTTAGGAATTGGACGTCTGCGTAATATTACACAACTGTTTAAAATAACTTAAGTAAAAGGGCCTCGTTAAGTAATTAACTGTCACGTGATTTCCCCTCTCCCTTTCTACGACCTTGCGACAAAACCACTTGAACGGACAATAGATAGCATTTTTGAGTAATTTTATCTTTTCGGATCGGGCAGAAGTGAAGATTAAATTTACAATACGTAAGGTACTCTTTTATAGAGTAGGTACAGAATTATTTCAACGTGAGTTACTCGTACGAAGGACGAAACTGGTAATTGGAATTAGGAATAATAGTGCGATAATATGCACAAAAGAACTGAAGCCTGTATCGAAATGAACGGCCACCATTTTAAAAAATGTGTTTAAATATCCATATTATGATTATTTTTCAATTTAACTTCATTCACTATATTGTACGCTAATTTGTTGTAACGGTACAATATACACTGCATAATTAATATGTCCGAATGGATAGCTCAGTTCGTGAGTAAAAACACTAAGGGCCGTATTCATAGACATTCTTAGCGCGGGGTTCCGGTGGATGATTAGAGAACTAATGTTTTTCGTATTCATAAATCAGTGTTAGCGATATGATATGCTATGAATCCTGTACAAGTAATCAGTCGATAGTCGGGGATAGTTTAGCACACTCGTAGCACGGGCTAGCGAAATGTCTATGAATAGCACCCTCAGTGTTAATGCAGTACTCTATTTTGGTTAAACAAAACCCTAATGAAAATTATCAAACTCAAAATTGCGATATTTCCTACTTTACATAAATGGATAAACTACTTTTCTTCCCTCCTATACCTAGTAAAGTGATTTGTATTTTACGCCAGTATCATCGAACTCCAGTCTTGGAAGGGGGAGCAAGCGGTGTTTCCGGTTCTAGATCTTTAATCCAAAGATATAGCCAGGTTAATATTAAAAATGTTAGTAAAAATAAAATGATGTCCCTATGCTTATGAGTGCTCAAGACAGAGAAAACGAACCATCTGTAGCTGCATAACAATGCAGAGACATTAAACTAAGAGGAATAGGTATGAATTTATCTAAATTAATACATGAATATAACATATTCATAACGTAAATAGAATAGTAAGATTTATACTTAATTTCAGAATGACTGAATGAATTTGAATTTTTGTATGACGTAACTATGATTGTTGGTCTCTCGCACCTTCCACTTAACTGGCCAGCTGCTGGGGGCGCTCGAGTTGGCTAGGGACTCTGCGGACAGCAATGTAGTTGTTCCAAAACTGTGTACCGGTGTAGTAGTGTGTTGCGTGTTGACTGTCGTTTGCCGATAGATACTTTCAGTGATGCATAATATTTTTCTAAAACTCCATAAACCTGTTGCAGCCATGAAGCTCTGCTGGGAATTCAACAGGTATGTCCAGTGCTTCAATGACCACATGTAGTCTACTGTGTAACTCACCTTCTCCACTCTGCGCCGTCATAGAACTTTATTCTTTGAGTTTACTCCGTTCCATAATGTCTGACAGTAGATGTAAAAGTTACCGGCAGAGGTGGAGAGAAGTATAACTGCTATTCAACCAATGGCATAGATCTCATTCCATTGGTTGTGTAATAATATACGTCTCTCCTGCTCTGTTAGCAATGTTTACTTCTCCTGTCAGACATTATGGAACGAAGTATAGACGCAATGCATCATTCTGTCGTGTGATACAAAAGGCATAGACTCCATTCCCAACTTTAATTCGTTAGCAGCATCACAAAATGAATGGTTGTGGTGCATGTGTGTGTTTATATGTCAATTTATAGCTTTAGAATGGAACGCCTTTATTACATCCTAGTGAAACACTATTATTTAAGTATGTCCACACGCTTTCAGTATGTTTTGTCACTATGCTAAGTTTTACTTATTGTTGTTAGATTAACATAGTACAAAAAATCAAAGGAACTTTTTCAGTCTAAGAATATTGCAACAATTAATGATCCATTCAATGTAATGTTAAGGCACGTAGGTTCCATAGCTTAGGCTAATTTTGATTAATATTCGCAGCGTCTGTCGACAGAAAACGTGCTGTAATTTATAGAAGGGTATAAACACACCATAAGCTTGGGTTTCCATTATCAGCTATAGTAGTTGTAGTTGTTGTTACTTAGGCAACCTGTCCGAAGACAGGTCTGAACCTCATGAGTGACACCAACCAGGAATCACTCAAGAGGATACTAAGCCAGGAGATAATAGGGTAGGTATATAAACTATAGGAGGGTCAATAATGTAATTTTTTACATTTTCCTTTTAATAGTCTACCAGCAATACTAATTTTGCCTCTGATTGAGGTTCTGGCTGATAGGCTATGCACATCTATTAACAGGCAGTACATCTCACTCGACGATTTCTGTCAGAGAACTAAAAATTGTTTGTATGCATCTGAAGTCTGATTAGTGTACTTGTAGCTAATCGGTGATGTATGTAATGGAGGGGGAAGGGAACTGACCATCGTACCCCATTATCTCCTGGTATAGTTGCCTCATAAGTGGTGTCTTGCTGGTATCACTTGTGAGGTTCAGACCTGTCTTCGGACAATTGACTAAACAACAACAATAATAATTTGAGGGCGAGTAGGTTTCCAGGTCAATTAATTTTGGCTAAACTAGCGCAGAGATAGTTCCCATCGTACTCCGTTAATAAACCTCTATTGTTTTACAGCTGCTTCTTCAGTCTTACCAACATAACTAAGCGTGACATTAGGAAAGTTTCACGCCAGTGTACACTGGATTTTTTAAAGTTATGTTTTGTTAGGTTACAGCTTTGATTAGATTAGATTAGATTAGATTAGATTAGATTAGATTAGATTAGATTAGATTAGATTAAGTTTGGTTAGTTTAGGTTTTTCTGAATTATTGCGTATCACGTTAAGGTGCAATTGTATATACATTCTTGGCTTCTAGTCGAGACATACCTATTATAAAAAAAGTTCCGATGCCAATTTCACACTGAAAATGAGGGTCGGAAGTTGCTGTGAAAGTAGAGGCTGACGGAGAAGTGAAGGAATTTCAGACATGTTAAGTTAGATTAGCTTAAGCTTTTCGCATGCTTTGAATTTACGAATCTGCGACAGGCCAGGTTAGTTTAGACTTCTGAATGTCTTACATTTCGCATGATGAACAGAACTTCATAACTCCTAGAAACAAAATTTTACAGGGAAGCAAAAAACTATCTAGATAACGAGGTTTTTACGCATTCTTAACGAAACACTACTATGTTGCAATAAAATCAGTCGTCTTGATGATGAGGTATCTGATTTTCTATTGTTGTTTCACTTTGAGCCATAAATGGAATTAGGCTACGTGATGTTGTTTCTTAACTTCCCAACCAAAAATGGACTTACGAGGTTTTGAAAGGAAAATTGGTGGGAGCATTATTATACTGCTAATAATTCTAAACACAATTCTCTTGTTTATTAATATTATATTTATTGAAAATCATATAATAATGTAATAAGCAAAAACAAATTCTAACATCTATATAGACAAAAAAAAAATACATGAAATATGAAACAAAAAAAAAACTGGAGATAAAAGCGGTAATAATTAATTGCACTCTGCCTAGTTATGAGAACCAGATAGTGGACTTACCCGTATCCTGTTTTCACCCAGCTCCTTACACGTCATTCTCCAATGCAGAGTGTGTTAAGAAATATGGTCTTAAGACATGATCATTTTATCATTAATTA
The DNA here is from genome assembly GCF_040183065.1 of Periplaneta americana. Lineage (NCBI taxonomy): Eukaryota > Metazoa > Arthropoda > Insecta > Blattodea > Blattidae > Periplaneta > Periplaneta americana. Next base: position 174,670,013 of record NC_091131.1, read on the forward strand.
AAAAATGATAATGCAACCTGTATGATCTATGGCGTATTTCTGTTGTAGTATCTCTGGACATTCTTTGATTTTATTCGTCGTAGAGTGGAAATATTTAAATTTTGGCTTCACTTGTCGTTTTCCACTGTCTTTGCTACATTCCCACTTACCAGGTTCATTTTTACTGTACCCCTACTCGCTCCTTGTTAATGCTCCTCTTCCACGTTGCTTTATCTATTTTCCACCAGCCAGTTTTCTCTGGGATGTAACCACTTCATAGTTTTGCGTCTTATCGTGTTTGAAACTACGGTATAAGAGTATAAGGGTAATTCCATGCAAATGTACACCAATAGGCCAATTTTGAAAAAAAAAAAAATCTTGAAATGTTTTCATTGAGAAAATATCCCACAAAGTTGGGATTTTCAGAACATAACTACAGAATTCGGGCAGACACATGTAATGTTGGCCAAACTGTGAGAGACAATGGCTGCTCCATAAGGAACACATTTGCGCATGTGAAGTACAACTTTCTCAACTTGATTTCCAGATTTTTTAATAACTAGGAGGAAGAAATACAAAGTTTTAAACACCTCTTAAAATTCACTTCCTGTTGTGTAGAGTGAGTCACATTTAAGTTTTAAGATGTATACTGCTGACATTGTAAAAATAAACAATTGCACAAAAATACAAAAAAACAAGACATTTCGTCGCTAAAAAGACGAAGTGGCGTAAGCTACAAATGTGTAATTTTACAGGAGAGCAGTTGAAAGAAAAGTGTATTTATATGCGGACCTACAACTCAAAGTAATAAATTGACACGTCAAAGATAATACATTGATTCAGTTCGTTTATTGTTTCTCTTAATAAGGACTAATGGCAAACTCTAAAATTTTGATACCTTATAGGCCAAGAAGGCCTTAATTGGAGATACGTCTGTTCGAAAGATTTCACTCATAATAGGAAGGCACTTACGCCATACACATGACTGATCGTTTAATACTAATTTATGCTATTCTTTAAGTTGTATTATTCTTTATTTATTTTTTGACTAATTTTATTTATTTTTTATTTTTATTATACATTATAATTATTTGAAAGTTAGGAAATAAGGAGGATTATAAACTTATTTTAATAAAGTAAAATCAAGAATTTTTTTAAATTACATAAAATTAATGAATAATGTATTTATTTGCAAAACTAATCTTTCAGGTAAAGCTCCCTGTAAAGCCGATTTTAATAATTTCAAGGGAAAAATAGTTCCGGGGCCGGGTATCGATCCCGGGACCTCTGTTGAACGTACCAGCGCTCTGCCGACTGAGCTACCCGGGAACTCCACCCGACACCGTCTCAACTTTTCCCTTTATATTCACATTAACTCGCGTGGGCTAACGAAACGCCAGAGACCCACATCGAGTGCACATAATCACAGAGATTGTGTGCACTCGATGTGGATATAAAGGGAAAAGTTGAGACGGTGTCGGGTGGGGTTCCCGGGTAGCTCAGTTGGCAGAGCGCTGGTACGTTCAACAGAGGTCCCGGGATCGATACCCAGCCCCGGAACAATTTTTCCCTTGAAATTATTCAAATCGGCTTTACAGGGAGCTTTACCTGAAAGATTATATTTGCATAATATATACGTTACTGTGTACGTTAACAGAAAACCACAATTCCAAGTCACACATAGATTGTGTGCACTCGATGTGGGTCTCTGGCGTTTCGTCAGCCCACGCGAGTTATGTGGATATAAAGGGAAAAGTTGAGACGGTGTCGGGTGGAGTTCCCGGGTAGCTCAGTTGGCAGAGCGCTGGTACGTTTAACAGAGGTCCCGGGATCGATACCCGGCCCCGGAACAATTTTTCTCTTGAAATTATTCAATGTATTTATTTGTTTACAAACAATTTTAAGAAACACAAACAAGTATTGAAAATGTTCATGGGTTAATAATAATTATTGTACCCTAGAATTAAAGTGGGAGTTCCTTGTAGAACGTTTTATAAACAACATCTCTTATTACTGGTGTTGACCCTTTGCATAGCTGCTGCAAATCGATGTACTTCTCAACCGAAATCTTTGGAGAGGTGACATTAAGAAGAGGCAGAGGAAGCTTCAAAATTTCAGAAATATTCCGTGCTCATAATGTTCGTCCAAATGACTGGTTTTTACAAAAACGCAGTTAGAGTCGTCTTTGGTCACTCTGACTTCTCTGACTGTAGTCCATTCAATCTGTTTCTTTTTGTGCCGTTGTACAGTGCTCTTTCATTCTTTTTCAGACGAACTGGCGTATCAGACTCGCAAGTCGCTTACGTCTCTTCGTTAGGTATTACCATTTTTAAAATTGGTCGTTACGTCTATGTGTGCAGTGTATTGCTAGGCTCCCTATAATCCATGGATTGCCACGTGATGCCAAAAATGAACATTTATTTATAAATTCGAGCAAACTAACTATTTCAACATTATTAAGCTGTCTAGAGTATGAAATTGGCACAATGAAAATTATCGAACTCAAAATCGCGATATTTCCTAGTTTACGTAAATGGATGAACTACTTTTCTTCCCTTCTGTATCTAGTAAAGTGATTTGTTTCTGTTTTACGCCAGTATCATCGAACTCCAGTTGTGGAAGGGGGTAGCGAACGGTGTTTCCGGTTCTCTAAAGGTATAGCCATGTTAATATTAAAAATGTTAGTAAAATAAAATGATGTCCCTGTATATATCTTAATGCAATCTATCATCTGATATCTTCTTGTACCCCGAACTCTTTTCCCGTTTACCATTCCTTCCAGTGCATCCTTCAGTAGGCAGTTTCTTCTGAGCCAGTGAGCCAGTCAATTCCTTTTCCTCTTTCAGATCAGTTTCAGCATCATTCTTTCTTCACCCATTCTTTCCAATCCAGCTTCATTTCTTATTCTGTCTGTCCACTTCATACGTTCCATTCTTCTGCATATCAACATTGCAAATGCTTCTGTTCACTTCTCTGCACTTCGTCGTAATGTCCATGTTTCTGCATCATACAATCCCAAACTCCATTGAAAGTACTTCACTAGTCTCTTCCTTAGTTCTTTTTTCCAAGGGTCCGCAGAAGATGCTCCTTTTTCTATTAAAAGGTTCCTTGGCCATTCCTATCCTCCTTTTGACATCCTGGCTGCAACTCATGTAACTGTTTATGGTACACCCTAAGTATTTGAAGCTGTTCATTTGCTCCACTGCCTCATTTAGAATTCGCAAGCATGTCTTCTGTATTTTTCTTCCTGTGATCATTTCCTTCATCTTATTTGCATTTTTTTCATCCCATACTGCTCACAGCTGTCATTTAGCTCCAGTAGCATATCCTTTAGTATCATTTCCTCAGCAAATCTTAGGCACTTTATTCTTCTTCCTCCTACTATCACTCCTTCTATGTTCTGAAAACAGTTCTTTACTAAATCCTCCAAGTAGAAGTTGAACAGGGTAGCTGATAAAGCGGATCCTTGACGTACTCCTCTCCCAATTTCACTCGTTGTTTCGTATAAAAAGATTACTGAACAGTTTTCTTTTATCTATATTGTGAGAAGGAAATAGGCCAAAATTAAACGCACTCACGTCACAAAGCGTTTCTGCAGATTCTACATTCTTCCTGGTTCTTTGGTGTGCAGCTAGATACAGTATATAGCATATTTATGTTGATGAAATCTTGGAAATGTCACTGCAAATTTTGCCATCCAGCATCATCAGTAATAATTTAGAAAACACATTTACTTATTTTATAGCTACCATCTCCGTCGTTGGTATAAAATATTGAATTTGCTACTCCATTTTATTTAATTCCTTGACTAACATGTCTTTTGCATCATTTTCATGAAGCTGTTTTACTGGTTTACAAAATCGTATAGGGAGAGGCCTTGTATTCTTATAAAATTTTTGTGGCAAATTACTATAGTAGGCATGCGTTTCTAAAGGTACTGAACATATCAGAAACATATCTGTATTATCGTAATGGCTTGACTCGCCTAGTATATTGAATTTCTGTTTATAACGACTTCCCCTCCATTACTGTCGCAACCCCACTTAAATACAATATTCAGTTCATCTCCACATGTAATAACCCTTTCAAGTGTTTCTTGTTGTACCAACGCCAACCTATTTATTGTATGGTCAAAAATGGTTTGCAATTTTATTTCGGCTGGAATATCAGTTATTTCAACTTTTCCTTGAAGTGGATCACAAGCCTTATTTGCTTCCTACAGCTTGTCGTAGGAAATATTACTGCTCCTGATTTTAGAACCCATTCGTGTATTCATATATTAACGCTTAATCAACTTATTTTCCACAAAATAAGAGAAAGCTTCCTCCGGTATACAAGGTGTAGGGGGGAAATGGTGATTCATTTGCTTTCTTACATTTGGAAGCTCTAGGATGGTTAGTTTCTGTTACTTGGCCTAAAGCAATAGCTGCAAGCCTTTTTTCTGACAATCGAAGAGAGTCCTGTGTTGCGAATGATAATTATTCTTGTGTAGAAAATTTCTCTGTAAGAGAACGAACAAATTTCTTACCTTTTCTTATGATTTTCTGGATGTACCAATACCAGAAGATAGTAAATGAGATTTTTAAACTCAAAATTGTTTTTGCAATTAATTTATAAACTTTTTAGGGAACTTCAGACTTTCCTGCAACCAGTTACAATACATTTTTTTCCATTCCTTAATTAACTCACCCCTGTAACTCTAAACTGTTTTCTTGAAACAAATTAATACGTCCTGTAAGCATTTCTGTATACTAAATTTATTTTGTACATAATCACCTAAATCTTAGCGTTGGCACATTATGTCTAATTGGTCCATTCTCGTCATTGTCGGCAGAAACCGTTGTTTCTACCCTGAAATAAAATAGATTTTTCTTCAAAGGCGCAAAGATCGACAAATCTGAAAATAAGCACTGTGAACATCAAGAGTTTACCTACATTTTCATATGAAAAGTGTACCACTTGCTGACACGTGTGATAGTTAATTGAATATGGTACATTCAGTTTCGTTTATACTGTAAACAAGTCTGTATATACGGGCGGATTTAACTATTTTACATTCCCTTAAATTGAACAAAAATTGTACGAATATAAAGTACATGCCTGTGAGTAACACATCCATTTCAACGTAATACAATATAGCACTTGAATAGCTTTCGCAACGTATCCACACTTCACATGCTAAAACCAAGTCTGGTGCGCAGTTGATGCAGCCTTATCTGTAAGCCCACTTAATGTCTCTCCAAGCCGCTGTATCCTACTGCAATCTTAATTTCTTTTTTAATCAACTGTCTGAACCTCACAAGTGATACCAAGAAGGCAACACTGAGGAGGCAAGTAGGGCAAGAGATAATGTGATAGAATGGCCAGTTCCTCTCCCACTTTCCTTGAAGTATTTGGCATATGGATGTTTATTCAAACTATAAACATAGAAATGGTCGATTTTGTGAAGATCGGTAAATTGAGATTTTTCCTGCTAGATTGAGCATCTGGCCCACTGCACTGTGGACCGGTCTGCATAGGAACTTTCTGTACACATGCGAGTGAGGGAATATATTTTATTCACTGACAATATTATTCTTCGTGTTTTTAATCACATTACTGACGTAAATATTACATTATTTCTGGAATTTGATGGAGCACTCAACAGAGTTAGAATTGAAACCTGCCTTCGAAGGAAGAAATGTTTATTTTTTTGTTGTGAGCTTAGGGAATTATTTCAGTTGATGTGGTACTAAGTTTATAAAGTGTTGTAATACATTATATTGTCACTGCAAACGAATTTGCCGACTACACTTCGATTCAGAACCCTTAGTTATGTACTATTTGCATGTTTCGGTTCTTTCCGAAGATGTTACGCTTGTGCATCTGAGGGATCATTTTTTGCGGAACGTATAAAAAATATGAGCTGCTTTAACTGAAAAATAAGTATAAATAAACGACTTAATGTTTTAACATGTAAATAAAAAAATTGACGTTTCTGTGTTTTCCCCACAATCACTTTCGTCTTTTTTCATACTTGATATGTGGGTCATCTTAATTCATTAAGAGTGGGAATACGTGATAATTAATTGCTTAATATTTACGTTTACAAAAAAAAAAAAAAAAGACAGTAAGTTATATTGCCCATATAGATTAATTATTAACATATTTGCACCTTTTTTATATTTCTTGTCGTAAAATAAAATAACTTAGAAAATATAACTTAATGTATTACCACAGTCTAGTATATAGTCACGAAGCTCAATACGTAGCGAATATGCATCCATAGATAGTTGATAACCACTAGGATCGCTACTATCGCCTCATCACATACAATGCGAAATAGTACCGGCACAGTCTATTGTTCCTAGTACCCTCAACATCTACGTTTCGTGACTGTATATACTATATATACTAGACTGTGATATTACTATATACTATGCATTGTACTTTATTGGTCTGGTCGACCTGGTTGGCGAGTTGGTATAGCGCTGTCCTTCCATGCCCAAGGTTGCGGGTTCGATTCCGGGCCAGGTCGATGGCATTTAAGTGTGCTTAAATGTGGCAGGCTCATGTCAGTAGATTTACTGGCATGTAAAAAAACTCCTGCGGGACAAAATTCCGGCACATTCGACGACGCTGATATAACCTCTGCAGTTGCGAGCGTCGTTAAATAAAACATAACATTTATTGGTCTGTCTTCATCAGACATTGCAGTTTCATATTATTCTCAACAATTGAAATAGGAATTATAAACCGTTATGGCTGATTCGTCATCACATCTCCCTCATGCCGTTCGGAACAGTTCGGCTTCAGTATTCGTGGCGGACATATTAATATCTCTATTTACAGTATGTAGCCTTGAGCCTTGCGATATAGATAATAAATAAGTAATGTCCAACTAATATATATATATATGTATATAAAAGTTAGATATTTACAGTTAATAACATACTAAATTTTCACATAAAATATTGGCTGCGATCAGTATGTTCTAAATTTAAAAGATATAGCAACAATGAGTATGAATTATTCCTGACTGCATGATGCAATGAGGAAGGTGGTAATGGATAACCAACTTCCCAAAGCGGAAAAAGTAAACTGGTGTGATTCTGTCTTCCGGTGACATTTGCATTAAAAGTAAATAAATAAATAAATAGAAGTAACCTATAGGTAAATGAGAAGTACTGTGCTGTTGATATCAGTTATTTTTACTTCATTCACATACAGTATACATACTTTAAGGAAATGGAATGATTTTACTGGACATTATGATATTTTGGTACTACTGTAAAGTAGTGTGTTGAGCGTCCTCGTCTCCTTGTGTGATTCAAAGCGCGGACGCTCGGTGGGTGATATTTCAGTGAATGGTGAAGTGTTAACTTAATACATATGATACAAATATAACGTAATATGTGCGTGGTGAAAAATTGGAAAATACAGAGCTTCCAAGGAATTTCTTCGCGAGTTGAGAGGTTAGTTTAATGTTTATAATTATTATAAAACATACTGTATGTGGCTCCTATTTAAAAAAATTGTCAAATCTTCCGTCGACATATTACCACACAAATATTACACAGTACGACAGATGTTCGATATATAGAGGAGATACTTCAAAATACTCATTTTTCCCTGTATGACATTGATTTCTATGTAGAATTTACGCTGGAAACTTTGATAGTAAATGAATCGCTGTATGAAATAAGAGCTTCAGTCCACATTTTATCGAATATGAGTTCTGCAATGCTTGGAAAAAGTGGCATAAGTAATTTGCCAGAAAAATTTTTTATTAGTTTATTGATAACTTACTGAACATCTGCTCGCTTGGGAAAAAAGACATAAGTATTTCTCCCATTAGAATAATTCATACAGAAGAAAATCAGATCGACTTAAACCAGTGTGAAGACAGTTTTTTCCTTCTCCTTTAAAATTAACTTTTTTGACTTGTGCCAATTTTCCCTAGCACTACAGAGTTATTGTTGAAAATTGGTATGTTACTCATGGTTACATCGATCTGTGGTGGAAGGTAGTCAGTCGCATATGTCTATACAAAAATTCGAGTTCCTAGTTTAAGTGACATGTGCAGAAATGACCTCAGTCCAGGACTGAAGTCCTTTTTGCATATAACTCGGCATATATTACAGACTTTAAAAATTATATTGCAGTGCGTGTCGAGTGAAAGTGAGAAAATTTATCGAAAAATTATTTCATTCATTTATTATCATAATTCACTGTTCTTTTAAATTGACTGAGAATATTGGAAATTGCTGCAAATGAATGACTTTTCCATTGAAATGTGTCATATAAAACAGTTTTTGTCTCTAAAAGGAAGCAAAGAGAACAAAATTGTATTAAACTTTTTTCTTTGAAATATCTCAAAGAATAATACACTGAAATTAATGATATTACTTTACGTTCATCGTCTTGTAAATCTTATAGCATAGGTTATTGTTCTTGTCTCAAGATACTCTTATGCACAGTAGGCTAACTAGAATCGATGTTCACCTTTCGCTTGCAAGGTGTAGTAACTGGAAACAGTTTTTCGAAACAAACCGACTCGGAAGTACATTGTTAGGTTAGCACTCAAAGTTTTATTAACTTAATAATAATAATAATAATAATAATAATAATAATAATAATAATAATAATAATAATAGTAATAATAATAATAATAATAATAATAATAATAATAATAATAATAATAATAATAATGCCATGTATTGTGGGTCCCTATCACCACGGCATGGCGCGTCCTCAGGTTGCGAATAGAGGAGACGGCCTCCAGATATGGAGGGTAGCTGCGAATATATTGAATAAGCAGTCGTGGACAGCCGATAAGGGGTGGTGTTCCAACTTGGGGGTTGGGCGAAGGGCTAACAACCCATCACCGTAAAAAAACAGCTTGTTACGAATCCCTGCAATAAGCATCGGAATAGGACTGATTCTCTGGCACGACCACAGCAAAGGAATAAGGTTTTGAGATTTGGTACTTGAAACGTAACTAGTCTTTATAGAACAGGAGGAGTAACATTAGTAGCTAAAGAACTAGCTAGATATAGAATAGACTTCGTGGGAGTACAAGAGGTTAGGTTAGATGGGAATGGCATATCACAAATAGGAGATTACTTGTTTTATTATGGGGAAGGAAACAATAATCACCAATTAGGAACAGGATTCTTTGTTCCTAAAAGTAAAGCGATCGGTTTGGAAGTAAATCCCGAAAAGACAAAGTATTTGATTATGTCTCGTGACCAGAATATTGTACGAAATGGAAATATAAAAATTGGAGATTTATTCTTCGAAGGGGTGGAAAAATTCAAATATCTTGGAGTAACAGTAACAAATATAAATGACACTCGGGAGGAAATTAAACGCAGAATAAATATGGGAAATGCGTGTTATTATTCGGTTGAGAAGCTTTTATCATCTAGTCTACTGTCAAAAAATCTGAAAGTTAGAATTTATAAAACAGTTATATTACCGGTTGTTCTGTATGGTTGTGAAACTTGGACTCTCACTCTGAGAGAGGAACATAGGTTAAGGGTGTTTGAGAATAAGGTGCTTAGGAAAATATTTGGGGCTAAGCGGGATGAAGTTACAGGAGAATGGAGAAAGTTACACAACGCAGAACTGCACGCATTGTATTCTTCACTTGACATAATTAGGAACATAAAATCCAGACGTTTGAGATGGGCAGGGCATGTAGCACGTATGGGCGAATCCAGAAATGCATATAGAGTGTTAGTTGGGAGACCGGAGGGAAAAAGACCTTTGAGGAGACCGAGACGTAGATGGGAGGATAATATTAAAATGGATTTGAGGGAGGTGGGATATGATGATAAGAGACTGGATTAATCTTGCACAGGATAGGGACCGATGGCGGGCTTATGTGAGGGCGGCAATGAACCTTCGGGTTCCTTAAAAGCCATTAGTAAGTAAGCCATTAGTAGGCCTAAGAAGTAAGGTAATGATGATGATGATAATAATAATAATAATAATAATAATAATAATAATGGTAGTAATATAATAATAATAATAATAATAATAATATTATTATTATTATTATTATTATTATTATTATTATTATTATTATTATTAGTGGAGCAAATGAGAGTGATAGGGAATACAATTTTGTTTTCTAATCCTATCGTCTAAAATATTTATATGACAAGACAGTTTTTATGATAATGCATATTACATTTATTAGACATAAACATAAAAAGAACATGATGCCTGCAATAAACAAAATTTTAAAAAGACCAAACATAAAAAGGGTGGGTTTATGGAATATAGTTATACTATATGGAATACCCATTTTTTTAAATTTAGTGGGTTATTTACGACGCTGTATCAACATCTAGGTTATTTAGCGTCTGAATGATATGAAGATGATAATTCCGGTGAAATGAGTCCGTTGTCCAGCACCGAAAATTACCCAGTATTTGCTCGTATTGGGTTGAGGAAAAACCCCGGAAGAAACTCAACCAGGTAACTTGCCCCGACCAGGATTCGAACCCGAGCCATTTAGTTTCGCGGCCAGACGCGCTGACCGTTACTCCACAGGTGTCGGAATATCCATGACAAAATCATTAAAAATAATATCACTGATTAACGTTACAACTTCTTTAGTGTGTTAATTATTACAAAAATTACCTGGTTGACTGGTTTCGAAGTGGTGTCCATCACTAGGCTTCGGGCAATGACGGAGATCACGTCAAAACTAGTCAAGCAAGTATTTTTTTGTAATATTAACACAGTAAAGAAGTTACAACGTTAATCGGTGATTATATTGTTAAAAGAATTTATCAAAGAATTAAGTAAAAAATATTATTATAAAATTACAAATTATATGGATATGATTCCTATTCTGCGCACTGTTCATGGAGGCCACATCTCACACTGAATACCTCATTATCCAAGCGTTTCCCCTGGTATCTTCAAACAATTAACTCCCACAAAATATATGTACAGTTTGTATTACTGTCTTGTGGTTTGGAATGTAGGCTTCCAAACTTTTCGTCACAAGATTCTTTTAACTTTACTTCACGATGGTTAGGATTTGTTGCGAGGGCTCCATAGCTTTCTGCTTCCTGATGTATTCCATAACAGAGAGCTGCAGATTGAGGTTTAGAACCGGTTTAGATTCGACCGGTCAGAGATTCAACCGGCTAATTTGAACATCCGACCGAATATTTGATTTTCAAGCTGTTACCCCTAACTGTATTGTAGACTAGACAGAACACTAGGTGCACTTAATCATATAAGAAAATGACATTTTTCGAGTACACAATCAGGGTAACAATTGAAGGAAATTTACTTTGTCTTATTGAAGAAATGTGTTTGCAAGTACTCCTACAGTTGATTCGACACTATAACACATGTCCTTTTATTATTTTGAACATGCAATAACTTCATAAGTATCGTTTATAGGTATTTTAAGCTTTGAGTCTTACAATTAGAAGTTGCTTATAAATGTGTTAATAGTATAGTTTTACATGGAACAAGACGTGCATAAGCCATGCATATTTTTCTTACCAATAAACGCTACATAGCTGGCGTTTTATTGTACCGGTGTTAAACAGTATGTCATAACTCCATCATTTTATTACGTCGTAACCTTTTCTCATCACATATCGACTAAATCTCGTTCGATTTGTATTACCCGAAAATCGATAGTACATAGGTGCTTACTGTTTACGTAACATATCGCGGATGGATTAGAGCACATATCTCACACACAAAGAAATGAGAAGTGGGGAAAAAAATACGATCTCCAAATTGCGAAAATACAGAAAAATTAAGTACCATATAGGTCTACAGTACTTTAATACGTCATTGTGTATATCAATAAATGTCATGCATAATAGGTAGGCATTATATTAATAAGTCATAAGAATAAACATTTAAAAAATCCATGGCGATACAACCCTGAAGGGCCAACACCGACCAGCCGGCTGCTGGCCTCACGCTCACATGCCGACGCAGAGGTGGACGATCATCCAGCCAGACTGGAGGTATCGTGTGGTTAGCACGATGATCCTCCCAGCCGTTATAGCAGGTTTGCGAAACCGAATTTTCGCTACCTATCGTAGTTCCCCAAGTGCCTCACGATGCTGGGTGGCCACCGGTCCCATACACTGGCCGAAATTTCATGAGAAAACTTATTCCTCCATGAGGATTCGAACCAGCGCGCATTCCGTAACGCGAGTCCTAAGCAGGCTGCCTTAGACCGCGGACAACCATAAGAATACTCAGCTCATATTTTACAATATCGTAAACGAATGTTTTGATCATAAGTAGGACGAGATATATGCGGTACTTATTCTGGCTAAAAGGGCAAAAGAAGATATTGTAGATTGTATAGTCAACTGCCCGAAGACGGGTCTGATACCAAGAAGACGCCACTTATAAAGTAACTAGGTCAAGTGATGATGGGGTAGAGTGGCCAGTTTCTTCTCCCCCTGCATTGCATGCATTGCCGACTAGCTACATATTACACAAGTCACACTTCAGATATAAAGCTAAAATGTCTAAATAGGGGAGACTAGGGCAAAGTGGAATGGATTTTGATATCATCTAATCCTGTCTTTGTGTTTAGTTTTATCACAAAGTTTTTATACACAAACTAAACGTAAGACATCTGTCAACATTCAAACACAAAAATAATCTTATAATGAATGAAGACAACAAAGTAATTAGAAAAATAAGAGGACCCTTTAATTTTCCACTTTACCCTCACCAAGAGGGCATAGTGGAAACTCGGAGAGGGCAAAGTGGAAATTACATAACACACTATATAAATGAAAATATTGTTTAAGATGCCTGAAACATAAAATAATTGTTCATATTTAAAACATTTTCAAGCACTGCAGGTGTCACATAGGCTAGCCTACATAGTCTGGAGATTAATATCACCACAAAGTTAATGAGTCCAGTCTTTGCATTTACAACACATGATCTAGTCTTCCGATGGTGAGTCAGAATATTGCTCTCCACAGCCCAAACAGAAAACATCTTGCTAGGCGTGTGGTTTAGTGTACTGGCGGCATCGTCTTACCGGCCTTCGTTGTCACTCCTTTGCCGCCAGGTTTCCCACCTGCTTCTCGCGGACTGCCTTCTTAAATGGAAATGTCAGTATTTCAGTTTTCTGACAACGTCGTTTTCGGCTTGTTTCACCAGTCTGAAGCAGTACGCCTAGGCTTACTTTGGGGAGTGAAGCAATATCTTCTGGTGTCACATGAGGCTGCACATTCGATGTTCCACAATTTACTGGATTGAAAGGCATCTATCTGTGTATTCTCCTGCTTCATTGGGAGACCTATCTTCGCAAAGAATAGCTTATCAATGGAACTACTAGGCTGTACTGACAATAATGGACAGAAGATGGAGCAAAATCATCTTCTGTGAATACGTTGCGTCCATATGGAAAAATTTCAGTCCTTGAGAATCCGATAGTGATTTTCGGAAGCACGAACGATTTCTCAAAGTCTTCACGGATCAGACCTGCCACACCTTATTCACCGATGTGTCTTCCTGGATAGTTCTTCTGGAATTTGTCTACTGCAACTTCAAAATGCGTCTTGAATGGCTTGTGAGCTGCAACATCGACAGACTACAGCTTGTGTGTTGTGTGTCAAGGAACTGACAAGATTATGATCCCAAATTCTGAAGCAAATTCAAGAGCTTGCAATGACTGGTGAGAAGTATGATCGTCAAGAACCAACAACACTGGCTTTTCTTTGTTAGGTCTGACAATTTCTGTAAAAGTTTCAACCAGTGCAAAAAATTATCTGCATTGATCCAGCCAGACTCGGAGCACCAATTGAAGCAGGATCGCGGGATAACTTTCGGCGTTGGACCTCAGACTCATTTCTCCATCATTAATTCACATATCAATGATAACATCATTATTGCTACCATATCCCGGGTTCAGTTCATGGTGCAGTGTGCTGTACATGTACAATACGGCCGTTCGGCAACCCAATCATTCACAGAACAGGAGTGGTAAGCACAATAAGCCTCAGGCTACAGTGTAAGCCTTCGGGTCCCTCCTCCGTAGAACAGGAAAAAAACGTAAACTATAAGCCAAATGCATTAACTATCTTGCAATTGCATATTAGAAGGAAATCCAGACTCTATGAGTGAATTCCAAACTACATGGGCAAAGTGGAAAGTTCACTCTTTCAGTTTCCACTTTGCCCTCCACGTGAGTTGCAGGTTAGATGTGGTTGTATCTTGTCAAATAAATTTTTAGAAAAAAAAAATAGCCATCACAACTTCTTCCCAACACTTGTAACTGTGCTTTAAACATTAATAATAAAATCAGATGTTATATACATGACGATGCCTACAGATTACTTACCATAAACAAATAATTTCTTGCAGCTCGTTTCATTGTAATCACAATTCCACCATGTACAGCGATACTAGCGCTGTGCGGTTAAGTAGAAACATACATACTACCCATAAGCTTTGAATATTATACTGAATAGTGCTGCTCTCTGCTGTTGTAAGAGCATAACAACGATTTTCCACTTTGCCCTCCCCTTCCACTTTGCCCTCGGCTCCCCTAATGGTTATTGAAAGAGACACGTTTTCTGTCAATTTATTTCAAATAGAAGGTATGTTTTCTTTATACTGAAGAAAATATCATTTAGCCACTTATGATATTAAAGTCCTAAATTTACAGTTACAAGCACTGAGATTTCCACTCGCACCAGAGCCCTGCTTTCTTATATTCATGAATACTTGACACATTTTGTAACTTCTTTGGTGTAGTTTTTGCAGAGAATTATAAGAAAATTTGATTCAAAGTATCTGTCACCATTATTTTTAATTATTCAAGTTAGAGGCAAGTGCATTTAGTAACGAAGTCAAGCGTGTTTTAATCCATTCTCTGCCCCAAGAGGACAGGGAAGGATATATTAAAAAAAGAAAGGCATGACGCATTCATTTTTCCCAAATTCGAACACAGAATATATAATATGGTCACCGTATTCATAGATCTAGGCCTAATTAAAATTAAGTCAATACTTCATTTCTTCCCCATGTGCGAAGACTTCGACGTGATATTAAAACTTGTAGTTCAGAACTTACAAATCCACCTGCTTCAAATCTTCTTTTACAATTTCAGCAACAATTCGTATATATTGCTTTGTGAATCTGTATTTTGTTTTAAAATTCTGATCGTTGAATTTAAATGGATAAAAACGAGTTTTCTAGCTCTCTTTATTTCTATAGTCATAATTATTTATACCATCAAAGCTTTCAATGCCCTCTGTATTTATTAAATAATCGTTTAATTCTATCATTTCGATTGTATAACTTTCTTTACAGAAGATATTTAGCTCAGTTTTCGAAAAAAAAAAAAAAAAAAAAAAAAAAGTAGGGAAACAAACGGTCAGCTGTTTACAGAGTCGGCCATCTTGTCTTTCTGTGCAAGACTTACACTAGGTTGTGTAACGATTATAATATGTAATTGTACACCTCTTATATATGGAATAGCTTATATGTAGTTTATTAGTTACGTTTTACGTTCCAACGGTGTATAAGTCCTGTGTAACCTTCATACTGTAGGTTACATAATTTATTAGTAAAATGAAAATGTATAACTACTCGTAAAAAGAAGTTGTTATTCATATAGAATGCTTTTTAACTACTGTAAGTAGACATGCATTATTATTTCACTGAGAAGTCATTTGTAATAAGATGGAATTTAAGTTTTAAGAAAGAATATAATTTTTAGCAAAAGAAAATGTACTTTCAGCTTTCTGCTCGCTGTAGTTTCACACTGCATGTTGTTCTTGAAGATAGGTAATTGAAATATCTGGAAGACTCAATGACGTGATCTGCCTCAACTGCTTTATTTGAAAGCACATTTGAAGCGCACCAAGACAACCTACGAACAGTCAGACAATTCACAACGTATTTGTGATGTAGAATGGGAAAATGGGCCTCTTGTTGCCAAAGTGAATTTTACAAGAGAGCTGAAAAACGAAGTTAATCAAAATTAAATTATTTTGTTTTTTATTTTAGTTTCTTACAACTAGGCATAAAGATGTAACAATAATACAATTTAACTAAATATATGTTCAAATGACAAATATAGTTAGGATTATGTGAGTTGAACTTTAACATCTTTTCTCAAAACACGTTTTTCCTATTGGAATTCAGAATGTTACATCCTTGTCGATTTTTTAGGTTGTTGGGTCAATTTTGTATTAAAATGGGTACACTTTCATCCTTTCCAAGAAGAATTGAAAAAGTCAACTGAATTTTTCCGACAATAGGTTCCTTTTCCCTTTCCGCATCTCATTTGTTATGTAATTTATACAGTGCAAATCTGTAAAAAGTTTTTCTAGCCAGAAAAGAGATTTTATTCTATTGTTGTAAGACCATTTTTTCCAAAGCGCACCTGCCACGTTATGATGCTAACTGAAACATAAGGAAGAAGTTACGATAGTGGCAGGAGATGGAAGAACCAAATAGTGATGACTTGCTGGTATTCCAAAACCGCCTAGTATTTCATATCCCCTCTTTTAGTCTAATAATAATAATAATAATAATAATAATAATAATAATAATAATAATGCAGTGATAATGTATTCTCATATAAGGCTAATATAAAATGTTTTGTTTTGTTGCAGGTAAGCGACCCCTCCATGTGTCCAGCTCTGTCGACGTCGACTGTAAGGTAAGTTTTTTTAAGTGTTGACTGGGTACGTCCCTGTGGGAAATCTCTTTATAGATGAATGTCTTTTAATGAGTACAATAAACATAGTAATTTAAAAACATATTTCGGATACTCTATCATCGCAGAATATTTAATTCTTCCTTTTCGATGGTAGAAACTACGTACCGTATGAGAAAAGTTTTGACTTATTACTTGATTACCGTAACACGTAACATTCAGAAAACAGCGTCTAACTTTATTACTCTCGTATTATATAGAACGACGTATCTCGTAAATCGAGCCGCAATCTGTACGTTGCAGAATTTCAGAAAATCTATTTGTGAATTTTTTTAGTCAACAGTGTTTATATTCTGGTATTAAAATTGGTGTGAAATTTCCACATTCAGTTGTGAATGAATCTACCGTCGGAGAGATATAGAAATACAGCAGTAAAATCGTCTGTGTAACCTTTTTATCTGGTTAGTTGGTTTGTAATCATTAGAGTAATTGCAATGACCGCAGTTTATAGTGCTAGTGGAAAGTTTTGATCAGTGAAAAGTTTATAGTGTCAGTGAAATGTGTTCTACTCGTATAGAATCAGTGAAATGTGCCTTAGTGCCAGTGCAGTGAGTGAGATAAGAGTGAAGTGAAAGTAGTGAAAGAGTATCAGTACCAAATAGAAGAATGGAGCGTGTGAAATGGTCAGACAGAACAAGAAATGAAGCTGTGTTGGAAAGGGTGGGTGAAGAGAGAAAATAATGCTGAAACTTATCAAAAAAGAAGTAAAAGGATTGGTCGGACCACTGGCTGAGAAGAAACTGCCTACTGAAGGATGCACTGGAAGGAATAGTGAACGGCAGAAGAGTTCGGAGAAGAAGAAAATATCAGGTGATAGACGACATTAAGATAATATGGATCATATGCCGCGACTAAGAGGAAGGCAGGGTGTAGGAAAGATTAGAGACAGCAGGGTTTGCAAAAAATTATGAATGAATGAATGTAGTATAATATAGTATGTATGTATGTATGTATGTATGTATGTATGTATGTATGTATGTATGTATGTATGTATGTATGTACGTGTAGGAACTTTTATTAGAATATTGTGTGCTGGTGGTCTTCTATTTCTATTAGGTTCGGTAGCAGACCATTTGCATGCATAGAAATTCAATGAAACAGCATTTGGTTGGTTTACATCTTCATCCACTCCATCCGAGTCGTAGTCTTGTACTGAATCCGTGTCATGTTCGGAATTATAGTCCAGTTCATTTTCGACTTCACATCCACTCGCATCACTGCCTTCACTTTCATCTACAATACTGTTTACAAAGCGTGGGAAACCAGAATCGAACATGATACACTTTTACGCGCATTAGTAGCCATACTCCACTATGAAAACTCGTTGGTTGTACATTAACAAGGTGCAGATACACAACTGAAGTTGAGGGGTCGAAAAGGATACCACTCAATATTTTAGCTATTACCGGAAAAAATAACGTTACTTGATGGTCAGTGACACAGCTAATGGATTAAGCTTGACAAAAGAAAAAGATACACAAAAGATTTAGAGAAAGAAAGCAATGGTTAAAGAATGTCAGGGGTATACAATTTGCCTAGTAGGCTATCAAAAAAGACCCCACAACTCCGTTTGAGGGTTGAATACAATTACAATTAATGGAAACAATGGAGTGGGATGAGACGAAAAGATTTATTGAAGCATATGAATTGGAAAGTTGTTTGTGGAATATGTTTGACAATAATTATTACAAGAATAAAGATCTGAGAATTCGGGTATTGTCAAAACAAGCTGCGACAGTTATTTGGGGTTTCATTGCGAGAAGGATTTGGAATGTCTACCGCTTCCACATCCTCTTCGTCAAGTCTTCACTGACAATGCGATTCAAAACTGCCAGCAAGGAAGGCTCTGAATGGAGTAGTTTTGCAGGTACTCAAGAGTCGCATTCCATCCTATTGTATTCACTAAACAAAGACTCCTACAAATTCCTGAATATGCGGGCTCTAGCGGTAAATGTCGAAGTTCAAGAAAATTTTCTCAGTATCCTTCAAAGTAAGATATATTTTTTAAATATTTTCAGCAGATGAAAGAGTGTATTAAATGGATGACGAGCATATTAAGCGATGGATTTTACATGGTTTTATATAGGGATGTGAACGGACCGGACGAAAAGAGTGTATAATGCGAGATAACTTAACAAACGGGCTTGTATTATCGTGGTTTCACTGTATATCAAAAGTTGGTTTTCTTTGTTCTTTGAATTCCCTAGAACTACTGTATGTTCTTTTATTTGCCTCTGGAAAAATTTTGATATTTTCTTCCCACCTTATTCTGTGGAATGTGCAAAATGGAACCAACACTAAACTGTCACGAGTTATGACAAATATATGTCTATTGTTTTCACACAGGTACAAATAGGGGTGGCTAGGCGTCTCACTTGAAACAAATGGATGTGAAATTAGGGAAAACCAATTTGTTGCCAAACATTTTAAAGTGAAAGGTCTATGTGACACACGGCGACTGAAGGCCCAAGAGTGGTTTTCTTTTGTTATCGTAGGTATAACAATGAAATATTGTAACTGACCAGCAGCTTCAGACTTCGATTCTCTTTGTGTAATTGAATCTTATTGAATGCAACCGTCTATTTCTCTGACAAAATGGGGGACCAGGATCGATGGCTGCTTTTATTATTGCGACAATTTCGAGGTTGTAAAAATAGCTATTATTCATTCGTTTGACAACAGTGAAGGTTTGTTAGCGGACAGTAGGAAATCATTTTCGTTTGAAAATTTGCACAAGGTATTCGTTGTAGATTGCAAGTCAGGTCTCATAACATAGATACAATGAAAATTAATAAAAATAAGTGAAAAAAATTTATATGCCTTGAAATTCCTTAAATTTTTAAGTTTTGTGTTCTGGTTGTTATTCTAGGCATAGTTTATACAGGGACATCATTGTATTTATACTAACATTTCTAATATTAACCTGGCTATACCTTTGGATTAACGGTTGAGAACCGGAAACCGTTTGCTACACCTTTCCACGACTGAAGTTCGATGATACTGGCGTAAAATACAAATCATATTACTCGGTATAGGAGTGAAGAAAAGTAGCTCATCCATTTACGTAAACTAGGAAATATCGCGATTTTGAGTCTGATAAATGTCATTAGGTTTTTGTTTAATCAAAAGGTAGTACTGTATTGACAATAATATTTTGTTTACTCGCATGATCTCAAGTAGGTGTAGTGATTGCAAGACACACCCCTAGCAGAATTAGAAAGGCGCTAATGTAATTTCTTACGATACCAACTGTACTCCCACAGTAACATCCCACCCCTTGGGTCATGACGTCATGTATACTATGAGAGTTTCGAACTTCAGTCTCGTGAATTGGTGACGCTAGGCCGTAGTTTGGTTATGGCCCTAAAGGGAAGAATAAAGAACAAAACAATCCTCCGAAAGTAAATGTTGAGTGTTTGTTTTATAACTATTTAGTGTAAGTTACATACTCATATTGCAACTGCGCGTCTTACTTAACACTGTTGTTTCTGTAGGCCTAGGTTATCTTTGACTTCATTAGATAGGGATCTTGGTCCGGTGGTTATACTCTTAGTGTAGAACAGCGTCATTGTGATCTGGAGGAGTATTACATCCATTCTTAGAGACTACTATAACACTGCTTCAATCACACGTTCCCTTCGATGTGGAGCTGCGCTTGGGCGTGGTTTCGATTCCCGCTTCGGCTGATCAACTGACTTTGTTTTCTCAAGTTTTCCCGAACAGTAAGCAGAATGTCAGATAATCACATGGCGAATCTTCGACCTCTTATTCTTCAAAAGACATCTCATTTGTGACTAATCCCGTCGACGTTAAATAATCTTGTAGCTGATACAACGTCGTTAAATAACCGGCTACAAACTTCTTGTATCAGCCAGGGAATATAATATGTTACAAATACATTTACTTAGAGACTAATCCTGTTGCTCCAAGACAAAATGTCATTTTTGCAGTCTTTCAGGAGCGAGAATTACAAGTTTTAACGACTTGTTTAAAATCATAGTATCATGTTTCTTACAAGTTGGTTAGAAAATCATAGAAATGCGATATACATTATCATATTTTGCGAGAATAAAGATAGGCCTAACATTAGGATACACAACATAGACTACAGAAGAATCTCATTTTCGCCAAAAATTTATTCATCACATTTGCCTGGAAATCACAGAATTTCTGTAGTGGCTATATGTTGAAGTATTATCTCTTAATATTTTCCCAGGTGTTTTCCATAGCACGCGACACTGAAGGTATTATTGACGAAAAAAATGTAAAAGAATCTAATTTTCAAGTCGTTTGGAATATAAAGAATTCGCATAGGACGTGAATTGATTTGAAAACATTACAAAATAGGTAAAAATGTGAAAGAATTGATCGCTGCAAGTAACCTAAAAGTGATTATTTTTCACTTGAAATAAAGATATAGATCACTTCAAAATATAACGCAACACACACATTTCACTTCACTTAGTATATGCAATGCATACAAAACGCCTAAACTAAGGTAATGTAAGAACCTGTCACAGATTCTCGCACCAGAGAACTTACAAAGTTGAAGTTGGATGTTTCAGTGTTGCGTGTTATAGACACTGCCTGCTGGACCACAACCTATGGCTATTTACACTGCCTGCCCAATCTACGGTTATGCGCGAGTAGCCACTAGGTGACAGGTAGCGATTTTTCCATATACTGATAATCAGGGAAAGGATTTATATGTAAATACATATTTACTTATAAAGCTAATATAATTTATATTTTGCATTATCTTTATGTTTCACAATGTGTAGGGTTGAAAAATCCTACTTTTATTTTCCATATTTTTCCATATTTTAGAGTTTAGTACATATTTTCGTTAATTTCCATATATTTTCCATATTTCATATAAAACAGTCCATATTATATTAGGTTTAACAATAAAACAAAACAGAATTCCATTAACTTTTAAAAATACATTTCAACAATAGAGATTTAAACACATGTTCAGTAATCCCTTTAACATCAGAGTTATTTGAAAATTAGCAGTCCTATCAACAATGGGAAAGTAAGTTACAAAACTGTATTAATTTAATTTAAAATTTTTAACAGACTTCAGTTGTGCAGCTCAACAGTTAAATGCCAGTCAGAGTACACATAGGTTCAGTTTTGTAAATCATACTATAAAGACGGTAAATATGCCAAAAGTACGTCATTCAGTCAATTTAAAATCAAAACTAACAAGTTACATTTCAGAATTTAAAGAAGATGGTTTATCAACTGACAATAAAATATTATTTTGTAATTTGTGTCAGTGTGCAGTATCATCTACACAAAAGTTCCTGGTGCAACAACACATTACAACTAGTAAACATCAGGCCAACAAACAACTAAATTCCAAGCAGAGACAATTGTTTTTAACACAACCAACAACATCGAATGTAAGATCTGAGTTTAACATCGACCTGTGCCGTTCTCTCATCTCTGCTGATATTCCTCTCTACAAACTAAAGAATAAGGTCTTCAGGGAATTCCTTGAAAAATATACTCAACATACAATCCCGGATGAGTCAACACTTAGGAAGACGTATGCTCCATCCATCTACGATGAGACAATACAGAAGATAAGAGATGAAATTAAAGATAGTTCAATTTGGGTTTCCATTGATGAGACTCCCGACAAAGAAGGTAGACTTGTTGGTAATGTAGTTATCGGTTTGTTAAGTGAACAATATTCTGAACGAATTCTTTTACATTGTGATGTTCTAGAAAAGTGCAATAACAAAACTATAGTTAAACTGTTCAACGAAGCTATGGGTATCCTGTGGCCAAAGGGTATTATGTACGATAATGTGTTATTCTTTATTAGCGAT